>NC_133349.1:19613006-20285506 GCF_030506205.2 Paramisgurnus dabryanus
GCTGTGCAAGAGGTTGACCCAAAATATTTTAAAAAGAGCATCTGAATTTTAAATGATGCAAATCTATGAGTTTGACACCCTATATCCATTTGTTCCACATGTCATTATGCACAATTGATCACATTAAGGAAGTTAAAAGAATTAACCTCCTTGAATAATTCTAGGCATAAGATACCCAAAAAGACTCTTACATGTCTTATAAATTAGCCATAGAGATTCCCTATGCTGGTCAGCAGCTAAAACAATCATATAGTTAGGTTTGATTTGTGTAATCAAAATACATTATTTTATTAAACTATGCTTATACAATGAGTTATATCCAGTGTTATCCAGTTAACATACTGTAATTAGATGAGTGACATACATACTTTAATTCTTTACACGTTTCTAGTCTTCTATTAAGTTTTCTCGACGTGGGCACCATTCTTACCTCTCTCTCTTTCACTCGCTCTCTCTCTCCTCTACAATGTCAAATGATCTGTGTGAGAGCGCGTTCTTGCAGTTCTGAGTTTTTTCGCTTGAGTTGCATAACTTGCGCGAAGATGCAAGGGGAAAGCGTGTGTTTTCACGGCAATTGCGCCGCCCAATTCGCGTCATTTGCATCGCCCTTTGAGGACGCACCTGGTTGCGTCTTTGCATTGACTTTGTATGTAATCTGTTCGCGCAAATCGTTAAACTTGCGTTGGTGAGTATGCCCTATAATGAATGGAAACGCATTATTCCCTTCACTTCAGTGCACACGCACCAGCGCAGCGAGTGCACGCGCACAAGCGCAGCTGGTACACTGGCAAGAGCAGAGCGAGACCTTCAGCCTATGTGCCGGGGCTCAGCCCCGGACGGCCCCGTTGAAAACCCGTGAGAAAGCCTGGGAAGAGCGGATAGCAACGAATATGTGATAGGGCCCGCCGACTGTCAATCAAATTCTTCCAGATCAGGCGTGCCCCCTGATTGGTCCGGGCCCGTAAGCAACGCTTACCCTGCTTACCGATAGTTACGCCCCTGGGTCTACAAACAAAAGATCTGATGACACAGCTGGTGCCTCCGGGTCAATTTCATTGACGTGTTTGCACACTTTATTCAGCTGGTCAACAATAAAGACGTTTCCCCATAGTGCTTAGCAGCGCAGCATCTCGTTCTGCTTTTTCAGGGAACAAGGTTACACTCAAGAAACCCCTCCGTTCTGTAAACATACAGGGATCCAAACTTCATATAGTGGTGTTTTTTTAAACACATCAAAACAAACACAAACGTCAAAACACAAAATAATTTCACCGAGAAAAAAATCTGTCGTCACTCTGTGTCCGTCCACAAAATTTCATCTACATCACATGCAATGTCCTCTAGTCCAACATCTTCTGGAATGCGGACCAAAGCAGCCCTATGGAAACTAACATTGTCCCATATGATGACATACCTGGTCTGCTTTGGTCTCTGAACATTAGTGAGCATGTCATGTAAGGTGTCCAGGAATGTAATAATGTGTGCAGTGTCAACACCATTTTGACTTATAACTACACATATAGTTACTACCACATTGTCCTGGGACATTATGAGACGGTGTCCAATAATGTTCCTGCCACGTCTCATTGTTTTAGTGATGTTAGAACCTGCCTCATCCTCATCTCATGAACCAAAGCATCTGCCTCTGTCTTCTTCCTCTTACTTCACCTCCTTGCTCTTGTCGTCCTCTCCCACTCACATTGTCACCTCCACGTCCTCTTCTTCCTTTTCTTCTTCCTACTTCACCTCCATGTCCTGTTTCTTGGCCTAGCTAACAGTTCATATTAACAATTTATATTTTAGCACAAGACAGTGATTACAATAATTTAAAGTGGAATGGTGACTTGCACACCTAAGTTAGAAACGAAAGAAAACATATGATGAAAAAATTGCCTTTTATTTATTTTCTCAGTTTTTTTATTTTTCTTAAAAAAAATAATAATAAAGGAAATTCAAAATTAAATTTATTGCAAACAACTGAAATATTTTACTTATTGTCAGTCATTTCATCCACACCATGTTTATGTTTGTCAACCCTGTATTCAATGTGGACCTCTCAAAGTCATTTAACATGTCATTTAACTGAACGTAGAATTCACTACACCACATCCTTGATATTGTTTCAAAAGAGTTCCAGTAAAACTGAGTCATCTGTATATTTAAAGGCGGAGTCCACGATGTTTGAAAAACGGTTTGGAAAAGGAGACGGGCCGACTACCAAAACACACTTATAGCCAATCAAATCAAATCAAATGCCGGGTTGCGTATGTGTGGGGCGGGTCTATCAACAGAAGGTCCAGATTCTATTGGGGTAGGGGCGTGTTTGTTTAGGCGATTTCAAATATCAACACTGGCTTTCAAACATCATGGACTCCGCCTTTAATAATATATTGTGCCATCTGTGACAGTCATTTATGTACACAATACAGTAGTATATGACAAAGGTGAGAAACAACATCCCTGAGGTGTACATGTACCTTTAGAAAAAAAATAACTGTCTGCTGCATCATTGATTTTAACACACTGGTATTCTGGTGAAACGAAAATTTAAAATCCACCCAATAACATTTAAATAAATATTAAAAGATGTTTTAGATGCAGATGTTTTAAGACCACTTGATCATCCAAAAGAATCAAGCTTACAAACAGGTTACCATGAATTGTTTTCTGAAACAAATTAAAGGGAAACTTCACCCATTTGCATTAAGCTTTGTACCGTTAGAACCCCAGTCATGTTTTTGAATGGTCGTGCACCATTCCCTCAGTTTCCCCTGAGAGGGGAGAAATACTGATTTCAGTGAGGCACTTCCTTCTTTCAATGATGTAAAAATCGTCATTTTGCGTCATTGAAAGAAGGAAATCCTGTATCTCTATTGAGTGTGAAAGACTACAGACACTCATTCCTCATTTTTCCAAGGTGGGGGCTATGGGTGGGACCCACTCGCGCTTCAGACCAATTACAGATAAGTGGGTGGGACTTACGAAAATATACGAACACAGACCGAACAAAAACGATCAGCCGCCATCTTTATGCTAAGCTAAGCTAAACAGAAGTTGTGGAGCGAGCCGAATTCATGTTACAATAACAGTGGAAGTTAATCAATATTACATGGAAGAGGGTGATTTTACAAGCGTGATGCTCTAATCCGCTGTTCATTGCACCTTTATGAGCCACAATACTGCAAAGAGCTGAGGCAGATGTAGGAACAGAAGCCCAAGGAGTAGGCCGGAGCCTGGGCGTCGGCTGGGTAGAGGAGCCGGGGGAAGACACCGCAACCATCGGCCTCTGCTGCGTAGAGAAACTTTGCCTGTTCTCTCGCTGTGTGGCTTCTTTATTACATTTCTGCATCAGATAAGGATATGGACGTTTGTTTGGTGAAGGTTTCTATGCAAGAGAGGAACTTTGCGCGCGTTTGGAACGTTTATTTCACGGACATGTTTCGGTTTACGAGCAGACGCGCTGCGGAGTATATAAGCTTGGACGGACTCGCGCTGTTTGCTTTCGGTTTAACATTTCTGGATCAGATAAGGATATGAACGTTTGTTTTGTGAATGTTTCTGGTCGCGTGCTTATTTTAAAGACGTGTTTCGGTTTACGAGCACAAGCTCCAAGAGCTGAGGCAGCGCGTATGTGGAGATATTATGCAGGGGACGCGTTTGTGTGGAGGAGGATGGAGGGATAAACGGACGTCTGACTAAAGTGAGTGTTTATATTTTCTTTGTTATACTAACGTGGCATTTATGTACACAATAGCATATCTGAGCGGTGTTTTATATGTCTATATTGTGAGAGCAGTGAGGCCAATAATAACACAAATGTAATTACAGTAAACAAGAGACAAAAAGAAAATTGGTAAAACTAAATAAACATTTAAAAGGCATACCCTTTTTTTAAGTACTTGGAAAGACATTTGTACTGCGGATCTGAAACCGCACGTTACTGTTTGAATAAGACTTTGCTACACACCAGGCCAGAGTGTTATTGTGTGTACCACAATGTAACATCACATTTAAAAGTAAATCATGATTGGTGTCAGTCAGACACAGTGGTGGTGGCTATTTTCTTTGTTTTACTAACGTGGCATTTATGTACATAATAGCATGTCTGAGCCGTGTTCCGATTAATGGGAGTGGCTTGCAGTGCTGTGCATTGTGGTGCATAGTGGCAGTTGTAGTTTTTCATACAAATGTGCTCTAAAGTCACATTTTGTCTTTTCTCTGTCAAATAGGCACAAAATTCTACATTTATGTTACATTTTGACTACAAATATGACTCACTTTCCATAAAGATTAATGTTCCTATCGGTGAAATTGCCCTTTAAGCATTCCACTTAAAGAAAGAAATAAAACTACCATCAGAATGTGTATCAATCTCTGCCTAACAGTTTTAACTAAATGAAGTGATTATCATGTAGGTATAGTAAGTACCTCAGAAAAGAAAATAAACTACTTTAATTTATTTGTTTTTTCTGCACTGTAAAAAATGCAGCATGAACTTGTTTTTTTTAAAGTTTTCATTCAAAAAAGTTGACATAACTTATAAAAACAAGTAGAAATTGTTTAACTTAATTTGTTAAATTATAAATGTTGATTTGACAAAACTGTAAAAAATTCATTTTTACAGTGTGTGTTTGTTATAAGGAACATTTACAACATCATTGCAACTTAATCTGAAATGTCTAAAACATTAAAATAACACAAAATAACACAAATGTTTATAAAGACAATCATTGTCACAGACTGCAGAAAGCACAGTTGGCATGGTGGTTTTTCAGTAGTTCAGCAGTATGACCACATATTCATCCGTGAGAACCAGGAAACCACTAGAATGGACTGATGCCAGCTGTATTTTCTCTCACAAAAAGACTCTTTAATTTTAATAAACACCAAAGTTACTTTGAAAGGAAACATGTGATGTTGCTGATTTTATATTGAACAATGTTTTAGCAAAATCTTCCACAGATGCATCACAATCTACCAAATACCAATACAGAGCTATTATACGAAGCTGTACAGCTATGCTAGGTTGAATCTGGCAAACTGTGTGAGCTCTCGTGCTGACAATCAGACATTTTAAAAGCTCAACAGGCAGATCTCTGCTCTCTACTGAAAGTGTTGCTTAAATGTGGAACTGCTAAGGGGTGTTGTTAGGCACACAAATTTCAGAAATAGCTATAGGACTATTTGGGCATACGATACAAGTAATCATATTACATTACATATTACAAACTACAATACAAAGTCAACTAACACAAACACACATGCTTGTACACTGAAAAAAATGGACTTGGTGGGTCTTTGAATTTAAATAAAATAAACATGTATATGCAACACAAAATATTTATATTCCTTGTGTAAACATAATTTAATTGATTATGATGAAAATGTTTTGTTTGAATGTAAAATGAACACATTATTCTCACATTGATTTAAATTGATTGAATTGAATACTTAAAGCAATAAAATTGAGTTTGCACACAAAATGGCACCTCCTAAACAGAAGGTGGCAGTAACGCTCAATAAAAAGGACGTCAATCGCCATAAAGGAAGAATAAACATCGTTTGTTTTGGGCGCCAAAATGAAGACTCAGCAGCAGTCAGTCAGAAGAACTCTCTCAGACGGACACCACGTTATTAAAGTAAGTTCTATTATTTATTTATGTTCACTTTATACGTGATACATCTTCACTAGATAGACAGTTTTTTTACAATATGTAGCCATTGCAATGACTTGTAGTAAAAATGAGTTTGGAGGATGTTGGTGGAGTAAGTTAACGTTACAGTCAGTCAGTAAGTGTAAGGCTCATAAAGAAAAACAGCGTTTTAAAAATGTCAGCTGTATAACGTTATTTCACGTTTGGTAGTTTTATCCGAGTTGAAAACTGTCAGATTTGAGTTGACTTTTGAGGCACTTTTTACTCAGTTGTTCTATGGAAACGGTTCAGGACAAATAAAACGCTAACCAAACGTTATTTTGTCCAGAGTAACGTTATCCATGTAAGTAATTTACCAGATGATATCAATTGACTACATTAATAATGACATTGTATGAAACAAACTGTCTGCTTAATCAGATGAACAGACCCGCGTCAGTTATTCACGAGCAACACTTGATTCAATTAGAAAAAGCTTTTTTAAATGTCTCGCGTGACGTCTGGTATATTAACTGACAAAATTGCTTTGAAGTGGCCACACCTTAAAGCTGACGTTTTCAGAAGAGCACCTTGTTTTAAGATCTCATTTTGTCCAAAATTGCGTCCTATGACAGATATAATACTTATTTCATTATTGCTCTGTGTATGTGTGACCTTAATCATTTGAGGTTGTGTGTTGATTTCACCTCTGAATATTTTCCTCTTATAGGTCCATCATCCTTGCATGCGCTACACACTCAAAAGCGTTGGTAAGTAATTCCTATCACTGTTTTACTGCTGTTAGGAGCTAAATCTTATTTTTGTAACTAATATACATGTATTATTCTTTGACTCGCAGTACTCAAATATACAATGGTTGGTTAATTTGTTTTCAGATAAATGCTGAATTTAAAAGAATCACTATCTTATGTTCCTGCATGTCACCTGGACCTCCAATCCAAAAACCTGACGAAACTCTTCTATCAGAAAGGAGGACAGCTAGCAAAAAGACTTCAAACAATGAATGATCAAATGACAGAAGTAAGTAATATAGATTCATAGACATAAAAATGTGTAAACATTGTTGGAAGCATAGACATCATATAGGTAGACGCCCTATCGACCGCTACTGCCTACTGGCGCGGTGAGATATGGGGCCGCCATCTTAGATCGGTCACCCGCTCCACTCAGTGTAATCTGTATGACTGGTGGAATGAGCTATCAGCGCATTTAATTAATCATATCTCAGTGAATACCGAACAGATTTTCACGCGGGTTTTTTTTGCTGCAAAGGTCATTCATGGAGCTATGATATAGGACACATGGTTCGGCGTATTTTAACCCCTTATGTGCCGCAAATCCCGTTTGAGTGGGGGTGACAATGTGATGTACATCTTTAAATGAATATTTCTCTGGGATTCTTTGGGCTAGAAACCTAATCTTGGTCTTGCTTTAAAGAAGACAATTTAGGGTTTTTCACAAATGAGTTGGAACGTAAAAATATTAAATATAAATACTTTTATAGCCGTTTACCTTTATTTTAATATATCAAATTATGCAGTAACATATTAATTTATAAATAAAATTACATAAAAGTTAATGTTTCACACAATAAATAATGTTAACATCAAGCAATATGTCTCAAGTAGTTGTGATCCAAATCACAAAAAAATGATGTTTGGGTCACAATTTTAATGGTTTTACCAACAACTGCCACTAGATTTTGCCACATACTCTTGTACTCTTGTATACTCACAAACTAATAAATTACTGTCACCGCAATATTATTCATGCTAAAAGATTTTGAAATATTAAAACTACATTCTGAGAGCTTTCCGATGATATATAGCTTGCCATGATTTTTTAGGTTTAGAGTAGGGTTTTAGTGTTATATGCAAAAACAAATTTGGCCTACCTGTGGGCCCGTAACATTTTTAGAAACTGACTCTCACTGTGTCATAATTTTCCCCAAATGGTAATGAAATATGAAAATTATACTATTTGAGCTTTCCAAAAATATATAGTTTGTCAATATTTAGGTTTAGAATCTTAGTGTTACCAACACTAATGTGGACAGCGCCACTTAATGTTCATAGTAGGAATGAATGAATATTCACTAAACAGTAATAAAATATTCTGATATAAGATATAAAGTGAGTCCAAAATCAAAATATGTGGTGTAGGACATAAGATATTTTATAAATCACACACTATAAATATGACAAAGATGCAGAAACAGATAGTTGCAATAAAATAAGACTTTTTAATATGGTGAAGAAACAATTTTAATGATTTGTAAACCCCCCCTACACACTCACACGCGCGCGCACGCACACACACACACACACACACACACACACACACACACACACACACACACACACACACACACACACACACACACACACACCCCTGTCCAGAGCTTCTTTCCCGTGCTCCCTTTCTGTAGTTTAAGAGAGGTGAGTTTGGCAACATGGTGGAGCCTTATCTTTAAAAACACAGACACAACCAATGACAACGAGTCAGACTGATAGTTGTCGATTCCAAACCGAGTCTCCTCAATGTCCTCCCTACGAAGGAAAACATCCTCTGTTCCTGTTGACATCTCAGCTTTTTAAAACTCGGCGGATCATGCAGCTCACAGCACCTTATAATAATAATAATAATAATAATAATACACATTTATATAGCGCTTTACACAATACTCACAACAGAGAAACTCTTGTAATTATTACTTTACTTTACCCCACTCTCCTTGCAGGGTGAACAGCGGCTGGTGCAGTAAACATAGCCTAGCGAACGTTAGCTGGCTACGATTTCAGTACAGTAAAATCAAAAAGCTGGCTCTTTCTCAATTTTCTGGTAATATTCTATTCACAAAATACAACCAATAGTACCGCGATGTTAAAAAGTACTTGTGAAAATAATCCTCCGGGCTCTATTTGCGATCGTCCGCCGATTAGAACAGGAAAATGCTCCACAGTGCTCTGACATCTTATCTGCTGCCATGCAACGAAACTAGGAGAACGACCGGTTTAAGATGGCCGCCGTATTTCTCAGTCCCCAGCGGCCAATAGGGCATCTAGTCTTCTATATGATATCTATGGTTGGAAGTACAGAAAATGTAGTATGTTTTAGTTACATCTTTTGGCACACGGGTCATTAAAACACCTGGGAAGATTTAAAGGGGTAGTTCACCCAAAAATAAAAATTCTCATCACTTACTCCCTATCATGTTGTTACAAACCTTTATAAATGTCTTTGTTCTGATGAACACTAAGGAAGATATTTTGAGGAATGTTTGTTCCCAAACCAATCATAAGCCCCATTCACTTCCATAGTGGGGAAATATAATACTATGGAAGTGAATGGGGCTCATGAACAGTTTGGTTGCAAACATTCCTCAAAATAAATGTCTTCCTTCGTGTTCATCAGAACAAAGACATTTATACAGGTTTATAACAACATGACAGTGAGAAAATGAGAATTCACTTTTGCTGTGATTGTCAGGTATGGTAGCACACACTCGAAATGTGGCCTCTTTATTTAACTCATTCCAGTCTAGTAAACGCGCACACACACCTGGAGCAGTGGACAGTGCAGCTGCCTTGCTTTGTAACGCATATATTTGTAACCAATTGTAATATGCTGTGGCAATGCACATGGGTCTGTATACTTACATTTATATTTGTTTGCATTGTACTAATTTCCAATGACACTTTTATTGTAACAGTAACTTTTTTCTGTTTCTTTAACTACATTTGTCTGTTTTGTACAGGGCATGGATGAAGTCAGCAACAGTGTGGTCATTTGAAGACACCACTGTTGGGATTTGTGCTCTCAAACAACATGCTTCTTGTGATGAAGAAGAGGATCTTTGTATAGTCCTGGAAGGCATGAAGGTGTTGCAACATCGTGCCATGTTGTTTGAGCTGATGTATGCCTTAAAACTGAGCTATCCTTTAACGAACCGTTTCTTTCAGTG
This sequence comes from Paramisgurnus dabryanus, assembly GCF_030506205.2. Lineage (NCBI taxonomy): Eukaryota > Metazoa > Chordata > Actinopteri > Cypriniformes > Cobitidae > Paramisgurnus > Paramisgurnus dabryanus. The sequence continues at coordinate 19,622,625 of NC_133349.1, forward strand.
AAAGGATCAGAAAGACTGTGCTGCTCATTTATGTTCTTTCTATTTATCTGTTTTAAGTGTTTTTTCTTATTAAAACATTAACAGTTTGCTGCTCAGAGTTGATTTTGGAAATGGTTGTTGTATTTTGTTTTTGTTGAATCTTTGATTATCAGTTTATACAAATGCTGTAGCTCTGACTTTCTGAAGGATTGATATATTCCAGTTTGTAAATCCATTTAAAAAAATAATAGTACTTACTGTTATGCATGTCTCTTTGGAATGCAGTGTTTGTGCTTTAGCACTTCTAAATCTACTGTGATAGTAACTATTTTAAACATTTGGGTCAGTTTTACAGATTTACAGGGCTTTTTCTAGTCCCAGACTTTTGCAATGCCTTAATTTGAAAACATATTGCACTGACATATCTTGACATATATCAGTGCCATTGTTTTGTCTCAAGATGTAGTCCAGTGTTGTTTTTGTAAGGTAGGTTTGTTTGTAAACTTTTTTTGTAAAAAATATCCTAATATAACTAGGTCCTAGTCATGGATTAATCTACAACCTGTTTGGGAAATTGCCCCTTTGTATGTACTGCATGTGCTGATTGTTGTAATAGTTATTGACTGTTGTTGAATTAATGTGTAGTGATTTAAATGAATTGATGATCTGAAAGCAGTGGTTTGCCTCAATATCACTAAACTTTTGTTTAAAACTCTTTGCTTTTTATGCCAATGCAAATGTATTTTGTATTTAAAAAAGAAATAAATAACATTTGGATAATTATGGATGATTATTCTGGTGCCAGAAACATAATGAAATTGCTTTAGAGTTACATAATCCCATAATATAAGCATTAAAAAAGCATGTTGGAATTACAGATGAAAATCTAGTCCCCTTACATAATAAAATTACTTAAACATTACAAAATAAATGTGTTATAGTAAAGAGAAATAGCACTTTGAGTCAACATATTTATATTAGACTACTTGAAACAATTAAAATGTTTTGGTCTGACACATAAAAATTAAATGAGGAAAATCATGTTGGTTTAACACAATCGGATTATGTGGGACCGATGTACACATTAAAATTACGTAAATTGAAAGGATTTTTTTTTTCAGTGTATTTGAGCTCAAATGTAAAACAAATTAACTACACAACCCTAAAAAAATCAGGCACCAGAAGGCAATGAGGTGCACAGAAACTGAGAAACACACTGTCTGCATGGTCTGTTTTTATTTAAAGCATAATCATGTTACAATGCAAACACTATGTAAACTTGTATATTATAAAGCAGTAAACAGCAGCACAGGGCTGTGCACAGGGGGGTGGCCTGCTGGCTAGAGCCACTGCCCCTTTGCCCTAATCGGCTGAGGTGCCCCTCTCACCAACCCGGGTCAAAGTGTTCTGTTACCGCTCGTCTAAAGATCCACTGTTTCTGGTAATCCACTTCGTGATTTCCCGCCCACTACGCAGCATCTCTCACAATCTGTGTCCACTCTTTGAAGGGCGGAGACGACAGTTTGTTGTATTAACAGGTAGATTCATTACATTACCTCAGTTAGTAATTTGGTAGTTTGAAGCAGAGAGAGGTTGTGTACTATATTTATTTTGCTTGGTTGTTTTCTCGTGATTACTACTTAATTTTTTCCTATCTCGAGATAAGAACAGTTGTATTATTGTAATGTGATTAAAGCTTACGTGTATTCAAAAGAACATAATTTTTAGACAGCAAAAGCATATTTAGCTAAATCAGCATGAATGAACAAATGAGATTTTACTTGGATCAGGGATTCGCTCAAGATTAAACAGATTTGCCAATAATTGACCATTTGATAGTGGTGAATTTAGGGAACGTCTATAAAGTAACTCCATATATGTTTCTACTTCAAACAGCATTTAAATGGAATAACTTAAAGTCAACAAACAGTCACAAAACCAACTGTAAAGTGTTCACATGGTTGTCAACTATGCACAGTTTTTTAGATTTCTTATATTTATTCAAATAAACTGTTAAATACTATTGAAGATAGAAACGTGTACATTGTTACTTTAGAGATGGTCCCTAAATTCATGGACATCAAACATCAGGGCCGCCTTAACCTAATGTGAGGCCCTGGGGCTGAGAGGTTTTGGAGGCCCCCCATACCCTCAATTTATAGTCTCATTTTGAAAAAAAAAGTGTAATATCTATGTAATCTACATCACAAAATGTAGTTTTCCCTCTTTGACCCAGAAAACACCATATTATCATTAATAACATATCACTGAGCCCACTTCAGCATAAACACAAGACACTTTATTTAACAACCACAAACAGCAACTTGTGGTGAAAATAAAACCAAAAGTATGTTTATAAGCTTTATGTTTATATAGTTTTTGGAATATACAAATTTGCAGAAAATTGCCACTCACTAACTAAATGCTCACCACAGTTGTAAAAATATAAGAAGTTAAAGTTAGTTTTAAAGTGAAAATGCATTAATGTTAACAAAAGATAAGTCTTTATAGACAGAAGAATCTTGTTTTTAAATCAGTTATTTATTTTGTAGGCTACTGAAGATATAGTATGCATTGTATTTAGTATTTATGCATACTACGCATGTAAAACGAACACGTATGAATATGCACAAAACAGACAGGGAACATACCTGTATATAAGATCTTTAGATAAGGACATTATAAATATGAATGGTGCGATCAGGGGATGATTATTTGAGATGGTCTTGTCACGCTTTGACTTGCACATTTACCGTTGCGTCGTCTTTCTAAACCAGATGTGTGTACTGTGAGCTTACATCGCGTCAAACTACAGCGCTCCAGCTGCGCACGCGTCACTGATATAAACGGGAGTAAACTTAAACTTTATAACAACGAACAGCATTAATGTTCGGGAACCCCTTTTTTATTTGGCGGCACAGTTTCTTGCGCACGGTTGGAGAGACTTCTGCATGCCAGAGACGCAGCTGTACGAGCACAGAGAGAGTGAGCGCGCGCGCGCGAAAGAGAGAGAGAGAGACCTGCACCTCAGTGCTTATTATGAAATTTCGGAAATCACTCTTTCATTTGTTGGTGGATTATTTCCCATTTCTCTGTCACACTCACTCTTACATGCAGGAATGCCAAGTTGACAACGCGCACTTAATTACATTACACGGAATAGAAAAATCTGTTACGTCTGATATTTTATTTCACAGTAAGTTACCACGGACCAATCAGCAGCCATGTAACGTGCAGTTAGAGTGATTGACAGACAACCTGACAAGTTAAAAAACAAAATGAACGTGAACTTGGGAGGCCCCTGAACTTGGGAGGCCCCTGGGCTTCAGCCCAGGTAAGCCCGTGCATTAAGGCGGCCTTGTCAAACATCCAACTTTATTTATTTATTAAGTCTATCGACAATTAGCTATGTGTGGTAATGGCGAAGACCCCAACTCATATATGCATCAGCAGTCCACTTCAAAATAAACGAAATATTATGGACAAGAAATTACATTATGGCATTTGGATTATCATGTCAGGATAACAAGAAAACAACTTTTGTTAAGTCGAGATCACGAGAAAACAAGCAGCAAAAATAAAAATATGGATGACCTCTCTCGTCTTTCGTATGATTTTGTATTTCTGTGGGTAATGATTTGCTCTCGATCTTCTAAAAGTGCTAACAACTTAGCAAGTAAACATTCTTAGAATTACAGTGATCTGTAATGAGATCTAATATAAATAACACCAAATTTGCTGTTGTTGGCACACTTTGTAGACAAAAAATAAAAACAATGTTTTCACAAAAAGAAGACAGAGTTGAAAGGAAGGCTGCAAAAGCTGTTCAAAATTGCAAACATCGATTCAAAGCTTCAGCACGTAAATCATATAGAATATTAAGCAGTTTTGTCACACTTTAATTCTTGTTATTAAGTATATTTTCCATTATAATCACTAATCTATAACACATCATATTGTTAAAACCATATAAATTGTGCCCTCCCCCAGTGCCCCCTTTTTGGTTTGGGCCACTGCCCCTCAAAATGTCTGTGCACGGCCCTGCAGCAGCATATAAATTATTTAATTGAAATTCTCATTGTTCTTGTTCATTATTTAATTGTCAAAATAAAGTCTGAGATACATTTACTTCAGGCCAAGATCAGCATAGCAAAGCTGACAAGTAAAATAACCTAACAGTGAAATTTTATTTCCATGTAGTTGACATCTGGTGTGCAACTGAGTGCTGACCATTGAAATAAAGGCAAAGACTACAGTTGTATGGTTCATTTTTCCATACTCTAGCTATCTAATATTTCAAAATGTTTTAAATTAAAAATTCTAATAATTTTAAAGGGTTTGGATGATTCCATTAAAACTTGCTTTAACTTTGACTTATTTAACAAGCTGAAATTACTAAAGTGAAAAGCATATAAAGAAAGTGAAATAACCATCAAAATGTGTCAGAATTCTTGCCTCAAGTGCCCATGCAAGTCAATGTGGAGAAAAGGTAACTGGTCACTGTGTAAGGGTCAGAAAACTGATACAGCATTATTTCTTTCATAAAATATCATTATCTGGTCCATCATGCACTGCTATAATCTATGACGGTTTCGTAGGGTCATGGATTAACAGTCAGTTGCTGATACTAGGAAGTAAAAAAACCACAGGAAGAGCTAAAAATGTTTTAAAGAAGAGCTGTAAGTACATCATTAAAAGAGAAGCACTAACAGATACAAATAATGGCTGTTAAGAGTCACATCTGTCTGCTGGGACTCATCATTCTCTGCTCACCATTCACAGGTAAAGTAAAACATTCATACACAAGATCTGTGATGTGAACACCCATCTGTTTAATGATCATCTGGCAGTGAGTCTCGTAAAGCATTTGTTTGAACTTGCTCAGTTTCATTTAGCTGAAAAATCATGTTGTTATGTGATGTGCGTGTTTGGTACTTATACTGTTTTAATACACAACACTGACATTAATTAAAGAGTTTGGGTTACATTTTATTTTGGGAGTCAACCCTAGACATTCTACTAACTAGAAGTAACTTTGCAACTACTGAACTAATTCTCTTACATGTGACACTACATGTCCTCTAACTCACATTAGTAGACTCCTAAGGATTAGGATTAGTTGGGTAAGTTGACATGTTGTTGCAAAGATACTTGTAACAGCTAGTCCGTGTCGTGTATTGTGTGTGTCTCTGATTATGTCACCTGGACTATTCACGGACTGATTGCTCTTCTCACCTGTTCCTTGTTTAGTCTTTGTGTATTTATACTGCTGTCTGTGTCACACTTGCAACCCAGTCTCACGGCAAGTCGTGTTATAGTAACGAAAATTTTGATTAATTAATTCGTGTTTGATGACACGAATTTCCGCTGTTTTTCGTGTCTCTGGAGACGAATGTCTTTTTCGTCCTTCCCAGCACGAATTTCTATCAATGGCTGTTCGTGTCTGTGGCACGACTTTCTTTATCGTGTCATTTTATATTTTGTTTTCTCATCGTTGTTTTCTATTTTTTGACCATTGTCGCTTGGGGTTTGGGTTAGAATCACTTTCTGCGACTTCCTAACCCAAACCCCAGCTCTAACCCCAACTCCAGGCGAGAATAGTTTTAAAAGTGGACGAAAAACATGTAGAAACCAATGCAAAAAATAACATCCTAACGCAAACCCCGGATCTAACCCTAACCCCAAGCGACAATGATTTAAAAATAGGAAACAACGATGAGAAAACAAAATATAAAATGACACGAACAGCCATTGATAGAAATTCGTGCTGGGAATGACGAAAAAGACATTAGTCTCCAGAGACACGAAAAACAGCAGAAATTCGTGTCATCAAACACTAATAAATTAATCAAAATTTTTCGTTACTATAACACGACTTCCCGTGAGACTGTGTTGACACAGATTGTCATTTCTACCCTGTCTGCTCCCTGTGTCATGTTTTGGATGTTCCTGTGTTGCATACCTGTTCATCATGTTACTCCTCGTGTTTTTGTTTCCCATTTTATTATTAAATGTTATTGATTTTCTGAACTCACGTTTGCGTCCTCACTCTCCTCCCGTGCCATGACAATACTTTAGTCAGAAGAATGTTGGTTGAGGTATCATTACAATAAAGTGTTAGCAGATATAAAGTAGACAGTCTATTAATACTGCAATGACTGGTAGTTGAAAAGTATTTGAAAAGTTAAATAAAAATGGACTTTCAGTGTTACCATTTAAAACTAGATATATTCCTGTATGGCCACAGTAAAGAGGCTTCATATAAATTGGTCATACAATATGAAAAGTTGTTTATAACAATTGAGTGTAAGATGTTCTTAACAGAATATGCTTTTCTTTCTTTTTAAACTCATTGTGGGCATATTTTGGTGTAGTTCCAGCGCAAAGGTTACACTTCATAAACAGTATTAATGCAGAAAAGTGATTTGTATGTTTATAAAATATTACTACTGGTACTGTACAATAAAAGGTCGTAAGAATAATAGAAATTTTTTATATTTGTTTGACATTTGTAAATATGTCATACCATAAATCACATCTTCATTTACAATGTCTTGAAGGAACCTTTAGAGAAACATAGAAACCCATTATTTCAATACAATTGATACCATTACGATTCACACCTATAAATAATAATTGTTATTACCTAAAACGTTCTGGGCAACAATGCTAAACTCTCTCATAATGATCTTTACTTGATACATACGCCTGGCATGACTGCAGTCACAGAGAGGAAAGAAAACAATTTTGTTAACCCTGTTCTTAATGTGTTTATTTGTATCCCTTGTTATTCATTTACATTATGTGTTTGTTAAGGTTTCAATAAAATAAAAGAGGAAAGAAATGTCATTGTTATAACATGCAGAGTGGCGCTCTATCCTGATAGATGGGAAATCTTACAAATTTGTAAGCTACGCATTTTTATGCTTTACTCACGTTAACCAGCGTGATATTGAGAGAGAGAGAGACTGAAAGCTTGTGTCTCACACCAAATGCAGGAGTGTTGGCAACCCTGTGCTTTTGTTGCTCACTAAAACAAAAAGGCTTTATTTTATGTAAATTTACAGACTAACATTCATAATCTTAAGAATGTATCTGCTTTTTGTCATTAAGGGTTAAATAATTAACTCTGAAATGTTTAAATCTTTAGATGTATTTATAAATATGTATAAATATATAAACAACCTAATCTACTGTGTTTCAGGTGTTACTGGAGAGACTCATGTGTTCAGTAGTTCAGGTGAAGATGTCGCTCTGCCCTGTATTAATGCTCTTTCTGACTGCACCTCAACTACATGGACCTACTTCAAACATAGATCATCAGGTGCAGTAGAACTGATTGCTCTAGGAATAAAGAAGAATGACACAGAGAGAGCTGAGAGACTGAGTCTGGGGTCTGACTGCTCTCTGAACATCTATAAAACAACAAAATATGATCATGGACTATACATCTGCCAACAATATGTGAATGAACACAGACATGGAACTGATGCACTGGTTTTACTACATGTTCTTCATGGTGAGTGTTTCTGTTCATTTATTTGAGTATATGTTTAATGAGATGACAGTTTCTTAATGTTTCTACTTAAAATTGTCTCTTTACTTTCTCCTTCAGTTTCTCCATCATCCACACAGACTGAGATGAGATCAGGCAGCTCTGTGACTCTCATCTGTCAGTTGTTTACATATGAAGACTCTTGTGATGGTTTGTTCCGTTCTGAGGATCTTCAGCTGTTCTGTGTGAATCAGGCTGGTGTTAATCTACAGACAGACCCCAGATATCAGATATTATCACCAGGACAATGTATCAAGACTCTGACTACAATACTCCTGAATGAAGACAACAACACAGAGTTGAGATGTTTGGTTAAAATGAAGAATGAGATTAAGACCTCAGTCAGCTATACGGTCAAGTTTAAGGGTAAGTAATTAAAATTTTAGCAAAATAATTTAAGAACACTCTCAGAATAAATCATAACTTCAGCACATGTTTAGGATTAATATTTTTCTTCATTCTGGGAAAAATGTAAGGCTATCCACCTTTTTCATCTTTTAGCGTGTGCTCTTTGCGTTTACTCTTCTTGTGTAAGGAGAATGCTTAGGACTTCCAGGGGTGCTTGTCAATACTCAAATTGATGCTTTCTTGCTGTTCTGCTTCCCTGTCATCCAGCCTGTGAGCAAGTCACATCCTAATGCCTCTTGCAGACTAAAATATTTTAGCCGGATACGTATACGACAATGGGGGTTTGGGAAGTAAGACTTGATCACTTATCTTGTATATTGTATTCAGGGCCTGAAGTTAACTTTTTTGACCACCAGCCACTGTGGCAGGTGGATTTAGAAATCCACCTGCCACAGTGACTTTTTATCAGCCAGTTTTTTTTTTGCCTGAATAGTGAATGATAACACTGTTTTTAATATATGAATTAAATATAATTATTTTTTAGAGCTACACAAGTGAATTTCTCTTTGTCTTAGGTTGTTTGATTAACATTAATGACACAGACTTAAGTATGTTAATTGAGGTTACTGTCTCTTTAAGACCAGCACAGACACAGTTTTTGACTCTCTAGTCTCTATACATACACTTAAGTTAAGACATAACGAAATGTTTTATTAGAATAAGAATACTGTTGAGATAATTTTGTTTATTATATGTGCCCTGTCAAGAGCAGAAAGATTTTATGTACGCTTGCTTTTAGGAATGCGTCTCTCATATGTTCCCTATTGAGTGCCCTTAAACCCGCGCGCGCGCACACAGAGACGGAGGGGGCACAAACTGCGCACATAAACGCCCCACATACGTTGTTTTTCATTACTCTATTCGCAAAATGTATGTTAATGTACTACAGTATAAGACACAGTAGCGCAACTCTCTTTAAAGTTTACACATCAAGAGTTCTGATCCGTCACAGCAGGACTACACATCTGTGCAACTGTGATTATACTGTAGTCTATGTCAGCATTGCGTTCACATCCCATCTCACCAACAGTTTAATACTTAACTAATGCCTAGCGTACACCAAAGGATTTTCACAGTCCCAGACTAAAGACCGTTGTTGTCTTTAGGAATCTAACTGAAGTCTCGGCGCGCTCCCGTAGTCTCGATCGTTAACTGTGAGGTGATAATCTGCAGTCAGCGACCCGATTTATGCCAGTCTTTCTTTAGTCTTTCATATCAAACATGTTTGATATTATCGCAAGTCCCAGCGTAGTCTCATGACGTAAAACAATCAACAACCAATAAACTCGTTCTCCGGAAACAGGAAGCCATCAGTCACAACAAAGAAACATGTCGACGGACGTGGAAACACAACGAGCGCGAAGTAGGCGAAAATGGACCGTGGATAAAGAGGAGCGCATTGATGAGCGGTGGGCAGAGCAGCCGTGTCTTTTTGATGTAAACTGCCATTCATACCCCGACAGAGTGGAAAAAGAAAAAAGTGGAGCGATATTGCCTGTATGTGTTAACATGCTAACTCTACCACTCTATTGAATGGCATAACGTGCTAATGTTTTCTGGTATGTGCTTACATTCTTCACACCGCAAGCGTGAGCAACGCGTAAGCGGCGCGTGTTTTTTTCGGCGCCCATGTTAACAAGTTAAAGCACAAGCACGTACACCGCACGCGTGCGGTCATACATGTGACGCCATAAATGTCATAAATGTGTGTTTCAAACAGTCATGACTTTGAGCAATGTAAAAGAAAGCAATGAAATATTTAAAAACACCAGAAGACTGCGCTGTCATTCACTCTCTGCCCAGCAAATGAGTCCTCATATAGCTTAATACTGTTCAGAGAAACAGATAACGTACATCTATAAATCTAAATCTTATGTTTCAACTGTTGACGGGAAACACGATCGACTGCTTCATGCTGTCAATCACTGAGTGATATTTTTTATTTTATCTTAAAACGTAAGAGAAACAGATTTAATAATGTGCCAAGGGCTTTTTATGTCTATAATTGTGTATTGTGTCTATATCTGTCATTAGAACCAGAACAGCACGAAAACAATGTGGGTTAAACAAATCACAGCTATATAAATTACACTGACCGTCAAAAACCATCTTGAAGAGGTTTTGCTCATTAATGCATATAAAATAAAGTAATGTGAACTTGAGATTTTTATACTGTTATTACAGTTTTTCTCAGTCGCTTTGGTACATTTCTCCAATCATACTCACAATTTGCAAAACAGTAAGTGCATTTCTCAAAACAATTCGGACAAGTAGCAAAACACCATGGATGATAACCTGCAAAAGCCAGTCTCTTACTCAAAATTCATCTCTCAAATATCTGTGTCAGTGAACATGTCATTGCCATCAGAATGACAAGTCAATGTGTCATTGTGCATGGATAAGACAGTCAAATTGTTTAGTCACATTGTCAATATAACAGTTTACTCTGAAGTGATTTCCTGATGTAAACTATCGCTAAAGTTTTGACGACAAGTATTGTAAATTGTAATTTACACCTTAGTGTAAGTTATGTGGGAGTTTGATTGCAAGAGACTAAACAAAATTTACATTTACGCTTTTACTGTTTGTACTGTAATTCATTGACAAACCATGTCATTGCCATACAGAAAGGAAAAGCACTGCATAGCCCAAAGAAAAAAGTAGAAATGTGAACATTGAACAATATTTTTAGGGAAAACTGTACATGCAGTGCTGTCTTACACTGAAGTCCTTCCTATACCTCCTGACCCAGCAAGCATGTTTGGCTAACAAGGCTAAATTTGGTCTGCCAGTGAAAGTCTAATATAACCATAGCCAAAAAATAGACAATACAAATACTTTTAGATCATGTAAAAGAATTGAAAGCAAACACCTTGAACACCTGTTGGAATATCATACATCTTCAAGTTATTTGGGCAAAAATGGCATGTAACCAAATTCAAGGTTATTTAGGGTAGAAGTGGGTTACTCATAGCTGGACTATATTGGGTCTATAATTAGCCGTCATTTCAACATCTCAGTTTTTGCTTGCTGGGGACGTTTCTGTCTGTTAGAGAAAGTCAAGATTCACCTGGGAGCAATTTACCAAGTCAGGACAGATTTAGAAAAAACTTCTAATAGAAATTTATAAAAAAATATGTTTGACCGGCACAATTATGAGAACTGTATTATGAGAACTTGTTCAATAATTTTGCATGTAAAGACTTGTACTATGAACTGATGCCTAAATGTTGTGGGGCAATCGATAATGTAGGAAAAAGCAGAGAATTGTACATAATCATTTGCATGGATGTACCAAAGCATTTGCAAGTTCTTCAAAGAAATAAGAAACTGCTTTTTTGATGTGCACAAGTGACACAATGATGTGAGAAATGAACAAGTACTTTTGAGAATTTCAATTCTGATCTGAGAATTGTACCAAAGCGACTGAGAAAAACTGTAAACTGCACAGTATGCGCTGCAAACGCAGCTGGTGTGAAAGCACAATGGACACGAGCATACATTTTTGTTAAATCACTGCTGAGCATGATGATAAAAAGCTAAAATAATCTTGTTGTAGTCTTGTAAATAGTGTCACTACAAGATTCAGTGTTTGTAAAATCTTTAGTCTGAGACTAAAAACTGTGAACCCAAGTCTTTAGATGTGAGCTGATAATCTTATAAAGTCTTTTCTAAATCTTTTCAAAGTCTTTAGGTGTACACAAAGCATTACTCGCACATCCAAACGTAGTCAGAGAAGTGCCTCATCTTCTTTCCAATCGCATGAACGTTGCGAAACAGCAGTCGCATCCTCTCAATGAATCACTCAATTTGCATCAGTGATATGCGCAGCTTGATAAGAAATGAGCGGTTGCCGGTTACCCAAACAAATATTTTAATGATATTCGGGCCGCGGTCAGTCGGTCGGGTTTAAAAACTATTTTGAAAAATTGCGGGCGGGATAGTTGAAAATGTCGGTCGGGAGTGTTTATACATTGACCCGCGCATCGCTGATTCGCATTGGCTACCCGCCAATGTGGCTGGTAGATTGACAGTGTTACCCGCCAATTGCAAAATCCACCCGCATTTGGCGCGTGGTCGGGTGTTAATTTCAGGCCCTGATTGTATTGTACACAACAATCTGACATCACATCTGCAACTCTTCACGACGCCACACCAGAAAGAATTTTGGTTGGTTCAAGGGGATCCATCACGTCTGCCAGAACTCAAAGTGACTGAAATCATTCAAGTGCAAATATTTACTGTACAACTTTGTACTGATGATATCAGGAAATAAAATATATGAAATGTGATGGTCATATTTTCCTACAGCCTGGTGTATATCTGATGATTAGTAATCTTCTGTGTGTGCGTGGGTAGATGGGGTGGGTGTGTGGGTTCTGCGTGCGTGCTTCTGTGGTGTGTGTGTAATTTTAGTGTCTCACATTATGATTCAGCTAAACTAACATCCATTCATATTTTTTCAATCATAGCATCAACTACAGCAACAATCAAACAAACCTCTAAAATAACTTCAAGTCCTACTGCATCATTACCTCCTGGTATGTAAAGTATTTATCTGTCCCACCCATGTTTGCAGTGTCAGTTGATTCTTTTCTGTTGTTGTTCAGGGATAGAGTTGATTACAAACTCTGACACGTTTCATTTATTTTAAACAGACTTTCCTATTCATGTCACTTTCTTAAAGCTCCACTGTGTAAGATCTACTCCCATCTAGCGGTGAAATTCTATATGTCACCAACTGAATATTACTTTCTACCCCCCCCCCATTCGGAACGCGTTTTAACTCGTACGGTGGCCGTGTCATGCCAAGGTTAACATGGCTTCCAGTAGCTACAAAGCAAAAGCAATGAAAAAATGAAAAATTTTCAATGTCCTTTGCCTGTGATCCATCAAAGCACACAGATTTATGTTAAACATGGAAAATGTCTGATTTTCATGATAGGTCCGCTTAAAATCACATACAAAAAGCAACCATAAACGTAGCTTAGACACTCCTTTTTCATCAACGCGAGGAAAAATATCCCAGGGGCTGTTACACATGGTATTAAGATGTGTTTTCGTCGATCGGATCAAAAGTGAATGAGAGAGACACATCACGTTTACACTTGGTGTTTAAATCCGTCTCTTTTTGTCCATTTTTGACCGCTTCTCTCCAGATTACTGAGGGGATGGTCTGTGGACGAGTCCCTCTCCTGTCATTTAATCATCAGCGTGAGTAATGACGGTTTAAATGGACGCGAACTATTATTATGTCAGAGTCCAATGCTTATGTTTTAAGTAAACAATGGGTCTACTATTGGGGGGATTAAACTTGCGGCATATTTATTTATTTATTGAATCATTTTCTTGTGGGTAACATGCTAATTTGCTGTTCCTGTAGTAGAAATACATTGTGATACTTTTACTGATTTAGACTACTTAAAGCAACACCAAAGAGTTTTGGCTCTTTGCTCCCCCTACAGGTTAGAAGCGTAATTGTCCATTTCCCACTGTCATAAATACTGAGGCATAGCTGGCTCTGATTGGATTGTAGGTCTGCCGTAAAGCAAGTTTTTGTAGTATTCACTCGGACTACAGGACCACTACCCGACGTTTGGAAACTTCTTTAGTGCGGTTTTGGCCGATAGAGGGCTGCAAAGCGAATGTGAAAGTGCTGTTCACCCTGTTTAGAGTGGATGAATGACTGAAACTGTTTTGGAAGCGTTATTTTAAGGTAAAAAAAACTCTTTGGTGTTGCTTTAATGTAAATGCAGCTGTTCACTTGACTATTTATGCCATGATGACACAGTAGTTAAATTAAGTGTTTAAGCACTAGCCAGCGGTGGCAGTTTCCACATTTTTTGTTTGTTCAATATTTTATCAAAAAAGAAACAAGAACTTAAAGATTAAAGAACTTAATCAATTTCATCAGTGTATTGGCACCTACATGCAGCAAATCTATTATGAACAATTCGAAAATACAGGGTGGCACACTGAAGTGCAGCTTGCACTTTTATTCAGAACAGATTTCTGTTGGGCATCACCAAAACTCACCATCCACTAACAAAATCTAAACAAAAGCATGTAAAAGAAAGCCTATCTGTAAATCACATTTAAGGTATGTTACAACATATTAGGCTGCAACTTAACACACATACCATTTAGATAAAAACACCAAACACCTGTTTACGTCTCAGTGTAAAAGAAATGAACTGTTGCACTGACTTTAGTTAAGATGTCCAATTTGTCCTAATTGATGTGACACACTGCAACATGGTTCAGCCTCTGCTGTGTCATAGTTGTGCGTAACCTGGGGGTTTACACTTGGTATTAAGATCATCGATCAGATCACATGTGGACGAGAGAGACACATTACGTTTACACCTGGTATTTAAATCCGTCTCTTTTTTGCACTTTCGACCACTTCTGTCCTGAATACTGTGAGGGTGGTCTGTCGAGACGGTGGCAAGTCTCTCTTCTGTCATTCAAATGCGAGCCAGAGTAATTATGAGTTTATATGGACACAAACTAATATTATGTCGGAGTCCACTGCTTGTATAGCAAGTAAACATGCTGCACAGTGTTTTTACGTGTATATGTAAGAGCTTTCTCTGAATTTTCAGCCCAATTGATGAAATAGGATTGCACAACTTTCACACGCTTTCGAAATGAAACTACGGAGATCAGCTTTAGTGTTATCAATGAAAGGCTAAAAATAGCACTGTTCACCGTGTGTTTGCGCGTGTGTACCTCCGTTTGGTCATTATTTTTCCTCTTTTGAAAAATCGTTGTCTGGCTCGACTGGCTGCCTTTCCGTGTCCTTTTCATCATGCACCGTCAGCTTTCTCCAACCATTCATCCCAGCCACTGCGCACGCGCACTGAGGTGTAAAGTACTTGAGTAATTTTACTTGATTACTGTACTTAAGTATTATTTTTGGGGATTTTTACTTTACTTGAGTACAATTGAAAATCAGTACTTTGAATTGAATTGTGCTGACGGCCAGTTTAATTTAAATGTTATTTATTTTCCTTGGCCGAGATACAGCGTGCCACTCCCTGAAATTCATACGGTCATAGCTCAGGCACCTTAGGTCCAGGATGTTCGCCCTTCGGGTCCCTTATCCTACCCGAGAGGGCCTTTTCAACGAGCCAACCCCCGACTCTCTAACCCTTTCTGTGGCAGACGGTCTCCTGAATTTCAAACGTCCGTGGCTCGGTCGCTTTAAGTCCTAAGCATTCGCCCTTGACGTCCCTTATCCTGAGAGGGCCTTTCCAACGAGCCAACCTTGACGCTCTAACCCTTTCCCTGGCTTAGATACAGCGGTCATTCCCCTGATTTTCCCACAAACGTAGCTTGCATGCCTTTGGGTCGCTTATACCCGAGGGGACTTAAGGTGCCTGAGCTACAGCCGTGAAAAAAAATCGGGAAAAGGACCACCGTATCTCGGCCGGGGAAAGGGCTAGAGACTCGTGGGTGGCTTGTTGGAAAGGCCCTCTTGGGTAGGATAAGGGACCCGAAGGGCGAACGCCCTTGACTTAAGGTGCCTGAGCTAAGGCCAAGGAAAAATCCGGGAAGGGTTGACCATATCTCGGCCCGAGAAAGGGCTAGAGACTCGCGAGTGGGCTCATCGGATGAAGATTTTTTTCGCTTCTTTCAAACCGACAACACATTAAGACAGCAAAGAGTTGGATGGATATTTGGCCTGAGTTTCAGGCACCAGGATGTCTTTGCTCACGTTCCCTGCTATTTGCAGCCTTGCTATCAAGACTAACACCTTGTTCACGCTGTCAGTCCAAATCTGATTTTGTTGCATGTCTGACTTGACAGACTCACTGTCCACATTGTGTATCACAACTGTTTAGATCTGATCTGTGCGTGCTGTAGGGTTTTGCAATTTTCTGGATTATCTGCACTGTTTCTATGGCAATGACGTCACACTGGCACAACAATCGTGTTTACATTTTACGTGACGCAACAGCATGACGTAACGAAAAGCTACAAAAATACGATCAGAGCGGTCAGACTTAAATGTATTTCTGGAAATGTGATTTGAAAAGTATTTCAAACCACCTCTGGATATAGTTTGAAACAGAAAAGAAAAAAACAGATTTCATGTGGTTTTTAGCCGTTCACACGTTCTAAATGTGATTCGGTTCCAATCGAATATGCACCAAAATCAGATTTGGACTGACAGTGTGAACAAGAACTAATACAACTCTTTCTGCACTGGCTGTCTGTGAGATGCTTGATACTCAATTTTGAAAATCAGCTTCTGCTTTAGTTAAATTCGAGGGTTTCAAAACTTTGAGTAGCATGTTGCATACTGAAATTAGGTTGTTTTATAGTTTGATAATGAAATACAATTAATTACAAACAGTTGTAAAGCAGGATAAAACCCTGTATGTGGTGCATTCACTTCATGTTTTTAGAGATTAAAAGCTTAAACAAGAATCTCTAGTTTAAATTTTTCCTGTTACTTTTACTTTTTTAATACTCAAGTACAATTTTAATGTGGTACTTTTTACTTTTACTCAAGTATGATTCTGGCCAGATACTTTTACTTTTAATTGAGTAAAATTTACACTCAGTACTTGTACTTTCACTTGAGTAACATTTTTGAGTACTTTTTACACCTCTGCACGCGCATAATAGTGAATAAACTTGGTAGAGAAGGCGGGTTGGGTAATACCAAGTAGCCGGTCCAGTGTACATTACAGATAATTTGAAATATAATACTATCTTTATTGCTGGCAAATAAAATTAATAAAGAAAACGAACAAAAGTGTTCATTCTGAATATTTCATATTTATTTTAATCTGAATGATGTGATGATATTGAGGGGGGGGTTATATTAGATGGATTTGATTTTTGCGGGGGTCATGACCCCCGTGCATATTACGCCCATGCATGTGCGTGTATATGTAAGAGCTTTCTCTGATATTGGCGAAATAAGATTGCTCAACTTTCACACGCTTGTAAAATGAAACAAAAGACGCGTTGATCAGCGGCGTTAGTTTTATCAATGAAAGGCTAAAAATAGGGCTGTCACTGTGTGTTTGTGCTAGAGGTCAGAAAAGATGAAAAACATTGATCTCAGTACCTCAGATTACATAAATGGGCGGAGAGACGGCGTGTGGCTGTTCGAACACATTAAACCCCATGCGTGTTTACACTAACAAGTGTTATGCATAACCATGCTACACTGTAAAAAAAATGTGAAATTTACGGCAAATTACTGGCAATAAAGTTGCCAGCTAATACCTGTAAAATTACAGTAATGTCCAGTAATACAAAATTAGAATACATTACCGTAAAGTAAAAACGGTACCTTGCTGTAGTTGTGTTGTGGTTTATTGACGTTATTTTACAGCTTTTAACTGAATAAATACGGTATAATACTGTTTATTTTTACAGTATGTTAATTTTATAATGCCCTGGAAAACAACTCATTTCATTTAGAAAACCAATAGACCAATTTCGTGTTTGCAAACAGAGATGACGTTTTTTGTGGGCGGAGCCAAACTGGTTGCAGAAAGTGACTGCTCCGCAGTAGGTTTGTGAAGTGTTTTAGCATTAAACCGTGATTTTTATGGATCCGGTGTTCTGTCGAAGTTTGATTCCCCTATATTTTCCTTTAGTGCAATGTTTCTTATAGCGTTTTAATCACGTTACGCTTATTTTTTAGATAGATAAAAAGTTAAAATGGCTTGGCTACTGATATGCATGTATGTAATGTATATGTATTGTTCTTTTTTGCTAAATCAATTATTTTTACAGTCTGAATCGCTAAAGTACATATAAAAGCAATACTATCATGTATTATATATAATAGCGTTTATTAAATATTTCATATTTTTCCTGTTTTCTATTATTTCTTCCTTATATTTATCTTACGTGTTTTTTCTAAAACTATTATAAAAGTATTATGTTTAAACATACATTAAAAAGGCCTGTTTATATATTAATAACACTTTACATCATGTGTGTGTGTGTGTGCTATATTTATATATTTATTAAGTATGTAAACATAATAATTTTAGAACAAACAGGAAGAAGCAGGGGCGTCAGTTTGTGTTGAAAAGTGGTGGGGACAAAAGATCAGATAAAAAAACATTACAGCAGGACAGGAAAAATATTGAATAACGTTGCATCAAAAATGGGCATAGTGTAGGCCGGTCAACAACACAAAAATACCCTCAACTGCACATGTAACAGTCCCTACAATACCAGCTCAACGGAACAGTGCCAAAGCACCATACTGTAGAAAACAGCAGCACGTTAAGTCAATGATTACAATGAAATTCATTATGTAAAAGAAAACACACCATAAGCACACAACTCAACATATGTGTCTCTGTGCAGTGTGTCGTACACTGCAAAAAAAAAGATTTTCAAGAATTTTTTTTTTTAGCATTTTTGTCTTGTTTCAGTAAAAATATTTAAAAATTCTTAAATTAAGATGCTTTTTCTTGATGAGCAAAATGACCTAAGAAAATAAGTCTAGTTTTTCGACGAAAAATACGAAATGTAAGTGATTTGTGCATAAACAAGCAAAAAAAAAAAAATCCGCCAATGGGGTAAGCAAAAAATTCTTGAAAATTTTTCTTAAACACTAAATTCAAGAAAAATTCAAGGAAAAATAGCTTACCCATTGGCAGATTTTATTGCTTGTTTTATGCACAAAATCACTTAAATTTGATATTTGTGGGCTAAAAACTAGAATTTTGCTCATCAAGAAAATAAATCTTGATTTAAGAATTTTTAGATATTTTTACTGAAAACAAGACAAAAATACTAATAATTTTTTTCTTGAAAATCTGACTTTTTACTTAGTATTTTTGTAGAAATATCTAAAAATTCTTAAATCATGATGTATTTTCTTGATGAGCAAAATGACGTATGAAAATAAGTCTAGTTTTTAGACAAAAACTATAAAATTTAAGTGAATTTGTGCTTAAAACAAGCAAAAAAAATCTGCCAATGAGGTGAGAAAATTTTGCTTAAATTAAGTGTTTAAGAAAAAAGAAATCTTATTTTTAGATTTTTTTCTCACCCCATTGGCAGATATTTTTGCCTGTTCTAATCATAAATTTACTTAAATTGTATTTTTTTTGTCTAAAAACTAGACTTATTTTCTTAGGTAATTTTGTTCATCAAGAAAAAGCATCTTGATTAAAGAATTGTTTGATATTTCTACTGAAAACAAGACAAAAATACTAAGAAAGAAAGTCATTTTTGCAGTGTAAGTCAGAACGTTCAGAACATTTTAACCAAATGCTTTCAAAAAGTGGTGGGGACAAAATCAGCCATTTCAAAAAGTGGTGGGGACATGTGTCCCCAGTGTAAATGACACCTATGGGAAGAAGACATAAGCTAAGATATAAGGAAATAAAAAGAAATAATAGAAAACTAAAAAATTATGAAATATTAAAAAATAAATTGTGATATTATTGCTTTTTCAGTACAAAAAAAAAACATTTATTCTGAATAAATTATAATTGTAACGTGATAAAAACGCTATAAGAAACACATGGAGGGAACAGACTTCGACAGAACACCGGACATCTTCTCTACTTATTTTCTATTCTAATTATTAAAAGATTTCCAGATGATTTCCTTGCTCCATTCTGTCCGTTTAAGGGCTTATTGTAATCATAAACACCTACGTTTATCTTCAAATGATGTCTTCGACGCTGGTATTCTATAAAAATGAAAGCCATCTTTTTTGGCATTCTTATTCTGACACTTAACAGCACAACAGGACATTTTCTAGTGAGTTATCTTGCTCTTTTCACTCGTGTCTAATTCATTTCCACTGTTTTTCTGCAACCGCATTGCGCAGAAAACAAATATAACTTTATACTTAAACTGCAAATATTTAATGTGCAGTAGTGTTATAATCACTTTCACACAAATCTTATATAGTTCATCACGAACAAACTACACAACAACTGCTTTGAAATAAAACAACAGGCAGTATAACATCAATGATCTACTGCCCATCCTTGACCTAAACAACCACACTACTCTTCAGCCAACTTCAGCACAATGGTAACCCAAAAACTGAGTCAAATCCTAACAAAACAAACAAAACACTAAACACTAAGAGATCTCTCTCATTATCATCTTGTGTAAATCCCCTGATAATTTTTTTAATTCACATAAAAAAATACAAGGACTAATGTCTGTGTGATATAAACATATTTCTGTATGCAAATTATAGGTTAGGTTTTCTGTTTTTTAACAGCACATTCTGCTAAGTAACAGTAATCAACTGGCAACTTGGTTGCCAGCAAGATAGAGATGGTCCTCACTGCGGAACACAACATCCAGGGGGCGGGGTTGGATCTAGATCCAACTCCTCCCACTTTATATACTTTGTTCCGCCAAATGAACCAGTATATTTGCGTTGTTGCAGCCCGCAATTAGTTGCAACCTGTGGTCGCCAATGTTTGCTCTTATCAATTTAAGTGAACGTTTGATTAATAATATAGTTGAGAAAGATTCATAATTTAGAAAGTATCATATGGGGGTAATATGATGCCAATATTATTGAAAATGGACAGAGTAAAAGTCACAAATAGATATTACAACTTGTAAAAGCAAAACGCAATCTACAAATAGATAAAAAATCCACAAACACAGTCCTCGTGATCCGCAAATGTAAAACAAGATCTACGAATCGTCTTTGTGATCCACAAATATAAAGCATGATTTACAAAAAGAAATCAGTGACTTGTACTTGAAAACCAGAATTTGAATGAATGTTAAGTGACTTCTTTGCAGATGAATATCATTTTCTATTTGTAGATTGTGTCACATTTGTTTTCAGAATTCTGACACTATTGTTTCGCTTTTGTGACAAAATAATGCCATATTGGTTGAAAATGAAGAGACTACAATTAGTAAACACGAAACAAATCTGCAAATAGGTTCCAAATCTGCAAACAAACTCCTCATGATCCGCAAATGTAAAACGAGATCTACAAATATATAAAAATCCACGAACAGACTCTTCATGACATACAAATATAAAATGCGATTTACAAATAGATTTAAAATCCGCAAACCAACTCTTTATGATTCACAAATAGAAATCATCGACTTGTACTTGACAAACAGAATTTAAATGAATGCAAAGTGATTTGTCTGCGCATGAGGGTCATTATTTGTTTGTAGATTGTGTTGCATTTGTTTTCAGAATTTTGGCACAACTGTTTCGCTGTTTTCCATTAAAAAAATCTACAAATGCCCTCCTCACAATTTGCAAACAAACACAGTCTAACTTGTATTTTCCAACCATTGTAAAAAGACATTCTTACACATTCTGTGCAAAGTTCAGCATGCAAGTGTTGAATCTGTTTTTGCAGATCACAGGGCATTCACGAATCCTTCTGCACAAGTCTACAGATCTTTTTGGCACTATCTTTCCGCAGAGTTTGTCACTACGATCCACGCGTGTAGTCAGCCAATCAGGGGTATTGCTTCAAAGTGATGCCACGCCCCCTCAATAAGCTCTTTTCAAAATAAAAGCTGGGCTCACTGCAATTTACCGTTGCCGGTGTTACAGCGCTGAAAGGCGGCCAGACCGGGTTATCGATATTATATTAATGATATTAAAGCATTTATGTATAGCATGGCAAATATGAGGCATTAACGTGAACTAGAACAACCCCTCGTTTAAGTTATTATCAGTGCCTGACAATTCAGCCGGTTGACTGTATGCAAGTCTATTATTTTTCCATGAAATTGCTTTTGTGAACAACAAATCCGTGTTGGAAATAACATAGCTAGCAAGCGGCGTGCAGCTAATGTAGTGTGTGTTTACAACTAAGCGTTACCTCCGGCTGGTGCTCAGTGTTTTTAGTTCAGGAGGTTTCCACCGGGAGGCGAATTAACACCGAGGTCATTAAATCGTTAAAAACACTGCAAGAAGCGGTTTTATCCTTAAAACATCAGTGTCTCTTCAACGAACATTTGCCGAGCGTCAGCGAGCCAGCTGGATGGAGTGGAGCTGCTAAGGTGACGCAGCTAAAATAAAGCAAGCGGTTGCAACGATAATACTGGATGTAACTTGCCGTAATTAACAAAAACATGAGCCTTATTTGACAGCAGCATTAATTGAACTATTTGACCATATGCATTTGATATACATACCGTGACCATGCACTTACAAATCGCGCTGTTATTAGAAACATTTTACTCTTTCCAGACTGAGCATGGAGACAAACAAGCACAAGCCGTTTATAAAAGCAGCTGCCTGTCAGCGTGTACGGAATGAAGTCAAAACGGTCTCGGTTTTTAGACCGGCAGTCTGCCTGTGCCATTCCACCCTAATCCGGACTGCAAATTACATGTTAATATTATATCCACCATTTACAATTCTTCCTTTAAGGTCTGTTCTGCTTTTAACAGCTCAAAGCTATTACTCTCTGTAGCTTTCGAGTCCGTTGTAGGCTACAGGTAAATTTTGCAGTTGTTTTAGTTAACTTTGCAGAGCATTTTATTATTGGAAATGGTCCTGGGCTGGGTTTTCCTATAACGATTGAACTTAGCACTCAAGAGCGCTTTCTACAAGGTAAAACGATCGCTCGCAGCTGGGTTTTAAGTGCTACTAACGAGTCGCTATCCCTTTGTCAAGTGCTGAAATGTCACTTACTGAATGACTCGTAATTGTAGCAGAAGCTTGTTCAGGCTAATGATCTTCAGCCGATGTGCACTAATATTTTTTAAAATATTATTAATTATTTTTCAATTACTTATTAAATGTTTTAATAATTTGTGCGTCATGAAATGCCTTCATATTTAGTTAGGACTCGTCCCACTGCGCAATGCCTTCTGCATTTTATAATATAGTTTAGATTTTTCTTTTTATTTGTTGTTTATTATCTATGTTTATTTATTATTAAGGATTATTGCATTGTACCGTAAATATTTATTTGGTTTTTTTAATCAGATGCCATACCCTTCAAAAAAATTTTTTTTTACTGTAGCCTAGATGAATTATAGCAGCAATTGGTAGGAACCATTTATCAATTTGCTAGTACCAACTTTTACCAAAATTGTACCAAATACGTTTTCCTTCTTAATTAATTTATGTTTAGTCATTTAAATTTCATTTCTCGTTTGAATTTTAAATATATTATATTAAAGTAATTTAAACAAATAAACAAAGAAAAAAAACCCAATAAATAAATATAGCCTACATTTAAAACATTACATTATCGTTATTGCAGGAGTGCAATTTGCTGGTTGTCCTGCAGGTGACCTTGTAACACTGCTGTCTTACGATGCACTTATAAATTAACGATTACCCCAGAGCACTCGTAGATCTACGATGATTTTCGAGTGCTACTTAAGCTACAAAGCTTTTGGGAAACGGCCCATAATTCTAAGATGAATTTTAAGATTTTAAGATGCTTTTGGGAAACCCGGCCCTGCTCGTTTGGAATTTGCCTGGCGCACAGCTCTAGTCAGAAAGATTAAAAGGCGGGCTTTGTTTTTAAAAAATGTAATGCATTTCTATATATTACAATAATGAACAAGTCACCCATTTATCAAGTATCGATTCATTATTTTCACTTAATCCTTTTTGCTTTTTACAAAAAGTAGAATAGGCACGCATATTCTGCATTTAGCCAAAATTATGACTGTGGCATGAAGAAACTTTCCTATTTTAGTGAAAAATAAATAAGTTCTTTTGCTATTATTATGTAGCATATATTGATGATTTTTAATAACAAATATGACCGTTTTAAACACACTAAGTACACTGATAAAAATAATATGAAAAAAATTATACGCTGGATTTACTTAAAAAAAATACAGTGCATCATTTTTACATACACTTTTTTAAAGTAAGTTTTACATTGAATTTAAGCCTTTGCAATTTAAGCAATTGCAATGTTTAAGTAAGTTTTACATGGAGAAGCAATTAGGCCTACTAAAAATTTCATGTAAAATTTACTTTAAAAAAGTGGATGCAAAAATGATGCACTATATTTTTAAGTTAATACAGCCTATTATTTTTTATAATTATTTAATTTCCTTCTCACAAATTTTACATGATAAAATTTAGGAATTAACTAAATAATGTGTTAATCTAGAATTACTCAAATTTTTGCATTATTTGTACTCAAAAATTGTTTTTGTTTTAACCTATTTTTTTATATAATTGACTAATTTTATTTAGTTAAATTTACTAAGCCACAAAACATTTTTTACAGTGTAAAATAAGAAAAACGAAGTAGGTAAAACCGCATACCCAGCTAGACACTCAAATCGAGCTAGGCACTCAAATCGAGTCAAAACAGTCTTGGCTTTTAGACCCGCAGTCTGCAATCCACCCTAACCCGGACTGCAGGTAACATGTTAAAATTATTCCACCCGTTACATCAAATCAGTAGTGGTTCAAGCATATGTGCCGAACCCCCCCCCCTTCATTGTCCCCCAACCCTACCACCAGTGAATAAATAAATACATTAAATAAAAACAAGCACTTTAAACAAAAAGCACTCAGAATTCTTTTTTTGGTTTTTAACTGAATTCTAAACACTAAAGTTAATTCCTTAAAGTTAATTAAGGGTTAATCCTAGTCCTCCCCTCGCGAGTTGTTTTTTGTTCAGGGCCTAAATGTGCATTGAAATATAGTTGAATGTATTTCATAAAATTAATAAAAGATATACAATTATAAATTATTGTTGAATTATCCCTTTTTCCAAGTATGTCATTATGCACAATGTATCAAACTTTGAAAATGAAACAAAAACAATAACTTAAAAGTCCCTTTAAAAGCAGTAGTTATTAATGACATAACTGTATATACTGTACATTGTATATTTTGCACGTTTCTCATCCTCTTTTTAATCCTGCTTGACTGAAGGCTTCCGTTAGAACGTTTCTCGTTTGTCGTAAGGTTTTTATACATTAAAGCTGTAGAGTTTCTCCCGCGGACTTTTCTACCTCACGCTCTGCACGCTGTATATGAACTTGAACGCACCGCCTAAAGTCGAGGGCAGGGCGCACACTTCTAGTTCTAAACAGGTTAACTGAAAGCACAATGACATTAAATGAGCTGACGCCTATTTCGTTTTTTTTTTTTTTTCGCAGACGCGCACAGCTCCAGTCAGGACATATTAGCCAGTTTTGTATATCAGTAGGTTCCAAACTATTGCAACCCCATACGTATTTACAAGACCTACATTTTTTTATAGAAATATAGGGGAAAACGTCTCGGTTACGTATGTAACCCTCGTTCCCTGAAGGAAGGGAACGGAGACGTCACGTCGTGACCGACGAATTGGGAACTCGCTTAGAGAGACCAATCTGCTTCGTACTCTACTAAAACGCCAATGAACTTGGCATTGAGATATTTGCATAATGCTGGCGCCGCCCCGCCAGGTGCGTATATAAGCCACAGGTGCAAATATGGAAATTAGCTTCATTTCGCTGAGAAAGCCGGAAAGTGTGACCGGCCGATAAACAGCAGGGAGCAGCCCTGTGGCGACGGGACGTGACGTCTCCGTTCCCTTCCTTCAGGGAACGAGGGTTACATACGTAACAAAGACGTTCCCTTTCAGTCGGTCACTACGACGTCACGTCGTGACCGATGAATTGGGAATCCCTACCAAAACGCCACTGAGGGCTGACCTCTTCCAGTGTCTGCGTAAAGCCCTCCGGTTCTCCTTAAGGAGAATTAGGTTTTAAGGCAGAAGGCCGGGCACTAGATGTTCCTTTAACCCCACAGTAGTGCCAGCGACTGGGAAGCGCCCTATCTGAGCGGTATAGGGACGCTGCGGAAGCCACCGCCCCGTTAAGGGCTATTGGTGGGCGAAAGTCAACCGTAGTTGAGGTATAAATGACAGCCGTGGCTGTATAAGCAAAGCAGTGCTCTGCTTAGGGAAACGTGGGCTAGTAGGATTAACCCCACGGAAAAATACTCACAAAGGAACCCGGTGGGACGCAATGTGGATGCCCGAGCCAAACACAGGTTCGCGAGGATGCAGCTAGTGAGAGGCTGGCAGCGGATTCTCCGCAACATCAGGCTGCCAAGGCAGCGGAGGAAGGCAAAACAATTTATTACGCGTTTTGCCTCGAAGGCCTTCCATACTGAGCTCAGTTTGGAGCAGCAGTCGGAGGCTGCAAGCCGACCTGCGAGCCTGTTCTCTGTGCTTCCCCTAACGAGGAAAGAACACGAGAGGAGACAGGCTCGACACGAACACTGTAAAATCTAATGAACGTATTAGGTGTCGCCCAACCAGCAGCTCTGCAGATGTCTGTTAGCGAGGAACCACGAGCGAATGCCCAAAATGAGGCAACACTTCTAGTAGAGTGAGCTCTCAAATTAAATGGACAAGGAATGCCCTGCAGATTATAAGCAAGGGCGATAGTATCAACTATCCAATGAGACATCCTCTGCTTAGTGACAGCTTTCCCTCTCTGCTGACCACCATAACAAACAAAGAGCTGATCTGAGGTCCCAAGGCTTTGTGTGCGATCCACGTAGATGCGTAACGCTACGGGGCATAATAAAGCCATGGTTGGGTCTGCCCTCCTCCGGGGGGCAGCGCTTGCAAGCTCACCACCTTATCTCTGAAGGGAGTGGTGGGAACTTTGGGCACGTAGCCTGGTCTGAGTCTCAGTGAGACAGCAGGACCAAACTGAAGGCACGAATCGTCAACAGAGAATGCATGTAAATTCCTTACTCTCTTCACGGAGACCAATGCTAGCAGGGTCAGAGTTTTCATTGACAAAAACTTCAGACTCGCAGACTGCAAAGGCTCGAACGCGGAACCTGTAGTAGGGCTTCAGCACCATGGACAGGTCTCAGGAGGAATAGAGGGAGGGCGCGAGGGGTTTAGCCTGCGAGCGCCTCTTAAAATCTAATAACCAAATCATGCTGCCAACTGATCTGCCGTTAATAAGCGAGTGATGAGCAGAAATAGCGGCGATATCAACTTTAATGGTGAAGGGTGACAGCCTAACATCTAACCTATGTTGAAGATATATAAAAGCACAATGTTAAGCATTCTCTGGGGTCCTCGCGTTGCGAAGAGCACCAGGTGACGAAAAGGGTCTCATTTAAGCGCGTAAGCCCGTCTTGTATGTGCTACAGAATGCCAGGAGACCCGACTCAGGGGCATATCTTGCTATCAGAAATGCTGGGTCTGCCACGGGGTAAAATTGAAATGACACGCAGGTGTAATGGTTACACAGTGTATGCCGTTGCGCCACGCTCTCCTCGAGACTCAATCGTAAAACCAATGCTGAAGCGGTCTCATATGAAGCAGCTCGAGCAGTGTCACAGCCGCAGCATGCTGTCATATGTCCAGGAGCTTCTGAAATTGTTTCAGAGGGACCGCGTACTTCCCTCGAATTAAACCGAGGCAAGTCAGAACTGACTGGTTGCGCGCTCTTGTAAAACACGCCAATAAATCGATCGAGTCTATTTCCATACTGAGAAAAGGATCCTCTGCACGGGGCAAAGTTGCTCTTTTCCCAGCTGACCTGATGACTTAAACGAGCGAGATGCTGAAGCATTAAATCTCTGTGTTCGCGCACGTCTGCCGAGAACAAGCCATTATAGTTGACGTAAATATAAGCAGAATGCGAACAACGCTCTCTCTCTCTCTGAGATTTTAATGCCATGACTAGCACTTTCATGGAGACAAGGGGAGAGAGAGACAGCTCGAATGGTGTACTTAGTATTAGTATGTCCACTCCATGAACCCAGAGCGAAAAACGGTCTAAGGCGAGGGGAGATGGACACATGAAGTACACGTCTACAGGTCTATGCTGCAAACCGATCTGAATATTGAAATACGAGCCTCGGCGTATCATCCTAAAGGATCACATTTGTAGAGCCGGTGCGTAAATAAATCGGTCGTAACCCACCGCGTATTTTGGGTACTATCGAAGCATCCCGGGACCGTACGAGGAGAATTAACGACACTACCGAAGTACCCGCGGTGGGGCAGCGAAGCGAGACAGGTGATACTGCCGGTGCGTCTGCTGTGACAGCATAAACATCTACAGTATGTGTGTGTGAGACACTGACCTGAGCCCGCTGAGGGTGACGGTCGTCTGGTCTCCTCTGCGGAGAGCGCAGACTCCGATGAGGGTGCTGGTGGTCCGGTCTCCTCAGTGGAGAGCTCGGACTCCTCAGGACACCCGCTGGCGATAGAGGAGAGGTAGGGTGAGCAGGTGTACGCTCACGGCTCTCTCGATCCTCCGGAGACCTGGAGAGGAAAGAGGAATGCACTCTTATGTGTGGTTAAGTGGGTACCGGCTGGACAGCCGGTGGAACATATGCAAACCAAGGATTTTCCACCCGACCCTCTACCGGGGGAAGGAGCGAATCACTGTCTCCTGAAGAGTGATCCTCTGCCACTCCGGGTCGCCCGTCTCTGGCCACTTAAACTCCCGATTTTCACGGGAAGCGGCTAAGCGGGCGGGGCGAGCTGCTGACGACCGGTTCCCCTGCGCTGCCGAGATGGGGTCCGAGGAGGGGAACGGAGGTGGCCGCCGCAGGACGCCGACGGCGAGAGGCAGACTGAGAAGCCGGCGTTGGTGGACCAGGGCAGCTCTCATCCGCCGGGGCACGACCTAGGAGATCGCCTCAGTCTGCGCAGCGGAGCTGTACGACTCCCCGGGCTCGCCGAAGAGGCCGGTCTGTGAGACAGGAGCATTCATGAAGTTGTTCCGTCATATAAGCCAGACATAGCCAAAGGTGGCGATCTTGAACACTGTGGTGGACATCGCACGACTGAAGGTCGCGGCTTCCCTCGTATATCTCTAAAGCCTTCGTTTGGTGAACCTGCAGTACGTTAATGCGTGCAGGGCTGAAGCCGCGTCTCCGCATGCCTGATGGGCAGCGCCCGTAACCGGAAGACTGTCTATACAAACACGGGAGGGAAGAGTTGGGTGGTCCCTCCAGGAACGCAGCTGCATCGCAACCCCCCGCTCAACTGAAGGGATCCCCCCTTAGCGGCTCCGTTAGTGAGGGAGATGAGGGGTGAAGCTGAACGGCCATGACGGCCGCAAATCACGTCAGCTCTTCGTGCCCGTCGGGAAAGGCAGGCACAGGAGGTGAGGACCGTAGAGGCCCGGGCAGCTCCGAAGTACCAATCATGTGGGCGGGACGGTTCGGGCGGAGAGGGATTAACCCCTCCAACTCTACCGTTTCCGCCGCTCGAGCGGGCACGGCCGCCATCTCCGGGACGACTCCGCCTCGGAGGGAAAAAATGGGCACCCCTCTGATGCTGTAGAAGTGACGGGACCAGAAGGAGGTCCAATGGATTCGGCAGAAATCGCAGAACACAACTCTGCAGTCTCCACCGGAGCCTCGACCGGCTGAGGATGAGAAGGCCGGTAGGTGAAGGACGCATCCTCCGTCCTACTCAGCGTAGTGATGCGAAGAGCGTCCTGCGAGCGCTTGACAGCCGCACCATGGCGGCGTTCAGCACTGCAAAGGCGCGGACGCCGTTCCCGTAGAAACGACAGTCGTCTCCGCAATCCAAGAGGGTTATGCTCTCACAGAGAGAGCAAAAGCTCTCCACGAACGCAGCCTCGGAGTGCTCGATGCCATAGCACGAAGACAGCGCTCGTGACCGTCACTGGAATCCCTGTACTTCTCGCATCCAAGATCGCACGGAGGAAAAGCTATCCTGAAAAGGACGCTGATCTCCGAATATACGAGAGAGTGGCTGTCTTTAAAAAGACACAGAGCTCTCACGTATCACTCTTTAGGGAAATCACTCTTAGGTGCTCAGCTGATGATGCGCACAGGGAGAGGCAACGCACACACTAAACTCAAAACAAAAAAGATGCAGAGCAGTGGAATACTGCGAGCGTCCGCTGTGTCAGTACTGCTTGTCAATCAACTTCAGCAACCGTTCCCAGAAGAGCAGAGAGTAGCTTCTCAGTAGCAGATAATGCCGGCTTTCGAAGTGAAAAAAGGCTAATTTCCATATTTGCACCTGTGGCTTATATACGCACCTGGCGGGGCGGCGCCAGCATTATGCAAATATCTCAATGCCAAGTTCATTGGCGTTTTAGTAGAGTACGAAGCAGATTGGTCTCTCTAAGCGAGTTCCCAATTCGTCGGTCACGACGTGACGTCTTAGTGACCGACTGAAAGGGAACACATTTGTTCCCTTTTAGTAGTTTTTTAACAAGTTTACTTAAATAATATTAAAATGTAGGGCTGCACAATTATGGCAAAATCATAATTGTTTAGGTTACTGTATTTGCACTGATTTGGAAATGATATATTAGAAAAATACAATGAATTTTCAAGGCTGCAGAGAACAGTATAGCAGATATGGCTACTGAGGATTTAATTATATTATTTTAATAGTCAGCGAGTTCCACTCCGGCCCTCATTTTGAGTGTCTAGCTGGGTGCACATTTTTACCGACTTTCTTTTTCTTATTTTGGTAAAAAATTAACAAGTTCTATTATTATGTAGCATACATTGATTTTTTTTATAACAAATATGACTGACTTATTCATTGGCAAATGCAGAACAATGAGGAGAAAGCAAAGGTAGGCTACACGCCTTTCTACCTTATATGATTAAAGGCTTAAATGTCATTTTTAAAACGAAAGCACATGCTTGTCAAATTTATGCTGGCTGGATAAATGCAGAATCAACAATATCTTAATTTTTTTTTTCGATTTATTTGTTCGTATTCATTGACCCTTTTTTTTCTTGTGCCAATAAGCACGATTGTCTTTTTCCTGTCACTCAGCACGAATTTCTATAGCCTATATTGTTTTCCATGAACACAAATACATATATAAAATACTGCCTGACGAAATTTTGTGACCGAGCCAGCATAAATTTGACAAGCATAAACAGTCCGCTTTCGGTTTAAATTTGTTTTTAAATTAAATACATTTTAAAATTACATTTAGCTTATGTTCCCCATGATTAATCTTCTCATCGCAAGGTAGAGGCGTTTCGCCTATGTTCTACATGTTCCTTGTTGTTCTGCATTTGCCAATAAATAAATAAATAGGCTACTTAGTTTGTTTAAAACTGTCATATTTGCTAGATAATAATAGCAAAAGAACTTATTTATTTATCACTAAAGGAAGGTTCCTTCAACGCCACAGTCATAATTTTGATTAAATTCAGTATATACCTGCCTATTCTCCTTTTTGTAAAATGCAAAAGGGATTAAGTGAAAATAATTAATCAATACTTGATAAATGGATAGCCTAATCAGTCCTGACTAGAGCTGTGTGCCAGTCACATTCCAAACGAACAGGGCTGGGTTTCCCGATAACGATTAAACTTAGCACTTAAGAGCGCTTTCTACGAGCTACTTAACGTACATTCGTTGTTCATTTACGTGCGTTTCCCAAAGATGCACGTATAACGATCGCTTGCAACTGGGTAATGCAATAATCCTTAATAATAAATAAACATAGATAATAAACAACAAATAAAAAGAAAAATCTAAACTATATTATAAAATGCAGAAGGCATTGCGCAGTGGGACGAGTCCTAACTAAATATGAAAAAAGAATATTTCATGATGCACAAATTATTAAAACATTTAATAAGTCATTGAAAAATAATTAATAATATTTTAAAAAATATTAGTGCACATCGGCTGAAGATCATTAGCCTAAACAAGCTTCTGCTACAATTACGAGTCATTCAGTAAGTGACATTTCAGCACTTGACAAAGGGATAGCGACTCGTTAGTAGCACTTAAAACCCAGCTGCGAGCGATCGTTTTACCTTGTAGAAAGCGCTCTTGAGTGCTAAGTTCAATCGTTATAGGAAAACCCAGCCCAGGACCATTTCCGACAATAAAATGCTCTGCAAAGTTAACTAAAACAACTGCAAAATTTACCTGTAGCCTACAACGGACTCGAAAGCTACAGAGAGTAATAGCTTTCAGATGTTAAAAGCAGAACAGACCTTAAAGGAAGGATTGTAAATGGTGGTGTAGCAAATGGCTCGGAGTCAGATTGGGGCCATTTGGCATCTGGATTTCAACAGCCCTAAAATTGTGATAATTAGATAACCCTGTCTCCTCTATCACCTATCAAGGCTGTAAAGTGGGCGACAATTAAAACAAATGCCGTCGTAAAAGGAGGTTCAAAGGAGTTCCATCAGAGCCGATGGAATGACGACCGCCAGAGACACAGCAGGGGGCACAGACTATATGTCTGTGATGAAACCACATTTAAAGATCACAATGAGCTGTTTAAATGTATATATATTTTATATCCCTTTACTGCATGATCGTGTATGTGTGATGTAACTGTGTGTTAACACTTTAGTTAGATTTTGTTCACTGTAGCATGGTTCATATCTTAGGTATGAAATTATTATTCAACGTGATCTTAAACCCATGTCTTGTCTAGTATCAAATTAATCCACTCTTTATTTCCTAATCATTTCTATGTATCATATTACCATAAGCCGCATCAATGTCATTTAATATCGATTTGAAGAGTTATGGAAACAAACTTTTATCATTTGGCATTTACGCAAATGTGATGTCTGAAAGAACAAAGGCTTGTTTCCCGTGCGATCGAACACTTCGCACATTGGTCATTTCACCTAAAATGGGCTGGGCGCGTGAAAGGTCAAAACGGCCTATCGTCCAAGCCATCGTTGCTCAGTTGCTCAGTTGCTCAGCGCTCAATCGCTCAATTCGCCAGCGCAGTTTGGAAACTC
Organism: Paramisgurnus dabryanus; assembly: GCF_030506205.2. Classification (NCBI taxonomy): domain Eukaryota; kingdom Metazoa; phylum Chordata; class Actinopteri; order Cypriniformes; family Cobitidae; genus Paramisgurnus; species Paramisgurnus dabryanus. Next base: position 19,655,252 of record NC_133349.1, read on the forward strand.
GCTGAGACTCACCCAGAGTCCCTCGGATTCATCATCTTTTCTCTGAGCCCTGTCCTACTCTTCGGGACAGTAATTTCCTGGCTTGCACTTTGCACTTCGAGTTCGGACAATTTACGCGGAACACTCCGCCATACGGAACAACCAAACGGACTTACGAGCACACCTGGATTCTCTCTCTCTCTCTCTCTCTCTGCTCACACCCGCGCGCACCAGAAACTTCGTATTACATCACAAAGAGCCAAATGCAAGTATTAACCTTGTTCTACTCGCTGATGTTTAAGCTTTACCCCTTATGAAAATTAAGGCGATCCTTAGAGATTTTCCGATGGTTTGTGCAGATGTTAAACAATAGTGTTTTTGCCAATCTTTTACTCTCTCTCTAGCTTTTCAGTATTTTCTTTCTCATCTATGTTTTATGTTATTGTATATGCGTATGTTTAGTTAGTCGTTGTGTGTACTTCGTTTTGCAGTCAATAAACCGGTTTTGCATTTTCACAATTGAATTGTTTCTGTGTTCAATGCTCACGAAATTAAAGTCACTATTTCTGCCTTTTGATCCAGCTACACGCTGCGAGTAGCACTGTATATCAGTAAGAAGGTTAATTTTAAAGGCCATGAAATTAACATTTCTTAGACGTTAATATACGATTATGGATATATGTCTTCGGTGGACGAACATATTAATTAATTGTTATTATTAATTCTGCTACGCCAGGTAAAACCTGATAAACTTGTATAATTAATTACAGTTAGTTATACATAATATTCCCTTTTGAGCTAAAATCTAAGATTCCCTTGGGAATCCCCGTAGTATTACAGTCGGAGGTTTATAGTGTTTGAAATAACTTTATTCCCCTCCTCCCGCTGAATCGCTACATGGATATAATATTAACATGTAATTTGCAGTCCGGATTAGGGTGGAATGGCACAGGCAGACTGCCGGTCTAAAAACCGAGACCGTTTTGACTTTATTCCGTACACGCTGACAGGCAGCTGCTTCTATAAACGGCTTGTGCTTGTTTGTCTCCATGCTCAGTATGGAAACAGTTAAATGTTTCTAATAACAGCGCGATTTGTAAGTGCATGGTCACGGTGTGTATATCAAATGCATATGGTCAAATAGTTCAATTAATGCTGCTGTCAAATAAGGCTCATGTTTTTGTTAATTACGGCAAGTTACATCCAATATTATCGTTGCACCCGCTTGCTTTATTTTAGCTGCGTCACCTTAGCAGCCCCACTCCATCCAGCTGGCTCGCTGACGCTCGGCAAATGTTCGTTGAAGAGACACTGATGTTTTAAGGATAAAACCGCTTCTTGCAGTGTTTTTAACGATTTAATGACCTCGGCTGAATTGTCAGGCACTGATAATAACTTAAACGAGGGGTTGTTCTAGTTCACGTTAATGCCTCATATTTGCCATGCTATACATAAATGCTTTAATATCATTAATATAATATCGATAACGCGGTCTGGCCGCCTTTCAGCGCTGTAACACCGGCAACGGTAAATGGCAGTGAGCCCAGCTTTTATTTTGAAAAGAGCTTATTGAGGGGGCGTGGCATTACTTTGAAGCAATACCCCTGATTGGCTGACTACACGCGTGGATCGTAGTGACAAACTCTGCGGAAAGATAGTGCCAAAAAGATCTGTAGACTTGTGCAGAAGGATTCGTGAATGCCCTGTGATTTGCAAACACAGATTCAACACTTGCATGCTGAACTTTGCACAGAATGTGTAAGAATGTCTTTTTACAATGGTTGGAAAATACAAGTTAGACTGTGTTTGTTTGCTAATTGTGAGGAGGGCATTTGTAGATTTTTTAAATGGAAAACAACGAAACAGTTGTGCCAAAATTCTGAAAACAAATGCAACACAATCTACAAACAAATAATGACCCTCATGCGCAGACAAATCACTTTGCATTCATTTAAATTCTGTTTGTCAAGTACAAGTCGATGATTTCTATTTGTGAATCATAAAGAGTTGGTTTGCGGATTTGTAAATCGCATTTTATATTTGTATGTCATGAAGAGTCTGTTCGTGGATTTTTATATATTTGTAGATCTCGTTTTACATTTGTGGATCATGAGGAGTTTGTTTGCAGATTTGGAACCTATTTGCAGATTTGTTTCGTGTTTACTAATTGTAGTCTCTTCATTTTCAACGATTATGGCATTATTTTGTCACCAAAGCGAAACAATAGTGTCAGAATTCTGAAAACAAATGTGACACAATCTACAAATAGAAAATGATATTCATCTGCAAAGAAGTCACTTTACATTCATTCAAATTCTGGTTTTCAAGTACAAGTCACTGATTTCTTTTTGTAAATCATGCTTTATATTTGTGGATCACAAAGACGATTCGTAGATCTTGTTTTACATTTGCGGATCACGAGGACTGTGTTTGTAGATTTTTTATCTATTTGTAGATTGTGTTTTGTGTTTACAAGTTGTAATATCTATTTGTGACTTTTAGTCTGTCCATTTTCAATAATATTGGCATCAAATTACCCCCATAGTATCACAGTTAAATGTAAGGAGAGACGGACACGTTCCCGACAGTTTGATATCACTGAAGGGATTTATTTGTACATTATCCCACTTATAACATAGATATTCCTATACGAGTAAATATAAAAACAAATTTATTTGATATCTTTTATTACCAAATAAAAAAAGTAAACCATCTACGAGGGAAACCTGTTTCCTAATGGCTCTAAGCAAAGACGCGTTAAAACAAGTTCAAAGTCCATACAAGATAAACATTCAATTTATTAATTTCTAAATAACATGCCATAGCCTATATATTTCAATAATTATGCATATTTATACTGTATCCATTAATAGGTCTTAAACTGCATGTGGTAAGATTACTCATAGTAGGCTTACCCGAAATGTTTTACTCCAAAACATTATAGCAAAAAACTTACATTTCACCCTAAAGGCACTACTTTTATTGTAGTCATAAGTAAAGTTAGTTTTTATGTCAAAATAATAACTTAATTTAGTTACGCTTTAATGCGGAAATGGTAACGCAGCAACACTTGTATGACGTGTCTTGTGGTAAAACTGCCGACCAATGGGATCTCTGGATCGGGATCCAGAACCCCCCCATGTCACTTTGTCCTTTATTCTTTATTGAGTTGCTGCATGTGATTGGCTAATTAGCAATTTATGTTAACAAGCAACTGAAGATGTGTTAAGCCCTTTGTGGGAGGCCACCCCGTAGTGCTTTGGGTTCTTTAATCCACTCATTTGGATCTATGTCATTAAGAGGCGGTTTTGTGGACAGTGTTTAGATCAGGCCAGGACTATGGCCTTTGTTATATTAGGACGTTAAAGTAACATTAACATTCTTTATTATTTTGAGCAATTCACCCCTTTAAATGGTTCTACATGGAACCTTTAAGGCGATCCTTGTATGAAGTGCCTAGAACCATTGTCGGTCCTATGTAGAACCTTTTCTAAGATAATAAAACTAATGTAAAGTTAGGTAACACTTTATTTTACGGTGTCTTTGTTACACATGATACATGTAATTATTATTGTAATAACAGTTAATTATGCATAATTACATGCAACTAACCTTAAACCAAACCCTAATCCAAACACTAACCTTAATGATTATTACTTAGTACTTAAATGTATAATTACACTGTAACAGGGATATCATAACATAAAGTGTGACCTAATGTGATGTTTAGGTATTATGTGATGTTGGTGATCTGAGATTTGCTTTTTTAAAGGCAACGTTTTGTTTAAAACAATTATATTAACAGTCAGAATCACCACCGCAAACCCTGAGATAACATCAGAATCTGAAGACATAACGCCTTGTGTGTCATCCATAGGTATGAATTGTTATTAATGCACCACCCTACAGTACATTTATGCTTATACTGTATACAAGTTTACATCACTGAAGTTATCAGTGAACTTAAAGGGAGACTTCACCCATTTATATTAAGCTTAGAACCCCAGTCATGTTTTTGAATGGTCGTGCATCATTTCCTCAGTTTCAGCTGAGACAGGAGAAATACAGATTTCAGTGTTGCACTTCCTTCTTTCAATGATATAAAAATCATCATTTTGCATCATTGAAAGCAGGAAGTCCAATATCTTTGTTGAGGGGGTGAGACTACAAACACCCATTTTCTCTGTCATATAGGCACCAAATTTGAAATGTACCGTAAAACTTCAAATAATAGCCCAGGCTTTTATTTTCCCAATTTTTTTATTTTTTTGCTTTTACAAGGATATGCTTTTTTATTGGTTGTTGCGTGAAATCTTACCCAGATACAACAGTGCTATTTTCTGATATTGAGTAGCCTCTTTCTTTTTTTTTTGGATTGGCGACTAGAACTCCAGGGGAGATGGGCTTGATAAAGAGAGCGGTGCGGACAGATACATTTTGGGCGCTGCAGCATATAAAATATTATAAATAGTGTTTCCGCGTGAGAAATACAATGTGTGGCGGAAGTGCATGCATGACAAAAGACTGAAAGCCCGGCTATTATCAGCGGCCTCAAAACACTACCGGCCCACCGAGAAAAGTCCAGACTCTCCCGATTGCCACTTCGCTATTGTCATCATCACCTCAATCCTGACGACGAACCTTGTTGTGTTGTCATAGTGATGAGTAATGGAACAACTGCGTTTGTCACGTGACTTCTACCGGTAATCAAAACTTTAGCGTGTGCAATCTGCACCATAGAACTGGCTTAAACCCGAAACTAAAAAACAGACCAGGGGCCTGATGTATAAACGTTGCGTACGCACAAAATGGGCATAGAAATATGCGTACGCAATTTTCCACGCACATGTCGGCATTTATAAAAAATAAACTTGGCGTAAATAAGAGCGCACCGTACCGATGCTCTCCACTGTGCGTACAAACTCTTTTTGAGCGGTGTGAAAGAACACAAACTCTGTTCTTGTTTTTATACACATTTAGTTTAAATATACCTGTTTCATTCATGAAGATCAGCACTCAAATTGCATCTAGGAGTGCCACCTGCCTATGAGTAGCAAATATTTGACAGATGAAAAGTATTGAAAAGAGGAAGCCTCTATAGTGAATGGAGTGCCACACACATCTGTCATGAGCGCGTCTGCATTTTTTTCACTCAACAAACCCTAAAGGCTAATGTTTCGTGTATTTGAGGAATGATGAGTGTATTAGTCTTTATCATCTATCTTAGACAAAACTGTAAAAAAATGTATAGTTTTAATTTACTTAGGCCAAATGACAAAAACAAACCCGAGTGACTACATTGCTACAATAGACTTTATAACCTGTAAGATGATGAAAAAATGTGATGCACAGACATTTAATAATTAAAGTTTAGTCTAATAAAAAGAGACGTTCTTACAATGCGGGTTTATATAAGAAAAATACTAACAAGTATTTAAACTCATTGGTTTTTATATTCTGGTTTCATCTGCTTACTTGTAAATATACTTTTTCAAGGTTTGTACTGAACGTTTCGTTTGTAGCTACGGAACTTTTTTATCTCAATGCCTTATGGCTGTGCCGCGTAATACATCATTGTCTTTATGTTTTATTATGGGAAACACTTAACGCGAAACTTTTATATGCTGGGCTCGTCTACTTGCCTATAGCAGCATATTCTCTATAAGGAATGTAATATTGCAGTCTTAATGCATTAAGTCGCGTTCAATGGTATAGTTGATGCACTTGCCGCCTGAAATAAAGACGAACATGACCCAAAACGATCTCCACCATCCGCTGTTCAAAAACATTTAATCTCTGAGTTTGTTTTCCATTAAAAATGTTATGAATATAATGACTTTGACAACTTTGACAATGCCAGTGTTTAAACACTGTTTTTATAATTTCATAAAAACCCATAAGCCTAAAAAAATAATTTCTCTGGCCAAAAGTATATTTTAAATATTATGCTAAATAAGTTAATTTTATAAAGTATATTTTTTAAGTTGAAACTATTTCATTTTAATCTTTTTAAAACTGTTTTGTTTATAGGTTCGTAACATTAAGTTTTTCTTCAAATGCGACGTGAATATATTTCCTTGAATTAAAATATATGAAGGGCTAAATATATTTTTTATGCTTTAAAATGTATTTACCTGTGAAAAATATATTTTTGTAAACATATTTCAAAATATATTTCAGCAAATATATATTTTGGCATTTTTTAATTATTTTGAATTTAAAAATATATTTTTACGATATTTTCCTTGCGTTTTGTAACGTTAATCCATATTAAAATGATATGCAGACTACATTATGCCCATTAAAACTAAGGGTTGTAAGCTCCATATATGGTTGTTTTGGGGAAGAGATGGGGGCGGGACGAGCGTACGCACAATCTTCCGCTCACTGGGATTTATGAATGGAATTTTGCGCAGTTTCTGGAGTACGCATGGTTTTATAAATCTGAAAACTTTTGTGCGTACGCAAATTCTGCCTTATGTGCGTACGTACACTTTAAGGATGGAATCTACGCAAAGTTGGCCTTTATTTGAGACAGGCATTTATTTACCCAAACCTGTTGTTACACCAGGTGTCTAAAAGAGACAGGCGTCTATTTGGGACTCGGCTATTATTTGAAGTTTTACGGTATGTTACATTTCGCCTACAAATATGACGCACTTTCAATACAGATTAATGTCTCTACGGGTGAAATGCTCCTTTAAACACAGTTTGTCATTATATTGTATCATTGTTATACCCTTGATTTTATGTGTAGTAAATTATAGTTTTAATGGATTTGATCTTGTTGTTCTCTGTCCACACATCTGTCTTATAGTGATTCTAGTGGTTTTAGTGATTATTAAGATCACAGCATTCACTGCTCCTACTGTAATTCTTCTTCAGATCATCTGTACAGGAAGAGCTGGTGAGTTTTGACCCATCACACTGTCTGAGGATTCTCATTAACCTGCATCAATTTGTGCTTACTATTTTATTAAAAGTTATTGTTTATTTTATGTTTTTCATCTCAGAAAACAGAAGAAGGACCCAGACCACCTAGAATACACACTGATAAAACACTCTCTTGGCAAATATTCTGATGGCTTAAGCACATTTTTTGTAACTATTGACTATTTTTTGCAAATCTCTACACACAAGTAAGAAAACCCTTCACCAAATCAGCAAAACATTGTAGTTCTCTTGCAAAAGCTAATAAACCTTGCTTAACTCTTGAAACCTTTGTAATAATGGTATTTTTCGTATCCAGGGCCGCCTAACCTAATGTGAGGCCCTGGGGCTGAGTAGCCCCCCCCCCATACCCTCGATTTATAGTCTCATTAAAAAAAGTGTAATATCTAGGTAATCTACATCACAAAATGCATTAGTTTATTTCGAGAATAAACAGAAGACCCTTTATTTAACAACCACACACAGCCACTTGTGGTGATGATAAAACCAAAATGTGTGAAAGTATATATGTTTTTAAGCTTTATGTTTATATAGTTTTTGGAATACACAAATTTGCAGAAAATTGCTACTCACTAACTAAATGCTCACCACAGTTTTAAAAGAAGTTAAAGTTAGTTTTAAAGTGAAAATGCATTAATGATAACAAAAGATAAGTCTTTATAGACAGAATCTTGTTTTTTAATCAGTTATTTATTTTGTAGGCTATTGAAGATATAGTATGCATTGTATTTAGTATTTATGCATACATAAGTAAAACGAACAAGTATGAATATGCACAAAACAGACAGGGAACATACCTGTATATAAGATCTTTAGATAAGGAGATTATAAATATGAATGGTGCTATCAGGGGATGATCATTTGAGATGGTCTTATCGCTCTTTACTTTCTTAGACTTGCACCTTAACTTTGCGTCGTATTTCTAAACCAACAGATGTGTGTCAGAATAGAGAAAACAATGAGTCATCAGGTGCCTCATTTCATAGCCCCGCCTTGCCACCTGCGCTTGCAAACTCAAATCAGTGAGAGAATCGTGACAAAACTGCAAGCGCAGAGGGACCAGTAGGTGTCGGGTTATTTCAGGAAATAGTTTTCCTCCGTATACAACAAGTCATTTACAACTGGTTTATTTTACACACAGAGACAGATTCTGCACAATTAATTCATATTTGCCATTCATGAACGTGTGTTTTTCATTACACACCACTGTTTGCAGACTTGCAATGCTTTTGGCAGTATTTCAGGGCAAAAACCGTGCCAAAAGTGTAAGCGTGGAAGGTCAGATGCATACAGTTCATATTTATTTAATGCTAATATGAAGTTTCAGTTTTACAAGACATGAATTACACTTAAGATTAACAGTACAATGATGCAAAACTTGTTTTCTTACGCTTGCAACTTGATTTACACCATCACAAAATTGGTTTTGCGCACGCTAATTTATTTTATGCTGGCAATGTCACGTACACTCTCACAAATATGATCCTGCGCATGCAAATCTTTTTGACGTTATTTTACCCTCATAGTCCAGACATCACCAAGTACGGCAGCTTGGGTATTGTCGTTCCCCATAGCGCTTAGCAGCGCAGCATCGAGTAAAGCTTTTGATAGGGAACGGAGGGGTTACTTGAGTGTAACCTTGTTCCCTGAAAAAGCAGAACGAGATTTTGCTGTACAGTAGATGTCCCAGGACTGGTCTTCAAACAAAAGACCTGATGACACAGCTGGTGCTCATCTATTTTATAGCTATATACCTCCGGGTCAATTTCATTGACGTGTTTGCACACTTTATTCAGCTGGTCAACAATAAAGACGTTTCCCCATAGCGCTTAGCAGCGCAGCATCTCGTTCCGCTTTTTCAGGGAACAAGGTTACACTCAAGTAACCCCTCCGTTCTGTAAACATACAGGGATCCAAACTTCATGTAGTGGTGTTTATTTACACACATCAAAACAAACACAAAGGTCAAAACACAAAATAATTTCACTGAGAAAAAAATCTGTCTACCTCGCATCGTCACTCTGGGTCCGTCCACAAAATTTCATCTACATCACATGCAATGTCCTCTAGTCCAATATCTTCTGGAATGCGGACCAAAACAGCCCTATGGAAACTAACAATGTCCCATATGATGACATATCTGGTCTGCTTTGGTCTCTGAACATTAGTGAGCATGTCATGTAAGGTGTCCAGGAATGTAATAATGTGTGCAGTGTTATATAGGCCTAGGGTTGCATGATGGTGAACAACACCATTTTGACTTATAACTACACATATAGTTACTACCACATTGTCCTGGGACATTGTGACACGGTATCCAATAATGTTCCTGCCACGTCTCCTTGTTTTAGTGAGGTTAGAACCTGCCTCATCTCATGAACCAAAGCATCTGCCTCTAGCTCCACCTTGTCTTCTTCACCTCCTTGCTCTTGTCGTCCTCTCCCTCTCACATTGTCCCCTCCACGTCCTCTTCCTCCTCTTCTTCTTCCTACTTCACCTCCATGTCCTGTTTCTTGGGCTAGCTAACAGTTCATATCAGGGGCGTCAGTTTGTGTTGAAAAGTGGTGGGGACAAAAGATCAGATGAAAAAAAACATTACAGCAGGACGGGAAAAGTATTAAATAACGGTGCATTAAAAATGGGCATAGTGTAGGCCAGTCAACAACACAAAAATACTCAGCATAAAACCCTCATCAATGTTGACTGCACATGTAACAGTCCCTGCAACACCAGCTCAACCGAACAGTGCCAAAGCAACATACTGTAGAAAACAGCAGCATGTTAAGTCAATGATTACAATGAAATTCATAAAAGAAAACACACTATAAGCAAACAACGCAACATATGTGACCCTGGCCTGGACCACAAAACCAGTTGTACACTGCAAAAAATGATTTTCAAGAAAAAAAATTCTTAGTATTTTTGTCTTGTTTTCTACTGAAAACAGGACAAAAATACTAAGTAAGAAAGTCAGATTTTCAAGAAAAAAATTAAAAATATCTAAAAATTCTTAAATTAAGATGCTTTTTCTTGATGAGCAAAATAAAATTAACTAAATAAAAAAAATCAGGAAAAAATTGCTTACCCCATTGGCAGATTTTTTGCTTGTTTTACGCACAAAATCACTTAAATTTCATATTTTTGGTGTAAAAACTAGATTTTTGCTCATCAAGAAAAGCATCTTAATTTAAGAATTTTTTGATATTTTTAATTTTTTTCTTGAAAATCTGACTTTCTTACCTAGTATTTTTGTCCTGTTTTCAGTAGAAATATCTAAAAATTCTTAGATCAAGATGTATTTTCTTTAAACAAGCAAAAATATCTGCCAAAGGGGTGAAAAAAATTTGCTTAAATTACGTGTTCAAGAAAAAATTTATCTTATTTATATATTTTTTTTCTCACCCCATTGGCAGATATTATTGCTTGTTTTAATCACAAATTCACTTAAATTGTATAGTTTTTGTCTTAAAACTAGACTTATGTTCTTGGGTCGTTTTGCTCATCAAGAAGAAGCATTTTAATTTAAGAATTTTTAGATATTTCTTCTGAAAACAAGACAAAAATACTAAGTAAGAAAGTCATTTTTGAAGTTTAAGTCGCACATGTATTGTTTGATTTTCAGAACATTTTAACCAAATGCTTTCAAAAAGTGGTGGGGACAAAATCAGCCATTTCAAAAAGTGGTGGGGACATGTCCCCAGCGTCCCCAGTGTAAATGACACCTATGGTTCATATTAACAGTTCATATTTTAGCACAAGACAACAAGACAGTGATTACAATAATATAAAGTGGAATATGGTGACTTGCACACCTAAGTTAGAAATTGAAAGAAAACATGTGAAAAAATTACATTTTATTTATTTTCTCAGTGTTTTTATTTTCCTTTTTAATTTTTTTTTTTTAACTTAAAGGAAATTCAAAATAAAATTTATAGAAAACAACTGAAATATTTTACTTATTGTCAGTCATTTCATCCACACCATGTTTATGTTTGTCAACCCTGTATTCAATGTGGACCTCTCAAAGTCATTTAATATGTATTTGGTTTTATCCACATTTAACTGAAGGTAGAATTCCCTACACCACATCCTTGATATTGTTTCAAAAGAGTTCCAGTATAACTGAGACATCTGTATATTTAATAAATATCTTGTGCCATCTGTGACAGTCATTTATGTACACAATACAGTAGTATATGACAAAGGTGAGAAACAACATCCCTGAGGTGTACATGTACCTTTAGAAAAAAATAACTGTCTGCTGCATCATTGATTTTAACACACTGGTATTCCTGATGAAAAGAAAATCTAAAATCTACCCAATAACATTTAAATAAATATTAAAAGATGTTTTAGATGCAGATGTTTTGAGTCCACTTCATCATCCCAAAGTATCAAGCTTACAAACAGGTTACCATGAATTGTTTTCTAAAACAAATACAGCATTCCACTTAAAGAAATAAATAAAACTACCATCACAATGTGTATCAATCTTTGCCTAATAGTTTTAACTAAATGAAGTGATTATCATGTAGGTATAGTAAGTACCTCAGATAAGAAAATAAACTACTCTAATTTATTTGTTTTTTCTACACTGTAAAAAATGCAGCATAAAGTTAAAACAACATGTTTTTTAAGTTTTCATTAAAAAAGTTGACATAACTTATAAAAACAAGTTGAAATTGTTTAACTTAATTTGTTTAATTAAAATAACATAAAAAGATGCTGAATTTTTACAGTGTGTGTTGGTTACATGCAACATTTACAACATCATTGCAACTGAATCTGAAATGTGCAACATTAAAATGTTCAGTGTGTAAATTCCAAAATAACACAAATGTTTATAAAGACAATCATTGTCACAGACTGCATAAAGCACAGACCACATAGATATTCATCAGTGAGAACCAGGAAACCAGAGTTCAACACTAGTATGGTCTGATGCCAGCTGTGTTTCTCTCTCACAAAAAGACTCTTTAATTTTAATAAACACCAAATGTTATTTGAAAGAAAATATGTAATGTTGCTGATGTAGCATTTTGTCTATATTGAACAATGTTTTAGCTAAATCTTCCACAGATGCATCTTACACAATCCACCAAAAACCAATACAAAGCTAATAATACAGAGCTATGCTATGTTGAATGTGGTCAAACTGTGTGAGTTCTCATGTTGAGCACTCACATTTTAAAACCTCAACAGGCAGATCTCTGCTCTCTAAAAGTGTTGCTTAAATGTGGAACTGCTAAGGGGTGTTGTTAGGCACACAAATTGCAGAAATAGCTATATGACTATTTGGGCATGTATAAGATACAAATAATCATATTACATTACATATTACAAACTACAATACAAAGTCAACTAACACACATGCTTGTATTTGAGCTAAAATGTGAAACAACCATCAAAATATGTCAGAATTCTTGCCTAAAGTGCCCATGCAAGTCAATGTGGAGAAAACATAACTGGACACTGTGTAAGGGTCAGAAAACTGATACAGCATTATTTCTTTCATAAAATGTCATTATCTGGTACATCATGCACTGTTATAATCTATGACCATTCGTGATATGTTAACACTCAGTTGCTGATACTAGGAAGTAAAAAACCACAGGAAGAGCTAAAAATGTTTAAAAGAAGAGCTGTAAGTACATCATTAAAAGAGAAGCACTAACAGAAACAAATAATGGCTGTTAAGAGTCATATATGCCTGCTGGGACTCATCATTCTCTGCTCACCATTCACAGGTAAAGTAAGATATATTCATACACAAGATCTGTGATGTGAACATCCATCTATTTAATGATCATCTGGCTGTGAGTCTGGTTAAGCATTTGTTTGAACATGTTCAGTTTCATTTTTCTGAAAAAATTATGTTGTTATGTGATGTGGTGTTTGGTACATAAACTAATTCTCTTACATGTGACACTACATGTCCTCTAACTCACATTAGTAGACTCCTAAGGGTTAGGATTAGTTGAGTAAGTTGACATGTTGTTGCAAAGATACTTTAGTCAGAAGAATGTTGGCTGAGGTATCATTACAATAAAGTGTTAGCAGATATGAAGTAGACAGTCTATTAATACTGCAATGACTGATAGTTGAAAAGTATTTGAAAAGTTACTAAATAAAATGTCTAAAGTGGACTTTCAGTGTTACCATTTAAAATTGGATATATTCCTGTATGGCCACAGTAAGGAGGCTTCATATAAATTGGCCATACAATATGAAATGGGGTCTATAACAATTGAGTGTAAGATGTTCTTAACATAATATGCTTTTCTTTCTTTTAAAACTCATTGTGAGCATATTTTGGTGTACTTCCAGTGCAAATGTTACACTTCATATTTATAAAATATTACTACTGGTACTGTACAATAAAACAGTGTGACACCTATAACTGGAGGTCTATGAATAATAGATATTTTTTATATTTGTTTGACATTTGAAAAAAATGCCATTATTACCATTATGAATCACATCTTCATTTACAATGTCTTGAAGGAATCTTTAGAGAAACATAGAAACCCATTATTTCAATACAATTGATACCATTACGATTTACACCTATAAATAATAATTGTTATTACCTAAAACGTTCTGGGAAACAATCATAAACTCTCTCAAAATGATCTTTACCTGATAGATACTCTTGGCTTGACTGCAGTCACAGAGCGGAAAGAAACGATTTTGTTAACCCTGTTCTTTATGTGTTTATTTGTATCTCTTGTTATTCATGTACATTATGTGTTTGTTAAGGTTTCAATAAAATAAAAGAGGAAAGAAATGTCGTTGTTATAAAATGCAGAGTGATGCTTCATCCTGATAGATGGGAAATCTTACAAAACTATTTGTAGCATTTTTATGCCTTATTGACGTTGGCCAGAATGATATTGCCAGAGAGACTGAAAGCTTGTGTCTCACACCAAATGTAGGAGGATTGGCAACCCTGTGCTTTCTTTGCTCACTAAAACAAAAAGGCTTTATTTTATGTACATTTACAGACTAACATTCATAATCTTAAGAATGTATCTGCTTTTTGTCATTAAGGGTTAAATAATGAACTCTGAAATGTTTAAATCTTTAAATGTATTTATAAATATGTATTAATATATAAGCAACCTGATCTACTGTGTTTCAGGTGTTACTGGAGAGATACATGTGTTCAGTAGTTCAGGTGAAGATGTCGCTCTGCCCTGTATTAATGCTCTTTCTAACTGCACCTCAACTACATGGACCTACAACAAACCTAGATCATCAGTTACAGTAGAACTGATTATGTTAGGAATAAAGAAGAAAAACATAGAGAGAGCTGAGAGACTGAGTCTGGGGTCTAACTGCTCTCTGAACATCTATAAAACAACAGAAGAAGATCATGGACTTTACACCTGCCAACAATATGTGAAAGATAAACATCATGGAACTGATGCACTGGTTTTTCTACATGTTCTTCATGGTGAGTGTTTCTGTTCATTTATTTGAGTATATGTTTAATGAGATGACAGTTGATGACAGTTTCTTAAAGTTTTTACTTAAAATTGTGTCTTTACTTTCTCCTTCAGTTTCTCCATTATCCACACAGACTGAGATGAGATCAGGCAGCTCTGTGACTCTCACCTGTCAGCTGTTTTCATCTGATTACTCTTGTAATGGTTTCTTCCGCACTGAGGATCTTCAGCTGTTCTGGGTGAATCAGGCTGATGTTAATCTACAGACAGACCCCAGATATCAGATATTATCACCAGGACCATGTATCAGAACTCTGACTACAACACTCCAGAATGAAGACAACAACACAGAGTTGAGATGTTTGGTTAAAATGAAGAATGAGACTAAGACCTCAGTCAGCTATACTGTCAAGTTTAAGGGTAAGTAATTAAAATTTTAGCAAAATAATTTAAGAACACTCTCAGAATAATTCATAACTTCAGGACATGTTTAGAACTAATATTTTCTTAATTCTAGGAAAAATAAGGCTATCCACCTTTTTAACCTTTTTGCGTGTGCTCTTTGCGTGTATTCTTTTTGTGTAAGGAGAATGCTTAGGGCTTCCAGGGGTGCTTGTCAATGCTCAAATTGATGCTTCCTTGCTGCTCTGCTTCCCTGTCATCCAGCCTGTGACCAAGTCACATCCTAATGCCTCTTGCAGACTAAAAGATTTTAGCCGGATACGTAAACGACAATGGGTGTTTGGGAAGCAAGACTTTATGTGTCATAGTATACAACAATCCCACACCACATTTGCAACGCTTCACGATGCCACAACAGAAAGACTAGCAATTATCAATTTTTTGGTCATGCACCACAAGATCCATTATGTTTGTGACACTGATAATAAAATCGTTCATACACAGCTTTAAACACTGCAAAATAAAAGAGATGATGATCAGTGCTGCTATGTGAAATTAAAGGTCTCATTCTTTCTGTGTTTTTGAAGCTTTGATTGTGTTTACAGTGCGCAATATAACATGTGTTCATGTTTCACGTGTAAAAAAACGCTGTATTTTTTACACAATTTTGCTTATCTGTATGTCCTAAAAACGGGCTGATGTCTTCCTTGTTCTATGAAGTCCCTCCTTCAGAAATAGGTAGCGAGTTCTGATTGTGTAGTTTGTTTAGTGTGATTCGACAGCAGCTTAGCTTAGCAGAGCTGTTTGAGCCAAAGCTGGCGACTGACATACAGTATTCCTGTGGGCAGAGTTTATTTGACATCATTCAATCGGGAAATAGAGAGCTGAAGTTCAAACCGGCCGTTCCCTGTAGGCTTTGAAAGGGGTATTCTGTTAAAGAAAATATATCGCCTGGCAGTGAAGTTTGAGCTTTATTTTTTTTTCAGGTATTATTTATGCTCTGACAGAAACAATACACACTAATTAAAGTTTGAAAAAAATGGTATCAGGAAGAACGTGACCTTTAAAGGTTTGTGGAGATGCCACAGTAATCTGTCTTTAAGATGTTTCCTGAAAAAGGACCACCACAACAGAGTGAAGAAATACCAATAGCAAAAGAGCTTTCGCAACCCGGTGAATTCAGGAATTAGCATTAGGCTAACATAGCATTTTGATATTATATATGAAGGTGTCAAAGAAGTATGTAAAAAAAAGATCTAAAAGTTCTCTTTTAACAATTCCCTAGCATACACCTCAAAATCCTCTTTGTTGGTTGTTAATTTTTAGTTTTTGCTGTCTTCATGTCCTGCTCGTAGTTTCTTGGTTTCATGTTCATGGATTGTCTTTCATTTTGATTTATTACCAACTTGTTTTTTTGCATATAGGTCCTGTCTCCATTTTATGTTTTGCACTGCATGTGACATTTACAACCCTTACAAAAATTAACCGTGTTTTCACTATATTAAGCATAGTTTAACTATTTATTTGTAGTGAAACCCCAGTAAACACAATTTTACCATTGTCATAGTAACCATAGCTTAACAATAATATTTGTAAACTAATACAAATGATATCCCACTAAAACATTGTGACTGCACTTTTACTATATAAAACCATGGTAAATTTTACATAAGAGAATTATCAGCATTTCATATTCTAGGTGGAGGTAATATCAATCTAGTCAAGCTATAGATAAACATATTCACATTTTGTGGGTTCTGTTATAAAATAATGCATGTGCATGTGTGAGAGCTTGCATGGTGTAATTTTAGTGTCTCACATTATGATTGAGCTAAACTAACATCCATTCATATTTTTCAATCATAGCATCAGCTACAGAAACAGACAAACCAACCTCTAAAATAACTTCAAGTCCTACTGCAGTATTACATCATACACAAGGTAAAGTATTTATCTGTCCCACTTTTGTTTGAATCTTTTCTGTTGTTGTTCAGGAACAGAGCTGATTACAAACTCTGACATCCCTGCTGAAAAAAAAACGCATAAACCAGCCTGTAGATGTGCAAAATAAAATGATGAGTCGTATAAGCTCTTTGTGATGAACTTGTTTAATGTGTACTTCCTTAGGTTTCTGCACACTCCTAGTCCCCGCCCCGTACATCTATGAATATATGTTAAACCAATATTCTACACAGCCTAAGCTGGTTTTAGCTGCATGTGCATGTGTGTGCATGTGCATATGTGAAAGCTTGCATGTGTAATTTTAGTGTCTCACATTATGATTGAGCTAAACTAACATTCATTCATTTTTTCAATCATAGCATCAACTACATCAACAATCAAACCAACCTCTGAAATAACTTCAAGTCCTGCAGCATTATCTCCTAAACAAGGTAAAGTATTTATCTGTCCCACTTTTGTTTACAGTGTTAGTTGAATCTTTTCTGTTGTTGTTCAGGAAAAGAGCTGATTACAAACTCTGACATCCCTGCTGAAAAAAAAAAACGCTTAAACCAGCCTAAGCTGGTTTTAGCTGGTTTAAGATGGAAATAGCTGGTTTCAGCTGGTCTCCCAGCCTGTCTGGTTTAAGCTGGTCTTCCAGGCTGGCCAGGCTGGTTTTAGCTGGTTGGTCAGCTGGCCTTCTAGCCTGGCCAAGCTGGTCTTCAAACCTGGCCAAGCTGGTGTCTATGGCTGCCTTAGGGTGGCTGGTCAATAGGGGGTCCTAGGGCGCCGCCCCTCTAAAGTTGGCCAGAGAAGAAAGCTACTTTAACATGTCACAAAAAAAGTTAAATATATAATGCAAATTAATACAAAATAAAAATCTTTTAGTTTTACTATTTCACTCTTTGTCATGTAATAATTTATTTAAAAAAAATTTAAAATCAAAACGTAGTTTGTTGTGTGTGTGTCATGTTTGTGTGTCTGGGGCGCACACTAATGTAGGTCAGTAAAAAGTGTAAAAACATGTGACCTGAGGCTGAGCTCTAATTGGCTGGTTTCGGATCCGCCCTGGGGTGCAGGACTGTGCGCCCCAAATCGTCCCACTTATGTTGTAAGCGAATCAGTAATGTTCTTTATGTCTTTGACTGAAAAAATGTGATTGGATCGTTCTCAAGAGCCTCAGATTTGCAGATTTGCCTTGTAACTGCAAGCTACAGTAGTGATAAGTGAAAGCAAGTGAAATACCTTGGGATGAAAGAAAATATGAACTAACCAAAATGTTTATTTGAAGAATAAATAAATGATTAAGGAGCTTGGGCCATATTGAGCAGCAATAAAAAGGACGCGGACAAGCTAACACTGTGTGCTTTTCCAGCACTTATGCTGGATGCTATGTAAGTCATATGCATTTTATTATCTCCTTCTTTGCTGTTTGAAAGTCTGCATGATATAGGCTACTGCGTGAAATTTTGTGCCGCATTTGAGCTGCCTTTGCATAGATGGAGCTCAGATAATCCGGTATTTTCCGTGGCTTGGTCAACTTTGTCTGTACTGGTCTGTAATTAGGCAACTTTACTGTGTGTGTGAGGGTGTGTGTCTGTGCGTGTGTGCTTGCTAGCGTGTCAGATCGCGTTAACCGAAGTGTAATGCACGAGATCAATCTCCAGAACAAAAGTAAAATTGTAAGACGTCGTCTATCTGAGGTAAAAACAGAAAAAACACCACTCACTGCTTTATACTTGGAATTAACATGCAATCACCGTGATCTGATCAAGCAGATCGAATCATCAGTCAATCAGAAACACAGCCCGTTTACACTTGGCAACATCCACTGACTTTTCTATCTAGGTAACCAATCTGATAGTTTTTTCACGCACAATATTTAAATAAGTCTGCAGAGAATGGCCCGGTGAAATGTCAACCTGAAATAGTGGGTTTCTTTTGAAAAGCATTTTCAGTCGAGGTACAATTTACAAATCAAAGTTAAGGGTAGGAGCCACAATAGTCTCCATATGTGGTACACTTGTCTTTTCAATGTGTATGTGGACAACATCCGGATACAGGTTGCATGTTAATGCAAATAGCCCATTTTACCAAATTACAAATAAATCAGATTGTTCCACTTACTGACAAGGTTAAATTCAAGGGTAGTTTAGTATCATTGTCAAGCAGGCTAGATGCTACAGCTTAAATTACTCTAGTTGCTAATGATATAATATATCTGAGAGGAGTCTAAAACAAAATGATAAAACTGGTTTCACAAATAAATTATAGCATAAAATAAAGCATAAATCTGTAGCATGCCCTGACTAAAATTGGATTAAATTATTGTCTGAAGGAATATATTCAACATAGTTGTATGACTTTCATTTTTAACAAGTGTTTGGGTTATAAATAGACTTGTAAACAAAATACAAGTAAAACAAACACTGCATTTCTTTTTTTTCTTTTTTTTATATTATTTATTTTTGACATGTTTTTTCAATGTACTGTAAGCATGTACAATATACAATGTGCCTTCCCGAGGGAGAAACTATAAGAGCACGTAAACAGAAGATCTTAAAAGATTTGTGACAAATTGGCATCAAATAAACAAAGAAAGACAAAAGAATAAGTAAATAAAAACAGTGCATAAATTATAAGATACACGCATAAACATATTCAAAATAATAAATAAGTAGATGAAGAAAATACAGATTAGTGCTGCCACTAACGACTAATTTTCTAACGACTAATCTTTCGACTAATTTTTCGAATAGTCGACTATTCTAAACGACTAATTTAAAAAAACTCAAGTGTTTGTTATTTCATTGTGTCCATTTTATTTTGAACCCACCTGTGTCATAAACAATATGAATAACTTAAATGTTACCAAATAAAAAATTACAATGTAAACAATATAAATAATAATGAAAACTTCCAGTGCAAAGTAGATGCTTAACAGAAATATGAAATGTTTCACTTCTACTCTTTGATCTTTTATTGCATTTTAACACAACTGAATGCTATTTTACATATTATCTGTTCTGTTGTAGCCTATAAAATAGTGACTAAACATGACCCATCACCTCGTTTTTATCCAACCAGCTGTTTCTTTAACTGCTGCTAAAATCCTGATTTAGATATGCAAAAATCACCATACATTTACATTGTAGCTTTACTGCTGTTGCTCTTCTCATAATTGTTGTTGTGTTTTGAGCCATTTCTTGATTTTAAATGCGAGTGATATAGCGCAGACAATTCGGTGCAAATTCAGAAATATAAGAGAATACACTGTTGTTGTTGTTACATAGACTACAGAACACGGCATACAGCATCATAGGGAGGGAGAAAGCTCGCACACAGACTCACACTACTGCTAATCTTTCTTCAAGTCATGTTAACTCGATCAGTCGTCTTTGTCAGAGACATCTGTGAATGTTGACGTTTACGCAAAAAAGAAAGTACATTAAAAACACTGCCACCTTTTCACTGTCACGTAAGAGAGAGGCGCGCGCGGTCGAGGCGCTGCAAGCAACATGAGTGATAGAGAGAGAGAGAGAGACGCGCTATACACTCGCAACAATGAATTGAGCCGTTTAAAATAGTAAAATAAAAACTTAAATGGGAATCATGAAAAATCTATTTGTTGCGTCCAGTGTTGATTCCGTGGCGGAATCACGAGCAAACACTGATAGCTTTTAACATCCAAAGACAGAGTCATTGTACTTCTCAAAAGAGTTAATAAAACAGTACTGACTAGCTCGCCGTTTCATTAATAATCATATAACAGTTACTTACGTTGTCCTATTCTCTGTGGGTGTATCGTCAATAACTCCCGAGTGTTTTCGTTTGAGATGCTCGTGCATTGTCGTTGTGCTCCCGTGATACGCCAGCGACGTTTGGCACGGTGTAACAGTCCACTCTTTTATCACAACTTGGCTTAAAATACTTTCATACTTCGGAAGCTTTCCGACTCATAATTCCATAGACTCACCTGCCACCGCATATTTTTCAAAATTAAAGCAGTGAAGGCAGGGGGAGAGGGAAGGAAGATGATAGCGTAGCAGATTAGCCAGCAGGGCGCGCACAGCGCACAGACTGGTGTGGAAGTGAATTACATTGAGCCATTTGAGACATGAGACAGAATTACAGTGGGCCGTTTGAGAAGGAAAAAAATAAATATGCGACTCCTCGACTAAAAAAAATGCCGTCGACAAATTTTCATCGTCGATTACGTCGACTACGTCGACTATTCGCGGCAGCACTAATACAGATGGAAATATAGAGCCAATTATAAATAAAACTGTTGGTAGACACAAACCTACAGAAAGGCACATTAATATTTCCTGTGCATAGATCTATCATCAAAAAATTCCAGCCTAAAGTGGAGACCGATACATGTCATTTGGAACCGGAAAGCAAACAAACAAACAGAGAAAACACACACACACACACACACACACACACACACACACACACACACACACAGACACACACACACACACACACACACATCAGAACACAAAACACCCAGACCATTCTTTTAAGATGCAAAGTTGCAATGCCCACCTCCAAAAGGAGGGGGCGCCACACCCCAGATAGCCCTAATTAGCATCCATGACTATTTTCCTCACATCATTCCACAAGGTAGGTGATCTATAAATGGAGACCATAAGTTATAGAAGTTCTGTGCGTTACCCCTACTGTAAGTACAGCAGCCAGCCTCTCATGGGCAAAACTGCAAAGATCTCTCTATACCACTGACTACGTTTACATGCTGTAAATATTCGGGTTATGGTCAGGTTAAGGTCGGGTTTCGGGTTTCTGAAACATTCGGAATAACCCGTTTACATGCGTGAGCAGAGAGAGTTACTGTATACATGGAATTGGCAATATCCTGATGTAAACTGTGATTAAAAGGTAAATGCGGTGATTTTGCGTGGCTCACTAGTGCGCTATGTGGTTTTACCGCCTTCATTTACTAAAATAAAATTATTATTTAAATCCAGAACAAGCTGCACCGATGTAGAAGCAGGGTAGGCTAAGTTACATGTCTTTCCTTTTATGAGAAAAAGATTAACAAGCTATACTAGCCTTCAGCTAAATATATTTTTGAAAAAAAATTAATTGAAGAACGATTTTCTAACAAGAAGGTTTTTTAAGTGCATATTTACAGAGCATCGGTAAATACAGAACACAACAGTGTCTTAAAGAAATTAAAATTAGAAAGTATTCATGCACCTGTAAATGTACAAAACGAATGCAATAGCTTACAAAAGGCAATGAATATTTATTTATGGCATTTTCAATAATATATTAGTAGATAAATTAACATCTATAGCCTAAAGTATGAAAACGAATAAATCATTATTTTGGCTAAATTAAGCTGGATGGATAATTTTTATAATTGTCATCCTTTCAGAACAAGCTTATATGCTATCTATAATAACTTACATTATATCCTGAGTGTTACTTGGCCGAAAATATGTAGAAATACATGCAAGTAAAAAAGTACAGAACAAAAATGTTTACCTCACGCGGATAGAACGAAAAGCCGTTTATTAAGCGGACTGAGAACGTGCAGAAACAGTCGAGTCGGCAGATGATCACCAATGTTTATAATGTTTCACGCAGGTACTGTTGATGATAAACTTTCATATTTAAATGTCAGGTATAAGTATTCAGTCAGTTAATAATAAAGCCACCGGCGTTATTGCAACATCCTTATCCACGGAGCGGACGCTGTATACAAAGAAAAAACCTAAGGTTTTTATTTTAAGTGGTTTTAATGCTGGTAAGCAATCAGTTATTTGCCGCTTTTTATTTGTGTTGATCAGTTAAATTAAAGTAATTTTAATCTTAGAAACTGCATCAAGATGCAGATGACGCTACATTTATTCTGTCATCTTTAACTTTTTCACACATTCACTGTATTTAACGAAATATGAATAGCATAGTATTACATTTTGAATTCAAATTCACACAAAAAAATACAAGTTACTCTCATAACTATTGACAATCTATTTGACCTTTATTATACATGTATGCTTTGAAAAACAAGAATAGCTATATATTAATTTAACGTGAAAAACGCGGTTGTTGCAATTGGTTTCCTCCTCGCTCTAAAAGTGTGGTGCATCTCTCTCGCCATGCTTACCTCTACTCCCTGCGGATTTTTTGGCGCATAAGGCCCTTCCTCTACTCAAAAGACCAAGATTCCTTGCGAATAGAACATGCGCAGTACACAAATCAATGTTCCTTTTGATGGGAATATCCCGATGCGCGTTTACATGACCAAAATTTCGGGTTAGAAAAGAGGTAACCCAGGGGTAATATTCGGGATTTTAAAAACAGGAATATGAGCATATTCGGGTTTTTGCCGGTGTTTACATGGACGTGCGCGACCGGGTTATTGCTAATATTCCGGATTTGAACGGGTTATTGGCTGCATGTAAACGCAGTCACTGTGTCACAGAGGGAGGAGTGTCATTGATCCATCTAATAAGAATGCATTTCCTTGCCACGAGCAGTAGTTTATCTAGCAGTTTGTATCCTGTTGCATCCAATTTAAGTGTCATTGCCTGTTTTTTGGATGGGAGCCCCAAAAAAAAAGACCATGGTCTTTTTTTAATTTTATCTGAAGAATGGTGTTAATTTCTGAGGTAAGCTCCGAAATCTAGAGATATACATACTCCAAAAACAGTGAAAGTATGTCCCCAACTCTACATGGCACTTAACACATAGAGCAGATATGGTATGATAAATTTTATTCATTATGACTGGTGTTACATGTAATCTATGCAATATCTTATATTGAGTTTCTCTGAGCCGGTCAGGGGCGTCACTAGGATCATTTTAGGGGGGCTTCTGTCCAGCCCCCCTAAAAAATTATTTGATTCATTAATTTGTGATCGCTTCAGTCCCCTATAAAAACCCTTTAGAAAAGGCGGCATGCTGCGTCAAGTTTCGGCTCCTCCCCTGATCTGAGTCATCATGGATTTAGCGCGTTTTTCAGTCCGCAGGCGGGACGAGCAGAGCGAACATCAGTAGTACAAGGTGTGTGCAGGGCGGACTGGCCATCTTGACCTGGCGGCTGTTCTAACCTGCCGTGCATCAGCTCAGGTTGACATGTGAAATAATATGATATAAATGAACGACGGACCTACGAGTCAGTCAAACGCGGTGCGAAAATGCCACCACATGACCTAACGTCGGCAACCCACTGCTTTTTGGCTTTATATAACAAATATGCAGCGCAAAGGAGACGCAGAGACAGACGCAGCGAGATGCTGCAAAATCAATCACAGAAATATTCGCCAAGAAGGTAGCAGGTCAGTCAAGTTACCAGTTAAAGCACGCATCTACCAATATTGCTTATTAACGTTACAGGTTTTAAAGTCAGGTGCTGGCGTGATGCATTGCTTTATGTACAGTCGTTGTTCTGAACGCATCAGGCAGATGATTTCATGCAGTGAAACACCAGGTGATTGTGAAGTGTATCCTTTTATAAAACCTGTTTTTTTTTGTGGAAAAACTGGATCAAACGTGCAAATCGAGCTTTTAATGGGCATTTCACCTTATATTTGCAGTAAAATAACTTTTTAAAATCTAATATATAAGTAAAGTATATCTTATTAAATATGTTTGTTTCATTTCATTTAAAATATTAATATTTCAACATTTGAACTCCTTCCTTTTAAAAAGTGTAAGGCACCTGTGTATTTGTCTTTGGTATGGTAGTATTCATGTATTCCTAGTAAGTTTTTGAGGGTTCAACATGGTATTTTTAATATAAGCTTGGCTTGGTTTACCTATCTTAACATTTTAAACAATACTAAAACGTATCAACAAGTAAAATAAAATAAAACAACAAGTAAAGGAAAAAAGTTTTGATTAAACTATATCAGAAAGTACCCATCCAGATTGTTTTATCCATTGTGGTATAGCCCTTGCTTATAAAAAGGTTGGAGACCCCTGACCTACAGTATAGACATAGGGGCTGTTTCCCAAACAGGGCTTGAGTCTAGTTCAAGACTAAAATGCCTGTTTGAGTTTTAGTTCTTAACTAAAAGTAGCTTCCACTAATTATATCTTAAAATACATCAGTCATATTGTTTTGTCTCAAGATGCACACTGTACTATTTTTGTAAGGTATGCTTGTAAAAACTACATAAACATCCTAATATAACTTAGGCCTTGTCCTGGCTTAATCTAAACCCTGTCCTGAAAACCAAATCATACTGCATCTTGACAACTCAGTATTAAGGTAGATCACTTGTTGGTCAGTCCCCTTTTCTATATTTTAGATCTGCATAATTCCCAGATTAACACAGTGGCTATCAACTAATAATATTAAACTATAAGATTAGCAAATCCAGTTTATGTTTACATTTATGTTAACACACATTTATCTTATTTTCTGGTTAAAAGTTTATTTTGTCAAAAAAATCCTTGGCTAAGATAGTCAAAGATACCCCAACCTACCCTTAACTCAAACCCTAACCACTTTTAAACCCTCAAAATAGTGTGAAATAGTAGTTTGAGGAGTATTTCTTAAAAGCCCCTAACCCAATCCTAAACCTAAATCTAACATACACACTAATCCTGCAATACGATTGGTTAATGAAAATGTTGATCCAGGACCAACAATGGTGTTGATCCAGGATCACATCTTACTTGGTGATATCACGTTCACCAAAATTATGTGTTTGTACTGGAAATGTTTACGTGTATTTGCACAGTGAATAATGAATCAGTAAGTCTTCATTGTAAAAAATCTCCATTCCCAAATGAAAATTTTCTAGTTCCCTTTCAGTCGGTCACTACGACGTCACGTCGTGACCGACGAATTGGGAACCGCTTCGCGGGTGACCTATCTGCTTCGAGAAACCTTTAAAACGCCAATGAACTTGGCATGCAGATAATTGCATCTGCCGGCGCCGCCCCGCCGCGCAGGTATTTAATGAGCGGCAGGTGCAGTTATCAAATCAGCTTTTTTAGCTTCGAAAGCTGGCAGTGACACTGCTCACGAGAAGCTGCTCTCTTTGGAATAGATCTCGGCGTGCTAGTTGGTTGGGCGAAGGCACCACAGCGGGGCTCGCGAGTGTTTCCACCTCTCTATCTTTTTTTGTGATCTCTTTCACATTTTTTAGTTGAGTGTGTGCGTTCTCCTCCCTGTGTGCTTCATCAACTACACAGCTAAAAGAGTGATTTCCCCTAAAAGAGCTGCAGTTCAACTTGCGTCTTTTTAAAGACAGCTGTTCGCTGCTCACGGGCGTTAAGCGTCTTTTTAAAGATGTCTTTTCGTCCGTGTTCGACTCCTGGATGCGACAAATACATGATTCCTTGCGATGGACACGATCGCTGTCTCTCGTGTTTGGGTCTCCAGCACGCTGAGGCGGCTTTCGTGGGAGGGACATGCTCCGCTTGCGAGAGCCTGACTCTTGCGGATCTGCGGGGTCGTTTGGTGAAGCTACGGAGAGACGACCTCCACCTCACGGTGCTGAATCGGCGAGCTGGTTCGTCCAGCAGCCCTCAGCCACCGGATCCGCAACCATCTGAGGTTCCGATGGAGACGGAAAGCGCGCGTTCTGCGTCGCTTTCTACCTCTGTCGGGCCTCCCGAGGATTCGGTATCTGTTGTAACTCGAGCTCGAGCCGCGGCGATGGTGTTAGATATCGCTTGCGATAAATCACCTAAACCTTGTGCGCGCTCAACGACCATACGTGGAGATCCCACAGGTCGGGGCGCGGGTGCCATAATGTGCCCCCTCCTTGAGAAAGAAGGTCCTTCCTCAGGGGAATCCGCCAGGGAGGGGCTGTCGCGAGGAGCATTAGTTCTGGAAACCAATTCCTGGTCGTCCAGTAAGGAGCGACCAGTAGAAGGCTCTCCTCGTCCTGCCTGACTTTGCACAGCGTCTGTGCGATTAAACTCACTGGTGGAAACGCGTATTTGCGCATCCCCCGCGGCCAGCTGTGTGTCAGCGCATCCACGCCGAGGCTGCCCTCGGTTAGTGAATAAAACAGGCGACAGTGGGTATCGTCCGGGGACGCAAATAGATCTATCTGCGCACGGCCGAACTTCCTCCAAATTAGCTGTACCGTCTGGGGGTGGAGTCGCCATTCTCCGGGGCGCGCAGCTCGGGAAAGCGCGTCTGCCGCTGTATTGAGTGAACCCGGAATGTGAATGGCACGAAGGGACCTCAGATGCTTCTGACTCCAAAGGAGGAGATGACGGGCGAGATGCGACATGTGACGAGAGCGCAAACCGCCTTGACGGTTGATATACGCAACGGTCGCAGTGTTGTCGGTGCGTACTAGTACATCCTTCCCTCGCAGCTCCGTAGCAAAGCGTACGAGTCCCAGATATACAGCCCACAACTCGCGGCAATTGATATGCCAGTGCAGCTGGGGTGCTGTCCACACCCCCGAAGCTGCAAGCCCGTTGTACGTGGCTCCCCACCCCGTGTTGGATGCATCTGTGTGTACAACAGCATGCCAATAAATCTGTCTCATGGAAACCCCTGCTCTCAGAAACGCAGGGTCTAACCACGGGGTGAATGTTAGACGACACGCAGGTGTAATGGTTACACGGTGAATGCCGGCGCGCCACGCTCTCCTCGGGACTCGATCGTGAAGCCAACGCTGAAGCGGTCTCATATGGAGCAGCCCGAGCAGTGTCACGGCCGCGGCTGCTGCCATATTTCCCAGGAGCTTCTGAAATTGTTTCAGAGGGACCGCGTTCTTCCCTCGGAAAGAACCAAGGCAAGTCAGAATTGATTGGACGCACGCTTCTGTTAAACGTGCCGATAAATCGATCGAGTCCAGTTCCATCCCGAGAAAAGAGATCCTCTGCGTGGGACAAAGTTTGCTCTTTTCCCAGTTGACCCGAAGACCCAGACGGGCGAGATGCCGAAGCGTTAAGTCTCTGTGCTCGCAAAGCGTCCGCCGAGAATGCGCTATTATAAGCCAATCGTCGAGGTAAGCCAAAATGCGAACACCGCTCTCTCTCAGGGGCTTTAACGCTGCTTCCACTACTTTCGTGAATACACGGGGAGAGAGAGACAGCCCGAACGGTAGTACTTTGTATTGGTATGCCCGCCCCTCGAACGCAAAGCGCAGAAACGGTCTGTGGCGAGGGAGAATGGACACATGAAAGTACGCGTCTTTCAGATCTATTGCTGCAAACCAATCCTGGGGACGTATTGACTGAAATATCAGTTTCGGCGTTATCATTCTGAAGGATCGTCTTTGGAGAGATCGGTTCAGAACGCGCAAATCCAAGATCGGCCGTAACCCACCGCCCTTCTTTGGAACTATGAAATACGGGCTGTAAAACCCTGAGCTCATCTCGGTTGGAGGGACCGGTTCGATCGCGTCCTTCGCCAGGAGGACATCGAGTTCTGCACGCAGTACATGTGCATCGGACGCTTTCACTGTAGTGAAACGAATGCCCGAGAATTTGGGTGTGTGCCGGTTGAATTGAATTTCGTAACCGAAGCGGATCGTGCGTAATACCCATCGGGACGGGCTGGTAAGCTGAAGCCAAGCTTCCAGAGACCGTGCGAGGGGAATTAACGGCACAACCGGAGAGCTCGCGGTGGGGCAGACGAGCGGAACAGGTGAGACTGCCGGTGCGCGCGCCGTAAGAGCGCACGCAGCTACAGTGTGTGTGCGTGTTGTGACACTGACCTGAGACCGCTGAGGGAGCTGGTGGTCCGGTCTCCGCAGTGGAGAGCTCGGACTCCTCAGAACCCCCGCTGGCGATGGAGGAGAGGGAGGATGAGCAGATGAATGCCCGCTCACATCTCTCTCGATCCTCTGGAGACCTGGAGAAGGAATAGGAATGCACTCTTTTTGTGGTTTTGTGGGTGCCGGCTGAGAAGCCGGCGGAACAGAAACAAAACGAAACCAAAGATTTTCCACCCGGCCCTCCTCCGGGGGAAGGAGCGGTGCGTTCACCGTCTCCCGAAGAGTGATCCCATCCGAATCCAGGTCGCCCGTCTCAGGGCCGCTTAGATCCCCGTCTGCGACCACGGGAAGCGGGTTGAGCGGGCGGGGCGGGCTGTCGACGGCTGTTCCCCCTCCGTTGTCTGGATGATTTCCTAGGGGGGGGGGGCGGAGGCAGCCGCCACAGGGCGCCCTCGGCGAGGAGCAGACTGGGCAGCCGGTGCTGGTGGACGAGAGGCAGGCCTCTTGCGCCGGGGCATGATCTTGGAGATCGCTTCAGTCTGCTTCTGAGCGGCGGTGAATTGCTGCGCAAAAGACTCCACCGACTCGCCGAATAGGCCAGTCTGTGACACTGGAGCGTCCAGGAACTTGTTCTTGTCCGCTTCCGTCATGTCAGCCAGACACAACCATAGGTGGCGTTCTTGGACCACGAGTGTAGACATCGCACGACCAATCGCCTGCGCCGTCACCTTCGTAGCGCGGAGAGCCAAATCAGTGGCAGCCCGCAGCTCCGAGAAGACGGGTGAGTCGTGTCCTCCCTCATGCAGATCTCGTAAGGCCTTCGCTTGATGGACCTGCAGCAAAGCAGCTCCATCAACCCGTCCTCAGCCTCTACCGGCTGAGGACGGGAAGGCTGAGAGCCGGAGGACGAATCCCCCGACCGGCTCAGCACAGTTAGACGCAGATCGTCCTTAGAGAGCTTCGCGGCCGCTCCGTGGCGGCGGTCAGAACTCACCGGACGCGGACGCCGTTCCCGTAGAAACGACAACCGCCTGCGTAAATCCAGCAGGGACATCTCCTCGCAATGAGAACATGCACCCCCAGCGAACGCAGCCTCCGCATGCTCGATGCCCAAGCATGAAAGACAGCGCTCGTGACCGTCCTTTGGACCCATGTACTTGCCGCATCCAAGAACACACGGACGAAAAGCCATCCTGAAAAGGACGCTGATCTCCGGATATACGAGAGAGTGGCTGCCTTTAACAAGGCACAAAGCTCTCCGTATCACTCTTTTAGGGAAATTCACTCTTAGATGCTCAGTTGATAATGCGCACAGGGATCAGCAACGCACTCACTAATAACTCAAAACAAAAAAGATGCAGAGTAGTGGAAAACTGCGGCGTCCGCTGTGGTACTGCTTGTCCAACCAACTTCAGCAATCGTTTCCCACCAGAGCAG
The DNA here is from genome assembly GCF_030506205.2 of Paramisgurnus dabryanus. Lineage (NCBI taxonomy): Eukaryota > Metazoa > Chordata > Actinopteri > Cypriniformes > Cobitidae > Paramisgurnus > Paramisgurnus dabryanus. Next base: position 19,685,082 of record NC_133349.1, read on the forward strand.
AGAGTAGCTTCTCAGTAGCAGATACTGCCGGCTTTCGAAGCGATAAAAAGCTAATTTCCCTATTTGCACCTGCTGCTTATATACGCACCTGGCGGGGCGGCGCCAGCATTATGCAAATACCTCAATGCCAAGTTCATTGGCGTTTTAGTAGTATTCGAAGCAGATTGGTCTCTCTAAGCGAGTTCCCCAATTCGTCGGTCACGACGTGACGTCGTAGTGACCGACTGAAAGGGAACTGTGGGCTGTATATCTTGCGCTTGTCCGCTTCAGCAGCGAGTTGAGAGGCAAAGATTTATTAGTTCGCACAGACAACATTGCGACTGTTGCGTATATCAATCGCCAAGGCGGAGTGCGCTGTCGTCACATGTCGCATCTCGCCCGCCATCTCCTCTTTTGGAGTCAGAAGAATCTGAGGTCTCTTCGTGCCATTCACATCCCGGGGTCGCTCAACGCAATATCCGCGCATCACGCACCCATAGACGGTAGATCTGTAGGTCAGCACGATCTGGTCATTAGGTTTTTAAGAGGTTCGCGGAGGCTGAATCCTTCGCGCCCTCCCTCTATTCCTCCTTGGGACTTGTCCATGGTGCTGAAAGCCCTTCAGCACTGCCCTTTCGAGCCTCTGCTCACGGTGAGCGTCAAGTTTCTCACTATGAAAACTTTGACGCTCGTCGCATTGGCTTCTATTAAAAGGGTAGGGGATCTTCATGCATTTTCGTTCAACGATTCGTGCCTTCAGTTCGGGCCGGCTGAATCCAGCGTTACACTGAGACCCCGGCCGGGCTACGTGCCTAAAATTCCCACCACTCCCTTTAGAGACCAGGTGGTGAATTTACAAGCGCTGCCTTTGGAGCAGGCAGACCCAGCCATGGCTTTGTTATGTCCTGTTCGTGCACTACGTGTGTATGTGGATCGTACTCAAAGCTTTCGGACCTCAGAACAACTCTTTGTCTGCTACGGTGGTCAGCAGAAAGGGAAAGCTGTCACTAAACAGAGGATCTTCAGCTTCAGCTTTTTTATTTATATAGCACATTTCTTAACAGCCACATGGCTGACCAAAGTGCTTTACAGTGCATCTGACACACACACACACACATAGACACAGTAATAAGAATAATAGCAGCAAGGATAAAAAATAAAAGTAGATAGACTGTTAAAAAAACACAGACAGAAAAATATAATAAAATACACAATTTAAAAAAGAAATAATAGACCATAAAATGAACAAACATGAACCCCTGGGTAATCATAAAAAAGCTAGAGAGAAAAGATGGGTCTTTAACCGGGACTTGAAACTAGAGACGGTGGGTGCCATCCTAATTTCTAAAGGCAGAGAGTTCCATAAGCGCGGGCCAGCCACAGAAAAGGCACGCTCTCCTCTGCGCTTTAGCCGTACATGAGGGACCACTAGCATAGCCTGGTCAGAAGAACGAAGATGTCTACTAGGGGTGTAGAGATGAAGAAGTTCAGATAAATATAGAGGAGCAGTATTATGAAGAGACTTATAGACAAAAAGTAGAATCTTAAAATCAATTCTTTGAGAGATCGGCAGCCAGTGTAAAGATTTGAGAATTGGAGTGATGTGTTCATATTTACGAGAACTAGACAGAAATCTGGCAGCAGCATTTTGAACTAGCTGGAGACGCCTGACCTGAGTTTTTGATATACCACAGTATAAGGAGTTGCAGTAATCTAGGCGAGAGGTTACAAATCCATGTACCGCCATTTCTAGAGTCTTAGGGGTGAGAAAGTGTTTAATTTTGGAGAGAAGCCTTAGTTGATAAAAGCTAGCCCCAATTACTGAGGAGATATGTTTGTCAAATTTTAAGTGCTGATCAATAAAGATGCCAAGATTCTGCACTTGTGAAGATTTAAAAACAGATAAACTCTCTAAGTTGATGCTTGCGGACCAGGGTTTCTCATTTGGGTTGAACACTACTACCTTAGTTTGTCTCATTGGATTGTAGACACAATCGCCCTGGCGTATGAGAAACAGGGCATTCCTTGCCCTTTTGGTTTGAGAGCCCATTCAACCAGAAGCGTGGCTTCATCTTGGGCTTTGGCTCGTGGTTCCTCACTTGCAGATATTTGTAGAGCTGCTGGCTGGGCGACACCTAATACGTTCACTAGATTTTACAGTGTTCGTGTTGAGCCGGTATCCTCTCGAGTTCTCTCGTCAGATCAGTGAGAACATCGAGGGACGGCTCCTGTGTCGGCTTGGTGCCTTTCTTTTCGGTGCTGCACGACCGCACCATTATGGAAGGCAGTTAAGGCAAAAACGTTACAAAAAACTGTTTTTGTCTCCACCACCGCTTGGTGGCTGATGTTGCGGAGCATCGGCTGCCAGCCTCTCACTAGATGTATCCTTAAGAACCTGGGTGAGGCTAGCGCCCACATTGCGCCCCCTAGTGGTTTCTTTGTGAGTATTTCCGTGGAAAGTTCTGATTTACCACGTTTCCCTTAGCGGAGTTCATTCCGCGCCTCTCTAGTGTAATAAGAGAGAGTATTTTTTATATAGACCTCGTGTCTTTTTATCCATCACCTTAGTGGTAGACCCCTAGAGGGTTTTCTTTCCGCAGCGATCTTAGTCCCGCCTGACGAGTTCGCTTCCCAGTTCGCCTAGTCACTATCGTGGGTTAAGGAACAAGTAGTGACCGGCCTCTGCTTCAACCCCATTTCCGTTCCCTTAAAGAGGAGAGTCGGAGGGTTTACGCAGGCACTGGAAGGGTCAGCTTCAGTGGCGCTTTGGTAGGGATTCCCAATTCGTCGGTCACGACGTGACGTCGTAGGAAGGGAACGGAGACGTCACGTCCCGTCGCCACAGTTTGCTGTTCCACTGCTGATACCGGCCGGACCCTTTTTCCTTCTGTCCAGCTTTCTCAGCAAAAAAATAGCTGATTTGATAACTGCACCTGCCGCTCATTAAATACCTGCGCGGCGGGGCGGCGCCGGCAGATGCAATTATCTGCATGCCAAGTTCATTGGCGTTTTAAAGGTTTCTCGAAGCAGATAGGTCACCCGCGAAGCGGTTCCCAATTCGTCGGTCACGACGTGACGTCTCCGTTCCCTTCCTTCAGGGAACGAGGGTTACACATGTAACTGAGACGTTCCATATATGACACACAGGGAATACAATGAAATTGTAATTGTGGATTGCAATAAGGTTAGTAGTATACAACCTAATAGTTAAATAATATTTTTTAATCATACCCTGACTGGGGGCTGAGCCCCCCTAAAATGAGAATCCTAGAATCGCCCCTGGAGCCGGTTACAAATAAAAGTGGACCTTACACATGTAATGGCCTCCTGCCAGTCATCATCTATATATTCATTGCATAGGTCTTTCTCCCATTTATGAGCCATTGTATTCAAAGGTCCAGGGGCATGTGAGTAAATAAAAGAATAAAATCTAGACAAAAAGTGAGTAGCATTAGTTGTGTTAAAGAAGAAACCCTCCAAATTACTAAGAACTGGCGAAGCACATGTCTTTGCTTTGAGGAAACATAATGCTGAATTTGTAAATAAGCAAAGTGATGTTGCTTTGGGAGATCAAACCTCTGTTGTAATTGTTGGAAGGACATTATGGAGCCATCTTGAAACAAGTCCCTTATTACACGGATTCCCATCAAGTGCCATGCTTTAAAGATAGACAAACCTAAACCCGGGACAAAGTCCTGATTTAGATAAATTGGGCTCAAACACTGCATTTCTATAATAAATAAACAATTTCAATGTCATCAGTAATGAAAAAAAAATCACAATATCTTAATAATCTGATATACAAGTTTATATATATTTAATTCCCATACAGCTAAAACCAGCCAGCCTGACCAGCATAAAACAGCTAAAACCAGCCTGACCATCTTAAACCAGCTATGACCAGCCTGGCCAGCTAAAACCAGCCTGACCAGCTTAAACTAGCTAAAAAGTTTTTAAAAAGTGTTTAAAACCCCTCTTAAACCAGCATGATAAACCAGCTATGACCAGGCTGGGAGACCGGCTTGACCAGCTTAAGATGGTTTTAGCAGATATTTCCAGCAGGGGTGTTCATTCATTTCAAATGACTTCCTTGTCATGTCACTTTCTTATGGAGCTAGAATTCACGAATTACTGGTGCATTGACTATATTTTTGACTCCATTATGTCTAACGGGAGGGGTGTCATCTCTAACACTACAGAAACACTGAACGGCAATACGCAAAGATGTCATTTTTGACCGCTATATTGAGCTATTCTGCTATTTCTTTTATATAATTTATTTTGTTTAATATTGGACAATTTTTGTGGCATAATGTGCCAGGAAGTTGATAAGCTGCCAGCTGGGGGTTTCATTTTTTACACCCCTTTAACGTGACAAATCTGCACAAAAATTATAAAAATACTTTATTTGATAGAGCGAAAGCAGAATTATGATAAAGTAGCGGCTATCTGTTTAACTGCTTTGAACTCGACAAATCCTTTGAACTTGTTAATCATGCATATGAAGGGATCCATTTGAACAAATGCCTTTTAAAACTGTGATAGCAGAAGTCAAAGCATGTTAGCATTTGTAAGTACTGTAAGTTTAGTAAGTAAGTTTATTTATAAAGCACATTGAAATTCAGCTCTAGCTGACCAAAGTGCTGTACAGATACATAACAAGAAGTCAATACACAATCACTAATAAATAAGAGCACAATATAATAAGTAGAATAAAAACATTAAAAAAAGAAAAATAATTAACAATCAGCAGGAAAGGCCTGATGATACAGATGATTTTTTAGTTGTTTTTTAATAACCCCAACAGATGTTGCGTTTTTTATACTGAGAGGAAAATTCCAGAGAATGGGCGCAACAGTAGCAAAAGCTCTATCCTCTTTAGATTTAAGCCTTGAGCAGGGATACAGAGAAGAGATAGATCGTTGGACCTAAGAGATCTGGGTGCTGTGTAAGGGTGAATGATTTCTGAAATATAATTGGGTGTTTTACCACTAAGAGCTTTAAAAACAGTTAAAAGAACTTTAAACTGTTCTAAAATTAACTGGAAGCCAGTGTAGAGAGGCTAGCATTGGCGATATATGATCAAACTTTTTCTTACCAGACAGGAGCCTAGCAGCTGCATTTTGAACTAACTGTAGGCGATTTAAAGAGGAGTAGGGAAGACCAATATAAAAAATTACAGTAATATAATCAAGATGAGATAAACGCGTGTATAACCTTTTCTAAATCCTTCAAATCTAACATTGGTTTCAATTTGGAGATAGTTTGTAGTTGATAAAAACTGCTCTTGACAACAGAGCTAATTTGTTTCTCAAAATTGAGTTCAGAAACAAAGATAACCCCCAGATTTTTTACAGAAGACCAATAAGAGCCCAAATTATTTCTCAGACAGGTGCGATTTTTTTGTGGACCAAAAATAATGACCTTCCAGTTTTGTTACGGTTCAATTGGAGAAAATTATTTTCCATTCAGGTCTTAATACTGTCCAAGCAATTTAAAGGGCCCTTTCATCTATAAGAAGAACATTAATCTTTGTTGAAAGTGGGTCATATTTGTAGTCGAAAGTAACATAAATTTAGAATTTTGTGCCTATTTGACCGAGAAAAGACAGAACGTGACTTTAGATGAAAAACTACATTTGTATGAAAAACTACAACTCCCACTATGCACCACAATGCAAGCCACTCCCATAGACCTTTCTCACAGTAACCGGAAAAACGTAATCGTCGTGTAAGCGGAGTTCCTGTCAAGTGTCAACACACTAGAATAACATAAACCCGGGCAAGTTTAAAATGGATCAAAGAGTCTACACAACTTCGTTAACGGATTTGCCATATTACATTTGCTGATGTGACATGACTAATGGAGGAAAACTTTTTCCATGAACAATTTGTCCATAAATTTCTAGGTAAGTAGAGCGCGAGTCTAACTGTTACTGAACTGTTAACTAAAACGACACATTATAAGTCTCGCCGGATAGCCTGAATCCACTTCTGTCTAACTTCACCATCAACAGGGAATTGATGGAACAGATACGGCTTTTTACATTGCCTTGACTGCGGAGGAAGTAGATTTCCGCGACGATTGCATATTTCCGGTCATAAAAACGGAAGTTGTGAGAAAGGTCTATTAATCGGAACACCGCTCAGATATGCTATTGTGTACATAAATGCCATGTTAGAAAAAACAAAGAAAATAGCCATCACTGTATCTGACAGACACCAATCATGATTTACTTTTAAATGTGATGTTACATTGTGTTACACACAATAACACTCTGGCCTGGTGTGTAGCAAAGTCTTATTCAAATAGTAACGTGCGGTTTCAGATCCGCAGTACGAATGTCTTTCCAAGTACTTAAAAAAGGGTATGCATATTAAATGTTTATTTAGTTTTACCAATTTTCTTTTTGTCTCTTGTTTACTGTAATTACATTTGTGTTATTAGTGGCCTCACTGCTCTCACAATATAGACATATAAAACACCGCTCAGATATGCTATTGTGTACATAAATGCCACGTTAGTATAACAAAGAAAATAGAAACACTCACTTTACAGTCAGACCTCCGTTTATTCCTGCATCCTGCACACAAACGCGTCCCCTGCACAATATCTCCACAGGCGCGCTGCCTCAGCTCTTGGAGCTTGTGCTCGTAAGCTGAAACACGTCTTTGAAATAAGCACACGTAAAGTGCCCTGAAACCGTGACAAAACAAACATTTATATCCTAATCTGATGGAAAAATGTTAAACCGAAAGCACAAAGCGAGAGTCCGTCCAAGCTCATATAGTCCGCAGCGTGTTTGCTCATAAGCCGAAACGCGTCTGTGAAATAAACATGTCCAAACGCGCGCAAAGTTGCCCTCTTGCCTGGAAATCTTCACCAAACGAACGTCCATATCCTTATCTGATGCAGCAATGTTAAAAAGAAGGCACACAGCGAGAGTACAGGCAGTAGTCTCTCCAAGCTTCTCTACGCAGCAATGGTTGCGGTGTCTTCCCCGGGCTCCTCTACTCAGTCGAAGCCCAGGCTCCGGCCTACTCCTCGGGCTTCTGTTCCTCCGTCTGCCTGAGCTCTTTGCTGTATTGTGGCTCATAAAGGTGCAATGAACAGCGGATTAGAGCATCACGCTTGCGAAATCACCATTTTCTATATCATATTGATTAACTTCCGCTGTTATTGTAACACGAAATCTGGCTCGCTCCACAACGTCTGTTTAGCTTAGCTTAGCATAAAGATGGCGGCTGATCTTTTTTTTCGTCTGTGTTCGTATATTTTCGTAAGTCCCACCCACTGATCTGTAATAGGTCTTTAGCGTGTGTGGGTCCCACCCATAGCCCCCACCTTGGAAAAATGAGGAATGAGTGTCTGTAGTCTTTCACACTCAACAAAGATACAGGACTTCCTTCTTTCAATGACGCAAATGACAATTTTTACATCATTGAAAGAACGAAGTGCCTCAATGAAATGAGTATTTCTCCCATCTCAGGAGAAACTGAGGGAATGATGCACGACCATTGAAAAACATGACTGGGGTTCTAACGATACAAAGCTTAATGCAAATAGGTGAAGTTTCCCTTTAATAGGGGCTGTAAAGAGGCATTGGATTTAATGGGATATACAATTGCGAGTCATCGGCGTACAGGTGAAAAGAAATATTAAAACTTTGAATGATATTCCCAAGAGGTAGCATATACAGATTAAAAGAAGTGGGGCTAAAATTGATCCCTGTGGAACCCCGTTAACAAGAGAAGCAGTCGTAGACAGTGTTGGGAACGTTACTTTAAAAAAGTAATTAGTTATAGTTACTAATTACTTCTCACAAATAGTAACTGAGTTAGTAACTGCGTTACATTATTATAAAAGTAATTAATTACCAGGAAAAGTAATTACTGCGTTACTTAAAAAAAAAAAAAAAATTCAAATAACTCGAATTCCCCTTACAAAATTAAATACGTTAAATGACTAAAATGGATACTAAAGAGAAATCACTAATTTTGTGGCAGCATGTGACGATGTGAGGTGCTTTATTAGATCAGAATTACTTGCCACAGACGTGGAGAGACTTTTTCTTCATGGGCATAAGTTGCACATTACATAAACATTCTTGCCTTTCGCCTCAACAATGGAAAAGTAGTGCTTTATACTTTGTGTTTGCGACCGCTACCTTTGAGCTTGTTGTACTTGCCATCGCCCAGTCGCCGGTGTTTTCGGAGTGATTGATGCGCGATGACCGGGCTGCATGTCAGTGCTTTGAGATGGGGCACAGTCAGCAGCAGCACCGCTGCTCGTTGAGAAGAGAAAACTACGCGTATTTTCATGTCAGTCTACAAAAGTCTCCAACCACGCCAGAAAAGATAGCTAGATTTGTCCTATAAAGTCGCTAAAGTTATAGAAAGTTGCTAAATCTAGCGACAAAGTGACCAAGTTGCTCAGACTTTTTAACACTGCTGCTCGCTCCTCTGACTTGGACTGCGCGTGTGGGCGGGCCTTTTTGCAAACTCTGCCTCTGGTTGGCTACCAATGGAAATTAAGCCAATCACCATCCGTTATGTTTCTCACAACACACACAAGAGAAAAACAGTGTTTGGCTGAGAGAGTGAGCATACGCGGCTGAAAATCACTACAGTAAGATCAATTTTAGTAATGCGCAGCATTTTAATGTCAGTAACGATAACGGCGTTATAACGGGGGAAACAGTAATTTATTTGATTACTCGTTACTGAAAAAAATAACGCAGTTACTAACGCCAATTACTTATAATTACTTACAATTACTTCCAATTACTAAGGAAATGGAGGGTATATCCCAGTGGCTTAAAAATAATCATTTGACACTAAACATTAAAAAGACTGTATCTATGTGCTTTTCTATAAGAGGGAAAGCTAAATGTACTATCAAAATAGATCAAGCAATAATAGAGGAAGTTGATGAATTTAAATTTTTAGGTATTATTTTGGATTCACAACTTAAATTTAATAAACACATCAATAAACTCTGCAAGACTATTCAGATACATTTGAACTGTTTTAGACAGATAAGATCTCATATACCTGTCAAGGCATCATTGCTTTTCTTTCATGCTATGATTCTCTCTCACCTATCTTATTGTGTTACTGTATGGGGCCAAGCCTCCCACACAACAGTCAAACCCATTATATCACTGTATAAACAGGCATTGAAAATAATGGATCAGAAACCAATTACGTGGCATCATTGTCTGATTATACAAAAATACAAGCTTTTAAATTTTGATAGTTTTATCAAGTTCTCTTTTATTAAACTGATTTTTAAATGTGTAAATAATTTAGCTCCAGCCGTACTCTGTCCTTTTGTGACAAAAATAAGCACAAGGAGAGTGGCCACTAGGGGAGCAGTTGGTGGCAACTTAATAACAGAGGGGCGCAAAACCACTTTCGGCCAGTCATGTTTCTCCGTGATAGGAACCCATTTTTGGAATGATTTACCAACTGAAATAAAAACACAAACAGAGCAAAAAACATTTAACAGACAGGTAAAATACTGGCTGAAAGAAAATCAAACATGTGGCCATTGACTACGGCTGGGTATTTGGGGGCGTGCTATATGATGTGCTGTATTGTTTAATATGATCATGATTTTGTGAAATTTTTATGGTAGTATATAGTATTGTTTAATATGATCATGATTTTGTGAAATTTTTATGATAGTATATAGTTTTATGTATTTATAGTATGATTATGTAATTGACTGTGTAGTTTTTTTAAAAACAAAATATTTTGATTATTTTAGAAAGGTCTGAACAGGGACTAGGGTTGCAAATTAGCCTACTGGCTAGAAACCTTGCAACACATTTACACATATTACTACTGACTGTGATAATTATGTAAGTAATAATGTGCTCTGCATTGTCCCTGACAAATAAACGTATAAATAAAAAAAAATAACGCCGTTATTCCCATCACTGGTCGTAGAGGAATACTGACCTATCGACACTGAAAAAGTCCTAGATTGGAGATATGAACGGAACCACTCAAGAGCTGAATCTCTAATGCCCAACCAGTTCTCTAGACGAGATAACAAAATGTTGTGGTTCACTGTGTCAAAGGCAGCTGTAAGATCTATTAGAATCACCTGAGTCAACAGCTGTCAAAAGGTCATTTGTAACTCTTAGTAAAGCAGTCTCAATACTATGATATTTTCGGAAACCCGATTGAAAAGGTTCCAGAATATTATTGAGATTAAGAAATGTGTGTACTTGAGAAAAAACAACCTTCTCCAATACTTTCGAAATAAATGGCAATTTTGAAATGGGTCGATAGTTTTTGTTGGAGGAAATATCAAAATTAGGTTTTTTCAGCAGTGGTTGAAAACAGCATGTTTAAAAGATGCTGGAACAATACCAGAAACTAGAGACCAGTTAATGATAGCAGTAATTATGACCAAAAGTATCAAGGGTATCCTTAACTAGATATGCAATTCCCAAGGAATTACCAGTGCATGAAAATGCAAAAAGTTGATTGCCAGAAATGTAAAAGAAATTTAGTCTAGTAGTTTACCTGGCTGTTGACATGTTTTAGTGTGAAGCTAGCATGATTTAAAAAAGTTATCATGATGAAATATGATGCTAGCATGATTAGCATGATTCAGCATGACGTTAGCATGATGCTAGCATGATTAGCATGAAGCTAGCATGAAGCTAGCATGACTAGCATGAAGCTAGCATGATGCTAGCATGATTAGCATGAAGCTAGCATAAAGCTAGCATGATTAGCATGAAGCTAGCATGATGATAGCATGATTAGCATGAAGCTAGCATGATGCTAGCATGATTAGCATGAAGCTAACATGATGTTAGCATGATTAACATGAAGCTAGCATGATGCTAGCATGATTAGCATGAAGCTAGCATGATGTTAGCATGATTAGCATGAAGCTAGCATGATGCTAACATGATTATCATGCTGCTAGCATGATTAGCATGATGCTAGCATGAAGCTAGCACGATGCTAGCATGAAGCTAGCAGGATGCTAGCATGATTAGCATGAAGCTAGCAGGATGCTAGCATGATTAGCATGAAGCTAGCACGATGCTAGCATGATTAGCATGAAGCTAGCACGATGCTAGCATGATTAACATGAAGTTAGAACGTTGCTAGCATGATTAGCATGAAGCTAGCACAATGCTAGCATGATTAGCATGAAGCTAGCACAATGTTATCATGATAAACACGAAGCTAGCATGATTAGCATGAAGATAACACGATGCTAGCATGATTACCATGAAGCTAGCACGAAGCTAGCATGACTAGCATTAAGCTAGCATGATGCTAGCATGATGCTAGCATGACGTTAGCATGATGCTAGCATGATTAGCATGAAGCTAGCATGAAGCTAGCATGACTAGCATGAAGCTAGCATGATGCTAGCATGATTAGCATGAAGCTAGCATGATGCTAGCATGACTAGCATGAAGCTAGCATGATGCTAGCATGACTAGCATGAAGCTAGCACGATGTTAGCATGACTAGCATGAAGCTAGCATGCTGCTAGCATGATTAGCATGATGCTAGCATGAAGCTAGCACGATGCTAGCATGAAGCTAGCAGGATGCTAGCATGATTAGCATGAAGCTAGCACGATGCTAGCATGATTAGCATGAAGCTAGCACGATGCTAGCATGATTAACATGAAGTTAGAACGTTGCTAGCATGATTAGCATGAAGCTAGCACAATGCTAGCATGATTAGCATGAAGCTAGCACAATGTTATCATGATAAACACGAAGCTAGCATGATTAGCATGAAGATAACACGATGCTAGCATGATTACCATGAAGCTAGCACGAAGCTAGCATGACTAGCATTAAGCTAGCATGATGCTAGCATGATGCTAGCATGACGTTAGCATGATGCTAGCATGATTAGCATGAAGCTAGCATGAAGCTAGCATGACTAGCATGAAGCTAGCATGATGCTAGCATGATTAGCATGAAGCTAGCATGATGCTAGCATGACTAGCATGAAGCTAGCATGATGCTAGCATGACTAGCATGAAGCTAGCACGATGTTAGCATGACTAGCATGAAGCTAGCACGATGCTAGCATGATTAACATGAAGCTAGCACGATGCTAGCATGATTAGCATGAAGCTAGCACGATGCTAGCATGATTAGCATGAAGCTAGCACGATGCTAGCATGATTAGCATGAAGCTAGCACGATGCTAGCATGATTAGCATGAAGCTAGCACGATGTTGGCATGATTAGCATGAAGCTAGCACGATGTTAGCATGATTAGCATGAAGCTAGCACGATGCTAGCATTATTAGCATGAAGCTAGCACGATGCTAGCATTATTAGCATGAAGCTAGCACGATGCTAGTATGATTAGCATGAAGCTAGCACGATGTTATCATGATTAGCATGAAGCTAACACGATGTTAGTATGATTAGCATGAAGCTAGCACGATGTTATCATGATTAGCATAAAGCTAACATGATGTTAGTATGATTAGCATGAAGCTAGCATAATTTGCATGAAGCTAGCATGATGCTAGCATGATTACCATGAAGTTAGCATGAATTTAGCATGAAATTAGCATGATCCTAGCATTATTAGCATGATGCTAGCATGATTAAGATGATGCTAGCATGACTAGCATGAAGCTAGCATGATTTAGCATGAAGCTAACAAGATTTAGCATGAAGCTAGCATGATTTAACATTAAGTTAGCAAGATTTATTATAAAATTAGCATAAAGCTAGCATGAAACTAGCACGAAGCTAGCATGACTTAGCATGAAGCAAGCATGAAGCTAATATGACCCAAAGACCCAACCCCCATGTCTCTATGATGTCCGGATCCAGAGATATAAGGCTTTGTTTATTATGTTGCTAGGCTGCTCATATTTGGTTGCTAGGGGCGTGGCTTAATACCTCAATAAGGATGGTGAGAGACTGATTGGATGCCTGAGTAAAATGAGCCCACCCCCATGTCTCTGTGACACTGTGCTGCAAAGATATCCATCTGGGCATTTTATAATGGCAGTCTATGGGAGATGTTGCTAGGGTGCCCAAAATGGTTGCTAGGGGCGTGGCTTGATAGCTCAATAAGGATCCTAAGGGACTGATTGGATGCCTGAGTAAAATGAGCCCACCCCCATGTCTCTACGACACTGCGCTGCAAAGATATCCCATCTGGGACGTTTTTATTTCCTTATATGGGCATGATTCCTGCCCCATTATAAGTCTATGGGGAAATTTGGGGGCCTCTTACACCCCAGGGGTACAACTTACACCCCATTGTGAGGTATGTTCTTACAGAGCCTGCCAGCCTCTTCAAATGTGGCAAGTCACAAGTTTCTGTGAAATTCTAGGTCTGAGCTACGACTCGTCAAAGTTTGTCTCCATGTTAAGTCAATGGGATTTTTCGGCTGCTTTTTCGCCCCTGGGGCGAAGACCGTACCCCCGATCGCTTATAAAAGTCATAGCCCACTATTCCCGAATAGTCCGCACGTTTGAGAGTTTGAATGAAGTTTCTAAGTTAAGCGGTTCGAGCCGTATTAATTGCCGAAATTTGGTTGGAAGAAGAATAATAATAATAATAATAATAACTAGATAGGTACATTTCCTGAAGAAAATGTGAGTGGTGCTTGCCGTGGCAAATTTCGGGGGACAATATATGATTATACTCCAAGCCAAAAGTAAAACAATTCAACCCACATGTCTCTACGATATTCTGATGCGAAGATATAAGGCTTTGTTTATTCGGTTGCTAGGGTACTGTATTTGGTTGCTAGGGAGAAAATTGGCATCCACTAGTGATTACACTCCGAGTCACGAGTCAAACGATCCAAACCCCGTGTCTCTACGATGTTCTGATGCGGAGATATAAGGCTTTGTTTACTCTGTTGCTAGGGTACTGTATTTGGTTGCTAGGGGAAAAAATGGCATCCACTAGTGATTACCCTCCGAGTCACGAGTCAAACGGTCCAACCCCCGTGTCTCTACGATGTTCTGATGCGGAGATATAAGGCTTTGTTTACTCTGTTGCTAGGGTACTGTATTTGGTTGCTAAGGAAAAAAATGGCATCCACTAGTGATTACCCTCCGAGTCACGAGTCAAACGATCCAAACCCCGTGTCTCTACGATGTTCTGATGCGGAGATATAAGGCTTTGTTTACTCTGTTGCTAGGGTACTGTATTTGGTTGCTAGGGAAAAAAATGGCATCCACTAGTGATTACCCTCCGAGTCACGAGTCAAACGGTCCAACCCCCGTGTCTCTACGATGTTCTGATGCGGAGATATAAGGCTTTGTTTACTCTGTTGCTATGGTACTGTATTTGGTTGCTAGGGAAAAAAATTGCATCCACTAGTGATTACCCTCCGAGTCATGAGTCAAACGGTCCAACCCCCGTGTCTCTACGATGTTCTGATGCGGAGATATAAGGCTTTGTTTACTCTGTTGCTAGGGTACTGTATTTGGTTGCTAGGGAAAAAAATGGCATCCACTAGTGATTACCCTCCGAGTCACGAGTCAAACGGTCCAACCCCCATGTCTCTACGATGTTCTGATGTGGAGATATAAGGCTTTGTTTACTCTGTTGCTAGGGTACTGTATTTGGTTGCTAGGGAAAAAAATGGCATCCACTAGTGATTACCCTCCGAGTCATGAGTCAAACGGTCCAACCCCCATGTCTCTACGATGTTCTGATGTGGAGATATAAGGCTTTGTTTACTCTGTTGCTAGGGTACTGTATTTGGTTGCTAGGGGCGTGGCTTGGGAGTGGCCAATGATGTGCCCAGTGATTACACTCCGAGTCACAAGTAAAACGGTCCAACCCCCGTGTCTCTACGATGTTCTGATGCGGAGATATAAGGCTTTGTTTACTCTGTTGCTAGGGTACTGTATTTGGTTGCTAGGGGCGTGGCTTGGGAGTGGCCAATTATGTGCCCAGTGATTACACTCCGAGTCACAAGTAAAACGGTCCAACCCCCGTGTCTCTACGATGTTCTGATGCGTAGATATAAGGCTTTGTTTACTCTGTTGCTAGGGTACTGTATTTGGTTGCTAGGGGCGTGGCTTGGGAGTGGCCAATGATGTGCCCAGTGATTACACTCCGAGTCACAAGTAAAACGGTCCAAACCCTGTGTCTCTACGATGTTCTGATGCGGAGATATAAGGCTTTGTTTATTCGGTTGCTAGGGTGCTCAAATTTGGTTGCTAGGGGCGTGGCTTGGGAGTGGCCAATGATGTGCCCAATTGTTACACCCCTAGTCACAAGTAAAACGGTCCAACCCCCGTGTCTCTAAGATGTTCTGATGCGGAGATATAACTGTTTGTATTTTATGTTGCTATGGTGCTCAAAAGTGGTTGCTAGGGGCGTGGCTTAGTAAGTCTGTAAGGATCCTGAGAGACTGATTGGATGCCTGAGTAAAATGAGCCCACCCCCATGTCTCTATGACACTGTGGTGCGAAGATATCCATCTAGGCATTTTATAATGGCAGTCAATGGTATAGGTTGCTAGGGTGCCCAAAATGGTTGCTATGGTAACCTTACACCCCATTGTGGGGTACGTCCTGACAGAGTCTAGCACCCTCTTCAATTTTAGTAACCCACATGTTTCTATGAAATCCTCACTTGGACCTGTGACCTGTCAAATTTTTTTGGCAATGTTAGTCTATGGGATTTTCGCCCCATTGACTTTCCATTAGGGCACTTTTGGGCACCTCTTACACCCCAGGGGTACAACTTACACCCCAATGTGATCCATGTTCTTACAGAGCCTACCACCCTCTTCAAATGCTGTAACCCACATGTTTCTACAAAATCCTAGAGTGGAGCTATGACCTGCCAAAGTTCGACGCAATGTAAAGTCAATGGGACGTTTTCGGGAGGTTTTTCGCGCCCCTTTCGGAAATCCTGCACCCGATCGCTTATAAAAGTCATAGCACACCTCTCCTCAATAATCCGGTCGATTTGAGCCCTCTTTCATGGCACTACGCCAAACCGTGCGAGACGAGTTACGCGCCGAAAAAGTGTCCAGAAAAAGAAGAATAATAATAACTAGATAGGTACATTTCCTGAAGAAAATGTGAGTGGTGCTTGCCGTGGCAAATTTCAGGGGACAATTTATGATTATACTCCAAGCCAAAAGTAAAACGGTCCAACCCCCGTGTCTCTACGATGTTCTGAAGCAGAGATATAAGGCTTTGTTTACTCTGTTGCTAGGGTACTGTATTTGGTTGCTAGGGGCGTGGCTTTGGAGTGGCCAATGATGTGCCTAGTGATTACACTCCGAGTCACAAGTAAAACGGTCCAACCCCCGTGTCTCTACGATGTTCTGATGTGGAGATATAAGGCTTTGTTTACTCTGTTGCTAGGGTACTGTATTTGGTTGCTAGGGGCGTGGCTTGGGAGTGGCCAATGATGTGCCTAGTGATTACACTCCGAGTCACAAGTAAAACGGTCCAACCCCCATGTCTCTACGATGTTCTGATGCGGAGATATAAGGCTTTGTTTACTCTGTTGCTAGGGTACTGTATTTGGTTGCTAGGGGCGTGGCTTGGGAGTGGCCAATTATGTGCCCAGTGATTACACTCCGAGTCACAAGTAAAACGGTCCAACCCCCGTGTCTCTACGATGTTCTGATGCGGAGATATAAGGCTTTGTTTACTCTGTTGCTAGGGTACTGTATTTGGTTGCTAGGGGCGTGGCTTGGGAGTGGCCAATGATGTGCCCAGTGATTACACTCCGAGTCACAAGTAAAACGGTCCAAACCCCGTGTCTCTACGATGTTCTGATGCGGAGATATAAGGCTTTGTTTATTCGGTTGCTAGGGTGCTCAAATTTGGTTGCTAGGGGCGTGGCTTGGGAGTGGCCAAAGATGTGCCCAATTGTTACACCCCTAGTCACAAGTAAAACGGTCCAACCCCCGTGTCTCTACGATGTTCTGATGCCGAGATATAACTGTTTGTATTTTATGTTGCTAGGGTGCTCAAAAGTGGTTGCTAGGGGCGTGGCTTAGTAAGTCTGTAAGGATCCTGAGAGACTGATTGGATGCCTGAGTAAAATGAGCCCACCCCCATGTCTCTATGACACTGTGGTGCAAAGATATCCATCCGGGCATTTTATAATGGCAGTCTATGGTATAGGTTGCTAGGGTGCCCAAAATGGTTGCTATGGTAACCTTACACCCCATTGTGGGGGACGTCCTGACAGAGTCTAGCACCCTCTTCAAATTTAGTAACCCACATGTTTCTATGAAATCCTGGCTCGGACCTATGACCCGTCAAAATTTTTGCAATGGTAAGTCTATGGGATTTTGCCCCATTGACTTTTCATTGGGGCACTTTTGGGCACCTCTTACACCCCAGGGGTACAACTTACACCCCATTGTGATCCATGTTCTTACAGAGCCTACCACCCTCTTCAAATGTTGTAACCCACATGTTTCTACAAAATCCTCGAGCGGAGCTATGACTCGTCAAAGTTGGGCGCAATGTTAAGTCAATGGGATTTTTTGGGTGGTTTTTCGCCCCCCTTTCGGAAATCCTGCACCCGATCGCTTATAAAAGTCATAGCACACCTCTCCTCAATAAGCCGGTCGATTTGAGCCCTAATTTATGGGTCTACGACAAAGCGTGCGGGACGAGTTACGCGCCGAAAAAGTGTCCAGAAAAAGAAGAATAATAATAATAACTAGATAGGTACATTTCCTGAAGAAAATGTGAGTGGTGCTTGCCGTGGCAAATTTCAGGGGACAATTTATGATTATTCTCCAAGCCAAAAGTAAAATGGTCCAACCCCCGTGTCTCTATGATGTTCTGAAGCAGAGAAATAAGGATTTGTTTACTCTGTTGCTAGGGTACTGTATTTGGTTGCTAGGGGAAAAAATGGCATCCACTAGTGATTACCCTCCGAGTCACGAGTCAAACGGTCCAAACCCTGTGTCTCTATGATGTTCTGATGTGGAGATATAAGGCTTTGTTTACTCTGTTGCTAGGGTACTGTATTTGGTTGCTAGGGAAAAAAATGGCACCCACGAGTGATTACATGCCGAGTCACAAGTAAAATGGTCCAACCCCCGTGTCTCTACGATGTTCTGAAGCAGAGATATAAGGCTTTGTTTACTCTGTTGCTAGGGTACTGTATTTGGTTGCTAGGGGAAAAAATGGCATCCACTAGTGATTACCCTCCGAGTCACGAGTCAAACGGTCCAAACCCTGTGTCTCTATGATGTTCTGATGTGGAGATATAAGGCTTTGTTTACTCTGTTGCTAGGGTACTGTATTTGGTTGCTAGGGAAAAAAATGGCACCCACTAGTGATTACATGCCGAGTCACAAGTAAAATGGTCCAACCCCCGTGTCTCTACGATGTTCTGAAGCAGAGATATAAGGATTTGTTTACTCTGTTGCTAGGGTACTGTATTTGGTTGCTAGGGGAAAAAATGGCATCCACTAGTGATAACCCTCCGAGTCACGAGTCACGAGTCAAACGGTCCAAACCCTGTGTCTCTATGATGTTCTGATGTGGAGATATAAGGCTTTGTTTACTCTGTTGCTAGGGTACTGTATTTGGTTGCTAGGGAAAAAAATGGCACCCACTAGTGATTACATGCCGAGTCACAAGTAAAATGGTCCAACCCCCGTGTCTCTACGATGTTCTGAAGCAGAGATATAAGGCTTTGTTTACTCTGTTGCTAGGGTACTGTATTTGGTTGCTAGGGAAAAAAATGGCATCCACTAGTGATTACCCTCCGAGTCACGAGTCAAACGGTCCAAACCCCGTGTCTCTATGATGTTCTGATGCGGAGATATAAGGCTTTGTTTACTCTGTTGCTAGGGTACTATATTTGGTTGCTAGGGGCGTGGCTTGGGAGTGGCCAATGATGTCGCAAATTATTACGCTCTGAGTCACAAGTAAAATGGTCCAACCCCCGTGTCTCTACGATGTTCTGATGCTGAGATATAAGGCTTTGTTTACTCTGTTGCTAGGGTACTGTATTTGGTTGCTAGGGAAAAAAATGGCATCCACTAGTGATTACCCTCCGAGTCACGAGTCAAACGGTCCAAACCCCGTGTCTCTACGATGTTCTGATGCGGAGATATAAGGCTTTGTTTACTCTGTTGTTAGGGTACTATATTTGGTTGCTAGGGGCGTGGCTTGGGAGTGGCCAACGATGTCGCAAGTTATTACGCTCTGAGTCACAAGTAAAATGGTCCAACCCCCGTGTCTCTACGATGTTCTGATGCGGAGAAATAAGGATTTGTTTATTCGGTTGCTAGGGTGCTCCAATTTGGTTGCTAGGGGCGTGGCTTGGGAGTGGCCAATGATGCGGCCAGTGATTACCCTCCGAGTCACGAGTAAAACGGTCCAACCCCCGTGATTCTATGATGTTCTGATGCAGAGATATAAGGCTTTGTTTATTCGGTTGCTAGGGTGCTCATATTTGGTTGCTAGGGGCGTGGCTTGAGAGTGGCCAATGATGTCGCAAGTTATTACGCTCTGAGTCACAAGTAAAATGGTCCAACCCCCGTGTCTCTACGATGTTCTGATGCGGAGAAATAATGATTTGTTTTTTCGGTTGCTAGGGTGCTCCAATTTGGTTGCTAGGGGCGTGGCTTGGGAGTGGCCAATGATGTCGCAAGTTATTACGCTCTGAGTCACAAGTAAAATGGTCCAACCCCCGTGTCTCTACGATGTTCTGATGCGGAGAAATAAGGATTTGTTTATTCGGTTGCTAGGGTGCTCCAATTTGGTTGCTAGGGGCGTGGCTTGGGCGTGGCCAATGATGCGGCCAGTGATTACCCTCCGAGTCATGAGTAAAACGGTCCAACCCCCATGATTCTACGATGTTCTGATGTCAAGATATAACTGTTTGAATTTTATGTTGCTAGGGTGCTTAAAAGTGGTTGCTAGGGGCGTGGCTTAATAGCTCTGGGACTATCCTGGTAAATTGATTGGATGTCTGAGTAAAATGAGCCCACCCCCATGTCTCTACGATATTGTAAAGCGAAGATATCCCATCTGGAACTTTTTTATTCCCTTATATGGGCATGTTTCCTGCCCCATTATAAGTCAATGGGAATTTTCGGGTGCCTCTTACACCCCAGGGGTACAGCTTACACCCCAATGTGATGTATGTTCTTACAGAGTCTATCACCCTCTTCAAATGTTGTAACCCACATGTTTCTACAAAATCCTCAAGCGGAGCTATGACCCGTCAAAGTTCGGCCCAATGTTAAGTCAATGGGATTTTTCGGGTGGTTTTTCGCCCCCCTTTCGAAAATCCTGCACCCGATCGCTTATAAAAGTCATAGCACACCTCTCCTTTATAATCCGGTCGATTTGAGCCCTCTTTCATGGGACTGTGGCAAACCGTGCGGGACGAGTTATGCGCCGAAAAAGTGTGCAGACATAAGAATAATAAGATATAATAATAATAAGTATGAGCAATAATAATAGTGATGCTTTGCATAAATGCAAGCACCACTAACTAGATAGGTACATTTCCTGAAGAAAATGTGAAGTGGTGCTTGCCGTGGCAAATTTCGGGGGACAATATATGATTATACTCCAAGCCAAAAGTAAAACAATTCAACCCACATGTCTCTACGATATTCTGATGGAAAGATATAAGGCTTTGTTTATTCGGTTGCTAGGGTACTGTATTTGGTTGCTAGGGAGAAAATTGGCATCCACTAGTGATTAGACTCCGAGATACGAGTCAAACGGTCCAACCCCCGTGTCTCTACGATGTTCTGATGCGGAGATATAAGGCTTTGTTTACTCTGTTGCTAGGGTACTGTATTTGGTTGCTAGGGAAAAAATTGGCATCCACTAGTGATTACACTCCGAGATACGAGTCAAACGGTCCAACCCCCGTGTCTCTGCGATGTTCTGATGTGGAGATAAAAGGCTTTGTTTACTCTGTTGCTAGGGTAATGTATTTGGTTGCTAGGGAGAAAATTGGCATCCACTAGTGATTTCACTCCGAGTTACGAGTCAAACGGTCAAACCCCCGTGTCTCTACGATGTTCTGATGCGGAGATATAAGGCTTTGTTTACTCTGTTGCTAGGGTACTGTATTTGGTTGCTAGGGGCGTGGCTTGGGAGTGGCCAATTATGTGCCCAGTGATTACACTCCGAGTCACAAGTAAAACGGTCCAACCCCCGTGTCTCTACGATGTTCTGATGCGGAGATATAAGGCTTTGTTTACTCTGTTGCTAGGGTACTGTATTTGGTTGCTAGGGGCGTGGCTTGGGAGTGGCCAATGATGTGCCCAGTGATTACACTCCGAGTCACAAGTAAAACGGTCCAAACCCCGTGTCTCTACGATGTTCTGATGCGGAGATATAAGGCTTTGTTTATTCGGTTGCTAGGGTGCTCAAATTTGGTTGCTAGGGGCGTGGCTTGGGAGTGGCCAATGATGTGCCCAATTGTTACACCCCTAGTCACAAGTAAAACGGTCCAAACCCCGTGTCTCTACGATGTTCTGATGCGGAGATATAAGGCTTTGTTTATTCGGTTGCTAGGGTGCTCAAATTTGGTTGCTAGGGGCGTGGCTTGGGAGTGGCCAATGATGTGCCCAATTGTTACACCCCTAGTCACAAGTAAAACGGTCCAACCCCCGTGTCTCTACGATGTTCTGATGCGGAGATATAACTGTTTGTATTTTATGTTGCTAGGGTGCTCAAAAGTGGTTGCTAGGGGCGTGGCTTAGTAAGTCTGTAAGGATCCTGAGAGACTGATTGGATGCCTGAGTAAAATGAGCCCACCCCCATGTCTCTATGACACTGTGGTGCAAAGATATCCATCCGGGCATTTTATAATGGCAGTCTATGGTATAGGTTGCTAGGGTGCCCAAAATGGTTGCTATGGTAACCTTACACCCCATTGTGGGGGACGTCCTGACAGAGTCTAGCACCCTCTTCAAATTTAGTAACCTACATGTTTCTATGAAATCCTGGCTCGAACCTATGACCCGTCAAAATTTTTGCAATGGTAAGTCTATGGGATTTTGCCCCATTGACTTTTCATTGGGGCACTTTTGGGCACCTCTTACACCCCAGGGGTACAACTTACACCCCATTGTGATCCATGTTCTTACAGAGCCTACCACCCTCTTCAAATGTTGTAACCCACATGTTTCTACAAAATCCTTGAGCGGAGCTATGACTCGTCAAAGTTGGGCGCAATGTTAAGTCAATGGGATTTTTTGGGTGGTTTTTCGCCCCCCTTTCGGAAATCCTGCACCCGATCGCTTATAAATGTCATAGCACACCTCTCCTCAATAAGCCGGTCGATTTGAGCCCTCTTTCATGGGTCTACGACAAACCGTGCGGGACGAGTTAGGTGCCGAAAAAACGTGCAGATGTAAGAATAAAATATAACTAGATATTAAAGTTTGAAGACAAACTTTATGTTGGCTTGAAAAAGCGTAGCTTGAACGTTTAAAACGGTTTGACAGAAGTTTAGTTTAGTAGGCTATCTGGCTGTTAGAATGTTTAAGTATGAAGGTAGCATGATTAACATGAAGTTAGCATGATGTTAGCATGATTAGCATGATGCTAGCATGAAGCTAGCATGATTAACATTAAGCTAGCATGATGCTAGCATGATTAGCATGAAGCTAGCATGATGCTAACATGATTAGCATGAAGCTAGCATGATGCTAACATGATGAGCATGAAGCTAGCATGATGCTAGCATGATTAGCATGAAGCTAGCATGATGCTAACATGGTTAGCATGAAGCTAGCATGATGCTAGCATGATTAGCATGAAGCTAGCATGATGTTAGCATGATTAGCATGAAGTTAGCATGATGTTAGCATGATCAGCATGAAGCTAGCATGATTAGCATGAACCTAGCATGATGCTAGCATGATTAGCATGAAGCTAGCATGATGCTAGCATGATGCAAACATGATTAGCATGAAGCTAACATGATGTTAGCATGATTAGCATGAAGCTAGCATGATGCTAACATGATTAGCACGAAGCTAGCATGATTAACACGAAGCTAGCATGATGCTAGCATGATTAGCATGAAGCTAGTATGATGTTAGCATGATTAGCATGAAGCTAGCATGATGCTAGCATGATTAGCATGAAGCTAGCATGATGCTAGCATGATTAGCATGAAGCTAGCATGATGTTAGCATGATTAGCATGAAGCTAGCATGATGCTAGCATGATTAGCATGAAGCTAGCATGATGCTAGCATGATTAGCATGAAGCTAGCATGATGTTAGCATGATGCTAGCATGATTAGCATGAAGCTAGCATGATGTTAGCATGATTAGCATGAAGCTAGCATGATGCTAACATGATTAACACGAAGCTAGCATGATGCTAGCATGATTAGCATGAAGCTAACATGATTAGCTAGCATGATTAGCATGATGTTAGCATGAAGCTAGCATGATTAGCATGAAACTAGCATGATGCTAGCATGATTAGCATGAAGCTAGCAAGATGTTAGCATGATTAGCATGAAGCTAGCATGATGTTAGCATGATTAGCATGAAGCTAGCTTGATTAGCATGAAGCTAGCATGATTATCATGCGGCTAGCATGATGTTAGCATGATTAGCATGAAGCTAGCATGATGCTAGCATGATTAGCATGAAGCTAGCATGATGCTAGCATGATTAGCATGAAGCTAGCATGATGTTAACATGATTAGCATGATGCTAGCATGATTAGCATGAAGCTAGCATGATGTTAGCATGATTACCATGAAGCTAGCATGATGCTACCATGAAACTAGCATGATTCTAGCATGATGAGCATGAAGCTAGCATGATTCTACCATGATTAGCATGAAGCTAGCATGATTGTAGCATGATTAGCATGAAGCTAGTATGATGCTAGCATGATTAGCATGAAGCTAGCATGAGGCTACCATGATTAGCATGAAGTAAGCATGAGGTTAGCATGATTAGCATGAAGCTAGCATGATTTAACGTGAAGCTAGCATGATAAGCATGATGCTAACATGATTAGCATGACGCTAGCACTATTTGGCGTGCAGCTAACAAGATTTGACATGAAGTTGGCATGATTTAGCATGAACTTAACAAAATGTATTATGAAATTAGCATAAAGCTAGCATGAAACTAGCATGAAGCTAGTTTGACTTAGCATGGAGCTAGCATGAAGCTAACATGACCCAAAGACCCAACCCCCATGTCTCTATGATGTTCAGATCAAGAGATAAAAGGCTTTGTTTATTATGTTGCTAGGGTGTTCATATTTGGTTGCTAGGGGCGTGGCTTAATGCCTCAATAAGAATCCTATTAAGACTGATTGGATGCCTGAGTAAAATGAGCCCACCCCCATGTCTCTATGACACTCTGGTGTAAAGATATCCATCTGGGCTTTTTATAATGGTAGTCTATGGGAGATGTTGCTAGGGTACCCAAAATTGTTGCTAGGGGCGTGGCTAAATAGCTTTGGGGCGATCCTAAGAGACTGATAGGATGACTGAGTAAAATGAGCCCACCCCCATGTCTCTACAACACTCTAAAGTAAAGATATTCCATCTGGGACGCTTTCATTCCCTTATATGGGCATGTTTCCTGCCCCATTATAAGTCAATGGGAAATTTTGGGGGCCTCTTACACCCCAGGGGTATAGCTTACACCCCATTGTGATGTATGTTCTTACAGAGCCTGTCAGCCTCCTTAAATGTGGTAAGCCACAAGTTTCTACAAGTTTCTTACTCACAGCTATGACCCGTCAAAGTTTGTCTCAATGTTAAGTCAATGGAAATTTTGGGGTGTTCGAGCCCCCCGTTTAGGAATTCGGAAGGTCCCATCAGTTAGAAAAGATATAGCATACTAAGTCAGAGCAGTCTGAAGGTCTGTGGAAAATTTGGTGCATGTAGCTTGAAAGCCCTAGGACGAGTTAGTGTCGGAAATTTAGTCTCAGAAGAAAGCGGAATAATAATAATAAAAATAAGTTTAATAGCAATAACAATATATTGGCTTTTTCAAAGCCAACATAATAATATCCCTGAGGAATAGTAATAGTGATGCTTTGCATAAATGCAAGCACCACTAATAATAATAACTAGATAGGTACATTTCCTGAAGAAAATGTGAAGTGGTGCTTGCCGTGGCAAATTTCGGGGGACAATATATGATTATACTCCAAGCCAAAAGTAAAACAATTCAACCCACATGTCTCTACGATATTCTGATGGAAAGATATAAGGCTTTGTTTATTCGGTTGCTAGGGTACTGTATTTGGTTGCTAGGGAGAAAATTGGCATCCACTAGTGATTAGACTCCGAGATACGAGTCAAACGGTCCAACCCCCGTGTCTCTACGATGTTCTGATGCGGAGATATAAGGCTTTGTTTACTCTGTTGCTAGGGTACTGTATTTGGTTGCTAGGGAAAAAATTGGCATCCACTAGTGATTACACTCCGAGATACGAGTCAAACGGTCCAACCCCCGTGTCTCTGCGATGTTCTGATGTGGAGATAAAAGGCTTTGTTTACTCTGTTGCTAGGGTAATGTATTTGGTTGCTAGGGAGAAAATTGGCATCCACTAGTGATTTCACTCCGAGTTACGAGTCAAACGGTCAAACCCCCGTGTCTCTACGATGTTCTGATGCGGAGATATAAGGCTTTGTTTACTCTGTTGCTAGGGTACTGTATTTGGTTGCTAGGGGCGTGGCTTGGGAGTGGCCAATTATGTGCCCAGTGATTACACTCCGAGTCACAAGTAAAACGGTCCAACCCCCGTGTCTCTACGATGTTCTGATGCGGAGATATAAGGCTTTGTTTACTCTGTTGCTAGGGTACTGTATTTGGTTGCTAGGGGCGTGGCTTGGGAGTGGCCAATGATGTGCCCAGTGATTACACTCCGAGTCACAAGTAAAACGGTCCAAACCCCGTGTCTCTACGATGTTCTGATGCGGAGATATAAGGCTTTGTTTATTCGGTTGCTAGGGTGCTCAAATTTGGTTGCTAGGGGCGTGGCTTGGGAGTGGCCAATGATGTGCCCAATTGTTACACCCCTAGTCACAAGTAAAACGGTCCAAACCCCGTGTCTCTACGATGTTCTGATGCGGAGATATAAGGCTTTGTTTATTCGGTTGCTAGGGTGCTCAAATTTGGTTGCTAGGGGCGTGGCTTGGGAGTGGCCAATGATGTGCCCAATTGTTACACCCCTAGTCACAAGTAAAACGGTCCAACCCCCGTGTCTCTACGATGTTCTGATGCCGAGATATAACTGTTTGTATTTTATGTTGCTAGGGTGCTCAAAAGTGGTTGCTAGGGGCGTGGCTTAGTAAGTCTGTAAGGATCCTGAGAGACTGATTGGATGCCTGAGTAAAATGAGCCCACCCCCATGTCTCTATGACACTGTGGTGCAAAGATATCCATCCGGGCATTTTATAATGGCAGTCTATGGTATAGGTTGCTAGGGTGCCCAAAATGGTTGCTATGGTAACCTTACACCCCATTGTGGGGGACGTCCTGACAGAGTCTAGCACCCTCTTCAAATTTAGTAACCCACATGTTTCTATGAAATCCTGGCTCGAACCTATGACCCGTCAAAATTTTTGCAATGGTAAGTCTATGGGATTTTGCCCCATTGACTTTTCATTGGGGCACTTTTGGGCACCTCTTACACCCCAGGGGTACAACTTACACCCCATTGTGATCCATGTTCTTACAGAGCCTACCACCCTCTTCAAATGTTGTAACCCACATGTTTCTACAAAATCCTTGAGCGGAGCTATGACTCGTCAAAGTTGGGCGCAATGTTAAGTCAATGGGATTTTTTGGGTGGTTTTTCGCGCCCCTTTCGGAAATCCTGCACCCGATCGCTTATAAAAGTCATAGCACACCTCTCCTCAATAAGCCGGTCGATTTGAGCCCTCTTTCATGGGTCTACGACAAACCGTGCGGGACGAGTTAGGTGCCGAAAAAACGTGCAGATGTAAGAATAAAATATAATAATATCCCTGAGGAATAGTAATAGTGATGCTTTGCATAAATGCAAGCACCACTAATAACTAGATAGGTACATTTCCTGAAGAAAATGTGAAGTGGTGCTTGCCGTGGCAAAATTCGGGGGACAAAATATTCTAAGAGTGATTTTACACGCAGTCACAAGTAAAATGATCCAACCCCGTGTCTCTACAATGTTCTGATGCAGAGATATAAGGCTTTGTTTACTCTGTTGCTAGGGTACTGTATTTGGTTGCTAGGGAAAAAATTGGCATCCACTAGTGATTACCCTCCGAGTCACGAGTCAAACGGTCCAACCCCCGTGTCTCTACGATGTTCTGATGCGGAGATATAAGGCTTTGTTTACTCTGTTGCTAGGGTACTGTAT
Source organism: Paramisgurnus dabryanus (assembly GCF_030506205.2). Classification (NCBI taxonomy): domain Eukaryota; kingdom Metazoa; phylum Chordata; class Actinopteri; order Cypriniformes; family Cobitidae; genus Paramisgurnus; species Paramisgurnus dabryanus. The sequence continues at coordinate 19,712,407 of NC_133349.1, forward strand.
TTGGTTGCTAGGGGCGTGGCTTGGGAGTGGCCAATTATGTGCCCAGTGATTACACTCCGAGTCACAAGTAAAACGGTCCAACCCCCGTGTCTCTACGATGTTCTGATGCGGAGATATAAGGCTTTGTTTACTCTGTTGCTAGGGTACTGTATTTGGTTGCTAGGGGCGTGGCTTGGGAGTGGCCAATGATGTGCCCAGTGATTACACTCCGAGTCACAAGTAAAACGGTCCAAACCCCGTGTCTCTACGATGTTCTGATGCGGAGATATAAGGCTTTGTTTATTCGGTTGCTAGGGTGCTCAAATTTGGTTGCTAGGGGCGTGGCTTGGGAGTGGCCAATGATGTGCCCAATTGTTACACCCCTAGTCACAAGTAAAACGGTCCAAACCCCGTGTCTCTACGATGTTCTGATGCGGAGATATAAGGCTTTGTTTATTCGGTTGCTAGGGTGCTCAAATTTGGTTGCTAGGGGCGTGGCTTGGGAGTGGCCAATGATGTGCCCAATTGTTACACCCCTAGTCACAAGTAAAACGGTCCAACCCCCGTGTCTCTACGATGTTCTGATGCCGAGATATAACTGTTTGTATTTTATGTTGCTAGGGTGCTCAAAAGTGGTTGCTAGGGGCGTGGCTTAGTAAGTCTGTAAGGATCCTGAGAGACTGATTGGATGCCTGAGTAAAATGAGCCCACCCCCATGTCTCTATGACACTGTGGTGCAAAGATATCCATCCGGGCATTTTATAATGGCAGTCTATGGTATAGGTTGCTAGGGTGCCCAAAATGGTTGCTATGGTAACCTTACACCCCATTGTGGGGGACGTCCTGACAGAGTCTAGCACCCTCTTCAAATTTAGTAACCCACATGTTTCTATGAAATCCTGGCTCGAACCTATGACCCGTCAAAATTTTTGCAATGGTAAGTCTATGGGATTTTGCCCCATTGACTTTTCATTGGGGCACTTTTGGGCACCTCTTACACCCCAGGGGTACAACTTACACCCCATTGTGATCCATGTTCTTACAGAGCCTACCACCCTCTTCAAATGTTGTAACCCACATGTTTCTACAAAATCCTTGAGCGGAGCTATGACTCGTCAAAGTTGGGCGCAATGTTAAGTCAATGGGATTTTTTGGGTGGTTTTTCGCGCCCCTTTCGGAAATCCTGCACCCGATCGCTTATAAAAGTCATAGCACACCTCTCCTCAATAAGCCGGTCGATTTGAGCCCTCTTTCATGGGTCTACGACAAACCGTGCGGGACGAGTTAGGTGCCGAAAAAACGTGCAGATGTAAGAATAAAATATAATAATATCCCTGAGGAATAGTAATAGTGATGCTTTGCATAAATGCAAGCACCACTAATAACTAGATAGGTACATTTCCTGAAGAAAATGTGAAGTGGTGCTTGCCGTGGCAAAATTCGGGGGACAAAATATTCTAAGAGTGATTTTACACGCAGTCACAAGTAAAATGATCCAACCCCGTGTCTCTACAATGTTCTGATGCAGAGATATAAGGCTTTGTTTACTCTGTTGCTAGGGTACTGTATTTGGTTGCTAGGGAAAAAATTGGCATCCACTAGTGATTACCCTCCGAGTCACGAGTCAAACGGTCCAACCCCCGTGTCTCTACGATGTTCTGATGCGGAGATATAAGGCTTTGTTTACTCTGTTGCTAGGGTACTGTATTTGGTTGCTAGGGAAAAAATTGGCATCCCATAATGATTACACTCTGAGTCACTAGTCAAACGGTCCAACCCCCGTGTCTCTACGATGTTCTGATGCGGAGATATAAGGCTTTTTTACTCTGTTGCTAGGGTACTGTATTTGGTTGCTAGGGAAAAAATTGGCATCCCATAATGATTACACTCTGAGTCACGAGTCAAACGGTCCAACCCCCGTGTCTCTACGATGTTCTGATGCGGAGATATAAGGCTTTGTTTACTCTGTTGCTAGGGTACTGTATTTGGTTGCTAGGGGCGTGGCTTGGGAGTGGCCAATGATGTGCCCAATTGTTACACCCCTAGTCACAAGTAAAACGGTCCAACCCCCTTGTCTCTACGATGTTCTGATGCCGAGATATAACTGTTTGAATTTTATGTTGCTAGGGTGCTCAAAAGTGGTTGCTAGGGGCGTGGCTTAGTAAGTCTTTAAGGATCCCGAGAGACTGATTGGATGCCTGAGTAAAATGAGCCCACCCCCATGTCTCTATGACACTGTGCTGCAAAGATATCCATCTGGGCATTTTATAATGGCAGTCTATGGGAGATGTTGCTAGGGTGCCCAAAATTGTTGCTAGGGGCGTGGCTTAATAGCTCTGGGACTCTCCTGAGAGACTGATTGGATGCCTGAGTAAAATAAGCCCACCCCCTTGATTCTACGACACTGTAATTCGAAGATATCCCATCAGGAAAATTCTTATTCCCTTATATGGGCATGTTCCCTGACCAATTATAAGTCAATGGGGCACTTTTGGGCGCCTCCTACACCCCAGGGGTACAACTTTCACCCCATTGTGATGTATGTTCTTACAGAGTCTACCACCCTCTTCAAATGTTGTAACCCACAAGTTTCTACCAAATCCTCGAGCTGAGCTATGACCCGTCAAAGTTGGGCGCAATGTTAAGTCAATGGGATTTTTCGGGTGGTTTTTCGTCCCCCTTTCGAAAATCCTGCACCCGATCCCTTATAAAAGTCATAGCACACCTCTCCTCAATAAACCGGTCATTTTGAGCCATCTTTCATGGGTCTATGACAAACCGTGCGGGACGAGTTACGCGCCGAAAAAAGTGTCCAGAATAAGAATAATAAGAATAAGTATGAGGAATAGTAATAGTGATGCCTTGCATAAATGCAAGCACCACTAATAATAATAAGTATGCAAGATAGTAATAGTGATGCTTTGCATAAATGCAAGCACCACTAATAATATCTTTGAGGAATAGTAATAGTGATGCTTTGCATAAATGCAAGCACCACTAATAAAAAGCCCAGTAAGAACAGTACAGCGCATTTTCAATGCACTGTAATAATAATAGATAGTATAACATCATGAGGGGAGGAGGTGGTTTTTATATGCATACCGGTATATGAATATCAATTCAGAGATGGAAACAGGTTGAAATTTTTTTAACATTCTTCTATATAGCACAGGAAGAAATTCACAGAGATCATATGCATTCAAAGAGGAATGGATCACATCAATTTTGTCAAGAAAGAATTTTAAAAAGTCTTCACAGACAGTATTTGATGGCTCAATTTGAGTATATTACTAAGATTAATAATTGAGTTTATAGTGCTAAAAAGAGTTTTTGGGGAATTACGATGACTGGTGATAACATCAGAAAAGAAACTGTATCTTGCTGCTTTTGCTGCCTTTTGGAATTTATCCGGACAGAATTTAAAAATGTCAAAATAGACAGTGAGATGATCTTTTTTCCACTTTCTCTCAGCGTTCCGGCAATATTGTCTGAGATGACGGACAGACTCATTCATCCATGGCTGAGATTTAAGTTTAGGAACCCTCAACTTCACAGGAGCTACAGAATCCAGAATGGAAGTGCAGGAGGAATTAAAACATTCAAGTAGCTTATCCGGACTAGAGGAGTCCGAAGCTGGGAGTAAAGAGTTTACGGCATTATTTTGATAACTGTCTATAAAGAGATTTATAGTTTCAGCATTTATCTCATAGAATATCCTGAGGATTTTGTACTACCCTTACAAAAAACCCACATGAAATTCACATGTGTTTCACATGTGATTCACACAAAAATGTTCAAAAAACACACATTTCACATGGGAATTTGCACATGTGAAATTCATGTGACTTTTCTGTAAGGGTACATAGATCATAAAATGATGTAGTGTTGAATATGATAGGTTTATGATCAGAGAATACATCTGTCACAAGCCAGGGGCTGGCTGCTAGTGGTTAAGCCACGCCCCTTCTAAATTCCCACCTCGAGGAGGTCCCCAAAACCAACCCAATGACCAAACAACAACGAGGAACAGGTAAGTATAAAAAAATATTCTTTATTTGTTTAAATATTTAAAAGATTCTGGGGATTGGGGAAAGGGAAATTAAAACTAATGTCTGGATCTGTCCTCCAAGGGGCCACGAGCAAGTGAGTGACAGGGGGGTGAAAGTTGCGTCGGGGAACGGGCTCCCGCCTCTGGTTCCCTCTGCCCGTGGCATGCTCCTCCTCCTTCCTGGAGGCAGAATAAATCAAATCAGTGTTGGTATAAACTTTCTCTCATCCGTGTACCTGTAGCTAGCTCGAGGCGGTCCACCGCCTATCTCACACAGCTCCTTGCTTGTTGACTCACTCTCCTTCCCTGTTCTCTCTTTCTCCACAGGCTACCGCCGGGACACGAGGACACGGTGGATCGATCTCCGAGGATTCTCTCACCTCTTCACCGACTGCGGCCCTTGGTAAGTATAGGTTTCCTTCCTTACTGTTCCTTTAACACGCGCACGGGTTCTCTCTACTCCTCCACAGATAACTACTGGGGACACAAAGGCACTGTGAATCGGTTTCCAATAGTTTCTCTCACCTCGTCGCTGACTACAGCTTCTGGTACGTTGGGCTTTCCTGAACGGCTTGATATCTCTGCGGTCACGCTGACTCTGTCTCTCTCTCTCTCCACAGAGGACTCTGCGCTGACTACAGCTTAGGGTAGGTATGGCTCTCTTCTCACAGTCCGATATCTCAGCGTTCACGCTGGCTCTTTCTCTCTCTCTCCACAGATGACTGCTGGGACATAAAGGCACAATGCATCGGTCTCCAATGGCTCTCTCACCTCTGCGCTGACTACAGCTTTGGGGTAGGTATGGCTCTCGTCACAGTTCAGTATCTCAGTGCTCACGCTGGCTCTTGCTCTCTCTCTTTCCTCAGATGACTGCTGGGACACAAGGCACAATGAATCGATTTTCCAATGGTTCTCTCACCTCTGCGCTGACTACAGCTTTGGGTAGGTATGGCTCTCTGCACAGTTCAGTATCTCGGTGCTCACGCTGGCTCTTTCTCTCTCTCTTTCCACAGATGACTGCTGGGACACAAGGCACAATGAATCGATTTTCCAATGGTTCTCTCACCTCTGCGCTGACTACAGCTTTGGGTAGGTATGGCTCTCTGCACAGTTCAGTATCTCAGTGCTCACACTGGCTCTTTCTCTCTCTCTCTCCACAGATGACTGCTGGGACACAAGGCACAATGAATCGATTTTCCAATGGTTCTCTCACCTCTGCGCTGACTACAGCTTTGGGTAGGTATGGCTCTCTGCACAGTTCAGTATCTCAGTGCTCACGCTGGCTCTCTCTCTCTCTCCGCAGATAACTGCTGGCTACCGCTTCGAGGGAGGTATGGCTCTCTGCACAGCTCTCACATCACACTCCTCTTCCCTGTTGATTTGGCAGTTTTAACAGGTCATATGTTATTTTAACAGGGTGGCGGACTTACGGTAACTGGCTGCGCGGTGCGTCAGCTAGACTGTGTTTTCCTATGTGACGCCGGGGGCCAAAACCCTCTCGGCGAGCTCGTTGGTCTACAGAGGGGCGAGGACGTCACGCCGGCACACCGGGTCGAGCGCTGCCCTTTCCTCGAGACCCGTTGGTCAATCGAAAACTGGACCGGGGCGCCCTTTCGTCGAGACCTCGGGGCGGCGGATCTCCTTCGCCTCCAACTCTGTGATGATAAAAGGGCACAGGTAAGGTAGCAGTATAGAGGCAATACTCACACACCGTCAATAGCACAGTTCTTCACCGCCACTCCTAAACTCCAATCCGCCGAGCGTTTTGGCTGGGAAAATACTTCGAGACGCCACTCCGTGATTTTAAGACTGGAACACACTCACAGCATATTTATATACAGGTCTTACTCTAAACCGTTCTTCCTCTTCGTCGTCTCAAGAACGAGTGACTGGAGGCGGGGGTACGTCAGACAAGACACAGCAATCTCACTGCAATACACAGCATTACACAGCACCACTCCAAGTGAAAATTTCTACATCCAAGACTCACCCACCACGCTCAGTGCACACAATAGACGCCCGTCTTCCTTCACCTCACTCTGGACGAAGAATATGGAGATGGTAACTTGGCCTAGGGTTTGTTTTCGTCACTGGAGCTGTTTCAGCACAAAGACCCTTTGGCTCACCCACCGCGCTGGTTCAGGGGTAGGGCCACCCGCTCTCTTCCAAAACACTCAAAGAGGTATACAGGTCAAATATATGTACAACACATCCATAAAAAGACTCCGTTACTCACAGCTGCTGTACTTTCTTCGTCCCACGCTCTCCAAGATTTATCTCACACTGCTAGGACTCTAGATGCATAGACAAAGTGGTTTTCAACCACCAACACCACTTTTCCACAATCGTATACTCACAATGATGCGTCTTTCCTTCCTTCGTTTCTTTCATCCAAGGTCAGTATTCGTTTAATTCCTCTACCTATAAGGTCTTCGGTATCTTCATCAATGTAAGGCTATAATCCAACCGAGAGAGAGAGCAGTTACAACAATCCAAAACAGCGTACCCGGTGAGCCCAACTCAGCACACGATACACACCACCAACAGGAATAATAAGCACCCCAACTGTGGTTTAAACTGCTCTCAAATACTCTCCTGAGTGTTGCCATCGTCCAATCACCCGGCGCTCCTCTTAATGACACTCAGCTGTATGTAATTCGGCTGATTACAGCGTTCGCGGCGCTACCGGATGTCCGGTGTTTTCTCTTACCGGTCTGGGCGGAAACATCCGGGCGGAACCAAACTTTCCCAATTTTTGGTTCCGCCTAAAAGATCGTCACTCCTGTGACATCCTCCCCCGCCAATGCATTCTAGTCCCTGGAATGCCTCTGCGTTGTCCACTCACCGTATCGGGCAGGGGGGCGTCCTCGGCTCTCCCGTTGGGAGCGTCTCACGGGTGAATCGGATTCGACTGGCTCGGGTACTACCCCTGGTTGCATCTGGGCCGCCGGAGGTTCAACCGGCTCAGGTGCCAACTCAGGCGGTATCTGGGCCACTGGGGGTTCAGCTGGCTCGGGTACTATCTCTGGCTGTATCTGGGCGGCAGGGGGTAGCGCCGCCACGGGTCGACCTGGTACCACAGCCCATCCTTCCATCCAGGGGGCCGCCGGCACTGGCTCTGTGGGCCCCTCTATCACAGTCTCGGGGTAATTCGGACAGGGGCGAAGCATGTTCCGATGTACTACCCGTTCGGGGCCAGGTTTTCCCTCGGGCCGGATGGTGTACACCGGCTGTCCCGGTCTCTGCTGCTTGCAAACCACATACGGGATGGCCTCCCAGCGGTCGCTCAGCTTTCCCTTTCCTTGCCGCCGGTTATCCCTTGCCAGGACCCTCTCACCTGGTAACAGGGGGGCATCTCGAGCAGTCCGATCATACAATCGTTTGTTCCTTTCTCCTGCCGTCTGTATCTTCCTAGAAACTTGTTCGTACGCAAAGTGTAAGCGCTGGTGATGGCGCCCCACCCACTCCGTCACACTCACTTCTTCCCGGTCTGCTGCTACTCCCAGGACCAGGTCAGTGGGCATCCGTACGTGCCTGCCGAACATCAGGTAAGTAGGGGCATACCCCGTCGTGCTATGAACACTGTTGTTATATGCTTGCAAAAGATTTGGTAAAGCACTCACCCAATCACTCTGCTGTCGTTGATCTAAGGTCCCCAGTAGCCCCAATAGGGTCTGATTAAATCTCTCACAGCTTCCATTTCCCTGGGGATGGTACGACGTGGTGTGGGTTTTGGTACATCCATACAACTGGCATAACTCACGGATTACCTTGGATTCAAAATTTGCCCCCTGGTCGGAGTGCAGGAACTCGGGACATCCAAATGTCTGGAACACATTTCGCCATAGAGCTGTGGCGGTGGTGTTGGCTGTCTGATCGAGCGTCGGGACTGCCCAGGCGTATTTGGTAAACAGGTCAGTGATGACCAGAATATTTTGATACCGGTCCTGAGGGCGGCCCAGCGTCAGGAAGTCCATTGCCATTATGTGGAGGGGGGCTTTCGCGTGGATGGGTACCATCGGTGCTCGGGCCTCTCGTCTAGATTTAAACAGCATGCACCGGGGGCAAGCTTGAATTAAGTTGTGCACAGACGCCTCCAATCCCGGCCAGTAGAAGAACCTACGCAGTAGGGATACGGTCCTCTCCTGTCCTTGGTGTCCCAACTGGTCATGATAGGCTGAGACCAATGCGTTTACCTGGTTGGCTGGCACCACGATCTGGCACACTTCCTCGCCCACTTTCGGATCGCAGGTCTTCCTACAGAGCACCCCCTCCTGTAGCTCCAGCTTCTCCCACTGTCCCAGTAACTTCTTCCCAGTCTCCGTCTGGGCTAGCCTCTCCACCGACGTGGGCCGTCGGCCCTGCTCTACCCACGTCTTCACTTGGCACACGTCCCGGTCCTGGGCCTGCCTTTCTATCCACCGGCGGGGGTCCCACCCCCAATTCCCTGGTGCAGCCTCCTGCTGGCCTCCTGGCGCCTCCACGGCCCCTATCATGTAGCCCTCCTCACGGCTATTCTCCCTTCGATCCCCCTGGCGTCTGGGGCTCTTTCCCTCGGGCAGTCTTGAGAGGACGTCCGCGTTCATGTGCTCTCGTCCAGGCCGATACTGCAGCTTGTAATCGAAGTTGGCCAGCTGAGCCACCCATCGCTGTTCCACGGCCCCCAGCTTCGCCGTCTGCAAATGTACTAGAGGGTTGTTATCTGTGATGACTGTTACCTTAGCTCCCCAAAGGTAGTCCTTGAACTTTTCGCTCAGGGCCCACTTCAGGGCCAGCAGTTCCAGCTTGAAGGAGCTGTAATTTGCGTCGTTCCTCTCTGCCGGATGGAGACTCCGGCTCGCAAAAGCGATCACCCGCTCTGTTCCTTCTTGCCGTTGGGCCAATACTGCCCCCAATCCCAGGTTGCTCGCGTCTGTATATAAGACAAAAGGTTCAGAAAAATCAGCATACGCCAAGATGGGGGCCTGTAACAACTCCTGCTTCAGCCTCTGAAAAGCCATCTCACAATCTTTGTCCCAGTTAATAGGGGGCGACCCACGGCCCCGGCTTCGTCCCGTGCCAACCAGCAACTGGTTAAGGGGCTTGGCAATCTTTGAGAAGTCCTTAATAAATCGCCTATAATATCCCACGAATCCCAGAAAGGATCGTACTTGCCTCACAGTCTTAGGCGCGTCCCACTCCTTCACTGCCGAGACTTTCTCGGGGTCCACGGCCACCCCCGCTGCGCTGACCACATGGCCCAGGAACTTCACTTCTCCCGCAGCAGGTGGCATTTGTCCGGCTGCAGCTTCAGCCCGTACCTTTCCATGGCTCGGAAGACTTCCTCTAGGTGCCGGAGGTGGGAATCGAAATCTGGGGAATACACAATCACATCATCCAGATATACCAATACTGACTCCATCAACTGACCTCCAAGACAACGTTGCATCAAGCGTTGGAAGGTGGCCGGAGCGTTGCAGAGTCCGAAGGGCATCCGGTCCCATTCGAATAGTCCGAACGGGGTCGTGAAGGCGGTCTTCTCCCGGTCGGCCTCGGCTACTTGCACCTGCCAATATCCACTGGCCAGATCTAAGGTGGAGTACCAGGCTGACTGCGTGAGGCTAGCAAGGGAGTCTTCGATTCGTGGTAAGGGGAAGGCGTCTTTCTTGGTTACCAGGTTCAGCTTGCGATAGTCCACACAGAACCTCCAGGCTCCCGTCTTCTTTTGTACGAGCACGATGGGGGCCGCCCAGGGACTGCTACTCTCTCGGACAATGCCCCGGCCCAACATGCCCTGCAGGAGTGTACGTACTTCCGCATACAAGGTAGGTGGGATCGGTCGATATCTCTCCCTACTCGGCCCTGCATCCCCGGTGGGGATGTGGTGTTCCACCACCCTGGTGCACCCGTAGTCCTCATCGTGCCTCGCAAACACATGTTGCCACTTTCGAAGGAGTGCCTGCAGTTTCTGTGTCTGTACCTGTCCCAGGTCGTCCCCTTGCAGTGACTCACCCGCTAGGTGTCTTGGCACACCTCCCTCCTGGCTACTCGCCGGGGCATCCAACTGGGTCAGGGCCACCTCGATCACAGTGGGGCACACCTGACGAAAACTGACGTCCCTCTCTTCCCTCACCTGGTGGGGTGTGACCGTCGTCAGCCGGGCCAGTCGTTGATGCCGGTGTAGCTGTACTGCATAGGGGTGCTCGTTTCGTACCCTTACCGGGATTCTCCCCCGGTGGACCGCCGCTAGTCCCCGTGCTACCTCCACTTGTGGGCAGTCTGTATGTGGCTCTACCAACACCCACTCCTCTGGGCTTGTTTCTCGAAGGGGCACTCTTGCCCATACGATAGCCTCACTCCTAGGGGGAATAGACAAAGCAAAACGACACATTACTCTTCCCACTTCCTCCCGATTTCTACGCACCTGGTTCATTTGGACCCGACGGCAGTCGGCCACTACACGCTCCCACTTGGGTCTCTCGGTGGGTGAAATCCTCGGACCAGGCCTAGCCTGGAATATCTCCTCCCAGCATTCGGAGAGGACATTCATGCCCAATAGGGCTCGGTGGGCGCCCAAACACCTATCTTCAACAATGATCACACCTTTCTGGGGGACGACCACCCCATGCACTTCAAGATCCGCCAGGCGATAGCCAATGTAGGGGATTTCTAGGCCGTTAGCGCCTTTCAACGTCAGCCAGGGGGCCTCTGTTCCTCGTGTTCCTTCCTGTCCGAATATCTCCTTGGAGAGGCTTTCTGCGAACATCGTTACCTGTGAGCCCGTGTCTACCAGGCACTGAACCCATTTGCCACACACTTTTACTTCTGCCACCGGGCTATGCCCGATCATCTGCTGCCTAGAGCTGTCCCTCCTTCCCGGGTCTTCTCGAGGGGTCCCGGCCACACGACCCACTGTGGCCGGTCGTCCTAAAAACCCCCTTCAGATGCCCTGCGAGGCCCACACTGACGACTGTAATGTCCAGGCTCACCACAACGATTGCAAATTGGTCGTCCCTGGTCATCCCATTCGAAACGGGGTCGATTATAACTGTTTGGGCGTCCCGGCGGCTCTCGGCTCCTCTCCGAGTATACTCGCCCTCGGGGTGCCGGCCTTGGCTCCTCCCGCGCCCTACCTTGGCGCAGCTCTCCCAGAAGAGTTTTGGATAATTCTGACATCTGCTCCCGGACATCCTTCAACAGTTCGACTTTTAGAGCCTGCTTCCAATCCGTGCGTTCTGGTGGTGGTGGCACACTCTCGTTTACCGCTGCACATACTGGGGTCTCACTCACCTCGACCTCGTCGCCCTCTAAGGCTAACGCCTCCTTCCTTAGATCTTCAAATGTGAGGTCGGGGTCTCTGCGAAACTGGACCCTCAAACTCTGTCTCACGGGGCCCTCTTTCATCCCCAGGAGGAATTGGTCGCGCAGCAAAGTCTCGCCATCTCCCAATCCATGGTCGCGGCGGGCCTGTAGCCGGGTGAACTGTTCTCCCAGTCTCAGGGCAAAAGCTCTAATGGGTTGTCGGGGGCCTTGTTTACTGTTGAAGAATTGGGAACGGAGGACAGCTACGGGGGTGTGGTCACCATATTGCTCGGTAAGGAACTGAAATATAGTTTGGGCACTGGCTCGGACAGCTTCAGGGGCGGCCTGTACTTCTCGCCGCGCTTCTCCCTCTAAGGAGTTTAACACGAACTGGAGCCGCTGGGCTACACTAAGGCTTTGCAGGTCGGCTAAATACTCCAACTGGGCCTTCCATTCCGTTAGTCGTATTCCCGACTCTATCCCTCCATACTTTTGGACCCAAGGGCTACCCATAAAGACAGGCACCGCACGGGGTTGGGCTGCGGGCCCCGCGTTGTCGGTCATTGGGCTAGTCTGGTTACTCAACTCGAGGTGGGGCCCTGCCGACTACGCCAAAATCTGTCACAAGCCAGGGGCTGGCTGCTAGTGGTTAAGCCACGCCCCTTCTAAATTCCCACCTCGAGGAGGTCCCCAAAACCAACCCAATGACCAAACAACAACGAGGAACAGGTAAGTATAAAAAAATATTCTTTATTTGTTTAAATATTTAAAAGATTCTGGGGATTGGGGAAAGGGAAATTAAAACTAATGTCTGGATCTGTCCTCCAAGGGGCCACGAGCAAGTGAGTGACAGGGGGGTGAAAGTTGCGTCGGGGAACGGGCTCCCGCCTCTGGTTCCCTCTGCCCGTGGCGCGCTCCTCCTCCTTCCTGGAGGCAGAATAAATCAAATCAGTGTTGGTATAAACTTTCTCTCATCCGTGTACCTGTAGCTAGCTCGAGGCGGTCCACCGCCTATCTCACACAGCTCCTTGCTTGTTGACTCACTCTCCTTCCCTGTTCTCTCTTTCTCCACAGGCTACCGCCGGGACACGAGGACACGGTGGATCGATCTCCGAGGATTCTCTCACCTCTTCACCGACTGCGGCCCTTGGTAAGTATAGGTTTCCTTCCTTACTGTTCCTTTAACACGCGCACGGGTTCTCTCTACTCCTCCACAGATAACTACTGGGGACACAAAGGCACTGTGAATCGGTTTCCAATAGTTTCTCTCACCTCGTCGCTGACTACAGCTTCTGGTACGTTGGGCTTTCCTGAACGGCTTGATATCTCTGCGGTCACGCTGACTCTGTCTCTCTCTCTCTCCACAGAGGACTCTGCGCTGACTACAGCTTAGGGTAGGTATGGCTCTCTTCTCACAGTCCGATATCTCAGCGTTCACGCTGGCTCTTTCTCTCTCTCTCCACAGATGACTGCTGGGACATAAAGGCACAATGCATCGGTCTCCAATGGCTCTCTCACCTCTGCGCTGACTACAGCTTTGGGGTAGGTATGGCTCTCGTCACAGTTCAGTATCTCAGTGCTCACGCTGGCTCTTGCTCTCTCTCTTTCCTCAGATGACTGCTGGGACACAAGGCACAATGAATCGATTTTCCAATGGTTCTCTCACCTCTGCGCTGACTACAGCTTTGGGTAGGTATGGCTCTCTGCACAGTTCAGTATCTCGGTGCTCACGCTGGCTCTTTCTCTCTCTCTTTCCACAGATGACTGCTGGGACACAAGGCACAATGAATCGATTTTCCAATGGTTCTCTCACCTCTGCGCTGACTACAGCTTTGGGTAGGTATGGCTCTCTGCACAGTTCAGTATCTCAGTGCTCACGCTGGCTCTTTCTCTCTCTCTCTCCACAGATGACTGCTGGGACACAAGGCACAATGAATCGATTTTCCAATGGTTCTCTCACCTCTGCGCTGACTACAGCTTTGGGTAGGTATGGCTCTCTGCACAGTTCAGTATCTCAGTGCTCACGCTGGCTCTCTCTCTCTCTCCGCAGATAACTGCTGGCTACCGCTTCGAGGGAGGTATGGCTCTCTGCACAGCTCTCACATCACACTCCTCTTCCCTGTTGATTTGGCAGTTTTAACAGGTCATATGTTATTTTAACAGGGTGGCGGACTTACGGTAACTGGCTGCGCGGCGCGTCAGCTAGACAGTGTTTTCCTATGTGACGCCGGGGGCCAAAACCCTCTCGGCGAGCTCGTTGGTCTACAGAGGGGCGAGGACGTCACGCCGGCACACCGGGTCGAGCGCTGCCCTTTCCTCGAGACCCGTTGGTCAATCGAAAACTGGACCGGGGCGCCCTTTCGTCGAGACCTCGGGGCGGCGGATCTCCTTCGCCTCCAACTCTGTGATGATAAAAGGGCACAGGTAAGGTAGCAGTATAGAGGCAATACTCACACACCGTCAATAGCACAGTTCTTCACCGCCACTCCTAAACTCCAATCCGCCGAGCGTTTTGGCTGGGAAAATACTTCGAGACGCCACTCCGTGATTTTAAGACTGGAACACACTCACAGCATATTTATATACAGGTCTTACTCTAAACCGTTCTTCCTCTTCGTCGTCTCAAGAACGAGTGACTGGAGGCGGGGGTACGTCAGACAAGACACAGCAATCTCACTGCAATACACAGCATTACACAGCACCACTCCAAGTGAAAATTTCTACATCCAAGACTCACCCACCACGCTCAGTGCACACAATAGACGCCCGTCTTCCTTCACCTCACTCTGGACGAAGAATATGGAGATGGTAACTTGGCCTAGGGTTTGTTTTCGTCACTGGAGCTGTTTCAGCACAAAGACCCTTTGGCTCACCCACCGCGCTGGTTCAGGGGTAGGGCCACCCGCTCTCTTCCAAAACACTCAAAGAGGTATACAGGTCAAATATATGTACAACACATCCATAAAAAGACTCCGTTACTCACAGCTGCTGTACTTTCTTCGTCCCACGCTCTCCAAGATTTATCTCACACTGCTAGGACTCTAGATGCATAGACAAAGTGGTTTTCAACCACCAACACCACTTTTCCACAATCGTATACTCACAATGATGCGTCTTTCCTTCCTTCGTTTCTTTCATCCAAGGTCAGTATTCGTTTAATTCCTCTACCTATAAGGTCTTCGGTATCTTCATCAATGTAAGGCTATAATCCAACCGAGAGAGAGAGCAGTTACAACAATCCAAAACAGCGTACCCGGTGAGCCCAACTCAGCACACGATACACACCACCAACAGGAATAATAAGCACCCCAACTGTGGTTTAAACTGCTCTCAAATACTCTCCTGAGTGTTGCCATCGTCCAATCACCCGGCGCTCCTCTTAATGACACTCAGCTGTATGTAATTCGGCTGATTACAGCGTTCGCGGCGCTACCGGATGTCCGGTGTTTTCTCTTACCGGTCTGGGCGGAAACATCCGGGCGGAACCAAACTTTCCCAATTTTTGGTTCCGCCTAAAAGATCGTCACTCCTGTGACAAATACATTGTTTTCAATATTAATATCTCCAACTGAGAGACCAGAAGACAAAATTAGGTCAAGGGTGTGACCATGGACGTGAGTAGCCTCCTCAACATGTTGAATAAGGCCAAAGGAATCACAAACCCGGCTAAACTCCGTGACCAAGGCCTTACCTGGGTAGTCAAATGGATATTAAAATCACAGAGAATGAGAAGAAGATCATGTACAGACTTAACATGAGACAAAAAGTCTGCAAAATCCACAATAAAGTCTTTATCCAGTCTGGGAGGTTTATAGACCAGGGCACACAGAACCGGAGATGTAGTCGACGTAATTTCAACACATTGTAGTTCCAATGAGAAACAGTGCCTAGGTGAGAAGGTCCTGAGTTGAAAATGTTTTTTTAAAAACCACAGTGACTCCTCCTCCGCGTCTTTCGTCGCATCTAGGGGTACTAAAATAAGAGCAGTCAGGTGGACAAAGTTTGCCAAAATAGAAAACTCATTAGATCCAAGCCAAGCTTAAGTAAAAAATCCAAATGGTGAGAGATAAAAAAGTTGTTGAGTATAAAAGACTTATTCGATACTGATCTGGCGTTTATCAAAGCAATTTTAATAGTTGTCGACCGTCGTACTGGTTTGTCGGTATATTTCACCCCTCATGTGACAGCAACTCTTTCGAATCGCATGCTGTTACTATCATCCACCCTACTAAAATCCATTTTTTAGTTATCTATCGCCCCCCAGGTCAACTTGGACACTTCTTGGAGGAGTTAGATGTACTTCTGTCTTCATTCCCTGAGGATGGTACTCCTTTAGTAGTACTTGGTGACTTCAATATCCACCTGGAGAAACCTCAGGCAGCTGACTTCAACACCCTGACTGCATCGTTTGACCTCAAGCGAGTCCCTACTTCACCAACACACAGGTCTGGTAATCTTTTAGATCTTATCTACACACGCTGTTGTTCCACCTACCACACCCAGGTCACCCCACTTCACACATCTGATCACTTCCTCGTTACTCTCGACCTCGACCTGACTCCCCGTGTCGCTACATACGATCCCCCATTGGTCACGCACAGGCGCAACCTGCGCACGCTCTCTCCCTCCCGCTTATCCTCTGCAATTGCTTCCACGCTCCCCGCTCCCAGCCAACTCTCTCTGTTAGATACTGACAATGCCACTGACACACTTTGTTCCACTCTTACATCCTGCTTAGACACATTATGCCCTCTGACATCTGGACCGGCCCGGGTCACACCTCCTGCTCCTTGGCTAACTGAGGTTCTCCGTGAGCATCGCTCCACACTCAGGGCTGCAGAGAGGAAGTGGCGCAGATCGAATGATCCTTCTGATCTCTGCCTCTATCAGTCTCTTCTTGCCTCCTTCTCCAAGGATGTCTCCTCTGCAAAGACCCTATACTACCATTCAAAGATTAACAACTCACCTGACTCTCACACTCTCTTCAAGACCTTCTCTACACTTCTTTGTCCCCCTGCCCCTCCACCTTCATCCGACCTAACGGCTGATGATTTTGCTTCCTTCTTTGTGAAGAAAACGAAAACTATTAGCAGTCAGTTCTCTGAGCCGCCGCTTCTTGCGCATTCTCAAATCCCTGAGACATGCTCCCTTCCCTCCTTCTCTCTCCTATCCGAAGCAGATGTTTCCAAGGTCTTGGCTTCTAATCATCCGACTACCTGCCCGCAAGATCCCATACCCACCCATCTCCTCCAGGCCATCTCTCCGTCTGTTATCCCTGCTCTCACTCACATTATCAATTCATCCCTTTCCACTGGCACCTTCCCCGGAGCATTCAAAGAGGCTTGGATAACCCCGCTGCTGAAGAAACCCACTTTCAATCCTGCTATGCTAGAGAACTACAGACCCGTTTCTCTTCTTCCCTTCATTTCCAAGACTCTTGAACGCATTGTGGTCAACCAGCTCTCCACTTTCTTCACACAAAATAACCTCCTGGATAGCAATCAGTCTGGATTCAAAAGTGGTCACTCCACTGAGACTGCGCTGCTCTCAGTCATTGAGGCCCTAAGGCAGGCAAGGGCAGCCTCCAAATCACCTGTGCTGATCTTACTGGATCTATCTGCAGCTTTTGACACGGTCAATCACCGCATCCTCCTTTAAACTCTCATTTCTATGGGTGTCACTGACACAGCGCTTCTATGGTTCAAGTCGTACCTCTCAGATAGGTCATTTCGGGTATCCTGGAGAGGTGACGTCTCCGAACCCCCAACGTCTTAATACCGGGGTCCCTCAAGGCTCTGTGCTTGGCACGGCTGCTCTTTTCGATATACATTACATCCCTGGGCTCTGTCATTCGGAAACATGGCTTTTCCTACCACTGCTATGCAGACGACACTCAACTCCATTTGTTGTTCCACCCTGATGATCCTACGGTTTCTGCCCGCATCTCGGCATGCCTGAGGGACGTCTCACTCTGGATGAAGGATCACCATCTCCAGCTTAACCTTGCGAAGACAGAACTGCTTGTCATATCATCTGAACCAAAGATTCAGCACAACTTTTCCATTCAGCTAGGTTCCTCGTCCATCACGCCTTCCAAGATGGCCAAAAACCTGGGAGTGGTCATTGATAATCAGCTTAGCTTCACGGAGCATGTTGCCAGCACCGCTCGCTTTTGTAGATTCATCCTCTACAATATTAGGAAAATTAGACCTTTCCTAGATGAGCATGCTACGCAGGTCCTGGTCCAAGCTCTTGTCCTGTCCAGGCTGGACTACTGCAATGCGCTACTGGCAGGACTTCCAGCCTGCCCGACCAAACCCCTACAGATGATTCAGAACGCAGCGGCAAGAGTGGTCTTCAATGAGCCAAAGAGGGCGCACGTCACTCCTCTCTTTGTCAAGTTACACTGGCTTCCTATAGCAGCCCGCATCAAATTTAAGGCTCTGCTCCTGCCCTTTAAAACCACCACTGGGTCAGCACCCCCTTACCTTCGCTTACTTAAAGAGCCT
This sequence comes from Paramisgurnus dabryanus, assembly GCF_030506205.2. Lineage (NCBI taxonomy): Eukaryota > Metazoa > Chordata > Actinopteri > Cypriniformes > Cobitidae > Paramisgurnus > Paramisgurnus dabryanus. Next base: position 19,730,224 of record NC_133349.1, read on the forward strand.
TATGTACCCTCTCGATCACTGCGCTCTGCCACCAAGCGGCGGCTTGTGGTACTGTACCATCTCAAAAAGGGAAGAAAACACTAACGCGTACCTTCTCAGGAACTGTCCCACAACTTTGGAATGATCTGCCAGTCGTGACACGATCAGCTGACACTGTAGCTGTCTTTAAGACTCTGCTAAAAACCCATCTCTTCCACCATTACCTAACTTCTTAATTACAGATTTACTATCTTTCTTTATTTACCCTTCTCTTTATCTCTTTCTCTATTTACCTTCCTCTTTATCAAAAAAAAAAAAAAATGTATATTGTGTTGGACTTGATGAGACTATTTCCAGTGCACTTATGTATTGCTGTTCTTATGTTGCCATAATTGCTTCTATGGTTTACCTAACTTGTAAGTCGCTTTGGACAAAAGCGTCTGCTAAATGACAAAATGTAAATGTAAATGTTATATTAGCGAAATTTGCACCTCTGGCTCTGATGCATAATCGCGTGGATTGCAGAGTAGTAAATAATCCCGTTGAGGCTGGGAGAGAAAGCTGATTATAACAATGTCTTAGATCCATCACGCGTCGAGTCGTTTGAGAGCCTAAAAGTTTGTAGTGGTTGCAGAGTGACGGCTGTTTATGATGAACAGTATGAAAGTCTCTCCTTATCCTCACTAGGACACCTCCACGAGTACTCCTCTTTCTGCGATGTTTCTTAATGTATATATACCGCAGGGCTGATGACGAAGCCATGGTCCAGATCGAAAAGGGAACGAGGAAGAGTGGTGAAGAGTAGGGCAAACGTTCGTGTAAATTGAATGAATCCAAGGAGTTTCCGATATCAAGTAAAAACTCCCGATTATAAGTTATGCCACTCATAGCAGGTAAACTTAAATATTGCCATAAAAAGGCAGAAATAAGGAGCCATTTTTGGATCAGTTGAAAGGTTTGGAGAAGACGGCATGCCGACAGGTACACTGGCACCATCTTGACTCCCATTGCTTCTTTTTAATTTGTCTGCATGTACCGTTCTGTTGGACTTTTCGGAGATTTACTACTCTTCTCTGTGCAATCCTGAAGCTTGACCTACACTCTAAAAACAAACGGTGCTATATAGCACCAAAAGTGGTTCTTTGCTCGTAATCATAGAAGAACCGTTTTTAGTGCCATATAGCACCAGTGAAGCACCTGTGTAGAACCATATAGTGCTATGTAGAACCAAATGTGGTGCTATATGGCCCCTATATGGTTCTACACAGGTGCTTCACCGGTGCTATATGGCACTAAAAACGGTTCTTCTATGGTTACGATTCAAATCAACAGTTTTGGTGCTATATAGCATCGTTTGTTTTTTTAGAGTGTATGACCACTTTCTGAACGATCTGAATTTCTGCGCTTTGAATTTTAGAAAATTAAATCTGGTGTTTTGAATTTTCACTTTTATCGTTAACCTAAAGCTGTATTTTTCAAAACTGTATATTTATAGAAAAAATTCAGGACCAAAAATTCACTCTTTTGAAATACATATCTTTACAAATACAACAAAAAATTATTTCAGTTTTATTAAATTACACTTGTCTATAATTCAAGTTTATGCATTTCAAAATCAAAACTTAGTCAGAATACTAGCTCCAGACTTTCTTGACCATTAGCTACAATTTTACTTTAAATAATGTCATTTTTAGTTATGTATTAGTTTTCTGCATTAAAAAACCCTGCCCTCATCTCGGCCGAGGGGACCGGCTCGATCGAGTCCTTTGCCAGTAGGACAACACTCTCCGCATAAGTACGTGCATGTTGGGTGCTTGCACTGTCGTGATTTGGGGGGAGCCGGGCGAGCTGAATCGCATAGCCAAAAAGGATCATGCATCCACCCCTGCCAGACAGGCTAAGTATATTTACCAGACGAATTATGTAAATGCTTTGTTCTGGACAAGCTGACTATTGCGACATAAATATATTTACAAGATTATGTGAATGCTTTGTTAAAGAGATATGTCTTTAGTTTAGACTTAAATTTATTGACTGTGTTTGATTCTTAAACTTTTTTGGGTAAATCATCCCAGAGCTTAGGGGCTAAGAAGGAGAAAGATCTACCACCTTTGAACACTTTTCTAGGAATAATTAAGTGACCAGAATTCTGTGACCGCAGTGTACACAATGGATTGTATTCTGATTTTCGAAGATACAATAAACGTACACAAATAATTAATAACAACAAATAAGAAGTGGATTACCCAAGTTCAAATCACAGCTAAAGCGTATCAACAACTACACTGAGCTAATGTTACTGTATTAACTCCAGATCGGCTTCCAAACTTCACATAGCAGTGATCCATGATCGCTGTCTTCTCTCGTCTTTAGAAACCAAAACATTTGTTATTTTTTAAAGGTATTTGTTTCAGAGTTCAGCTTAGCCACTAGCCAGACCATTAAACAAACAGAGACCGGAGTTAAGTTCCATCTAGACACATAACCGCGACAACACATGTGCGTCCGATGAAACCATCTATACTCCAGGCTTTGGTTGAATGTAACGTAGGCCAGCTAGTGTGTGAAAGCTGTGCAGTGAGTAAACCTCATTCCCTTACCGCAAGTACATAAAAATTTCAAGACAGCAGCATCAGAATTATGTGGTTTTATTAGAAATAGAAATAATGTTATCTTGATGCTTAACTTTATTTGACATCTTCCAGTTTAACATTTCAAAAGAGAACTGCCAATATTTTGAATTATGAATAACATAACATATATTTTTGTTGAGTCATAATAAACGGTTTATATACTGTACGCATGCATTATAGTTCATATTATTATTTGTATTCTTGTATATATTTGAGTGCTCTTTTAAAAAAGATGGCATATTCTGCAAGGGCACCATGTGATACTGCTCGTGAAGGGCATTCAAGTTTGCAATCCAGCACGTGATGAATTTCTTAGTGTGGAATCTCTAAACCACATTGCAACACTTTACAATGTCCGACTTTGTAAAGATCCTGGTAGCAATCCTGGTGGCAAAAAAGAAGAAAAGAGGGTACTACCCCTGACATGACAAGTGTTTACAAAAGTGTAATCTTGAGCTTGGTTCTTCAATGCAGGTCCAATTGTGAACAGTCTAATTGGGGCAAACATTGGGCCAAAGACTCAATGATTTGGTTGTTTTGTCAATTGAAAAATAATTCCACTATCAAAGAAACAGATAGAAAATATAGAAAGATAAATAGAAGTATTATTAAGAAGTATGGAAAATCCTCAAAAGAAGGAAACAGACTAGACACAAGCAGCAAGACATAGAGGAGGGATCAGATTATGGTTTGGTGTTTAATAATACAATTACATCCAAATTGTGGGCTTGATTCCCAAACTGTACAAACTGTAAATGTTAACTTTGAATGCTCTGTAAGTCACTTTAAATTAAATTGTCTGCCAAATGTAAAATAAATTAAGTAATTTTCAAGTTTTTTTGTGTGTGTGTCTTAGTGACTGTGATTGTTCCAGTAATTGCTTTGGTAGTTTTTCTCATTGCTGTTGTCCTTCTTGGGGTGATTTGGAAAAAAAGAGCAGGTGAGTTACCTTACACATCCCACAAATACAAATCAGTACATAAGTTTAGGTTGTGTCATCATCACAATAGTAGAATATTGTCAAATTCTTTGAACTACAATATGTAAGATTTTATTGATCTGAAATATTTAGTAAATCTGTACATATGACAAGTTTACATATAAATATTATAAGTTTTACAAAAAAATATTCCTATAATATCAGGGACATTCATTTTTCAGGTAGAAGACAAGCTGAAAACTCTGTGGTGAGTATAATACTGGGTTGATTCAACACAATTTCATGGCAATTCATATACGTATTATACAAAGTAGATAATTTGTATGAATTGGCACGACCAAATCTGGACACAAATTTGAGTGTAAATTTGAGGGTTTATGGACAGGGTATAGGGGTGGGGTATCTTGTTTTTTGTAATACATATTTGTAGGATCACTTCAGCCTCGTAAAATACATACAAATTCTTATGAGATCAGGTTGGTTATATGAGCTATCACCATTGTCCATTGTTATACACTGTAAAAAAAATATGTTTTGCCTTAAATTTATTTGTTTAGTCAACATTTTATCAATTAATTTACAAGTCATTTTAACATACTATTATTTATTTTGACTAGAGATGAGTTGTTATAACTATATATAGTTAAAATAATTAAACTTCATTTTATAAGTAGCAAATCATCTTTTGTCAAAATAAGTAACAGTAAATTGAAATTACTTGTAAATCTGAGTTGATTGAACAAAAAAGGCAGTCAATAATTTTTTACAGTGCATGTTGTGTTGGAAGAAATTAACTGATACATTGTGTATTTGTACTTTCTCTTGTCTATAGGTTGCAGATAAAGATGACAATAATAGAAACAATGAAACAATCAACATTTCCACTATCGTGAGTGAACAATGTGTTTTTTATCTCCAGTAAACATAAAGATTTACATTTACTATGGTCATTTTCCTGCGTCATGTCCGTATAATAAATTTCTTAATTTGTATAATACATATAACTTGTAGGTGAAATTGCCATAACCAAATAGACGCTGTACCAGATTATTGTCATCCTAAAGTGCTAGGTATATTTTTTCTGCATCCGTGTCACACGTGCACACGTTTGGAGATGTTTCAAAGTATTCAACTGCAGATATGCGCAGACGGCCGCATTCGACACATATGTGGTATAAATGATTTCTTAGTCAAATGATTACACTACCAGGCCACCATGACAGCAATGATTTGCATCACTTACAGCAGTGGTTCTCAAACTGGGAGCCGCGAGATGGTGCCGGGGGGCCCCAGTTTATGACATTTTATAAAATAAATTAATTTATCATGAATTCTGTGCAAATAAATCTATAAAAATTAGGCTACTAACCAACAGCACTACTTTGGGGGGGCCGCAAAGGAATGCGCCGTACACAAGGGGGGCCGCCCGCAAAAAAGTTTGAGAACCACTGATTTACAGGACATTCGAAAATTCAGGATAGATGTAAAAAAGAAGTGAATCCACTAACGCTGTCTACTGCCATTGTGCATGTTGTATATTAAGTGTCCTTACTTTAAATTTCTTTGCGCATGCACTGTTGTAGAGAGACAGCAAGCTCAATTCATGGCAGTGGCAGCTAGTGGTGGCACTTCCGTTCACAGCCTCAGCTGCCAGTGACTTTATAAGGCAGCTGACACTTTTTGTGTTGACACTAGTAAGTCTCAGCTGACACATTTTGTTGCCGCTATTGTGGCACCTCTGATCGCCTGAGCTGCTAGTAACTTTCTGAGGCAGCTGACACTTTTTGTTTTATTTAGTGGTATTTAGTAGAAATAATATAATTGTTGTTTTCTCATTTTGTTTATCTTATTTTATTATTATTTTAACATGTAACATGTGGCTAAAATATTTCTAATTTATTTAGATTATACTTAAAATTAAATTATTTTAATATTTATTAGTTTTGTTAATTCACACATGACATAACCTGCACGCAGTGGTGGTGAGGAGAATGAGAATATTTAACTTAAAGTGCATAAAGTAGAACACTGCAATCATTATTACACATATACTGTTTGTGATAATGCACTTCTTGTAACATATGAAACATTTTAATGTCTACAACATTGTAAATTTTTTATGATGACAAAAAATAACAAAACCTATTTATAAGGGTTAGGGTTACATTTTCTTGATTATTTTTCTGATAAACAAATTGTGACGTACCTTATTATTTTATTTATTTTAACAAAGATTTACATTCACAATACAATAACTAAAAAACACTTGAAATGTATTTTTATACATTTATTCACAGAAAAAAAAGAAGTGGTAATGTGCACTCCTGCACTGCTGGGGTACGTGTGAATCTCCACCCTTTGTGGTCAAATACAACTAATAACAGTATACGCACAACCAGCGCAACGTCATAAAATGTCTCTGAATAGGTTTATGTCCGCTTTTAGAGGAAAACAAACTAGACTTCTCATAGACTTCCACAAAAATAGACATCAATTTGACGCAAGAAGAATGAAGGGAAATAATTTTAAATTGACCAAATTAAGTTTGTTGATGAATCTTTTTAAGCTCTATGGCAGGCAGGGTGGATTTATAATTACTTGACATGTTTAATCTAAGTGATTCCTTAAGTTATTCATGGCTGCTGGCTGAACGAACGTTGCTGTGTGCCGCTATTTTGGTATGGCAGTCTATGGGAAGTCTAGTTTGTTTTCCCCTAAAAAGGGGCAGTGACGAAATTGACAGTCAAGTTCCCAGATGTGATAGTCTGTATTTTTTATTTTAGATAAACAGTGTAAACATAGCATCTTATTTATTACATTCCTATCTTATTTATTATTTTCCTCTTTAATGCAACTCAACACACATATCATTGTATACACACACACACACACACACACACACACACACACACACACACACACACACACACACACACACACACACACACACACACACACACACACACACACACACACACACACGCACGTTCTGGTTTACATGTTTTTTGGGGACATTCCATAGACGTAATGCATTTTATTCTGTACAAACTGTATATTCTATTCCCCTTACCTACCCCATTCCCTAACCCCAACCATCACAGGAAACTGTCTGATACCTTAGATTTTCAAGAAACATCATTCTGTTTGATTTATTAGCTTGTTTCCTCATGGGGACATCAAAATGTCCCCACAAGGTCACAAAAATACTGGTATTCCTATCTTTGTGGGGACAATTGGTCCCCCCAACGTGATAAATACCCGGCCGCACACACACACACACACATATTAATACAAATTTTTTAAAGAGTAGCCTACACGCCTTACATCAGAACTTGCTTGGGGGGCACCTACCGGTAGACAAGAGAATTGCAATACTGAAAGATTAGTCAGAGAGTGGAGCTTTCTGGTTTTCAAATATAGTTTAAATAAATTAAAAATATTTTACCTGTGTTCAAATGTTACTCCCCACTAAAATATTAAGATAAACAAAATGAGAAAACAAGAATTCTATTATTTATATTTACTCACCAAATCATATTTGGCTATGTTTTGGGGAGCAGTGTTGTGTTGGCATCAAAAGAGTTATCGTGACATTTCAAAATGGGTGTCACAATCAGTGTCAGTACATCAACATGCTTACGCAAATACATGAGGTGCAAGACGAGAAGTTGTGGTTTTAAAGTGCAGTTTTCTTATTTTCTTTCCAAAAATGACAATTGTATCGCTAGATAAGACCCTTAGGCCTATGCCTCATTTGGGATTGTTTTAAGCCCTTCAAAGCTGCACTGAAACTGCAATTTAAGCATTGAATTTGTAAACTGTTTGGGTCCAATAAAGTCTATTAAATTGAGAACAATTCTGGAATGTTTTCCTCAAAAAACTTCATTTCTTTTCGACTGAACAAAGAAAGCCATAAACATTTTGAATGACATGGGGTGGGTAAATTATCTGGAATTTTATTTATTTATTTATTTTTTTTTGAGAAAATTGAATATTCCTTTAAGACATCATACAATGCCCAGCTGCGCTGAAGAAATAATGAGTGATATATAAAACTACAATACTGTACGCCTACTATCATCTTATATCATTTATATCTACTATGTACCATACTACAACCAAAGTCTTATTTTAATAAACAGAATATCTGAAATGTAATATAAACGTATAAAAGGAATATGTTGCTGGAGACTTGCCATTGGCTGTTGTATTTGAATAAATAAGGTGAGTCTAAGAAAGGATTACAGGGGCTATTTTTGGATGTTTTAATATAAATATAATTTTGTGTCATATTATTGTTTTATATTATTATGTTTAATGTAGTAAAGCGTAAATTATCTGATTAAAAATGTAAAGATCCTCTTTTTCAAGTTACTGTTGTAGAGATCAGTATTTCCTCTTGTGTGGTTAAATATACTGCTGAAGAGAGCATTCATTTATCGTGGGAAGTATGGTTCTTTTTTCTGTCCTTTGGGTTCTTTCGGACAGTAAAAAAAAATGATTCACCAGTTCTTTAACTTCCCCACGTAATGACGTCATTTATATCTAATTCTATCATCCAGTAGGGTAAAACACACTAAAACATATTTGTGTATGGTTGATTTATATGTTATTCTATTAAATATTCAATCATCATTTAGTTGTGCATCAAAAGCACCTTCAATAACTTTAATTTTTTTTTTATTATGATAAAGGTCATAACAATTTAAAATTGAATCTGCACACACAAGTTGCACACACCTTACATTAATGACATTTAAGTCTAAATGCTGTTTAATATAATTAGCCGTACCATACACATTTCCTGCTACATTTAATGGTAATATTAAATAAACTTTTTGTCTGTCAATCATCTCATCATACATGTTCATAGTATTACCACAGCAACTCATTGATGTTCAACATGTGTACTGTCTGTTTGGCTTGCGCATGCTCAGTAACCACAGTTCTTTGATTCACAGTTCTTCAGACGTGTCAGAAAGTGAGTAACTTGTGGATCATTGCTGACTTGAAACACAAACTCTTTTAAATGATTTTGTCAGATATGGTGTAATGTTTTAACTTGTTTACTCAAAAAGAACTACTTCAATACTATTTGTTCACAAACCGGACAACACTACATTTATTGACTGATAGAGAGCGAGTGCGCTCATAAGTAATGAAAGTGCTTACGTTCACGTCATATTTTTTGTTTTAAAGAATAAGTTTGACCATATGATTAGGGGGGCACGCTATGTCATCAGGGGGGACTGCCCTAATGCCCCTGTACTAGAAATTTTTACTGTTTATATTTGTATTATTCATATATTGTTCATTTAAATTTGTATCTGTTCATTTGCTATTTTACTAAGAAATGTTTATAAGTGTTTTTATGATTGTCTAACTGTGAGGGGGCTTTATAGTTTAGTCTAGTAGACATTCTGTGCTTTGCAAAATAACAAGTGCATAGCAAGTGCATGCCCAGGTCAGCAAAGGTGCAAGAGAGCATTAAAATGTGAATAGTTATCTTTAGAAATGTGTGGGTTTACAAAAGAGGAGGTGTGAAATGTTCTGCATATGTGTTGTTTACGTGTGAAAAATCGGCATATTCTACTTGCACACAACATGTACTCGACGCGTTGTTTATGTGTAAAAATGTGCAGAACTTTCTACAACGGACGGCCCGAGAACACTTTGGGCATATACAGTAGGGGGCGATTCAGATTCTGCGTATTTTTATTTATCTAAACAAATACTTTAACTTTTCAGAATGCCACATCAGAAAGTGCACAGCAAAGAAGGAGGAAAGCGCTGTGGTCGCATTTTCCGCATGGTTTTAGACGTGAAATGTGAATCGCCCTTAATAATCTTTCTTTAAAGACCTTAACACACCGCAATTCCATTTTTATCCACCACAGCATGTGTTTAATTTTAATAACTTGTAGCATAAAGCATCGCATGAGTCTTTCTTACTTCTCATAACTAGGTCCCTCATATAAATTGTTTCTTTATGTTTAGGATCAGAAAGATGATGTCACTTATTCAGAGGTGATCATTTCCAGTAAAACACAAGTCATAAAGAACAATGTAAGTGGAGTTCACCACACCCACACTTTAAGGGGCTGTTTATACTTGGTATCAAAGAGCACCTATTTCATTGCTAAAAACAATGTTATTTTGTGTATTTGGTATAAAACAATGTGTTTGCGTGGTTTAAAAAAACACATTATTTTTCACATATCATTAATTTTTGTAGCTCCAGTTTTCACTCTCTTCCTGAAACGCACTGATTTTGTACAAAACATACATCGATTTGGAAAGCGCTGTGTCCCTGATTGGCCAGCTAATATGTACGTTGTGCTTGCCCTGAATACCTCTGACATCCGCCGGAAATGTGACGCTCCTTACTGTATTTGAAAGATTTTCTAACAGGAGTAAATTTCCGAAATGGGAGGAATTACGATAATGTCGCTCTTGTACATCACCAATCACAGTAAATAAACTGTTGCCTCCAGTCCATGCAGTCTTTCAGTTTTATCAATGAAAGCCTAAAGATTGTGCTAAACATTGTTGGTTCACACTAGAAGTAATGTCCATTATAAAAACATTATGCTAAGTACATCAGATTAAATCAATAGGTGGAGAATAGGCTGTCTTTTGTGGCTGCTCAAACACATTCAATGCGTTTTCGACTACCTTTGATCAGTGCCGGCCGGGACTTCTCTTCCATGGGGTGTAAATTCAAAACATGTTCGGAGTGTCATGTGTGTTGCTCGTCATGTCAAAATTTGTGTTCGTTCCATCATGTGAACCATGTGCATTGTGGGCATGGCCAGATGTACCATTGGGCTTGATTGGGCTTGTGCCCAGGGGCCCCATCCAGTAGGGTGCTTGCGTGCGTTCGTTTGAGTTGTTCAGTTATATGAACGTTTAAATTTTTTAAAATGTGGTTATCTAGACATTAACATGGTAAGGAATGGTGCATTTAATTAGTTAATATATATATATGTCAGTATTGGTGCTGAATATGATGTGCTGCGTTTACTGCTGTTGAAACCCATAGATGTCATGCTTGCGAATACACGAAATAGGTGTCATGCTTTATAGATAATGAGAAATAACAACGCGAAAAGAAAGCGCTCAGTGAAATGAAAAAAAAAAAAAACTGCAGTAAGTATGGTTTAACTCGTGTAACTATATGGTGTAGTCTACAGTATGTGATATGCAATTACTGTGTATACCCACTAGAAAATGTCAAGGATTTTCATATACCCACTTAAAAAAGCGTGAGGATACGTAACGTAACCTATCATATTTTTATTCATAAATTGACATTTGAATCACTAACCATTAACATGCTCCACTTGCTACTTTGGTGAGTTGAACCTCATATATAGTCGGTTATATACAGTATTTACTGTATTTGACTTCATGTGGCACTGTGCAATGCGTTCATCATATGAAATCAAATTACTGTAGCGCAAATGTGACTGGTAAGCAGACTGGTGTATTCGAGTTCATGTGGTACCACAACAACTTACAAACGAATTATATCAAAGTACCGCGATAGCAATTCAAGAAATCTTACGGAGAAGTCTGCTTTCTAAGCGCTCTCGCTGTACTTTGACATCAACAAGTGGAAGTCCAATCTGCTCGCAGTGTGTAGCACACACACACAACACTGTAACCAAACAGTACAGTACCTATGGATAAGTGAGCAAGTGGATGCACATAAGTTTACATGACACTCCAAACACATATTTTGAAATGACGAGCCACACACATGATGGGCTACATACATCTTGTGACGAGCTTCACATTGTGCGCCCTCGAAAAAGAAGTCATTGGCCGCCACTGCCTCTGTATTTAGCGGCATCAGGGTCGGACTGGGAACAAAATTCGGCCCTGGCAATTTCTCGTGGAACGGCCCACCACTGGACCGATGACCCCCCCCACTCCACACACAAGCCCACCGATACCAAAATCCCCCCCCCCCAACCCAATGCTTTGATTTATTGAACATTTATATTAATTTCACAGTATAGTTACAATTCAACCACCTCAAACTCTCTTTGCCATGAACAAAGCTGACACTGTTTGTCAAAGCACCACAAAAACACTTTTACTATTTTTGCACTGAAGCAATACTTGTGTAGATGACCCCTTTTATCAAACTCTATTGAATACAATAATATGTAAAGTATATTAATGATAGACAGTGCAGGTCTATAGATTATAAATAGGTCTATAGATTATAAATGTGACCGGTGTTATAATGGTTTATGTAGCTTTCTTCACTTTATATTAGATAGAGCAGAAGCAGTTAAAGTGCCTCTCTTTCTATTTCTCTCTTGCAGATTAAAAGATTACCATCTCTTAGGGGTGTCCTCGACTAAGGATTTACATATTCGAATCAGAATTGTCGAATCTTTCCATAGTCAACTGATAGTCGAATCATCTATGTTTGTGTGCATGGGTTGGGAGGGGGCCAGACCAGGTAGAAATTGGTAACTTTTATTTTCTTTCACAAGCAGCACACATAAACAACTGTCTGATAAAGTGACCAAAACTGTCTTTCAAGTAATAAACGAAGACAAAACTGACGATGCATTTATATATATATTTTTTTAAGGTAAAATGTAAGGCAACATTTGTTTAATTATTCCTCATAACATTTTAAAGCCACGATCTACAGAACATCACACAAAAATACATTTTGATAACTAAAAAAATAACAAAGGTGATTCTGTCTTGGAAACTCCGGCAACAATTAAGTGTTTTTATTTAATTTGGAGATATAGCGCGTCAAAGCAGTCATGACCAAAAAAAACCCGACAAATGACAAATAATTTGTGATTGTGACGGTAAATGATAAAAACTTATCTTTATATACAATTCATTAAACTTTAATTTATAACAAGAAAAACACTGAAATTAATGATTTTATAGACACTACACGTTATTATTTAGCACAGAAATACCTGCTTGCTTGCTTTGACTTTGACCATCTCTGTATTAACTTTAGATACAGAAAGACCGGATGATATTATTTATTTCAGGAATCTCTTTGCTATCATTTGAAAGTGAACACCGACTGACCATAATATTAAATCACAAGAAAGACATTCGTGTCAGGCAGAAATAGGTTCGGTGCAGATACCGTTTCATCACCGAAATAAAAAAACGGCTTACCTGTTTTGTAGTTTAACTTTAAAATAGACAATATAACCACTCTGTTTTAAATACATTTTAAAAACTTATACTCGTCGAAAAACATCCGTTTTTTAATGTTTAGTTTGATAAACTCCTAAATATGAGACGCAGAGCACCTAACCCGTTCGGCTAAATTACATGCGCAAGCATGGCCAGCACGCAATAGCGCAACATCGATACAACGAAAAGCTATCCAAAATTTACATACTTAAATAAGATCGGAATTTACGTTTATAATAAATACAATTTTTTTAATAAAATAAGGTCAGAAGTAACAAAGGGCAGAACAAATATGCAAAATGCCTCAAGTGCACGGAAACAAAACACAGGCCAAATAGTTAAATCAGATAACCCAAAGTGATTTATGAATAAAATAAAATATAGAAATTTTTAAAAGAACGAAAGTCATAGTTTAATTTGCCAGCTTTGTCTTTTAAATGTCGAAACAAAGAGGCAAGGCTTTATTAAGAGACCTCTTATGGACGTGAAGCCCGGTCACAGGGGTTGATGGATTTATTAACTCATTTTAAAAATATTTATTGAAAGCTGCTACTTCACATATTATTTGCAGCATTATCATAATATGCAGTATATTAATATATTGTGAGAAAGCTGTTATATGTGAAATCAGATAATGTGTGCACCCATATACGGCCAAAATTGAATGATCCTCATTTCATAACACATCTGCGACGATTCGATGAGATTGGTAAGCGACTTTTTCTCGCGGATCTTCTCCGCTCCCCCTTTCTTCTTTTTGGAGCCTCTGTTGTCCATAATTATAATTCTTAAGTGCAAGGCTAAATGATGTGCTATCATCACTGTGTATTTCCCCATAAACCCAGCGGCTGCTTGGACAAATCCATTTGAGGGGTGGGGCATGGGGGGCGATCGTAACACACACTGAACCTGTCATGAAGAAGCCGAAAATATTTCCCTATCACCCGCCCTCCAAGCCAAATGCAACTGCATTTATACATGACGGGCCGAAAGTAAATAACTTGAACATTTTGGCATAAAAAAAAATCTCAGAGGCCACCGGCCCACATGTCGACCGGCCCACCGGGCATTTGCCCGGTTGTACAGATTACCAGTCCGAGCCTGAGCGGCATCCACTTGTGATCCAATCAGCCAAGGTGCATCTTAATACCAGGTGTTAACAGCCTCTAAAAGGTACTGCATATCTGCCCTTCTTCTCTCTTCAGATATGTACAAAAGTTAATACTGTACACCTACATCAGTTTTAATTTCATGTGCAGATATTTTAAATATGTATCTTAAAATCATTCAGTGCTAACAACAAAACATCTGTGGATTAAATCTTTGTCAATTTCTCTGATGGTCATTCAGGTTCCTTCTGATGATAATGTGACTTATGCTGCCCTCAGAGGAGGAGAAGTTGAAGTCCAAGACAACAGCAATGTGCTTTATGCTTCTGTTAACAAAACCCCTCACAAATAAATGAAAAAAAATGTCAAACTTAAAAAGTTAGGTTTTAGTCAATGTCATTGTAGATATAAAAATGCAAGTTGTTTTTACATTCAAACCTTAGTGGTGATCTGATTTTGTTGTGGTTTGACAGGGCTTGTTTAAGTGTCTATAAAGACATTTACACTGATCTGTCAAATGTCAACCAACACCATCTTTATAACCTGACTGTTGGATTTAGAATGAATGAGTTTGCTGGTGTTTGACAGATCAGTATGGGTTAACCTTATAATGAAAAATGACAAATGATAGTCATAGTTAGACTATAAATATGAGATTATGATGTCAGAACAGACAGTTACTGCATGGTTGCATAAAGTCTTGCTTGAGTAGCTGTTTCCAGTAATGCTTGTAATGTAACATGTATGACGCATATGTTTTGCTTTGCTGAAACTCCCTCTGTAACTCTGATAAGAATCAGGCACAGAATCAATATTTGTAAAGTAAATGCATGTAAACAGTGACCAAGTAAAAGAAATCATCTTTATTTTGCTCTTTATGTCACTACACAGGTTTAGTTTGCTGACTAAAAAGGCCTTGATTAACATTGATAAACATTTTACAGAGTAAATTAATTAACATTTATACAATGCTAAGTAAACAATTAATGCTAAGTTTTTTATTTAAATTTTTTCAAATGAAAACACAAAGCTACAGTAAAATGTGAAATTCATCCATTGTTGTGTATAAGCTTGAGATGAATAAGATGATTAAGTATATGATCAACTGGGATAACTTTTTCCTCTTATTTCATTATTTCTTTATATTTTTTTGTATTATCTGGCTTACTATGCATACACAGGTTAGTTTTGCCATGGCTGATTTGTCATTTAGCAGATGTTTAAAAAATAATAGACTTATTATTACAGTGCACAGCAAATTCACCAGTGTTAAATGTACACTGCTGATGTTGATATGAGTACAACCAGACCTGGTGCATAAATTTAAACCATGAAATGGTAAATATAATTAACTGTAGTCAGTGTGTATAAGAAATATTGTGAGATAGAGAAAATGCCTTCTACATCGGAAAATAGCACTGCAAATTCCGCAACACAGACACATCACATCGGCCATGTCTGAATGCAAATGCTGCAGCCTCCAGAGGTCGCATTTCCAGGCTCCATACATCATCAAGACTGTCTTGTTTCAGAATATTAACAATTATAAAGTTGACTTTTAGAAGTAAATTGTTGTAATATACTTGCGAATGTAATGGTCAGTTATCTTAAAAAACCAGGCTTGATGACGTATGCACCCTGCATATGCGACCTCGGAGGCTGCAGCCTTTGGATTGAGAAACGGACAGCAATAGGGCCCTATAACGGAATCGCGGACGGAATCGCGGAATTGGCAAAGAAAAACAGAATCTAGTGTTAACGAGGAATTTCGCGGAATTTTACATATTTTCAATAAAATTATGTTTTTGTGTGGGAGACGAATGTCTGGGGGAAATGCAGACCGGGACAAGTACATCTCCTGTCGTTTAAGACCCCCTCCAAAACACTGAAACCATGGTGAAGCGGCTCTCCACGATTCTGCTTTCGTCAGCGGAAAAATTAAGAAATTCGACGCTAAGCACTTAGTTCCGAGCAGTACCCACGTGACATTTATGTGACTGGAGAACTGTTATTTTGTAAGTTTTGTCAACATTCTGTTCACTGTGAGCGCAAAGCTGTGATGCACTCATCCACGTCTGTCTCACTGCACCTCTCACGTGCACGCGCTCTCGCATCTGGCCGAAGTCCGAACACAAATCCTCATGTATTTGTTCAGTTTTCTGCATTTCAAGCGAGCTGAGGCAAACTAACTATCCCTCGCATTTAAAATGTAATCATCTGCATCATGGCGCCGCTCTCTGTCTGTCTTTTGCTCGCACGTGCAAAGAGCTGCCACTCATGCTGTCCAAAGTCAGATCACCTGTGTATGTTTGTAAAGTTATATGCATTTCAAGCAATTGTGTTTAAAATATGGATCGCATTCCGCTAGACCGATGTGTTTAAGGCACTATTGAAGGCACCACTGCTTTGACACCTTGTTGTAGCCTTCTGCAACAACACTAAACAATCAAGGCATTGAATTGAGTTGTGTGTGTGCGTGCGCGTGTGTGTGTGTGTGCGTGTGTGTGTATGTGCGTGTGTAAATGCATGTTTTACAGTCATTAAGTAATCGGGATATCCCGTTTTCCCCAAATCATTTACATTTTAATCATTAACATTAAAGGCAAACTCTTTTTATGACTAAAATAAAAGTAAAGGGTAAAAAAAAATTATTGCCAAAAATTAAAACGGATAAAACAGAATTTGCAAAAATTAAAACGGAGAAAACGGAATTTGGGAAAAAATTAAACGGAATTTGGGAAAAAAATAAAAGTTTTTTTTAGGGCCCTACATCAATTACACGTGGTTGAGCCGTGGATGAATTATCAGAGCATTTCAGGTGAACAGAACCAAATGTTCGGCTGTCATTAAGTCAGTTCTGGCACCATGAACTTCAGCCAGACTGTACACAATTCTGAAAAGTTCAGATGTTTATAGTTCTTCAGGATCCTTGCAAGTTAATGTACAACCAACAGCCTATTATTGTTCTGCATTTACTGCATAAGGTAAGCCTATATTACGATCTTTCTCTTATTTATATTTCTTACTTACACCTATTTATCAGGAGTAAAAATACATTATATTAATAATAATATAAATAAATAAAAAAACAGACATTGTTGAAATTGTTTTTAACGAATTGGATATTTGATTGATCATAAAACCACTTAAATATACACTGTAAAAGTGCATTTTGCATGTGGGCAAGGGGGCATAACGTTAGCTGTATGTGATCAAGGTGTCATTTTGATAATGTGGTTCTGTCCTGGTGTCACAAGCTATAGTATGATGCATTAATTGTGGAAGTTAAAATAACTTAATGCTAATCAAATTAAACCAAAATGTTGATTTAAATATTTGGGGCGTTTTTTGTGCATTTGGGTGATTTTGGACTTGAAACCATCAACTCTATCTGGCAACACTGGCTGTTTGTGGAGAGCTGAAGGACGAGCGCGTTAGGTTTGAGTGCAGCAGAGATCAATATTAAAGTCTAAAATATAAAACTGTGTAACACTAAAGTTGACACGCTGTTGGTGGCTCGTGACTCGACGGCCCGAATGTTTAAGTTGATTTCCAATAAAGCATTGTTCATTTTTTTTTTTTGCTTTTGTGTCATCTATGTTTCATAACCTGGCAAATGATCAGGTAAGCCACGGGCTAAGTTAGTTGGTTAAATTACCCGGAAAAAGATTTTTGCTTATACAAAACTACATTTAAGGATTGTTTCTCGCCAAACCACAGCATACAGTCAGATCACCTGAAATATAGCTTATGGCACAATTTGCGTGGATTATGGCAAAGTGCAGAACGTTTCTTTTTAGAGACCCACCATCATACACTTTCTGCCTCTGCCACTGATTAACTTAGTTCTTCAGCGTTTTAAATTACTATTTTATTTTCTGCGGACAACGCTTTTCGGGAATGAACGGAGGCAAGAAATGTAAGACTTGGGTAAATAATATGTAAGACCTGTGCCCAGTTGCATAAACATAGCTGTGACATTAAGACTGCGTCTTAAGAATGATTCTTACTTACTAGCAATTAGTTAGGGCTAATCAGTCTTATTATTTGAATTTAAATTAGACCAATCTACCTTTCTATGTAACAAACCTAAAACAGTTATGATCGGTCTTGAAGAAAAAAGTTCATGACTTACTTTTAAGATTTAAAGTTTTATGCAACCGGCCACTGGGTGTTTTTAAGACTTTTTATGGCCTTAAATTGAACATTCTGAATTTTAGACTTTTTAAGACCCCGTGGGAACCCTGATACATACAGACCACGGACATAAAAAACACGTACATACATACACGAAAAATACAACATTCATACATGTAAGACCTGAAACATGTACAAACATAAGAAATGCATTTAGTCACTATAAAATATAAATATAAAAATCTATAATACATAGGGGTACCATAGTGATGACACTAGCAATTATATTAAAATGTTCAAGAGATCAAGTCCCTGACTATTCAGTAGTCTGATAGCCTGGGGAAAAAGCTTGATGATTTACATCCTTAATGATGGACTCTGCTTTGCCCCTGCAACGTACAGGGTAAATGTTTTGTAGTAGAGGAAGGTCAGCCCCAATTATTTTGGAAGCTGCCCGAACAGTCCTTGTTAAAGGTGCCCTTCCTCTGGCGTTTTTATTGTTTTAGACTGTTGTCTGAGGTCTACTCATGACGTTTGCATGTTTTTTACATCCAAAAACATCAAAAGCAATAAGTAATAGGCTATTTTGTACCCTGATTTTGAGGCTGGTTAGAGAAATGATCAGTTTTAATGAGCGGGCTGCATTGACGACTTGGAAGTAAACGCCCACTGATATGATTGGATAACAGTTTTTGTTCAAACTAACTTTCAATTTAATCTCATGTGTAATCAGTTTAATGTTAAGTGAGTGTCTTAAGACACAGTGTCTTTCTTACACACGCATATTTTATCATAAATCCTTTTGACACACACACACACGTGTCTTTTATCATAAACCCACGCACAAAAACACAGACACAAACACAAACGTACACGTGTCTTTTATCGTAAACCCTTTCGATGTGCGTGTAGCAACACACACACACACACACACGCACGCACGCACGCACACACACACACACACACACACACACACACACACACACACACACTCTGGTTTCCATGTTTTGTGGGGACATTCCATAGACGTAATGCATTTTATACTGTACAAACTGTATATTCTATTCCCTTTACCTGCCCCATTCCCTAACCCCAACTATCACAAAAACCATTCTTGTACCTTAGATTTTCAATAAACATCATCTTGTTAGATTTATAAGCTTGTTTCCTCATGGGGACATCAAAATGTCCCCACAAGGTCACAAAAACACTGGTATTCCTATCTTTGTGGGGACAATTGGTCCCCACAACGTGATAATTACCAGGTACACACACTCACACACACACACACACACACGTCTTTTACATAAACCCTTTGACGCGTGTGTAACGAATGCACAAACACACACATGTGTTTTTTATCACATTCAATGGCCGCAACTGATAGTAACACATATCACACAACACAACAAGTGTGAAAACAAATTTCCTGTTTACAGGACAATAAACTATCTATCTATCTATCTATCTATCTATCTATCTATCTATCTATCTATCTATCTATCTATCTATCTATCTATCTATCTATCTCTATCTACTCACACAAACACGAGTGTCTTTTATCATAAACCCTTTCAAAGCGTGTGCAGCATGAATTCGCGTCCCTCGGAAGAGAAAACACCGGCCGCCACAGTGACACACAGTACTAAAGTGTTTTACTCCCACAAACACGCGTGTCTTTTATCATAAACCCTTTCAAAGAGTGTGCAGCATGAATTCGCGTCCCTCGGAAGAGAAAACACAGGCCACCACGGTGACACATAGTACTAAAGCGTTTTACTCACATAAGCTGCGCCACCATTACGTCCGGATCCAATATTGATAGAGGAGCATTGCTTTTTAATCGCAGTCTCTCTTCAAATCCAGCATTCTTCTGAACATCCAAACATGTAGCAACTGTTATGATTCCCTCGTTTAATAGGAATGATGTCTCTCGATGAAAAACAATGGCCCGAATACGGTACGGTTAACGTTTAGCCATCCTTGCAGTAACTTGTTATGAAAACTAACTCAACTACACGTAATATGTGGCCGCGGTCTCAAGTTGAAGAGCTCATGAATATTAATGACCTAAATCAGTTCCACGTCAGACTGATAAGCTTTTCAAACTGACCTGATTTCTCTGCATCTTTCTTTTCAGTGGCTAGAGCTGACAGAGGAGGTGGAAGTTAATTTTCACATTCACGACACAACACAAACACATATGGACCTAACACATATAAAAAAATACAAGTAAAAACGGTTTTATGTGGAAGGGCCTCTTTAAGAGTTTGCGATCATGGGCAGACAGATTGCCTAACCATACTTTGATGCAACCAGTCAGGATGCTTTCAATGGTGCATCTATAAAAGTTAATGAGAGATGTTGTACCCACCCCAAAGCTTTTGAGTTTTTTTTTAAAAAATAGTCTCTGCTGGGCTTTTTGGGACTGTGGTCTATTAGTTAGAAAGTCCAGCACACAGCTACAGATTGAACTGCACAGTCCCAGATCTCTGAGTTTTAGCACCAGTCTCGATGGTACCACTGTGTTAAACGCAGAGCTAAAGTCTATAAACAGCATCCTAAGGTGCTTTTCTTTTCCAGATGGGCTAAAGCAGTATGCACAGCAATTGAGATGGCATCATCCACTGATCTATTTTGTTTTTATGCAAATTGTAAGGGGCCCAAGGAGGGAGGGAGACAAGAATTAACTAGAATGAACAAACACTTCATTACTGCTGACGTCAGTGCAATGGGTCTATCATTTAAACAGGTAGCAATGATTTTCTTCGGTATTGGTATAATGGTGGTATTTTTAAAGCATTTGGGCACAAAGTGCAGTTTTAGAGAAATATATTAAATATATCTGTGTAAACGTGTGACAACTGTGTAGCGCACGTCTTAAGGAGCCTAGAGTGGATACCATCCGCACCGGCGTTCACTCTTTTAAAAGTTTTGCTCACCTCAGCTACAGTGACTTGTAAGATGTCATCATCCTCCGGAATGATCACATCATCCACCTTTCTTATTCGAAGCAAGCATAGAATGAATTTAGCTCCTCCGGAAATGAGACGGGGGGAGTCTTTCAGCATTGCTGGTGAAAAATCTTTGTAATCCGTCATTTCCTGCATACCTTTCCAAAGTCGACGGGGATCACTGGTGCTAAAGTCGCTGTCTAACTTGTTTCCATAATGCTTTTTTGCAGCTTTTATGGCTGATCTTAACCTGTATCTTAACCTGCTTAAGCCAGGACTAGAACTTAGTTTAAATATAACTAGTTTTAACAAACATGCCTTACTAAAAACATTTTGATGTAAAAAAGGGCAGTGAGGTATTTTAATATATGTCAGTGCAAGTTGTTTTCAGTTTGGACACCTCTTACATTTATTTTAGTCTAGGACTAGTTTAATTCTTGCCCGGGAAACCAACCCATAGTGATGCACACTCTCTGTTTATCTGTTCTCTTTACAAATAAATAAACACATTTGAACTTGTATCCTCGTCTTGTAAGTTCATGATTAGAAATGAACATGTGAACGAAAACAATTATTAGCATTATTATGACAGGATTTTTACAATGCTGTTCATCAAAAAAAAAAGTCTAATACACCCTCTGGTGTGTGTGTGTGGGGGGGGGGGGTACGTTGATTAGTTACTGATAATAAACACACATTATACTCAAATTTACAGATTCATAGTACCTTTATTTCATGCTTTAACAGTTGACTTCAACAATAACATTTTCAGCATTTTAGCTAAGCAGTAATGGTATTCATCACCTGATAAATAGCCATTTACAGTCCTGCATTACTAAATGTAAATGTTTGAGTTTGAGTTTGTTTGCGGACCCCCACAACCCCCCCCCCCTCCCCCCTTTTTTGCACCAGTCGCTGGTGGGGGATGCGACCCAGACAACACTCCTGTTTATTTTAACCTTACACAATCAATACAACAGACTGCAGAAAACTTTTACAACATAACAATATGAGCACATAGAAATACATCTGTGAATCAAAGAACCAGGAAACACTGAGCTGAACATCAGTATGCACTGGTGCTGGCTGTGTTTCTCTCTGACAGAGAAAGACTTTCAATAAAAACCCATGTTAAACATGTTAATGAAGCTGTCACCACCAGGGGCTGGCTATTTAAAACTAAAGCCACGCCCCTTTGCAACTCCCACCTCGAGGAGGTCCCCAAAGCCAACCCAATGACCAGACAAACACGGGAACAGGTAAGTAAAATTTAAAACAAGCTTTATTTAGTTTAAATATTTAAAAGAACTGGGAATTTGGGGAAAGGGGAAATTAAAACTAATAGGCCTCTTCTTCTCCCTCCAGGGAGACTGCAGCCACGGCAGACAGGCCAAGGGCAGCAAGGGTGCCAACCACCATAAGCTGGGGGAGAACGGGAAACGTCAGGCTCCAGCCTGGACCCTGCTAACCGTGGCGCCCTCCTTCTTCCGTCCTGGAGGCAGAATAATTTTGGTGTGACTGGTAAGGAAGATCTCCACTGTCGGTGTACCTTTCCTCGGGCCGGCAGGGGGTCCTCGCCCCGCGTGCCTTTACGTTCCCTGTCGTACGTCCGTCCACGTTCTCCTTATGCCCCACAGATAGTCACTGCTACACAAAAGCACTGTTAGCTTGCACTTGAGGTGTCTCTCACCGGCTCTGCTGCTTGCAGCTCTCTGGGTGGGTATCACGTTACACAGTCTGTTCTCCAATTGTTTCTCCTTGCTCTCCACAGGCGGCCACTAGGACACAAATGACACTGTTACTTGGACTTCGGGTATTGCTCACCGGTTCTGCTGCTTACAGCTCTCTGGGTAAGTATCACGTTCACAGTTTGCTCTTCAGTGATTCACTCTCGTTCTGCTCTCTCTCCACAGGTGGCCGCTAGAACACAAAGACACTGTTACTGGGACTTCGAGTAATTCTCACCGGCTCTGCTGTTTACAGCTTTCTGGGTAGGTATCACATTCACAGTTTGCTCCTCAATGATTCACTCTCGTTCTGCTCTCTCTCCACAGGTGGCCGCTAGAACACAAAGACACTGTTGCTGAGACTTCGAGTAATTCTCACCGGCTCTGCTGTTTACAGCTTTCTGGATAGGTATCACATTCACAGTTTGCTCTTCAATGATTCACTCTCGTTCTGCTCTCTCTCCACAGGTGGTCGCTAGGACACAAAGACACTGTTACTGAGACTTCGAGTATTTCTCACCGGCTCTGCTGTTTACAGCTTTCTGGGTAGGTATCACGTTCACAGTTTGCTCTTCAATGATTCACTCTCGTTCTGCTCTCTCTCCACAGGTGGCCGCTAGGACACAAAGACACTGTTACTGAGACTTCGAGTATTTCTCACCGGCTCTGCTGTTTACAGCTTTCTGGGTAGGTATCACATTCACAGTTTGCTCCTCAATGATTCACTCTCGTTCTGCTCTCTCTCCACAGGTGGCCGCTAGAACACAAAGACACTGTTGCTGAGACTTCGAGTAATTCTCACCGGCTCTGCTGTTTACAGCTTTCTGGATAGGTGTCACATTCACAGTTTGCTCTTCAATGATTCACTCTCGTTCTGCTCTCTCTCCACAGGTGGCCGCTAGGACACAAAGACACTGTTACTGAGACTTCGAGTATTTCTCACCGGCTCTGCTGTTTACAGCTTTCTGGGTAGGTATCACGTTCACAGTTTGCTCTTCAATGATTCACTCTCGTTCTGCTCTCTCCCCACAGGTGGCCGCTAGGACACAAAGACACTGTTACTGAGACTTCGAGTATTTCTCACCGGCTCTGCTGTTTACAGCTTTCTGGGCAGGTATCACGTTCACAGTTTGCTCTTCAATGATTCACTCTCGTTCTGCTCTCTCTCCACAGGTGGCCGCTAGGACACAAAGACACTGTTACTGAGACTTCGAGTATTTCTCACCGGCTCTGCTGTTTACAGCTTTCTGGGCAGGTATCACGTTCACAGTTTGCTCTTCAATGATTCACTCTCGTTCTGCTCTCTCTCCACAGGTGGCCGCTAGGACACAAAGACACTGTTACTGAGACTTCGAGTAATTCTCACCGGCTCTGCTGTCTACAGCTTTCTGGGTAGGTATGGTTCTCCTCCGTAGGTCAACAGAGGGGCGAAGGTCACACACCACCTCACCGGGTCGAGCGCTGCCCTATCTCCAATGCCCATAGGCCGATCGATTCCTAGACGGGGGCGCCCTTTTCGTAGAGACCACGGGGCGGCGGACCCTTTCGCCTCTGACTCTGCGACGAAAACAGACACAGGTAAGTTCACACCACGAAATGTTTTCCAATGGTTTACTCACGGTCACGGACAGCTCTTAGTCTGCGTCCCTTCGCACTCCAAACAGCACACTACTTATAGTAACAGTGATTTCTGTAGTCGTTGGCCTCTCCGTCCTCTGCCCAGTGGAAGAAAATGGATAATGCGGGGCTTCGTCTACAAGACACACAGCAACCCACAGCAATATACACAGCACCACTCCAAACGTGAAAAAAGATTTATTACACAGTCTCACTCACCACACTATAAGTGCACCACAACAAGGGAAGCGCCCGGTGTCCTCCACTGCGCTTGGGCTACGATAAGGCGATGGGAAATACGACCACAATAAGTCTCGTTGCGGTGGCTGTTTGAAGTTGGACTTCTCACGGCTCGCCCACCACACTCTTATAGGGGTAGGGCCGCCCTCCTTCTCCTGGAGGTTTCCAATAGTTACACAAGTTAACTTTTGCCAGTTACTCCACACAAAAAGGGTATACTCACGGCGAATAGCCTTTGTTTACGTTGTACCAGAAGGTCAATTTTCTTCCTGCTTTACTCCTTCAATATTGGTTAGAACAAGTTCCTTTTTACCCATAGGATTTTCCTGTTTACTCCAGCGGATCCACAATCAAGACTGCAACGAGAGAGAGAGAGAACCACAGACAGCCACCACGTCCAACAATGAGCACAGCTCCGTTTCCCAGCACACACTAAGCACCCCTAACTGTGTTCTAACTGTGCTTTATATACTCCTCTCTGTACTATAATCATCCAATTGCCCGGCGATCTCTTCAACTAGGCACAGCTGTGCCCAATCGGCTGATTACAGCCTCCGTGAATCTGCCGGATGTCCGGTGTTTCCGTTTTCCGGTCTGGACGGAAACATCCGGGCGGAACCAAAACTTCCTCAACTTTTGGTTCCGCCCTGAAAGATCGTCACCCCGTGACATCCTCCCCCGCCAATGCATTCCAGTCCCTGGAATGCCTTTGAGTAGTCCACTCACCGTAACGGGAAGGGGGTCGGCCTCGATTCTCCCGTTGGGAGCGCCTCACAGGGGAGTCAGGTTCGGCGGGCTCGGGCACAACCTCAGGTTGTCTTTGGGCGGCCGGGGGTTCGGCTGGCGCTGGTACTGGCTCTGGTTGTCTCTGGGCGGCCGGGGGTTCAACTGGCTCAGGTGCTAGCTCTGGCTCTCCTGGGGCGGCCGGGGGTGGTGCTGCCACGGGTAGGCCTGGTACCACAGCCCATCCTTCCATCCAGGGGGCCGTCGGTGCCGGCTCCGCCACTACCTCCTTCGCGACCTCGGGATAATTTGGGCAAGGGCGAATCATGTTTCGGTGCACCACACGTTCAGGGCCGGCCTTTCCTTCTGGCCGGATGGTATACACCGGCTGTCCCGGCCTCTGTTGCCTGCAGACTACGTACGGGGTGGTCTCCCAACGGTCACTCAGCTTTCCTTTGCCTTGCCGCCGATTGTCTCGTACCAAGACTCTCTCTCCTGGTAACAAGGGGGCGTCCCGGGCCGTCCGGTCGTACAGCCGCTTGTTCTTTTCCCCTGTAGCCCGTATCTTCTGGGATACCTGCTCGTAAGCAAAGTGTAGCCGTTGGTGGTGGCGCCCCACCCATTCCGTCACGCTCCCTTCCTCTTGGCCAGCGGCCACTCCCAAGACCAGGTCCGTGGGCATCCGCACATGTCTGCCGAACATCAGATAAGTGGGGGCATACCCCGTCGTACTATGAACGCTGTTATTATAAGCTTGCAAAAGATTCGGTAGAGCACTCACCCAATCGCTCTGCTTCCGTTGGTCCAGGGTCCCTAGGAGCCCCAACAGGGTCTGATTAAACCTCTCACAACAGCCATTTCCTTGAGGGTGATACGACGTCGTATGGGTCTTCGTGCACCCATACAGCTGGCATAATTCTCGGATCACCTTTGATTCGAAATTTGCCCCTTGGTCTGAGTGCAGGAACTCTGGACATCCGAACGTTTGGAAGACGTGCCGCCATAGAGCCGTTGCGGTGGTGTTTGCCGTCTGATCAAGGGTGGGAACTGCCCATGCGTATTTTGTAAACAGGTCGGTGATTACTAAGATGTTCGGATAGCGGTCCTGTGGCTGGCCCAGTGTCAGGAAATCCATCGCCATGATGTGGAGGGGGGCTTTGGCATGTATGGGCACCATCGGCGCTCGAGCCTCTCGTCGAGATTTAAACAACATACACCTGGGGCAAGCTTGGACCAAGCTGCGTACTGACGCTTCCAGCCCTGGCCAGTAGAAAAACCTGCGCAGCAGCGATACTGTCCGTTCCTGTCCCTGGTGCCCCAGCTGATCATGGTAGGCGGACACCAAGGCTGCTGCTTGATCGGCGGGCACCACGATCTGGCGCACCTCTTCGTCCAGTTTCGGGTCACTAACCTTCCGGCAAAGCACCCCTTCCTGTAGTTCCAGCTTGTCCCACTGTCCCAGCAGTCTTTTTCCCGTCTCTGTTTGGGTCAGCCTCTCAGACGATGTTGGCCGTCGGCCCTGCTCCACCCACATCTTTACCTGACACACATCCTGATCCTGGGCCTGCCTCGCTTTCCACCGACAGGGGTCCCAGCCCCAATTCTCCGGTACCGCCTCCTGCTGGCCTCCGGGGGCCTCCACGGCCCCTATCAGATAGCCCTCCCTCTGGCT
Source organism: Paramisgurnus dabryanus (assembly GCF_030506205.2). Classification (NCBI taxonomy): domain Eukaryota; kingdom Metazoa; phylum Chordata; class Actinopteri; order Cypriniformes; family Cobitidae; genus Paramisgurnus; species Paramisgurnus dabryanus. The sequence goes on from NC_133349.1 coordinate 19,757,147, forward strand.
TTCTTCTTCCTTGCCCCCCCGGCAACCGGGGTTGTCCGCCTCTGGCAATCGGGACAAGGCGTCCGCGTTCGTGTGTTCTCGCCCAGGCCGATACTGCAGTTGGTACTCGAAATTGGCAAGTTGTGCCACCCAGCGCTGCTCCACAGCCCCCAACTTTGCTGTCTGTAAATGTACCAAAGGATTATTGTCTGTAATCACCGTTACCTTAGCACCCCAGAGGTAGTCCTTAAACTTCTCGCTCAGGGCCCACTTCAGGGCCAGCAGTTCCAGTTTAAATGAGCTGTAGTTTGCATCGTTCTTCTCCGCTGGGTGGAGGCTTCGGCTTGCGTAGGCAATCACCCGTTCTGTTCCCGCTTGTCGTTGGGCCAAGACCGCCCCCAACCCCAGGTTGCTAGCGTCTGTATACAAGATAAATGGTTGAGTAAAGTCTGCATAGGCTAAGATAGGAGCCTGTAACAATTCCTGTTTCAATCTCTGAAATGCCCCCTCACAGGACTCATCCCAGTCAATCGGTGGTGATCCCCGTCCCCGGTTCCGCCCTGTACCGACCAGCAGCTGGTTAAGTGGCTTAGCGATCTTGGAAAAATCTTTGATGAACCGTCTGTAGTATCCCACAAACCCCAGAAATGAACGTACTTGCCTCACAGTCTTGGGCGCACTCCAATCTCTTACTGCAGAGACTTTCCCAGGGTCTACAGCCACCCCAGCAGCGCTGACCACGTGACCCAGGAACTGGACCTCTCGCCTCAACAGATGGCATTTATCGGGTTGCAACTTCAGCCCATATTTCTCCATTGCCTGGAAAACCTCTTCGAGGTGCCGGAGGTGGGAATCGAAATCTGGGGAGTACACAATTACATCATCTAGATATACCAAGACTGACTCCATTAACTGACCTCCCAAACAGCGCTGCATCAGACGTTGGAACGTGGCTGGGGCGTTGCAGAGCCCGAAGGGCATCCGTTCCCACTCGAATAGTCCAAACGGGGTCGTGAAAGCGGTCTTCTCCCTATCGGCCTCGGCCACTGGCACCTGCCAATACCCACTGGCCAGATCCAGAGTGGAGTACCATGCAGACCGCGTGAGACCCGCAAGGGAGTCTTCGATCCGGGGTAAAGTAAAAGTAAAATTTATTTATATAGCACATTTAAAACACAGCTTGCGCTGACCAAAGTGCTGTACATAGTGCACAAAATAATAAAATTAAATGATTAAAAGTAGCACTCAGAAATTTAAGACAAAATCAAGAAAAACAATATACTACAGACAAACGGGACAGGACAGTTAAGACACAGTAAAAGCCACTTTAAATAGGTGTGTTTTTAGCCTGGCTTTGAAAATAGTTATCGAAGACGCATTTATAATATCAAGTGGCAATTGGTTCCACAGCTGGGGGCCAGCAATAGAAAAGGCTCTATCACCTTTTTGCTTAAGCCTGGACCGTGGGACATGGAGAAGACCTTGACTTGAAGATCTGCGTGAGCTGGGAGCTACATAATGGATACAATCAGCCAAGTAACTAGGGGCCAAGGCGTGAAGAGATTTAAAAACCATCAAAAGTACTTTAAATTGTATCCTAAACTGGACTGGTAGCCAATGCAAGGAGACCAGGACAGGTGTAATGTGTTCATGTTTTTTTGTGTTTGTGAGTAGTCTAGCCGCTGCATTTTGGACCATCTGAAGCCGTGCTACTAGTGTCGAAGGGAGACCAAAGTAAAGAGAGTTGCAATAGTCTAGGCGGGATGTTATGAAAGCATGGATGACTTTTTCCAGATCTTTGTATGACAAAACAGGCTTGAGTCTGGAAATTATTCTCAATTGATAAAAACTATTCTTAACAACAGATGAAATTTGTTTGTACATGTTCAGATTGGAATCTAAAATGACACCCAGGCTACGTGCATGGGATTTAACATAAGGAGCCAGAGGACCAAGGTTGCCAGTGAAATAATTTTTTGATTTTGAAGGACCAAAAACAATTACTTCAGTTTTGTTGTCATTTAACTGTAAAAAATTATTAGTCATCCAATTTTTTATTTCTTTCAGGCAGTCCAAAAGAGGCTGCAAGGAGCTGCTGGTTCTAAGTGGGATGTACAGTTGAGTGTCATCTGCATAAAGATGGAATGAGATATTACATTTTCTGATAATGTTACCCAGGGGAAGCATGTAAAGGCAAAAAAGTATTGGACCTAAAATAGATCCCTGGGGGACCCCATAAGACACAGGGGCAGTGGATGAGGAATATTGGCCTATGGATATTGAACAAGACCTTTGTTGAAGGTAGGAACGGAAAAGGTTAAGTGCTGTACCCTTTATGCCAGACCATTGTTCGAGACGTTCTAATAATATACCATGATCTACGGTGTCAAATGCAGCGCTAAGATCCAACAGGACCAGAATGGCGTAGTCACCTGAGTCAAGAGTGAGCAACAGGTCATTTGTCACCTTTAACAGGGCTGTCTCAGTGCTGTGACGTGCTTTGAATCCAGATTGAAATGGCTCTAGAATCTCTATTGAGTTGAGATAGGGAAGCAACTGTGTTAAAACCACCTTTTCTAAAATTTTTGATAGAAATGGCAATTTTGAAATTGGCCGATAATTATTAAGACATTTTCCATCCAAGTTATATTTCTTTAGCATAGGCTGGACAACCGCATGCTTGAAACATATGGGAACTGTGCCAGTGGTAAGGCAGGAGTTAAAAATAAATTGAATAGAGGGACCTATAGCGTCAAACGCATCCTTTATAATCTGTGCAGGGATAGGATCATGTGGAGCTGTTGCTGGTTTCATTTGCTTTACAATGTCCCATAGTTCATTGTAAGACACTGCTTGAAATTGATCAAAAGTTGCTCTAGCATTAGAATATAGTGGTTTGTCAGTTACAACCGGAATGAGCTGTGTTCTAATGTGTTCAATTTTCTCAGTGAAAAATTTCAAGAACTCTTCACAGGTATTTCTAGATGCTTCGACCTCAGAAGGGACATGTGGGTTAACAATTAAATTAATAGTGTTGAATAAAACTTTGGGGCGCTGGGAATGTTTACTAATAATGTCAGAGAAATACTTAGCCCTGGCTTTTTTAGCTGCAGTTTGAAAATTTGCCAGGGAATTTCTGTATATTTCTAATGAGACTGAGAGGTGGTCAGTTTTCCACTTACGCTCTGCTCTTCGACAAATCTGCCTGAGATGGCGGGTGGAATCGTCAAGCCACTGCTGAGATTTAAAATTTGGGCGTCTGAGCTTAAGAGGGGCCACAGATTCAAGAATAGCTACGCATGATGTGTTAAAGGATGATATAAGCTCATCAGGACATGAGGGGTGGTTATGTGCAGTTATAGAGGCAGTGATATCAGTCCCCAAAAAACATTCAGAAAACTTATTTGCAGTAAAAGGGTTAATATGACGAGAGTAATGACCATCAGTTCTAGCTGTATACAATGTATTCAATAATGTAACATTGAAAACAATAGGCATGTGATCAGAGAAAGATGCATCCTCAATGCTTATGTTATCAATGGAGAAACCATGAGATAAAATCAAATCAAGAGTGTGCCCCTGCACATGAGTTGCCTGATTTATGTGCTGCACAAGGCCAAATGAGTCCATTATATGGCAAAATTCACTGACCAGAGGTTTATCTGGGCAACAAACATGAATATTAAAATCACCCAAAATCAACAATCGATCATAAGATGTTACATGATGAGACAGAAAGTCTGAAAATTCTTTTATGAAATGATTATCTGATTTGGGAGGCCTGTAAACAACTGCACATATCAATGGTATAGCAGATTCAACTTTCACACATTGTACTTCAAAGGAAGAAAAGCTCCCAGCAGAAAGTTTTTGTACCTTAAGCTGATTTTTAAAAATCAAAGCCACTCCGCCTCCTCTTCCCGATCTTCTCGGAGTGCTTATGAATGAAGAGTTTATCGGGCAAAGTTCGCCAAAAACAGATGACTCGCCAACACCGGAGCCAATCCATGTCTCCGTTAAAAACAACATGTCCAAATCTCGCTGTGTAAAAAAGTCATTTAAAATAAAGGTTTTGTTAGACACAGACCTGCAGTTTAATAGCGCTACCTTAGCCGAGAGGTAATCCAAAGGACGTGGAAGTTGAGAGCGTTGCAAGGAACGAATGCTCCGGGGATTCACTCCCCCATTTCGGAAGCGAAGTCTCGGTGGAGCTGCAGGGCAGTCGGGCATCGCCGACCGTGCCGGTAAAATGGAGAGATGACAGGAGTATCTCGGGTCCCATGATCGACGAGTCAGGTAGAGGCCTCTGCCACTTGTAGACGTAATTAAAGGTTGGTAGATCAATGACTGCGCGTGAAAGACAGTCACAAAGTTTCTGATCCGCACTCGAACACCGCCGCGATTTCCTCGCTTCCTGCGCCGCTTCTTGCGGTGGGAGATGCAGCATGGAAGCTGGCGAACGCAGTCCGCGGAAGGGTCGTTGAATGTCGGGTGGCATCTGAAGTGAGGGCCAAGACTCCCAGCGGATTGTGTCTCTAAGGAGTTTTGGATATGTAGCAATATAGAGCGGTCATAAGTCCGTAAGGCATCGGTATATTGCAAGAGTGACAACAGGAGAAACACAAACACACACAACGAGCGAACAGGTAGGAGCTGACGGCAAGCCGACCAAAACACTGGCGCCATCTTTCCAATCTTGTGCTTTTCAAGGTAGGGGAAAAGCGTCTTTCTTAGTCACCAGGTTGAGCTTACGATAGTCCACACAAAACCTCCAAGCTCCCGACTTCTTCTGCACCAGTACGATGGGGGCTGCCCATGGGCTACTGCTTTCCCGGACGATGCCCCGCCCCAGCATGCCCTGCAATAGTGAGCGTACCTCTGTATATAAAGTGGGTGGGATCGGCCGGTACCTCTCCCTGCTGGGTCCTGCATCTCCAGTCGGAATATGATGTTCTACCACCTTAGTGCATCCGTAATCCTCCTCGTGTCTTGCAAACACATGTTGCCATTTCTGAAGGAGGGCTTGGAGTCTTTGTGTCTGCGCCTGTTCCAGCTTTTCCCCTTGCAGGGACTCACCTGCCAGGTGTCTCGGCATGTCCCTCTCCCCGTTGTTTGAGGGGGCTTCCATCTGCGTCAGGGCCACCTCGATGACAGTGGGGCACACCTGACGGAAACTAACATCTCTCTCTTCCCTCACCTGATGGGGTGCAACCCCCGTGAGTCGGGCCAGCCGCTGGTGTCGGTGTAAGTGCACTGGGTAGGGGTGGTCATTTCGAACCTTTACAGGGACCCTCCCCCGGTGGACCGCCGCTAGGCCTCGTGCTACTTCCACTTGGGGGCAATCAGCGTGGGGTTCAACCAATACCCACTCTTCGGGGCCAACTCCTCGGGGGGCCACTCTCACCCACACCATGGCCTCACTCCTAGGGGGGATAGATAAAGCATAGCGACACATCACTCTTCCTACCTCTTCCCGGCTTCTACGGACCTGGGTCATCTGGACCCGACGACAGTCGGCGACCACTCGCTCCCATAGGGGCCTCTCAACAGGGGAGATCCTAGGGCCGGGCCTAGCCCGAAATAACTCCTCCCAACACTCGGAGAGCACATTCATCCCTAGTAGGGCTCGGTGGACTCCCAAACACCTGTCTTCCACGATGATCACCCCTTTTTGGGGAACTAACACCCCGTGCACTTCTAAGTCCGTCAGCCGATAGCCAATGTAAGGAATCTCTAAGCCGTTGGCGCCCCGCAACGTCAGCCAGGGGGCCTCTCCTCCTTGGGTTCTCTGCTTCCCGAATACTTCCTGCGAGAGACTTTCGGCAAACAATGTCACTTGAGAGCCTGTATCTACCAGGCACTGTACCGTCTTGCCACATACCTTCACCTCCGCCATTGGGCTATGCCCCACCATCTGGCCTCTTGAATTATCACGTCTTTCCGGGTCTCCTCGAGGGGTCCCGGCCACACGACCCACTGTGGCCGGTCGTCCTAAAAACCCCCCTCCGATGCCCTGCGAGGCCCACACTGACGGCTATAATGCCCTGGTTCTCCACAACGATTGCAGATTGGCCGCCCTTGGTCATCCCACTCAAAGCGGGGCCGGTTAAAACGGTTTGGGCGCCCCGGTGGCTCTCGGCCCCTCTCAGAGTAGACTCGCTCTCGGGGTGCCGGCCTCGGTTCCTCTTGCGCCCTACCTTGACGAAGTTCTCCCAGAAGAGTCTTAGATAGTTCCGACATCTGCTCTCGGACATCTTTCAACAATTCTACTCTGAGGGCTTGCTTCCAATCTGCGTGTTCAGGTGGTGCTGCGGTGTTCCCACTTACGGCTGCACATACAGGGGTTTCACTTACTTCGACCTCATCACCTTCCAAGGCCAGCGCCTCCTTCTTTAGGTCCTCAAAGGTAAGCCCGGAGTCCCGTCGAAACTGGACCCTCAGACTTTGTCTCACGGGGCCCTCTTTCATCCCCAGGAGGAACTGGTCGCGTAACAAGGTCTCTCCGTCTCCTAGCCCATGGTCTCGTCGGGCCTGCAGGCGAGTGAACTGCTCTCGCAGCCTGAGGGCAAAAGCTCTAATAGGTTGTCGGGGGCCTTGCTTACAATTAAAAAATTGTGAACGGAGGACAGCTACGGGGGTATGGTCGCCATATTGTTCAGTAAGGAACTGGAACACAGTCTGGGCGGTGGCTCGGATTGCTTCGGGGGCGGCTTGTACCTCTCGCCGTGCTTCTCCCTCTAGGGAGTTCAACACAAACTGGAGCCGCTGAGCGGCGCTAAGGCCCTGCAAGTCGGCCAAGTACTCTAATTGGGCCTTCCATTCGGTCAGTCGTACCTCCGACTCTGCTCCTCCATATTTCTGGATCCATGGGCTTCCCATGATAATAGATGTGGCACGGGGTGGGGCTGCAGGCCCCGCGTTGTCAGTCATTGGGTGACCTTGGTTACTCAACTCGAGGTGGGGCCCTGCCGACTACGCCAAAATCTGTCACCACCAGGGGCTGGCTATTTAAAACTAAAGCCACGCCCCTTTGCAACTCCCACCTCGAGGAGGTCCCCAAAGCCAACCCAATGACCAGACAAACACGGGAACAGGTAAGTAAAATTTAAAACAAGCTTTATTTAGTTTAAATATTTAAAAGAACTGGGAATTTGGGGAAAGGGGAAATTAAAACTAATAGGCCTCTTCTTCTCCCTCCAGGGAGACTGCAGCCACGGCAGACAGGCCAAGGGCAGCAAGGGTGCCAACCACCATAAGCTGGGGGAGAACGGGAAACGTCAGGCTCCAGCCTGGACCCTGCTAACCGTGGCGCCCTCCTTCTTCCGTCCTGGAGGCAGAATAATTTTGGTGTGACTGGTAAGGAAGATCTCCACTGTCGGTGTACCTTTCCTCGGGCCGGCAGGGGGTCCTCGCCCCGCGTGCCTTTACGTTCCCTGTCGTACGTCCGTCCACGTTCTCCTTATGCCCCACAGATAGTCACTGCTACACAAAAGCACTGTTAGCTTGCACTTGAGGTGTCTCTCACCGGCTCTGCTGCTTGCAGCTCTCTGGGTGGGTATCACGTTACACAGTCTGTTCTCCAATTGTTTCTCCTTGCTCTCCACAGGCGGCCACTAGGACACAAATGACACTGTTACTTGGACTTCGGGTATTGCTCACCGGTTCTGCTGCTTACAGCTCTCTGGGTAAGTATCACGTTCACAGTTTGCTCTTCAGTGATTCACTCTCGTTCTGCTCTCTCTCCACAGGTGGCCGCTAGAACACAAAGACACTGTTACTGGGACTTCGAGTAATTCTCACCGGCTCTGCTGTTTACAGCTTTCTGGGTAGGTATCACATTCACAGTTTGCTCCTCAATGATTCACTCTCGTTCTGCTCTCTCTCCACAGGTGGCCGCTAGAACACAAAGACACTGTTGCTGAGACTTCGAGTAATTCTCACCGGCTCTGCTGTTTACAGCTTTCTGGATAGGTATCACATTCACAGTTTGCTCTTCAATGATTCACTCTCGTTCTGCTCTCTCTCCACAGGTGGTCGCTAGGACACAAAGACACTGTTACTGAGACTTCGAGTATTTCTCACCGGCTCTGCTGTTTACAGCTTTCTGGGTAGGTATCACGTTCACAGTTTGCTCTTCAATGATTCACTCTCGTTCTGCTCTCTCTCCACAGGTGGCCGCTAGGACACAAAGACACTGTTACTGAGACTTCGAGTATTTCTCACCGGCTCTGCTGTTTACAGCTTTCTGGGTAGGTATCACATTCACAGTTTGCTCCTCAATGATTCACTCTCGTTCTGCTCTCTCTCCACAGGTGGCCGCTAGAACACAAAGACACTGTTGCTGAGACTTCGAGTAATTCTCACCGGCTCTGCTGTTTACAGCTTTCTGGATAGGTGTCACATTCACAGTTTGCTCTTCAATGATTCACTCTCGTTCTGCTCTCTCTCCACAGGTGGCCGCTAGGACACAAAGACACTGTTACTGAGACTTCGAGTATTTCTCACCGGCTCTGCTGTTTACAGCTTTCTGGGTAGGTATCACGTTCACAGTTTGCTCTTCAATGATTCACTCTCGTTCTGCTCTCTCCCCACAGGTGGCCGCTAGGACACAAAGACACTGTTACTGAGACTTCGAGTATTTCTCACCGGCTCTGCTGTTTACAGCTTTCTGGGCAGGTATCACGTTCACAGTTTGCTCTTCAATGATTCACTCTCGTTCTGCTCTCTCTCCACAGGTGGCCGCTAGGACACAAAGACACTGTTACTGAGACTTCGAGTATTTCTCACCGGCTCTGCTGTTTACAGCTTTCTGGGTAGGTATCACGTTCACAGTTTGCTCTTCAATGATTCACTCTCGTTCTGCTCTCTCTCCACAGGTGGCCGCTAGAACACAAAGACACTGTTACTGAGACTTCGAGTAATTCTCACCGGCTCTGCTGTCTACAGCTTTCTGGGTAGGTATGGTTCTCCTCCGTAGGTCAACAGAGGGGCGAAGGTCACACACCACCTCACCGGGTCGAGCGCTGCCCTATCTCCAATGCCCATAGGCCGATCGATTCCTAGACGGGGGCGCCCTTTTCGTAGAGACCACGGGGCGGCGGACCCTTTCGCCTCTGACTCTGCGACGAAAACAGACACAGGTAAGTTCACACCACGAAATGTTTTCCAATGGTTTACTCACGGTCACGGACAGCTCTTAGTCTGCGTCCCTTCGCACTCCAAACAGCACACTACTTATAGTAACAGTGATTTCTGTAGTCGTTGGCCTCTCCGTCCTCTGCCCAGTGGAAGAAAATGGATAATGCGGGGCTTCGTCTACAAGACACACAGCAACCCACAGCAATATACACAGCACCACTCCAAACGTGAAAAAAGATTTATTACACAGTCTCACTCACCACACTATAAGTGCACCACAACAAGGGAAGCGCCCGGTGTCCTCCACTGCGCTTGGGCTACGATAAGGCGATGGGAAATACGACCACAATAAGTCTCGTTGCGGTGGCTGTTTGAAGTTGGACTTCTCACGGCTCGCCCACCACACTCTTATAGGGGTAGGGCCGCCCTCCTTCTCCTGGAGGTTTCCAATAGTTACACAAGTTAACTTTTGCCAGTTACTCCACACAAAAAGGGTATACTCACGGCGAATAGCCTTTGTTTACGTTGTACCAGAAGGTCAATTTTCTTCCTGCTTTACTCCTTCAATATTGGTTAGAACAAGTTCCTTTTTACCCATAGGATTTTCCTGTTTACTCCAGCGGATCCACAATCAAGACTGCAACGAGAGAGAGAGAGAACCACAGACAGCCACCACGTCCAACAATGAGCACAGCTCCGTTTCCCAGCACACACTAAGCACCCCTAACTGTGTTCTAACTGTGCTTTATATACTCCTCTCTGTACTATAATCATCCAATTGCCCGGCGATCTCTTCAACTAGGCACAGCTGTGCCCAATCGGCTGATTACAGCCTCCGTGAATCTGCCGGATGTCCGGTGTTTCCGTTTTCCGGTCTGGACGGAAACATCCGGGCGGAACCAAAACTTCCTCAACTTTTGGTTCCGCCCTGAAAGATCGTCACCCCGTGACAAAGCTTTGAAATGTATTCCATGTTGGTGATGTGCTATTTCGTCTTTGTCACAATATTTTGAAATTGAACAAAATTAACCACAGATCTAACTGACATAAAAAAATCACATTAAACAGCACTCTGAAGTGTTACATGTGGTCAAACTGTCTGAGTTCTCAAGCTGAACATTCATGTTTTGCAACCTCAGCCCGCAGATGTCCACACTCTACTGGAGTGAAGCCTGTTGTTAAAAAATCTCAGCTGTTAAGGTGAGACCTGTCAGCATTATGACAGCCAAGAGACAAATAATTGGTGAAAATTATAATGAATGTTTACTAGAGACAAGTCAATCAACACTTCTCTATTATTACTTACCAAGAGTCTTAACACTCAGACCAGAGGAAGTGAACAGTCACAGGAAGAGCTGAAGATGTTTAAAGGACAGGTTGTGACCAGAAACTAAAGAGTAACTCTGAAATACAGCAAAAGGCCGATATGCATCACGTATGTTTGTTAGGACCAACAATTCTCTCTTTTCTGCTCACAGGTAAAGTAATCTGTAAATACTCTGTAAAATATTTGATTTATTAAAGATCTGTTTAAAAGGTTAAACAAGTGTTACAGCTTAAACATGTTCTTCATCTTAAATCTTTCTGACAATTATGTTGTTAACATTCGTGTTGTGAGTCATGTGATGTTTGGTACATACTGTGTCATTATAATTTTTTGCCTGTGTCAACACTGGTTCATTAGGTTTGTTGTTTGCAAAGGTGTAAAGAGTACCTGAAAGCCATACTTGAGTAAAAGTACAGATACCTAACTGTACAAATTACTCCACTAGAAGTTACAAGTCATCAATTTAAATACAACTTGAGTAAAGTCTTAAAAGTAACCCAATTTAAAAGTACTTAAGTATTTTACTCGTACTGAATGTTGGCTCAAAGATGCACTATACCTCAACACAAAGAGACATTGTAGGGCAGTGAAAAGTTTTTTATGAGGTTTTACTTTCTAATATAGAAAAGAAATCAATCACCTCAATATTTCGACATGGCAGAACAAACACAGATTAAACATAGTCATAGTCTTTTGACTAAAATTTAATTTAGTTTTAGTCATATTTTAGTAATCTGAATTGATTTAGTTTTAGTTTTAGTCTATATTTAGTCAACTAAATGCCATTAGATTTTAGTCAACGAAATCTACATTAAATTAAATTTAAACCCATTTAATTTTAGTCTAGGGGTGGTGATGGCGCAGTGGATAAGACACACGCCTTTGGTGTGAGAGACCCGAGTTCGAATCCACTGTTACACACCATTGTGTCCCTGAGCAAGACACTTAACCCCTAGTTGCTCCAGAGGCGTGCAACCTGTGACATATATAGCAATTGTAAGTGGCTTTGGATAAAAGCGTCAGCTAAATTAATAAATGTAGCGTCATTGTGTACAGGCCACCCTTGCCCAAAAAAGTTAATTATAAATAAATAATCTTAATATTTTAAAAATTCCAGTATAAGAGTCCAGTAGGTTGTTACAGTTCATATACAGTAAAATAAATATGATAATGCATTTTACAAACCTGAAGTTGTTCATTTGAAAGATTAATTGAAAACACATGTAGTATACGTAACTACTATCTCACATTAGGTGCACAACATTTCTTCAGTCATGCATCCCTCTTTACAGTAAATACATTACAGCATACTTGATTAAATGTGAGGACAGTGAAATTGTACACTTGTAGTTCTAAACGTAGTTTCGAGAGGAGCCTAAACATTCAGGTCTGTCAATCATATTTATGGGCATATAAGGGCAGCCTTCCGGCCTCCGGGTCCAGCTGCAGTTTTTCCGGCATCCCTCCTCCTCCCCATCTCCTCCTTCACTGCTCTCTTTCTTCTTCTGTGCATTCCTGTTGCAAGGGGGGGTTGAACTTGGGTCTCGAGCCCCGGCCTTAGGTTCGCTCTCTCTGAAGGTTCAGAGCTCAGCTGTAGAGCTCCCTTCGAGGACAGCAAGCCAAGTTTGTTTACCATTAATCATTAAGATCTGAATGCGCAGGCGAACTATTGAATTATTATCAATCTTATAATGTACTTAAGTTACTCAGGCAATCAGTACAGAACATCGCTGGTTTATTTTGGCTTATATAGTAAGTTATATCAAGCTATGTACCAGCTCAGGTTAGCTGATAAAGAAGCTTCAGTATATAAGAAAATTGTGCTTGGCTTTGAGTTGCGGGATGACCCTCCTGCAATCGAGCTTCACGTTTGATTTGAATGTAGCATCACAAGTTTACAAAGGGTCCCTTGACAGAATCAAATGTGATATGCATCCATATGTCTGCTCTTTATCTCTTCTCTCAGACCGGATGCTAACTTTTCTGTACAGTTTATGAAATACGCTGCAAGCTGATGTCCCGCTGAGTAGATTTTTACCTCTGCCCCTGTGTTATATTTTGCGCTATGGTGTCTCAATGCAAGCCGTTCAGTGTTTGACATCAGTACTGCAAGACCAGACTTCTCCAAATGCATTTGATTCGCTCTCGCAGTACTTTGATTTCATACAATTGCCCTGCGTAGCACCACATGAAGTCTCTCAGTTGTGTGTGTGCATCTAACCTCGCGACCAAACAGAGATTCTGTCCCTCACTCACTTAATGACACTTTCGTCTCATTTTTGTTCATTGACGAATAAACAATGTAGCGAGTAACGGTAAGTGTCAGTTTAAATTTTTGATACTCAGTACACGTACAAAGTAGCCCAAAGTTTTCTTAAGTACAGTAACGAAGTACACTGAAAAAAATTATACGCTGGATTTACTAAAAAGTATATAGTGCATAATTTTTGCACTCACTTTTTTAAGTAAGTTTTACATGGAATTTTTAGCAGTTTAAGCAATTGCAATTTTTAAAGTAAGTTTTACATGGAATTTAAGCAGTTTAAGCTTAAAAAAATTAGCAATTGCTTAAAATTCCATGTAAAACTTACTTAAAAAGAGAAACGCAAAAATGATGCACTACTTTTAAATAAATCAAGCTAATTATTTTTAACACTGTAAAAATTATTTCCATCCTCGGCAAATATAGCTTAAAAATATAAGCAGATTTTACTCATAAATGTAAGTAAAATTGATTCCTGGCCTTAGCCAATATAGCAAAAAAATGTTTAAAGATTTTACTCATAAATTTAAGTTTTGCACATTACTTATGGCTATAATTATTACTATACTGAGCTTTTGGTTTACTTATAAAAATTATTTAACACTATAAGCAATTTTGAGCAAAGTCAAGAGTCACGTGACGCAAATGAAGGAACCTGCGCATCAGCCATTTTAACGGTGTTACTGTTAAAGCTGCGGTCGGCAACTTTTTTGATCATATTTTACCATATTCACTGAAACCCACTATGCTTTGATAGAACAACATAAATTAGACTGTTTAAGAAAAAAAACCTGCGCTTCTAGCTCCACCTAGAGCCTGTTATTTATCAGCGCAGGCTGGTTCATTTGGTCCAATCAGCGCAGGGCTGTGTAAAATCTGCCTGTCACAGTTCCTGCACACGCCAAAGATCCCCCCTTCCCCTCACGTGCGTACATGCATGAAGTTCAGAAGTGTCTTGGTTTGAACACAGCGTGATGGCGGAGAGAACATTCACTAACAAACGTCCGATTCCTTGGTTAACAACCAGAGCTAGGAAAACAACAAATGAAAAGAAGGAAACAAAGATAGAAAGCGACCGTGACCGTAATAAAACTAGGATCAATATCGGACCAGCATTTGAAATATGGCGGAATCTACGAGATTTTAAAGGGTTCAAGCTGGATGCAGAGCTTGCCACATTTCTTCTCCACAGGTAAATGTGCTTTATCAACCATTGATTGTATTTCTGAGTGTTATGTAAGTAATCTAAGTATTCTTGCTAAGTATGCGTTCACAATAATGCTGGTGCACACTAGGGGTGGGAATCGCTTGGACCCTCATGAATCGATTCAGAATTGATTCTTAGGGTCCCGATTCGATTCAGAATCGATTCTTGACGTACTAATTTGCATATCTGTGACGTCATTACGTCGCATTTGCTTTCAAAGCCAGGTTAATGTTTGCGCTTTTGCTAGTCTCTGAACTGTCATATACTGTACTTTAATGCAACTAGGGATAAATAATGTCATTCTTATATACATACATGTCCTGTTTCTGTTGTAAGACATTAAAACCAGTAAAAATATTAATTTAACGTGACATATTAATTCTATATGTTAACCGGCATTAACTTCCACGAACGTTAAGCGTCTAATCATCATCATTATACACAGTGATTGGCAGTATTACTGTATTTATATAATGCAGCGCACCCAGCGACTGAATAACAAACTGTGCATATTTTTACAGAAGTATATTCATGTTATATCTAAACAGTCAGCGTATAGTTTAGGGCAGGGGTGTACAATATGTCGATCGCAAAGGCAATGCTGGTAGATCGCACAACTGCTGCTCCACGCGCAAAATTGTCATTATGGTCTTTTGGAGTAATTGTGAAACATGCAGGTCTTTTTGAGTTGCTGCGCCTTTCTTCTCAAATGTGTTTTGCCATGCCATTGCAGCTCAGTCGTCTTTAACTTCCAAAATTCACATGGATGCGCATTCTTGCCTCACGCAGTTCCTGATTCACACGCACGGTGTGTGTGAGCGAGCAAACGAGAGGGAGAGAGAGGCAGCGTAGCGCTGATTTGTATGCTTCTGATACTGTTTGTTTCACTAAACCGCATCTCCGCTATTTTAAGGAGTACTCGACATGTACTCAAGGATTTTTTTTAAAACTCCTCAAAAAGAAAAGAGTAATGGTGACAGCCCTAAATTCAATGTAAAGATATATGCAGTATAGTCCTACAAGCATTTAAAGTGTTCTTTCTCTTCTGCTCTTGTAAGCTCCGCTATGCGCTCTTGCAGTGCGTGCTCTCTTAAGTTGTCCGTGTGCATCACCGCTCCCCCAGTTGAGTTCCGCCTTTTGGTTCTGATAACGTGACGTTATTTTGTAAACTAACATTTAAGAATCGATTCTTGACATTTGTGAATCGATTCAGAATCGTCCCACGTCCGAATCGCGATTCATCTAAGAATCGATTTTTTTGCCCACCCCTAGTGCACATGCGCTGACAAGGATGAATCGAAGGGAGGTTGCTCTGTGGTAGTGGTGGAGGGGCATGAAATTGTAAACATTTGGAATCAATTCAATCCTCCAGAATTGCTGACGGCAGCTTTAAGACCTCTTCAGGAATTAAGGTAAGTAACATTACATTATACATTAAAATTTTAAATGAAATAAGTACATATTTTTAACAAATGACGTTAAATACAGATTTCTTGTGTTTGAAAATAAGGTTAGTTGGCTAGTTTCCGGGATATTGAATGTTAACCGTATCATCCAGGAGCTGCGTGACGAGAAAACTAACGTTACTTTTGTAAGATTAACGTTAAATAAATGTGTTTTGCAACTTTAATTTCAGCATGAAAATAGGATTTTAACTATATTTGTTGTAAGACACCGTAGGACACCCTTGAGAACGTTTGTCCTTAAGTTGGTTATCCGATATCATATATATAAGTAATACTGAGTAATTCGTTTTTAACACAATAACTAACATTGCCCATTTGTGTAAATACAAAGAACAAAATAAAGATTAGCCCTGAAGGATCTGTTTTATTACATGGTGTGGGTACAACCCCATATCAGCCTTAAATGATGACATTAAATATCATTATCAGACAGAAAGCGGTATGTATGTTTTGTCAAAAAAATGTACTGGCATTTTAAAGTCTATAACCTCTTAATTTTTTCATCATCCTGGCGACGAAATAATGTAGTATATTTATCTAATGTTAGCAATGTTATCATCAAAGATGATTTGATAATTGCAGATGTCCCACAGTGGAGATGGTCACTATTATAATATATGAAATTGGAAAGAGAAAGTATTGTTTTTGCAGGATTGATTATCGTATCATGGTTAAACAATGGTTGTTATGGTGAGACAGTGGTAACATTGAGGTTACAGTTGCTTCCCTTCAAAATAACTATGCAGCTAATCAAAAACCATATTTACTGCCTTTAAAAAAGCAATAAAATCAATTAGCAGCATTCATTTCAGGCTATCTTATATATCAGATTTAATTTTTATGTAACTTGAATCTCTTTAATTTGTCACCAGAGGGGGAGTACTAGATGACACTCCATTTGAGGCTGAAATAGTCCTGGACGGTGTTCAGGTTCCCAAAAAATGAATGTTTATCCCTGTTAGCAATATAACACGGCATACAACGATAGACATTACATGCTGATTCATGTTATTGTTACATGTTAAATGTTTTTTTTTTTTATGAATTTTTATGCCTTATAGCAACATAACATGCACTGAAAAAATAAAGGATTTACTTAAAAATATAGTGCATAATGTTTGCATCCATTTTTTTTATGAAGTTTCCATGCAATTGCATAAAATTTCACGTAAAACTTCCTTAAAAAGGGGATGCAAAAATGATTTGTAGCCTCTTAAGGAACTGCTGAAATTCCACAAGGGGGTGTATTTGTTCCTCAGACGTTGCATAATAAACGTGACATCCGAATATATAATTATAAATCGTGAATGAAAAGTGAGATTCGAATGAATGTTCTGTAGTGATCTAATTGTATACAGTATACAGCCTCACGTGCATGGGAGGCGGTGTGCCGTGTACGGCACAGTGATCCTTATCCGGTTAAGTAAATCCAGTGTTTTATTTTTTACAGCCTTGTTTCTATGATTTTTTTTTTACTTAATCAAAAATGTTTTAAACAATCAATGTTATATTTAAAAAAGTTCTAAAAATAAAAAAAATCCTTTAATTTTTACTGTCTTGTGTCTTTTCTTACAGTTAATGTATTAATTGTATTAATTGTGTAATTGTATAAACAAGACTTTAATGGTAGCACTTTATTTTACAGTACGTGTACTTCCCTTGTACATATATGGGAAATAATGTACCTACCGACAAATGTGTGATATTTACTTTTAGCTATCTACATGGTAATTAATTGGTATCATTACTGTACTTACCAGTGGTACATACTTGGTAGTTATTATGTAACTCTAGAAAAGTACTGGGTAATAACAGAGACATACTTATAGTGTAGGTATACTGTAACTGACAAGAAACATTACTGTACTTACAAATAAATGTAAAATATAAGTATTTAGTATTTACAGGCAAGTTAGGGTAAATGACAGGTATTTATAGTGTACATATATGATAACTAATATCAAACACTACTGTACTTACACATTTGTCGGTAAGTACACCAACTTATTTACCATATATGTACAAGGTAAGTACACGTACTGTAAAATAAAGTGCTACCACTTTAACGGTAGAAATAACTTAAATCACAGTGTTAAAAATACCTTAAAATATTGTGTCTCACCAACCAATAAATGTAAGCTCTACAGACTAAACTTTTTGAGCTAAAATTGCTTAAAATCCCATGTGATACCAACCAATAAATGTAAGCATTGCAAACAAAAAAAAAAAATAGCTAAAATTGCTTAAAATTCCAGGTGAAACTTGCTTAAAAAGAGGGACGCAAAAATGATGCAGTGTATTTTTTAGTAAATTCAGCGTATTGTTTTTTACAGTGTGCATTTACTCAAGTACTTTACACCTCTGGTTGTTTGCCTAAGAGTGTATGATTTGTTTTCTTCTTTGTATACCTAGTACCAGTATGTGTATAATTATAACAATCATTCAGATCTACTGTGTTTCAGGTACAGCTGGAGAGACTCATGTGTTCAGTAGTTCAGGTGAAAATGTCACTCTGCCCTGTAATAATGATCTTTTTGACTGCACCTCAACTACATGGGACTACAGCAAACATAGATCATCAGTTACAGTAGAACTGGTTAATGGAGGAATAAAGAAGATAAACGTAAAAAGAGCTGAGAGACTGAGTCTGGGGTCTGACTGCTCTCTGAACATCTATAAAACAACAAAAGAAGATCGTGGACAATACACCTGCAGACAATATGTGAATAGACAAACACATACTGATGCACAGATTTTTCTACATGTTCTTCATGGTAAGTTTTTTAGAATTTATTAATAAAATGTTTGTTGTTAAGTGGAAAATCTAGTATGAAATTTCTGTCTTATATTTCTCTTTCAGTTTCTCTATCATCCATACAAACTGAAATGAGATCAGGCAGCTCTGTGACTCTCACCTGTCAGCTGTTTACATATGGTAACCATTGTGATGGTTTGGTCCATATTGAGGGAATTCAGCTGTTCTGGGTGAATCAGGCTGATGTTAATCTACAGACAGACTCCAGATATCAGATATTATCACCAGGCAAATGTATCATTACTCTGACTACAACACTCCTGAATGAAGACAACAACAGGAAGTGGAGATGCCTGGTTAAAAAGAAAAATGATATTAAAACCTCAGCCAGCTATACTGTCAAGTTTAAAGGTAAGAAATCTAAATTTTACTAAAATAATTTGAGATCTTAGACAAATAATTTGAGAATCTCAGAGGCAAAAGCATCTAAATTCACCTCCATCAATAAAGAGATAATGATATTAACCATGTGCTCTCTGCATGTATTACACACTCTAAAAATGGCTGGGTTATTTTTGACCCATAATGGGCAAATATTGGCCAGAACACATGCTGGGTTAAAATGACCCAATGTTTGGCTGTTGTTATGCAACCATGGGGAATAATAGCCCAGCAGTTGGGTTAAACAACCCAGCATTGGGTCTATTTTAACCCAGCAGTGTGTTCTGTCCAATATTTACCCATTATGGGTCAAAAATAACCCAGCCATTTTAAGAGTGCCTGTTTATCAAATACTACTTAAAATCTGCTTAACTCTTTCACCGCCAGGGTTTATTTTTAAGTTGCCAGCCAGCGCTTTTCACGATTTTCACAACAGTTTAATGCCTTCCAGAAAATGTTCTTTAAATATATAAACATACAATATACCAAATGAAAGAACAGACCCTCTGCTTTCAAACAAAAAACCTGTTTCATCCTACCTTCAGTGGTTCTTTTGTAATCAGCTTTTGAATATGGGTAGGTTTCTGCAAAAACAATACATTGAGCAAAAAGCAGAGATAATTCCATTTTTGTGATGGACATTTTATTGAGATCCCATTCAGAGCAATCTTTAAAACCGACACGGACATGCAGCCGCTTGCCATAGGGCAATGCTTCTGGGTTTAAAAAGTTGCGGACATTGCAAACCATCAGCGTGAACAAGACACAGAAAACAATACCATAAGGGGCGTGCCATAGTGAGGATGCACATGTCATGGCAACATGAAGTTATGGTTCAGCTCTTTAGATGCTTTTTACAGTTCAGGATTTACATGCAGATCAACATTCACAAAGAGAAACGTCAGCAAACTGGACTGAAGTAGATATCAGGTAAGTTAGCTCGTCACTTAACGCGCTGAAGCAAAGATAATTTTGCAGCATAAAAGAATATTGCGTCACGTATTGGAGCAGCAGTGGTGGCTGGTGCTAAAAAAAATTGGAGGGGTGCATACAAACTTGAAATTAAACTTTTACTGTAGTAATGCAGGTCTGTAAATAGATGTTTATCAGGTGATGAATATCTGTCACAGGTCGGAGCGGACCCAAGATGGCTAAAGGGTCACGCCCCTTCCTAGCTTTCCACCTCGAGGAGGTTCCCAAGACCATCCCAATGACCAGACAGACGAGTATACTACTTAAAATGTAACTTTATTAAATATTTAAAAGCAGGGGGAAAAGGGCTTCTGCTTCTCGCCTCCAGGGCTCTTTCAACTGTGGAGCGGGGGCTGGGACTCCTTTCCAGGACTCTTTCTGCAATCCGTGGCGCCCTCCGCTTCTTCCTGGAGGCAGAACAGGGAAAACAACAATTAATGGGCTGGTCCAGAACTTGGTCGCTACTTGCCTAACACCCTCGCCTCTCTCGCTCTCGTAGGTCCTCTCTGCTGGGACTTTGCTGGGCACTTGGGGGGTCTTCCACGTTCCACAGAGGTGAGTTAGTGACCAAAGGTAAGGGTTCTCTCAGACTGGAGCCTGTCGTCGGCTCTTCCGAGTGTTGCTGTAAGCACAGGTAGATTACACACCACAAGGGTAAGTTACTCACAAGACGTGGGCCTTTCTTTCACTTCAGGACGTTCACTGGAGCAAGGTAAGTGGTTCACGCTATTGAGACTGTTCGTTCCTCTTCGAGGTGTCGCTGTAAGCAAAGGTAGGTTACACACCACAAAAGGTAAGTTACTCACAAGGCTTGGGCTTTTCGTTCACTTCGGGGCATTCACTGGAGCAAAGGTAAGTGGTTCACACTATTTAGACTGTTCGTTCCTCTTCGAGGTGTCACTGTAAGCAAAGGTAGATTACACACCACAAAGGTAAGTTACTCACAAAACTTGGGCTCACCCAACGCTCCTCCAGGCAGTGGGCTTTCACCACGACGGCTGTACACAATATACCTTCACCCGTCCGCTTAAGCTTCTTAGGTGTCGTGGGGACTGGTGGGTCAGGTGACGCGGAGCCGAACGCTTCCCGGGCTCCCCCTCCTTTTTGATAACAGGGGTCTTGAGCTGGGGCGAACTCTCGACGAGGCTCTGCACACACAGATGGTTCTTCTAGGCAGATCTATCCACAACAATGACCCTCGGTCTGTACGGTGCACTTGAATCGCTACTCACGCTGAAATACCGCTGGGCTTCACCACTGCCTGCTTTCTGGGTTGGCGCGGGCCTTTGCTAACACACAGGGGATCAAAGTTTTAGTTGCCTCCTCTTGTGTGGTTCAGGCCTCAACGTGCTGTTGACTACTCACGATCTTCACTGGGCCAGGGCGGCTTCGGTCACTATAAGCACAGCATACACAGCAAGCTTTAGTGTAAACACGCAATAAAATTCACAACTCACCCACAGCACTCTGCACACACTTCACGGGAGTTAAAGACTTGGCCGGCTGGACTCAGACCCCTCATGAGGCTGGTTGGGCGTTATCCTTGCCACAGAGAGACAATGTTGGCACGTAAATATAATCAACAAACCCCTGTATGCTCCTGGTTACCCTTACGGCTCGCCCACGTTTCCCTCCGCAGTGGGGCCGGTAACCTTCAACACACTCACAATGCACACCAAGTAACTCTTCTTCTGAATATTTCGTAAGTACACATTGACTGTTACTCACACTTCGTTGTCATTACGTCCATGCACCAATGCATACAATGACCTTGTGTTCAGCCCACTCACAAGTGAAATCGCCCAATATTCTCTTCGCCCAGTCACCTCCAACCTCTTATCTTCTGTTAGCACACCACCGCTTCCGTTATCTTCCCCAAGGGATCGATATAGGCCAACACAACGGGTCTGCACAGCAGCAACAAAGCACACACAAAAGCACACTGTTTGATGTCTTCAAAGTTCTTTTTGTACTCTGCCTTCCCTCCTAGTTGACCTATCAGCAATCGCTGTATTAATCGCCTTCACCTGTACGTAATCTGGCTTGATTTGGTGTTCGGGGAAACCCCGGAAATTCCGGTGTTCGGAGTCAGTCGTCCGGGCGGAACCCATCTTACTCACTTTTGGTTCCGCCCCCACAAATCGTCACCTGGTGACATCTCGTTAGGCCTACTGCTTAGTTTAAATCCTGAAAATTTTACTGTTCAAGTCAATTAAATCATGAAATAAATGTAGCCTACTATGAATCTGTAAATCTGAGTATAATGTGGGTTTATTATCAGTAATGATCTAATCATGGTAATCATTCACACACAAACACACAGAGTTTGCGTTAGACTATGTCATTTGAAAATCCCGACAGTCAATTATCAGTCAATTATGTACAAACTGTATATTCTATTCCCCTTACCTACCCCATTCCCAAACCCCAACCATCACAGAAACCCTTCTACTACTTCACATTTTCAAGAAAACATAATTTTGTTTGATTTATAAGCTTGTTTCCTCATGGGGACACAAGGTCAAAAAAATACTGGTATTCCTATCTTTGTCCCCACAACGTGATAATTACCAGGTACACACACACACACACACACACACACACACAAACACACAGACAGACACACACACACACACACACAGTAAAGTTGCCTAAGCCACAGAAAATGTAAACTCGACAATGATCATTTCCTGCTGCTCAATCTGGTCCAAGCTCCTTAGTCCTTCATTTATTCTTCAACTGAACGCCTTGTAAAGGTGATTTTGTAAGCATAAAATCATATTTTCTTTTATCTCAAGATATTTAACTTACTTTCACTGATCAGTACTGTATCTAGCAGTTATATGGCAATCTGCTGACGGTTATGAGACTCTGAAAATGAACCAATCACATGAGGTCAAAGACATAAAAAACAATATTGATGATCGCTTGCAACATAAGTGGGAGGGTTTGGGACGCACAGTCCTGCGCCCCAAGGTATATCCGAAACCAGCCAAATAGAGCTCAGCCTCACGTCACATACCCTTTTTACTGACCTACATACACACTCGTTAGGGGTGCGCCCCAGACACACAAACATGATACACACACTACAAACTTAGTTTTGATTTTTATTTTTTTAAATAAATGATAACATGACTAACAGTGAAATACTAAACGATTTTAATTTGTATGAATTTGCATTATATATTTAACTTTTTTGTTACATGTTAAAGTAGCTTTCCTCTCTGGCCAACTTTGGGGGATGGCGCCCCAACGCCCCCTGGTGACCAGCCGCCACTGCCCTGGAGCTTATAATAAACAAAACTGCACGCTTGTTATTGCAAGAAGATATATCGTTCAGCTCCTCAAAATGGGGGTTTAAGGTGGTCTTCTGATTGGTCAGTTTAAATGTATGATGTTGGGTTTAGTCACATGGTCAAGGAAAGGGGATAAAAGACCAAGTTTGGGGGTCTTCTGGGCTTCTTGTTATTGTGCTCATCTGTCTTTGGGCTGGTCTCCATGAGATCTGCTCTTGGATTCTCTATGCTTTTCTTCTTTACCTGAGCTCAGGCCCGGATTGGTAATAGGGAGAGCTGTTGTCATTCCACGGGGATGAAGGTTGCCTTCCTAGACTGCTAGAACTCACAGCAGCCCCATTCGCGTATTTGCGGGTGAGAGATGTCCCCACCGCTTTATGCCCAAGTTGATTGTGTCCCGAGTCCCGACCACTTATTGGAAAAATTATTGCATAAGGGTTCATTAACATCTAAAAAGCATGGAAAATGCAGGACGTGCTGCTTTCTTCTGCTTTTTAAAGCGCTTACTTGTGAACACGAGTTTTGTTTCAGACGCGTCTGAGTGTGCTTGCCGGCCACGCGTCTATATTTAAAATAAACTTGACCGCATCTTGATACGAACGGCCTCTAAAAGGAAAAGGATTTACAAATCGTATATTTTTTATCCAAGTCATTGATGTAACAATGAATCAATGAATCAACAATGTATGTTCCATGATGTTTTCTTTTTTAACACAATGAAGGCCTACCTTAGCCTAAGTTATTTGGCAATAGGCATGATCTAAGTACTACAAAAAAGATACAGATTTTTTCCATTTGTTTCCAATGCATAGGCTACTTGAGAAATCTTGCTTGTGTATTGTTTATCAGGGGTTTCCAAACTTTATCAACCCAACAGGTATTTTCAAGACCCATCATTTTTTTAGAAATAGAAATATAGGGGAAAACACAAACCCATTTGTATCCTTTTGTTTTTGAATAAGTTTACTTGAGTAATAATAAAATTATGGCAAAAATTATAATTGTTTAGGCTACTGCGTTTGGACTGAATAGGAAATTATATACAATAAATTGCAAGGCTCAGAGAACAGTGCACTACTGCAGACTTATACCACTGAGGGTTGAATTATATTATTTTAATACAGTCATTTATGATATATAATATATCAAATACATTGAAAACAGTTAATTGTACATGTATTCATTACCATTTCATGCACTTTTAGTGTAACCATTTCAATTGTAACTTTATGTCAGTACTGTTATTAAACCTTTTCATTTACAAATCTATTGTTTAGTTTTGATTTAATGGTAATACTTAAACACTACAATATTGCAGTACAATATATTTATATTCTAGCAATGCTCTCCCACATATTTTGCTATCATAACTGCACTTACTTCCGTCATGGAAAAATTCTGGGTGCATTTTCTGTGTATTTTCCAGGAATGTCTGTGTGAAAAGGGCTTTAGAGGGTTTTACATCTGAGCTTTCATTCAATTTGAAAAGTTCATTGTTCTCTGATGTTTTATGTGATGTTTAAGCCCGCAATACTGTATGTTTCACCTGAGCTAACAGAGCTGAGTTTCACCTAAGCCAACATATCTGTTATGTAGGTCCAGCTGTGACAAACCCACCAATCACCACCACAAACTTTGAGACAAAATCAACTACAAATGCATCAGAAACTGAAGGCAGTAAGATTTGGGTGTCATTATACAGAGGTATGAAGTTTTATTACAGCACCACCCTGCTTCATTGTTTATACCCTTGATTTAATCTGTAGTTACTGACAGATTTAATGGATTTAATATTGTTATTCTCTGTATTGTCTGTCCACACATCTGTCTCATAGTGATTATAGTGATTATTGAGATCACAGCATTCACTGCTCCTACTGTGATTGTTTTTCTGATCATCTGTACAGGAAGAGCTGGTGAGTTTTAACCCATCACACAATCTGATTATTCACATTAACATATAGCGCGAACGATTTAGGCTAATATATTTACAAGAAGTTACTCATATTAATTTAAGGTTTTCTTTTTTAGAAAACAGAAGAATGACTTAGACCACCTAGAAGAAAGTGATATCAACAATATTAAAATAAAATACTCCCTTTATAATTTGCAACAACACAGTAAAAATTTGGATTTTATATGTATATGAGTAACGCATTCAAAAACATAATTTTCCGGCAATCAATATGGCATAGCCTGCATTAAATATGCTAACAGACAGACTCAGGCTGTTTGTGTAATGTAGCTGAATTGAGACTTGTTTCATATCTGCTTCAATCTGTTTTAACTTTGCATAGTTTTCTTAAAATGTCTTAATTAAAATTCTGGACTCCTAACATTATGTCTTCTTAATTGAGATCTTAAATTATGATGATTTTATTTATGGTAAAGCCTAAAAAATATAATATGTGAACTTGTATTGCAGCAAAGAAATAACTTTTAATGAAGTTATTTATTTAGAATTCATATTGTTCATATTCATTTAATTCATATTACATAATTACGGTAAGTTCAGAAATTAATGATGATAAAGATAATGATATAATATCTTTATGACTTTTCCACACATCACTTTTTTTCACAGTTGTGTTTAATGAACACATCCAAAACCTTATTCTGCATTGTGCTTATCAACTACTATTAGCCAAGGATTTCAACCGGTTCACGGAACGAAAACGAAACCAGAAACTTATGGGGCCCTATCTTGCACCCAGCGCAATTGACTTTGTCAGTGATGCATGTATCATTCGTATTTTGCACCGGCGCACAGCGGGTTTTTCCCTCCACAGACGCACGTCGGCAAACTAGGGAATGAACTTGCGCTCCCTGGGCGGTTCAGCGCAAAAAAGGAGGCGTGTTCCGGCGCAAACCATCCCTGATGCTATTTTGCAGTTTCAAAAAACAATTGCGCCACTGACCAGAAAAAAACTACTCTAAAGTCAGTGGTGCGTTGCACGTTGTTCATTATGCTATTGTAAGGACGCATGCTTGACCATAATGTATAGCGTGCACAACGCGCACACACTTGGCTTATCTAATCAAGACATTAGACTGTCACGAGTGTCACAAATTGCTGCATTAGCATCATCTACCCCAGATATGGGTACAACTCGAGTAGCCAATATTGGTATTCTACCACCCCCTGTACAGCTTGAAAATAGATTTGAAGCACTAATGAGTTTGGGTGAAGAATCCCCAAATGTTAATGGACACAGATCACATCAGCCAGTAGCTTACGGAGCTAACAGACGCTCAATATCATACAGGCAGCGACGCTCCGCTCAGACAGCAGCCGAGCCAAGCACGCTGATAGTGGGTGACAATATTATCAGAAACTTTGAAAGCAATGCTACCCGTACATACTGTTTTCTTCGGGCAACGGTTTCTGATAAGTTAACAAGGAACTTTGCAACATTCTGATGAAACATAAGTCTGTCAGTCGGATTGTCATACATGTGGGAAAGAATGATATTCGGAAAGAGCAGTCTGAGCTCCTTAAGGGGGATTTCAATGAACTTTTTGAAACACTTGCAAAACTGAAAGTTCAATCTTTCATCAGTGGACCTCTCCCAGCCCGAGGAACAAAAATATGTTTTCTCGGCTATTAAGTTTAAATTCATGGCTGCAAAAAACCTGCACCATGAGAGGACTGAATTACATTGACAATTTCAATATCTTCTGGAATCAAAGGCAACTTTTTAACACAGATGATATCCACCCAAACAAACTAGGTGCTAGGTTGCTTAAAAACTATATATTTTTCTCCATGCATCATCCATCAGCTGAGTGTGCCAGTCCACTACTGAACAGCGGAAATGACCACAGGATTTTACACCAGCACCTGGATGGACATTCAGATGACAAGGATAAAACTCTGCAGTTACAACAATTACTGTTCACAGACACAGCTCAGGCTGAGCCCTGCCCACAGACCTCGCTACAGCTGGATTGTGAATCAACACCCAAGGACGTTTCTGTTGATAACAACAACCATGGAATGCATGATAACACTCTCTCCCAGCCTTCAGGAACACCAGAATCACAGCTGATGTCGTCACACTCTCTCTCCCTCTCTCCAACATCACCCCTTCTATGCTTTTCAGAGAAAATGGAGAAACTGGTATTTGCTGGAACAAAGCTCTCCCACTCTATTGCTGCGAGTCCCCAAATATCAACCAAAAAACGGCGGGCTCCTCAACCACCAAAGCCTTCGGGCCCAGCCCAGCCCGCCCTCCCCCTCCATCTGAGAGAGCACTCCGACCTCTGCCTCAACTCTCATCTGCAAACAGCACTGGTAACTGATATGTGTTGGGTTCCCGCTACGTCAGAAGTAACAATCATAAATATTGTAAGAACAAGCGGGCGCCCGATGTCCCTTTAGCTTTCCCTATCTCTGTCCTGACATGTGATAGTGTCACAGGTAGGGGTGGACCCAGATGTAAATAAGGTCACGCCCCTTTCTCCACCTCGAGGAGATTCCCAAAGCCACCCCAATGACCAGACACACAAGGTAAGCATAAAATTAAAATATACTTTATTTAATTTACTTAAAAATATTAAATAGGGAAGGGGAAAGGGGAACTTAAAATAACGGCCACTCTAGGCTCTCCTCCACAGCTCAACATCTCAGTGTTCACGTTGGCTCTCTCTCTCTCTCTCTCCACAGATGACTGCTGGGACACAAAGGCACAATGAATCGGTTTCCAATGGTTCCCTCACCTCTGCGCTGACTACAGCTTTGGGTAGGTATGGCTCTCTTCACAGTTCGATATCTCAACGTTCACGCTGGCTCTCTCTCTCTCTCTCCACAGATGACTGCGGGGACACAAAGGCACCATGAATCGGTTTCCAATGGTTCTCTCACCTCTGCGCTGACTACAGCTTTGGGTAGGTATGGCTCTCTTCACAGTTCGGTATCTCAGCGTTCACACTGGCTCTCTCTCTCCCTCTCCACAGATGTCTGCTGACTACCGCTTCGAGGTAGGTATGGCTCTCTGCACAGCTCTCACAACACACTCCTCTTCCCTGTTGATTTGGCAGTTTTAACAGGTCATATATTATTTACCAGGGTGGCGGACTTACGATAGCTGGCTACGCGATGCGTCGACTGGACAGTGGTTTCCTACGTGACGCCGGGGGCCAAAACCCTCTCGGCGAGCTCGTTGGTCTACAGAGGGGCGAGAACGTCACGCCGGCACACCGGGTCGAGCGCTGCCCTTTCCTCGAGACCCGTTGGTCAATCGAAACTGGACCGGGGCGCCCTTTCGTCGAGACCTCGGGCCGGCGGATCTCCCTCGCCTCAACTCTGTGATGATAAAAAGACACAGGTAAGGTAGCAATATTATAGGTAATACTCACACACCGTCAATAGCACAGTTCTTCACCGCCACTCCTAAACTCAAGTCCGCCGGGCGTTTGGCTGGGAAAATACTTCGAGATGCCACTCCGTGATTTTAAGACTGAAACACACTCACAGCATATTCATGTACAGGTCTTACTCTAGGACCGTTCTTCCTTTTCGTCGTCTCAGGAACGAGTGACTGGAGGCGGGGGTACGTCAGACAAGACAACAGCAATCTCACTGCAATACACAGCATTACACAGCACCACTTCAAGTGAAAATTTCTACATCCAAGACTCACCCACCACGCTCAGTGCACACAATAGACGCCCGTCTTCCTTTACTTCGCTCTGGACGAAAATATGGAGATGGTAACTCGGCCTAGTGTTTGTTTTCGTCACTGGAGCTGTTTCAGCACAAAGACCCTTCGGCTCACCCACCGCGCTGGTTCAGGGGTAGGGCCACCCACTCTCTTTCGGAAACACTCAAGAGATATACAGGTCAAATACATGCACAACACCTCCATAAGGAGACTCCGTTACTCACAACTGCTGCACTTTCTTCGTCCCACGTTCCCCAAGGTTGATCTCACCCTGCTAGGACTCCAGATGCATAGACAGGGTGGTTTTCAGCCACCAACACCACTTTTCCACAAACGTATACTCACAATGGTGCGTCTTTCCTTCCTTCGTTTCTTTCATCCAAGGTCAGTATTCGTTTAATTCTTCTACCTATAAGGTCTTCGGTATCTTCATCAATGTAAGTCAACAACAGGGATAATAAGCGATTTCGGGGTGCTCCTTTCAAAAGATCCACCGCTTTCCTTCCTTTCGCCTCCTATGGCTCTGTCCTCTCTCCGCTCGCTTTAGCGATCCCCGGATCAACAGAGCTTCGGGCTCTTCAGAAGGTGCGTGTCTTTGTATTGCCTTCGGCAAAGGAGCTCCCCCGTGTCACTCGCCTCTCGTGTCCATCGCGCTCGTGTGAATCGCCCCCTTTCTGTGTTCCAACAGAGCTATTTAAGTGCTTCATTGTCTTCCAGCCTCCAATCACACTTTGCCTAACCAATGCCTCACACCTGTGGCTCGTAAAGCCCTAACAGCGTCGCCCGGGAAACCAGGAAGTAAAAAGGTCCGTCTTCATATGCGGCCCGGTGGGGAAACTTCCGGGCGGAACCAAAACTTCCATAACTTTGGTTCCGCCCTTAAAAAGATCGTCACCTTGTGACATCCGCCAAATCTGTCACAGGTAGGGGTGGACCCAGATGTAAATAAGGTCACGCCCCTTTCTCCACCTCGAGGAGATTCCCAAAGCCACCCCAATGACCAGACACACAAGGTAAGCATAAAATTAAAATATACTTTATTTAATTTACTTAAAAATATTAAATAGGGAAGGGGAAAGGGGAACTTAAAATAACGGCCACTCTAGGCTCTCCTCCACAGCTCAACATCTCAGTGTTCACGTTGGCTCTCTCTCTCTCCACAGATGACTGCTGGGACACAAAGGCACAATGAATCGGTTTCCAATGGTTCTCTCACCTCTGCGCTGACTACAGCTTTGGGTAGGTATGGCTCTCTTCACAGTTCGGTATCTCAGCGTTCACACTGGCTCTCTCTCTCCCTCTCCACAGATGTCTGCTGACTACCGCTTCGAGGTAGGTATGGCTCTCTGCACAGCTCTCACAACACACTCCTCTTCCCTGTTGATTTGGCAGTTTTAACAGGTCATATATTATTTACCAGGGTGGCGGACTTACGATAGCTGGCTACGCGATGCGTCAACTGGACAGTGGTTTCCTATGGGACGCCGGGGGCCAAAACCCTCTCGGCGAGCTCGTTGGTCTACAGAGGGGCGAGAACGTCACGCCGGCACACCGGGTCGAGCGCTGCCCTTTCCTCGAGACCCGTTGGTCAATCGAAAACTGGACCGGGGCGCCCTTTCGTCGAGACCTCGGGGCGGCGGATCTCCCTCGCCTCAAGCTCTGTGATGATAAAAAGACACAGGTAAGGTAGCAATATTATAGGTAATACTCACACACCGTCAATAGCACAGTTCTTCACCGCCACTCCTAAACTCAAGTCCGCCGAGCGTTTGGCTGGGAAAATACTTCGAGATGCCACTCCGTGATTTTAAGACTGAAACACACTCACAGCATATTCATGTACAGGTCTTACTCTAGGACCGTTCTTCCTCTTCGTCGTCTCAGGAACGAGTGACTGGAGGCGGGGGTACGTCAGACAAGACAACAGCAATCTCACTGCAATACACAGCATTACACAGCACCACTTCAAGTGAAAATTTCTACATCCAAGACTCACCCACCACGCTCAGTGCACACAATAGACGCCCGTCTTCCTTTACTTCGCTCTGGACGAAAATATGGAGATGGTAACTCGGCCTAGTGTTTGTTTTCGTCACTGGAGCTGTTTCAGCACAAAGACCCTTCGGCTCACCCACCACGCTGGTTCAGGGGTAGGGCCACCCACTCTCTTTCGGAAACACTCAAGAGATATACAGGTCAAATACATGCACAACACCTCCATAAGGAGACTCCGTTACTCACAACTGCTGCACTTTCTTCGTCCCACGTTCCCCAAGGTTGATCTCACCCTGCTAGGACTCCAGATGCATAGACAGGGTGGTTTTCAGCCACCAACACCACTTTTCCACAAACGTATACTCACAATGGTGCGTCTTTCCTTCCTTCGTTTCTTTCATCCAAGGTCAGTATTCGTTTAATTTTTCTACCTATAAGGTCTTCGGTATCTTCATCAATGTAAGTCAACAACAGGGATAATAAGCGATTTCGGGGTGCTCCTTTCAAAAGATCCACCGCTTTCCTTCCTTTCGCCTCCTATGGCTCTGTCCTCTCTCCGCTCGCTTTAGCGATCCCCGGATCAACAGAGCTTCGGGCTCTTCAGAAGGTGCGTGTCTTTGTATTGCCTTCGGCAAAGGAGCTCCCCCGTGTCACTCGCCTCTCGTGTCCATCGCGCTCGTGTGAATCGCCCCCTTTCTGTGTTCCAACAGAGCTATTTAAGTGCTTCATTGTCTTCCAGCCTCCAATCACACTTTGCCTAACCAATGCCTCACACCTGTGGCTCGTAAAGCCCTAACAGCGTCGCCCGGGAAACCAGGAAGTAAAAAGGTCCGTCTTCATATGCGGCCCGGTGGGGAAACTTCCGGGCGGAACCAAAACTTCCCTAACTTTGGTTCCGCCCTTAAAAAGATCGTCACCTTGTGACATCCTCCCCCGCCAATCCGTTCTCGTCCCGAGAACGCGTTGTTTGGGGACTGATAATGCGTTGGTGGGAACTTTACTTTTTTTTAAAAAAAAACCGTGGTAGGTCATTGGGGGACCTTGGTCTCAACCCGAGGTGCCCTGCCGACTACGCCAAATCTGTCACAGGTAGGGGTGGACCCAGATGTAAATAAGGTCACGCCCCTTTCTCCACCTCGAGGAGATTCCCAAAGCCACCCCAATGACCAGACACACAAGGTAAGCAT
Source organism: Paramisgurnus dabryanus (assembly GCF_030506205.2). Taxonomy (NCBI): domain Eukaryota; kingdom Metazoa; phylum Chordata; class Actinopteri; order Cypriniformes; family Cobitidae; genus Paramisgurnus; species Paramisgurnus dabryanus. Next base: position 19,788,839 of record NC_133349.1, read on the forward strand.
AAAATTAAAATATACTTTATTTAATTTACTTAAAAATATTAAATAAGGAAGGGGAAAGGGGAACTTAAAATAACGGCCACTCTAGGCTCTCCTCCACAGCTCAACATCTCAGTGTTCACGTTGGCTCTCTCTCTCTCTCTCTCCACAGATGACTGCGGGGACACAAAGGCACCATGAATCGGTTTCCAATGGTTCTCTCACCTCTGCGCTGACTACAGCTTTGGGTAGGTATGGCTCTCTTCACAGTTCGGTATCTCAGCGTTCACACTGGCTCTCTCTCTCTCTCTCCACAGATGTCTGCTGACTACCGCTTCGAGGTAGGTATGGCTCTCTGCACAGCTCTCACAACACACTCCTCTTCCCTGTTGATTTGGCAGTTTTAACAGGTCATATATTATTTACCAGGGTGGCGGACTTACGATAGCTGGCTACGCGATGCGTCGACTGGACAGTGGTTTCCTACGTGACGCCGGGGGCCAAAACCCTCTCGGCGAGCTCGTTGGTCTACAGAGGGGCGAGAACGTCACGCCGGCACACCGGGTCGAGCGCTGCCCTTTCCTCGAGACCCGTTGGTCAATCGAAACTGGACCGGGGCGCCCTTTCGTCGAGACCTCGGGCCGGCGGATCTCCCTCGCCTCAACTCTGTGATGATAAAAAGACACAGGTAAGGTAGCAATATTATAGGTTATACTCACACACCGTCAATAGCACAGTTCTTCACCGCCACTCCTAAACTCAAGTCCGCCGGGCGTTTGGCTGGGAAAATACTTCGAGATGCCACTCCGTGATTTTAAGACTGAAACACACTCACAGCATATTCATGTACAGGTCTTACTCTAGGACCGTTCTTCCTCTTCGTCGTCTCAGGAACGAGTGACTGGAGGCGGGGGTACGTCAGACAAGACAACAGCAATCTCACTGCAATACATAGCATTACACAGCACCACTTCAAGTGAAAATTTCTACATCCAAGACTCACCCACCACGCTCAGTGCACACAATAGACGCCCGTCTTCCTTTACTTCGGTCTGGACGAAAATATGGAGATGGTAACTCGGCCTAGTGTTTGTTTTCGTCACTGGAGCTGTTTCAGCACAAAGACCCTTTGGCTCACCCACCGCGCTGGTTCAGGGGTAGGGCCACCCACTCTCTTTCGGAAACACTCAAGAGATATACAGGTCAAATACATGCACAACACCTCCATAAGGAGACTCCGTTACTCACAACTGCTGCACTTTCTTCGTCCCACGTTCCCCAAGGTTGATCTCACCCTGCTAGGACTCCAGATGCATAGACAGGGTGGTTTTCAGCCACCAACACCACTTTTCCACAAACGTATACTCACAATGGTGCGTCTTTCCTTCCTTCGTTTCTTTCATCCAAGGTCAGTATTCGTTTAATTTTTCTACCTATAAGGTCTTCGGTATCTTCATCAATGTAAGTCAACAACAGGGATAATAAGCGATTTCGGGGTGCTCCTTTCAAAAGATCCACCGCTTTCCTTCCTTTCGCCTCCTATGGCTCTGTCCTCTCTCCGCTCGCTTTAGCGATCCCCGGATCAACAGAGCTTCGGGCTCTTCAGAAGGTGCGTGTCTTTGTATTGCCTTCGGCAAAGGAGCTCCCCCGTGTCACTCGCCTCTCGTGTCCATCGCGCTCGTGTGAATCGCCCCCTTTCTGTGTTCCAACAGAGCTATTTAAGTGCTTCATTGTCTTCCAGCCTCCAATCACACTTTGCCTAACCAATGCCTCACACCTGTGGCTCGTAAAGCCCTAACAGCGTCGCCCGGGAAACCAGGAAGTAAAAAGGTCCGTCTTCATATGCGGCCCGGTGGGGAAACTTCCGGGCGGAACCAAAACTTCCCTAACTTTGGTTCCGCCCTTAAAAAGATCGTCACCTTGTGACATCAGAAAGACGAAGGCCTTCTCCAGCCACACAGCAATTCTATCTAATCTACTGCCTATTATACGTCATTCTGAGATTGATACAGTGCCAAAACCAGTTACTGTTAAGTTAGCACTTCTGAACATCCGTTCACTAAAGAACAAATCCTTTTTAGTTAATGATCTTATCACCACTAACAACCTGGACTTTATGTTTCTAAATGAAACCCGGTTAGATGACAGCTGCAGTGCTACAGTCCTCAATGAATCAGCCACACCCAACTTTACTTTTATAAGTGTCTGTAAAGCTGTTAGACGAGGTGGAGGAATAGCTACTTTATTCAAAGATGCCTTTCAATGCAAGCGTTACTTGGTGATTACCAGTCTTTTGAATATTTGTGTATTGCTCTACACCACGCATTCTGTTTACAATTATTTATAGACCTCCCAAATACACCTCAGCATTTGTTGATAAATTTGTGTCAATATTATTCAATCAAACATACTGTATTTGAGAGCAAAACTATTAAATTGTTGTAAAAAAAAATTTATTCGCATTTAAAAAATTTTATCTTAAAATTATTTTAGTTACAAAATACAGTAATTGTTAACCAAATTTTTTGCAATATGAATTTTTCTTGGAGTAGTTTCATTGCGTGTCCCTACATTTTGCTCTCTGCTACGCTGTTTTTGTTTGCAGATCAAAAATCTTTGCTTTTGAGTCAAAAAAGTTTTGGATGCAAGTTACAAGCGTCTCAGTGGGCGGGATCAACCTAGTTGAATGAAAGACCCGTTTCTATTGGCCACTACTGTCACCAATTGGCCACGCCCACCACGGAAGTCTGCCACCGAGGAGAGCGGTGCTGTGCTATGGAAAGCTGCATTGTTTGTAAGGTACGAAAGATCATTTAATGTCATAAACTCTGTGGAATGTGTATAAAAATGAATAGCTTGTGTGTAACCATCCATATGTTTTAATCTCACTTATCTAAATATGCAACGTTAGTTATTAGCATTAGCTTCCGGAGGCTATTGCGTCCAGAGTTTGATTTATCCAGCTGTCTTACACAGATATTAATACCATGCTTTTATTAGTAAGTTAATCACTTACTGCATACATACGGACATAAAAACAAATATTAATATTACATATTATGTAATTGCACAACTATATTTTCCCCAAGTTATTTTTACATTGGAAGTTCTTGATACTGCTTAAATATTACTCAATACGTGAAGAATTAATCCTGTAATGGCACTTATGTAATGTTTATGTATTCAAACAATATCCAGTTGAAGAAATTTGAATGTATGTTTATTCACATAGCAGATGCCTTTATTCAAATCCATTTACAAATGAAAAAAGCATTTAAGGGCGGTTTCCTGGACAGGGATTAACTTAAACCAAGATTAGGCCTTAGTTTAATTAGGAAATATAACTGTCACGACACACATAAGGGAGAACCCAAACGCAGATGATGTATAAAATAAAACTGAGGATTTATTTAACTGAACAACACAAAAACCCACGAGGGGGTAAAACAGAAGATAAATAAACAGCAGTGATGAAACACAGAACTGGAGAACGAACACAGGATACAAAAATAACAGACTAGGATGATCAGATTCAGGAACACGGAACACATGAAGAACACACTGAATCTAGACGAACGAACGAGCACACGACAGAGAACGAGAGGGCATTATAAAGACACCACACCAATGGGGAACAGGTGAACATAATTAATTACGTAAGACACGAGTACATAAGGGAGTAGGATAACACTTTAGAATACTGATCCATTGTTAATAAATAACTACACAGGAACAAATGAGTAATGTAATATTAACAATCTAGTACTGTTAACTAACACGAAACTCTGATTAATTAACTAGTAAGTAATAGCCCACAGATGAGCATGGTAGTTCACTATTAACTAATCAATAACTACTATTTTTTCATACTTCCCAAAGAATTATTGAGAAGTTTCATAATTCATGCAAAACTAAACAATAACTAATATAGGATAAATGACTAGCACTATATTAACATGTTCCTACTGTAAATACAGGTACACAAGACATCAATAGATAATTGCACACTAGATAGTCTTTAAGAGACTACTGGAACATATAGATTCATTAACCATCTAAATGCCACACATACAGTGATTTTATTATTTAACCTAACTTACCTTTCAAAAAATATGTTTTTATGTATGGCTCCTATAGCTCAGATGTGAATAGCCTGTGAATGGTTAGAGGACTCTACACTTTAAGATTAGCTTTCCATTAACTACTATCTGAATAACGGTAAGCCACTAGTAATGACTCAAGTGTTAATACATCCTTCTATTAGAAAGTAACCATTTACAATACAAATTTTGTATCTTTTTTCAATTTAATTACTTTCTGGACTCGGGCGGACTCGACTTGGACTCGGCCTTTAAGAACTCGGACTTGAGTCCAACTCGGACCCTTTTGGACTCGGACTTGGACTCGGACTTGATGTTTAAGAACTTGGTCTTGACTCGTACTCGACAAAGGTGGACTCGGACCCAACTCTATCTATAAGTGTCAGGACTCTGCCATAAGAGTCTTGTTTTATATTTATGTTTTATCGTGATGGCAGGGGTTCTGACAGTCTCTAGTTCCATGTGGAGGCTCATGGCCTTGTATATTGGGTCATGTGCCTCTGGTGTCTTGTTAGTCCCCGCCCCCTTGTTCTCCTTGTTAAAGGCGTTCTAAGCAAATCTGCGAGACGTTAGTTATTGTTGATGTTTGAATTGTTTTCAAACGGACGGAGTGTGGCTAACAACTCCCCCTCCCTTCCGTGCTTTCATGAACGCGCCCAGCCCCCACCCTCAAATCCTTCTTGTCGTTTATTGGCTGATACACTTGGTTATGATTTCTGTTTGTAGGTTTGGTCACTGTTTTGTTATTGCCATTTGTAAAGCCTGGGCTGTCTACAGAGATCGCGTTTTTTTACAGTTCGATCAGCGGACAGGCAGCAAGCAGATAGTGAGGAGATGTTTGCTGTATGTAACAAAAAATGTTTTATGGTCTAAAACGGGTCAATTCGCTTAAAGCACCTTTAATTATTCATTATCCGTTTATCCCATTCACCTGTGTTGCCCACGTTATCTTGTTTAGTTTTTCCCTATTTAATCTCCTCTTGTCTTGTGATGGTTCATTGTGTACCAATGTGTTGTACTTTGTTGAGTTCATGTTTGATTTCAGTTTAGTTTTATATCCAAGTCTAGTCGGTGATGTCATGTTAGTATTTGTGTATATCATGTTTAATGTTGAGTTGCCCCCTCATGGGCTTTTGTTTTCTATGTTTTCATGTTAATAAATGTTCTATGTTCACTCCCCGATATCGTCTGCGCTTGGGTTCTCTTGTCCCCCATCTCAATCCTCACAATAAGTATCTTTGCAGGTGCATGTCAACTTATTCCACTAACCCAAACCTCTTCCCTAAACCCAACCCTTACAGTCTACTAATACACTAATGACAGTTAGTTGACGTATAGTTGCAAACTATTGAAAGTTAGTTGACATGTAGTTGCAAAGTTATTTATAGTAAGTAGAATTTCTAAAGCGAACTATCAAAATAAAGTGTAACCGAGGATTTTTGATCAGAGAATGAGTGACACTGTAAAATTAAATGACAATTAGTGTTCAAAAAAATTAAGTTACTCACAGAGGTATTTATTCAGAACTGCCACTAAAAACAAACAATGAGTAAGTTTACATGCACAGAATAAGCGGATAACTATTAAAAATCTGTTTATTATAAAAAGCCGGCTATGCAGTCAACTGCGTTTACATTGGAGAATTATCAGTTTTCTCGCAGGCAGTGACGTCACCACCTATAGTACATAATAGTCGATCAAAAAGCTGACGGCATATCTGTCTTAAGCTATATTGTTTGATCTCTTCTCGTGTCTGCAGAACCTGTAAATGTAACATAAGCTTCTATTTTCACAGTTTCTCTGCCAAGTGCTTTAGTCGAGCGGAGACTTTTATGCGTTACTTTGCGCTTACTTCCACGTGTGACATTCATCTTTCATACGCGGGGACATGCGCACATGGACAAAACCGTGACAAAGCCGGTTAAGGTGTTTACATGCCATGCGAAATCGGCGTAATGAGCAAAAAACTACCTGTGCGGATCGGTTTTTGCTTACGCCGTTTATGAGCTTTCCCCGATTAAAAAAACAGTTTTACGCGTTTACATGACCCCACGTGTTATCAGTTTATTAAGCATAATCCGCGTAAGACTGTGCATGTAAACGCACTCACTAACAGACAATTCATCTCATAATCAAACAATTCGACACGTCCAGAGAAAATAAAGTCATCTAGAGACAGGCAGTTACTATATAAAAAAAAAAATCTGTAATCTGAGCATTTGAAACTAAATAATACTCCATCATCATAGTCGTGTTCTGGTGCAGACTGTACTGTGTTTCATCTGATCTTTTAATATTTGTTAGAATCAGATTCAGATTTACATTTATTCATTGGGCAGACAATTTTATACAAAGTGACTTTGAGAGCACTCAGTTTACTTTTTTTATCAATATGTTTGTTCTTTGGAACCAACCTTTGACATTTCCATTGCTCGCTTAAAACTCTGGTGGGATCACTTTAGCAATGTTCTGCAGTTTTTTTATTCTTTATTTATCTGAAGCAATCACTGTAAATTCAGGGCAACCTGCTTACAAGTTTGATCTTATACAGTAGACAGTTTCCGCTACAATAAAAAAGCTTTTGTGGCCCAAACCTCTTGTAGATTTCTGCATAGAATCAATAGCAACATGATTCCTCTAGAGCAGTGGTTCTCAATCCTGGTCCTGGAGGCCCACTGCTCTGCACATTTTGTGTGTCTCCCTTGTTTAACACAGCTGATTCAAATCATCAGGTCATTGGCAGAGATCTCGTTGTTCGTCAGATAAAAGAGACATACAAAATGTGCAGAGCAGTGGGCTTCCAGGACCAGGATTGAGAACCACTGCTCTAGAGCAGGGGTTTTCAAACTTTTTGTGTGTGTGGACCACTATTTGTAATCAAGAATTTTCGCGGACCACCTCATAATACTTATTATAAAATATGTCTACACAAAGTCCTGAATTAATCTGCACATCTAAATAGTCTTACTAGCACTAAAACTATAACTGGTCATCGCATCAGTACAACAGGTTTCTTAACCTTATATCATAATTATTTATATACATATTCTTAGTGTTGGGAAAGTTCACTTTCTACATGAACTAGTTTAGTTCACAGATCACAAATTTTAAAATGAACTAGTTCAGTTCATAGTTCATATTTGAAAATGTTAAACTAGGTCACAGTTCCAAAAATGAACTAATTTATAGTTATTTTTTCCCATATTATTTTTTTAAATGATTGCCATTATAGCCCATATAGAACCACCAAACAGCTATTATATGATCAGTTTTAACACTGAAGCTAAATGCGTAAGATTTCATCTTCATGTCCAACTTTAAATCCTTGTTCAACCAGGGTTTAAATTAGCATTGACTGTCTTTTATTTTTTGTATTTGCTTTACACATACCTTGAAAGGCTAGCTGGGTGGGGGTCGCACCCCGGGCGAGAAGCGCTGCGAGGCATTGCGTGTTTGACAACTCGCAGGTATTGCACTCCACACGTGCACGTTAAATAGCGGGAGCTTAGTCAAAGTCTATTTCAAGATCCGGAATATGCGTTAGCAGCCTATGTTAATCGTTAACGATTTAGGACAAATATGATGTTATTTAATGTTAAACTATTTGAGTTGCGCGGCAGGAATTTCAGAAGCGTCAGTGTTGTTGTGATGACGCATGCAGCGTGACTGGTGAACACCGAGTGGTGGCGGTGTTGCCAGATTGGGTGTTTTTTTCCGCTACACATTAAGGCCTGTTTACAGTGTGTTTTAGTCGGGTTTTCGCCTGGAAGAATATACAAATCTGGCACCCTATTGAACGAGGTTAAACTGAGAGAGCGTGCCGTTCACAGGCACCAGAATGAATGAGTTCACAGTAACGTTTATTAGGCAGCAGTACACGTTCGCCCAAAATATGAACGAGTTTGTATATTAAAATATAAATATTCTTATTTTGCCTTTTCACGGACCACCTGCAGTACCCTCACGGACCACTAGTGGTCCGCGGACCACAGTTTGGGAATGGCCGCTCTAGAGTATATTATTTCTGATAACAAGCAAAAAAAAATCTTAAGTAAATGATCTTACTTCAAATCATATCTAAACTACTGCACAGAGCTAACAAGTGTGTAAAATTCATTCTTGGCCAAACCTCTTATCATACATTGACATCCCTTCGTCTTAATGAAACCGAAACATTTTTAAGTTATTTGTTCCAACTTTGCTGACTGTTAAAAGTGTGTAGGTTTGACAATTTTTGTCAGATTTCAACAAATCATGCATTGTTTTGAAGTTTTTTAATAGAGAATGTCAAAATATAAATAACTAATTTTTTCCTCATTCAAACTCAATTTGCCAGCACGGGTCACAAATGATGCAGCAGCAAACAGAAATGGAGAAAGAAAGGGGTCTTCTGAAAGGAAAATTCATATACAAAATGATGTCTGATGGTTCTGTTAAAAATGTAAACAGGCTGGTGTAAACATACACTTGTATAAAGCATCTATATTTGTTCACATCCATGTTGATTAGAGTATTAAAAACTTGAAAAGTGTTAAATTAAGGTAAATATGGAACAGATAAAAAATGTGTGATTAATCGCAAATTAACTTATAACAATCATGAGATTAATCTAGATTATGGTCTTTATCATACACCCGGCGCAATGCAGCGCAATGCACGACGCAAGTGTCTTTTGCCAATTTCAACCCAGTGCAATTATCATTTTCATGTTTAGTGCCACGTTGTTTAAATAGCAAAGCATTTGCGCCCCCTTTTGCGCCCATGGGCGTTCTGATCTAAAAACAATGTGTGTTCAGGCGCATTGTTGGCATGTTGCTATTTTGAGGCAACTAAAATAGACTAAGCTATAGACCTACTAAAACCTGGTATAAAGTCTAAAGTCAATGGTGCAATGGCCCCTATTTTAACGATCTAAGCGCATCGTCTTAAGCGCACGGTCTAAATGGGCGGTCCGATGCCACTTTTGCTAATTTAACAACGAGAAAAATGGTTTGTGCGCCGAGCGCAGGGTCGAAAAGGGTTGTACATATTTTCCTAATGAGTGGATTCGGACATGCCTAATTAGACTAGGCGCTGTGCGCTTTAGACGATGCGCTAAGATCGTTAAAATAGGGGCCTAAATATTTTAATCTAATGTGTTTTTTATGGTCTCCCACATAAATTGCTAAATCAGCTACAACTTGTACAGACTCAGCAGTTAGAATTATTGCGTGACCTATGAGAGTTATCTTGCTGATGTTCTTGTATGATATACTCCCTCTCGTTCTTTATGATCTGAATTTTTTCTGTCTTTAACAGTACCATGTGTGCGTGTCACAAGGTGACGATCTTTTTAAGGGCGGAACCAAAGTTAGGGAAGTTTTGGTTCCGCCCGGAAGTTTCCCCACCGGGCCGCATATGAAGATGGACCTTTTTACTTCCTGGTTTCCCGGGCGACGCTGTTAGGGCTTTACGAGCCACAGGTGTGAGGCATTGGTTAGGCAAAGTGTGATTGGAGGCTGGAAGACAATGAAGCACTTAAATAGCTCTGTTGGAACACAGAAAGGGGGCGATTCAAACGAGCGCGATGGACACGAGAGGCGAGTGACACGGGGGAGCTCCTTTGCCGAAGGCAATACAAAGACACGCACCTTCTGAAGAGCCCGAAGCTCTGTTGATCCGGGGATCGCTAAAGCGAGCGGAGAGAGGACAGAGCCATAGGAGGAAAGAAAGGAAGGAAAGCGGTGGATCTTTTGAAAGGAGCACCCCGAAATCGCTTATTATCCCTGTTGTTGACTTACATTGATGAAGATACCGAAGACCTTATAGGTAGAAGAATTAAACGAATACTGACCTTGGATGAAAGAAACGAAGGAAGGAAAGACACACCATTGTGAGTATACGTTTGTGGAAAAGTGGTGTTGGTGGCTGAAAACCACCCTGTCTATGCATCTGGAGTCCTAGCAGGGTGAGATCAACCTTGGGGAACGTGGGACGAAGAAAGTGCAGCAGTTGTGAGTAACGTAGTCTCCTTATGGAGGTGTTGTGCATGTATTTGACCTGTATATCTCTTTGAGTGTTTCCGAAAGAGAGTGGGTGGCCCTACCCCTGAATCAGCGCGGTGGGTGAGCCGAAGGGTCTTTGTGCTGAAACAGCTCCAGTGACGAAAACAAACACTAGGCCGAGTTACCATCTCCATATTTTCGTCCAGAGCGAAGTAAAGGAAGACGGGCGTCTATTGTGTGCACTGAGCATGGTGGGTGAGTCTTGGATGTAGAAATTTTCACGTGAAGTGGTGCTGTGTAATGCTGTGTATTGCAGTGAGATTGCTGTTGTCTTGTCTGACGTATCCCCGCCTCCAGTCACTCGTTCCTGAGACGACGAAGAGGAAGAACGGTCCTAGAGTAAGACCTGTACATGAATATGCTGTGAGTGTGTTTCAGTCTTAAAATCACGGAGTGGCATCTCGAAGTATTTTCCCAGCCAACGCCCGGCGGACTTGAGTTTAGGAGTGGCGGTGAAGAACTGTGCTATTGACGGTGTGTGAGTATTACCTATAATATTGCTACCTTACCTGTGTCTTTTTATCATCACAGAGCTTGAGGCGAAGGAGATCCGCCGCCCCGAGGTCTCGACGAAAGGGCGCCCCGGTCCAGTTTTCGATTGACCAACGGGTCTCGAGGAAAGGGCAGCGCTCGACCCGGTGTGCCGGCGTGACGTTCTCGCCCCTCTGTAGACCAACGAGCTCGCCGAGAGGGTTTTGGCCCCCGGCGTCACATAGGAAACCACTGTCCAGTTGACGCATCGCGTAGCCAGCTATCGTAAGTCCGCCACCCTGGTGAATAATATATGACCTGTTAAAACTGCCAAATCAACAGGGAAGAGGAGTGTGTTGTGAGAGCTGTGCAGAGAGCCATACCTACCTCGAAGCGGTAGTCAGCAGACATCTGTGGAGAGGGAGAGAGAGAGCCAGCGTGAACGCTGAGATACCGAACTGTGAAGAGAGCCATACCTACCCAAAGCTGTAGTCAGCGCAGAGGTGAGAGAACCATTGGAAACCGATTCATGGTGCCTTTGTGTCCCAGCAGTCATCTGTGGAGAGAGAGAGAGAGAGCCAGCGTGAACGCTGAGATATCGAACTGTGAAGAGAGCCATACCTACCCAAAGCTGTAGTCAGCGCAGAGGTGAGGGAACCATTGGAAACCGATTCATTGTGCCTTTGTGTCCCAGCAGTCATCTGTGGAGAGAGAGAGAGAGAGGGCCAACGTGAACACTGAGATGTTGAGCTGTGGAGGAGAGCCTAGAGTGGCCGTTATTTTAAGTTCCCTTTCCCCTTCCCTATTTAATATTTTTAAGTAAATTAAATAAAGTATATTTTAATTTTATGCTTACCTTGTGTGTCTGGTCATTGGGGTGGCTTTGGGAATCTCCTCGAGGTGGAGAAAGGGGCGTGACCTTATTTACATCTGGGTCCACCCCTACCTGTGACATGCGTCTTTCTTCCAGGCCCGGGGTGGGTAATCGGGAGAACCGGGAGAATTCCCGGTGGGCCGCTTCACTTTTGGGTTGGTCGAGTTTTTTTTTTTTTTTTTTTTTTCACGTTAGTGAGTCTATTTTCTCTTAAATGAAACTTCACACGTTTCGCATTGACACTGCAACGCGCAGCCTCTGCATGGGTTGTACCATGTGAAGGAGTTTTCCCCTCCCCTCCCATAGAGTTGGTTCGGTCCATAGCCCGCCAAGAAAACTTTTCTCCGGTAGGCTGGGCCGGCCCTACCGTAACATTACGCGTCTGAGAGGAGGAGGGCGTAAAAAACAGGTTGAAGAAAAAATCCATTGGAGGAGGATGCTGCCAAATGTGCCAAACTTACAGATTTATTTTCAAGGGGACAAACAAATGTGACAACAGGTAACTTAAAGAGAAATAAGCCTAGTAATGATTAGCATTAGCAACGTAATTATTCGGCTAATACCGTTGTCAAACTATTTACAAGCCAAAAATTTTTTTTGTTAAAATATTACCCTTTTGTGTATACATGGCGATTCATAGACTTTGCAAATTTTATGCAAGCAGCTTCTGAGCAGTCCCCCACTGAAAATGAGGAGGCCATGAGTAAACAATATGAATTAAAGTTATTTAACCCTCAGGTTGTGTTCAGAACCCTGTAACACCTTTTGTTTTCCCAGTCAAAAATGACCAGCCTAAAAAAGCTTATAAATCACTCGTTATGCTATTTAACCAATATTGTATACAATATTTTTGTCAAATATTTTTCTTTTTTAATTAGGACTTTTATATTTCTATTTGCATTAATCATCGGCCTCATAGCATAAGCAATGCTCATAATTTATCAACCTTTCCTTGTCGAATACACTATAAAAAGAGCTGGGTTATTTATATATTTTATATATTGGACAAAACACGCTGCTGGGTTAAAATTGACCCAATGCTGGGTTGTTTTAACCCACCTGTTGGGTTATTATAATCCATGGTTGCATAACAACCTAACATTGGGTTATTTTTAACCCAGCATGGGGTAATTTTTAACCCAGCATGTGTTCTGTCCAATATTTACCCATTATGGGTAAAAAGTTACCCAGCCTTTTTTAGAGTGTAGAGGAATATTTTTGTTAACTTCTTATCTTAAGTGAAATATTATTTAACTTTTACCTTATTTGTTGAACCATGATATTAATAAAAACTATAGTAAGAGCTGAACTGTTGCTTTATTTATCCAATTTGAAAAAAGTGCTAATTTGGAATAACACTATGGAAAAAGTGGGCCGGTCTTGGGCCTGAAACTCCCGGGCTGAAAAGTGGCCCCACTCCGGCCCTGCTTTCTTCTGTGGGTCCACGAGCCTTTAGTAACGTTGCACCTTATCCATGGAATAAACTTCCTCAGGATATTCAAAATAGACTCTCTGCTCACTTTTAAATTCTGGTTAACAACACATATTTTTAAGCAGGCCTATTTTTTATGTTGTATTCTGTTTTTTCCTTGATTGAAAGTAATTTGATTGTTTTGTGTTTTATTGTTTTTTATGTTTTACTTTTTGTGAAGTGCCCTTCAGTGCCATGAAAGGTGCCTATAAATAAAATGTATTATTATTATTTGTATTACCATCATATATATCTATATTAGGGCTGTCAGTGGATTAAAATATGTAATCCAGACAGATATCAACAACATTGTGACATCAGGGGAAGTCCACAGGAAAAGCTATAAATGTTTTAAAGATGAGCTGTAAGTATTTCTTTGAATGGGATCCTCTAACAGAAGCAATAAAATGTCTGTTAAGAGTTGTACACGTCTGCTGGGACTCATCATTCTCTGCCAATTTCTCACAGGTAAAGTATATATGGTTTTTTTTTATGTTCTGTATGATCTGCTGTTCTTCTATTCAATGAGTGCTTAATTATTTATTTATTCTGGCAGTATGGTAAATTGTCATTTTAAAAGTACTCAGCTTCATCTTTCTGAAAAATCATCTTATTATGTTTTGTAAAGTTTGGTCCGTATTACTTTAAAACACAATTCATTAGCATTTAGGGGCAGTTTCCCAGACAGGGTTTAGATTAATCCAGGATTAGGCCTTAGTTATTTTAGGACATTTAATACGTTTTTTTCAAACATACCTTACTAAAATACATTACTGAGGTGCATTTTGAGACATAACAATGTGTCAGGTATGATCAAGAAAGAACCCAAATGCAGACTTCGTGAGACACCAAAACAGGTTTATTAAACAGAGAAAACAAAACCCACGAGGGGGTAAAACAAGACAGTGATGATGACTGGACTAAACTAAAACAAAACAAGAACTTGACAGAACTAATCAACATACAACTTGAAATGGAAGAACTTACAATAAACAAGACAATATCCTTGGCAATGAACTAGACTAGACACAACCTCTAACAAGGAACAGTACGAGGCAAACGAACGTAGACAGAACACAAATCACAAGGACCTTAAATAGGGAAGAAACTAATGAGGGGAACAGGTGACAATGATTAAACAATAAAGATGAGGCTAACAAGGGAGCGGGGTAAAAGAGACAAGACACAGGAAACACGTGGTCTAGTAAACCAATACTGAGACCACGTGAACCCACACAAAACATGGGTCTGTCATGATTCTGCCACAAGAGACTAAACAAAGAACAAGAAGGCAGAACCATGACAACAATGGCACTGATATGCTAAGATATTTCAGTGTAAGGTGTTTTCAAATTAAGGCAGCTTTAAACATGCATTTTAGTCTGGGACTTTATAAGCCCAGGAAAACACCCTTTTAGTATGTATGTGTCATTCTCACATTCAAAGTCTGATGTCAAGATTAAGTTATAAAGTGATCTTTACCAATGTTTGAGACCAATATTTCATATGTAATTTGTAATATATATATATATATATATATATATATATATATATATATATTTATGAAAATAAATTATGAACCACTGGCTTATATTGATTATTCTATTGAAATAAAATATGTATAGAAATATAACCAGTCCAACTCGCACCCACTCATAAGCAAAATTCAGACTTTGAAGTTTCAGGACCAATAATAATGTATATTGATAATTTATTACACCATGTTGAAAATGCCCATTTTGGGGTGTGCAGGAAATGTGCTGTTGTTGTGTGGGGGTCTTTAAAGGCCCACTAAAGTTCCTTAGAACGAGCAGCTTTGTTTAATGTGGTGATGCCATTTCAACTGAAACAGGAACTATCGAGAAGACCTTCCCCCTTTTTTTAAATAGTTCAAGTTCAAGTTTATTTATATAGCACCTTTCTTAACAGCCACATGGCTGACCAAAGTGCTTCACAGTGCATCTAACATTTCACACACAAAAGATACACATATACACAGTTCAGTACATTCACAGCTAAAATAACAATTCTTTAAGAAAATTAAAATATAAAATAAAATATGAAAAAATAAATAATGTAATAATTGAAATGTATTCCTTCATTGAGTATATATAAATACTCAATGATAAATAACCATAGCTTTTAGTTTATGGCACAGTCCAGCAAAGCCACATTTGATAGCTTGTGAGCGCCAGTTGTATTAAAGGGGACAGAGAATGAAAAAAACATTTTTACCTTGTCTTTGTTGAATAATGGTAGTCTACCACGCATTCACGAACATACAAAAAGTGCTAGACATGTAAACATCTAAGTTTTATAGAAATTCCTCTTTTAGAAATGTCAGCCAGAAAACGGCCCAATCTGAAAAACTGATGCTTATGACATCACAGGCATCTCACTGCCCCTCCACTTTAAAATAATTGGCTACATTTTTTGAGTGGCAGCAAAGTCAGCCAATCAGTAATGAGATTGCAAGTTAAGCCAGTAGGGGGAGCCAAATAGGTGCAAAACCACTTGTTTAAAATCCCCCACCCTAATAGAGCTATCTGAGAGAGGTTTTTAGGAAGCTTCAAAGGCATTATTGTTAGGAACTACACAACACGGGATCCCAGAGCAGAGGGTTTTTAATAGTATGTATATGAGAAAACACTTGGTGAAAATGTATAACAGAAAACTCTCAATGTCCGTGTGTGTGATGAATGGAGGGAGAAAACACTCGCGAGGCGGACCACAGCGATCTCCTCTGGAAAGTCTCAATGTGGGAAACACAGCTGGGCTGTAGGACATCCACAGAACTGTAAGCACAGAGATGTAATCCTGGCAGGCAGACAGAGAGGTTCCTGGCGGACAGAGAGAGAGAGAGGCGGTCAGAGTCTTCAGCAGTGTCTGTGCTGGACAGCGCACAGCGGCAGTCCGAGTCTTACGCAGAATTACGCGCCGAAACGCACTGCGGCTGGACAGCGCTAGATGTAGACAGGCACTCGGGAATCCACAGACAGAGGGTACACAGAGGCTTGACGGTAGACACACCACTCGGGAGAGACTGACAGCGGGGCAGGGATCTAAAGGGGCAAGGCAGCAGAGAGCACGGTGAGTAATCCAAAGGAGCTAGACAAGACAAGAGCTAGACAAGACAGGAACTAGACAGAGCTAGCGGCACGAACACACTAAGACGAACTTGCAAAGAACAGAGGAAACGAGGGGAATTTAAATCAAACCGAATGGGCAAATAATAAGGATCAGGTGTGGGACGGCGGTGAGAAGAGTCGGAGATAATGAGGTCACCAGGTGGAAGGCGCGCACGTGTGGAGCTGTCAAAACATAAACACAACACAACACATGGTAAAACAAAGACAAAGCGGCCACTAAGACCGAAATCATGACAATTATATACCCAAACAAAAAAAATTTTGTCTACATGTCACATCACAGAACAAGGATAAATACTGCGTTCAATTATTCTATGTCACCTTTAAAATAAAGTCTAATAGAGATATAATATGACACTGTTATTACAGAATAAAAACAATTGTAACATTGATGTACAATTTTTGTTTGTTTGTGTGTATGCATGGGTGTTTATCTGCTCTTTACTCATCAGTGTTAAGTTGAGGTTGTCTAAACATTTGTTATGCTTGATCTCCTCCTCACTGTTTTCAGCGCATATGATCTGCTCTGTGCCATCGTGCTGGACCAGAGCATTCCTGTTTATGTGTGCTGTAGCTCTATGCAATATCGTATTTTATTTACCCCATTAGAAAGCATATTTACACTTTCTGAATCATTTCTGATCCCCTACACATACTATATGCCATTCCCCATATAAGAACTATAAATGGATTAACAAGTGTCTCATCTCGGGGGCTTGTGATTTCAGGTGGAGCTTTCACACAGTGCAGGGAGCGAGATGTATTGATGTCTAGAAAGCATTTGATTGGACAGAAAATTTGATGAGTCATATTTATAGTAAAAGGAAAAAAAGTTTAATTTTGATTTCATTGATTTCATTTCACTTTAAATGCAAATGAGCTGCTGCGTCCCTCCCCCATTATGTTATCTATACCGAAAACATACACAATTTTTACCAAGACATTCACATTATTTCATTGTTCATGTATAGAAGATTTAAAATAAATATATTTCACCTTAAAAAATAAAAATAACTGACATAACTGTGGTCTTTTGACGGTTGTGGACAGGATTTGCGCAGAAAACCGCAACAACTTGTTGAGTTTTGAAGGGATTTTAAAAATGGAGTAGACAGATTTTATCCGGTGTAAAAAGTACTCTAAGCTGATAAGCCTCTCACTGGCAGCCGATGAACAAAGAGGTGTAATAGACCTTGTTCACACTGCCAGTCAAAATATGATTTTGGTGCATATTCGATGGGATTCCAATCACATTTGGGATGTGTGAATGGCCAAAAACCACATGAAATCTGTTTTTGCTAATACGTTTCAGGCTACATCCAGAGGTGGTTTCAAATCCTTTTCAAATGGCATTTCCAGAAATCCATTTCGGTTACGTCATGCTGTTGCGTCATGTAAATGTAAACACGTCAGATGTCGAGGCAGATTGTTGTGCCAGCGCGGCATCATTGCCATAGAGAAAATCCAGAAAAAGGCAGAACGCTACAGGACGCACAGATCGGATCTGAACAGTTGCGATACACAATATGAACAGCAAGTCTGTCAAATTGGATATGCACCAAAATCAGATTTGGACTGACAGTGTGAACAAGGTCTTAGTCTTGATAGAGAGGCTGCAAATAGCAGGGAACGTGAGAAGAGACTCCCTGGTGTCTGAAACACAGGTCAGATATCCATTAAACTCTTTGCTGGCTTCATGTGTTGTTGGTTTTAAAGAAGCGAAAAAATCTTCATCATGAGATGAACTGTTGGCCAATTCCTTACAATGGTCCAAAGGCTCCAGAATAAATAACATTAAACTGGCCATCAGCGCAACTCAATTGGTTTGTTAAGAGCAAGGGAAAATGAATTAAGTGATTTCTAAAAAAATAAGTATTTTTGACTGTAAATAAAATTGTCAGGAGTAAAAAGTACTTTATTTTCTTGAAAAAGTAATTAAGTAAAAATATTGATTTTAAATTGTACTCAAGTAAAGTTAAAATCCCCAAAACTAATACTTAAGTACAGTAATCAAGTAAAATTACTCAAGTACTTTACACCTCTGATTGTATCATACAGGGTGGTTGTGTGTACACACATAGGCGACACATGTTCAAACAACATATAAAAGTACATTTCTCATATCAGGTGAACTTTACAGCTGTAATCCATAACATTTTCTCGGTTAAGAAAATCTTGAAATACAATACAAAGATCAACAAAATATTTCAGTTTTAAACAAGATGCATTTGACATATAATTTCATCTAAAGCATGAATAAACCTCATATCAGCAATAACAAATAATACTGCTGAACTTTTTAATGTTTGCTCATTAGAACACACACAAAAAAAACTCAACATCTTTTAAAAAATATATACTTAAAATAAACTAAAATTTATAAATAGCTACATTCCAAAAAATGGTACTGTAATTGCTACAAATCATCACTTTGGGGATGGCGGCATTTTTTGGGATATATGACTTTTAAGATGTAATTCAAACTGTCGCGCCATGAGGGGGAAAAAGGGGGCATGGCCCCCTCATATCTGAATTGTGGTCCCCCAGTTTTTGTTTTTGTATTTATTGCAATTTAGAAGACTAACTGAAATAAACTTAAAATAGAAAGACAAAATTCTTAAGATTTCGTTATTTTCTATTTATTTTATATGCTACAGGGCTACACAATAGCTAACTCCGACTAGCTATTGAAGTATAAAAGAATAATTGCATTAAAAGATGATTGTACAGGAAAAGATAAACGTGGATTACTATTGGCTAACAATTTCTATTGGCTGCCTATCGTGCTGGGTGCGTCTTTTGTAACGCAGCTTAGTGTGTAAGGTCAGAGGTGAGTCATGACTCGTGTTATCATTAAAATGTATGTAAAATGCAAAACTATTGTAACCTTGTTATATTAACATTTACTATATGTAATAAAATGATAATCTTTTGTGAGTGAATTATGTTTTCCCCCATATATGTTTGTGTACACTACAGGCAGGTGAACAGCACAGAACATGTAAAAATAAAATTAGTATATATGAATGTGGTTTTAAACAACATTTATCCACGTGATTATCCACGTTATGACTTATGTGCGTATGTTTTTTCTTTATTCAAATCTAAAGCTACAATTTAACAAGTTTTGTCTGTTTGGTTAGCTGTGCATTACACAAATATTGTGTTTAAGGGAAAAAAATTTGACAAACGCAAATAGTCTGTTTTCTTTTTACAATTGTAACATGCAGGGCGTGGCAGTGGGGCAAAGCACAATGCATGTACAAATAATGACTCCGCAAAAATGTGCAATTTTATAGTTCAAACAGGGATGCTGATAAAGAGCCCAAATCTACAGATTGCCGTTTTAAGGGAAAAATAATTAAACCTGAATTGTTTAACTTCTGTTTATATTAATATGAAAAAGCTAATCTACTATATTTCAGGTACGAGTGAAGCAGAAGAGACTCATGTGTTCAGTAGTCCAGGTGAAAATGTCGCTCTGCCCTGTATTAATGTTCTTTCTGACTGCACCTCAAGTACATGGATCTACAACAAACATACATCATCAGCTGCAGTAGAACTGATTTATGGAGGAATAAAGAAGAAGCGCATAGAGAGAGCTGAGAGACTGAGTCTGGGGTCTGACTGCTCTCTGAACATCTATAAAACAACAGAAGAAGATTGTGGACAATACACCTGCAGACAATATGTGAATGGACAAAAACATGGAACTGATGCACAGGTTTATCTACATGTTCTTCATGGTGAGTGTTTCTGTTAATTAAGTTGAGTATATGTTTAACTTAAAAGATGACAGTTTATTGATGTGTTAAATTAAAATTGTGTCTTTACTTATTATTTCAGTCTCTTCATCATCCACACAGACTGAGATGAGATCAGGCAGCTCTGTGACTCTCACCTGTCAGTTGTTTACATTTGATAACACTTGTAATATTTTTGTCAGTATTGAGGATCTTCAGATGTTCTGGATGAATCAGGCTGATGTTAATCTACAGACAGACCCCAGATATCAGATATTATCATCAGGACCCTGTATCATCACTCTGAGTACAATACTCCTGAATGAAGACAACAACAGAGAGTGGAGATGTTTGGTTAAAATGAAGAATGAGATTAAGACCTCATTCAGCTATATTGTCAAGTTTACAAGTACGAAATCAACATTTTACTAAAATAATTTTAGAAAACTGTCAGGATAAGTCATATCATAAGTCATAATAATTTGTATCTATCAGGAAAAACGTGAAGGTTTTACTGATGATCAAGAAATGAAATATATGAAATATGATAGTTATATTCTATAGTATGGTGTATCTGATCATTCATCTTCTAAAGGACCAACCAAGACATATGCAGTGACTGCAGTCACTCCCATAAACACTGAGAGACGCTCAACTCTTAACTCACCAGTAACTCCTATACATCACAGTCAAGGTATACAATCACTTTTTGACTCGTCTCAGTGTTTATATACAGTATGTTTGTGTGTTTTGTATTTTTTTGTGTTTTCACATTATGGTTTAGCTAAACTAACATCCACTCTACATAGCATCAACCACAACAACAACACTGACACAAACTGTATCAGTTCGTGAGAAAACATCAAGTCCTACAGCACCATCAGCTCCTAAACAACAAGGTTGTTTTATTGATTGATCACCAATAATGTATTAACATGAAAGCTGATACTTTAATGTTGAACTTATTAAACACTTATCTGAAACTTTAATTCTTTTTTGTTTTTATTGTTTTTTAGGTTAGTGATACAATGTGACCCTGATATACGCTTATTGTCTGGGGTTTGTTTTATGTCAGTTTCTTTTCTTACATTAATGCGCCATTTACTACACTAGTGCCCAAACGTGAAGGGTCACTTGAGTGAAATGTTTCTAGACCTTAACAACTTTTTGATTTGAAGCATGATTTAATGTTTAAAATTGTAGTCAGTAAAAAAATATAATTGTGCAAAGGCTTTAGTTAAATGCATATTCCGAAAACTCATCATCATTCAATTATATGAAAAGTCTTAATGATTAATATTGAATATGCATTCATATTAGTTTAATTTGTCAATCAGATACTGTATTTTTATATCTTTGGTTGAAGGAAAAAGTCTCTTTATTTTGTGTATTTTAGTGCCTGTGATTGCTGCTGTGATTGCTGCAGTAGTTTTTCTCTTTGCTGGTGTCCTTCTTGGGGTGATTTGTTTAAAAAGATCACGTGAGTTTACACATCCCATCACTTATTTCCACTTAAAGAACCATTTCAAAGATTCTATTTCTTTCTTCCCTTATTATAATCTGAAGAACCTTTTTCACTACAAAAAAAACGTTCAAGAAACAAAAGAGTTTTTCAGATGTTAAAGGTTCTTTAAAACCATTTAGACAAAAAATGATCTTCTATGGCATCATAAAGCACCTTTATTATTTTAAACAGTGTAGTTTACTGACCTTAAAAAACCACACACACACACACACACACACACACATTTTTTTTAAATCAAAAATAATCCTATTACATGAAGCAAATTTATTTTTCAGGTAGAAGACAAGCTGATATTCATCTGGTGAGTATAATTTAATAATTCAAAAGCTATTACCATTGTACACTGTAATATATTTCTTCTAGGGAAACTATCCTAGAAATAACTGAATCTCATTATTTGTGTTTGGATGAAAACATCTGATATATATTATGGATACTGTTTATTCTTGTCTGTTATAGGTCACAGAAAAAGGAAGCAATGACACAATCATCATTTCTAATATTCCTGTGAGTGAACACATGTGATTCATGTCCAATAAACTCATTCATTCATTACTATGATTCATGAGATTTGTGAAAATTTCCATAAGTGAAAGCCGAACATAAGATTAAACAATTAAACAGTAATGGGTAAAATAAGATCTATATATAATGAAAAAAGGTATAAATTAAATAAACAAATTTATAATAGTTAATAGAAAAATCTGCATATCAGGATAAGAAAATAAGAATTGAAATACAACACAAATGTATGTTTGGACGTTCAAGTCAAAATGCCAGTCATCTCTTAGATCTTTCACTTCTCATAACTTTGTTGCTCATATATTTGTTAATGTTTAGGAGCAGAAAGATGATGTGACTTATTCAGAGGTGATCACTTCTGGTGAGAAGCAACAGAAGAATAAAAACGTAAGTACCATTACATACTCTGAAAGGTGTTAAATCTGCCCTCCATACTTTCATAACATGAGTTAATACACCTTAACATTTTAATGATTAGCAATCTCTTAAATTTGTATCTTAAATTAATTCAGTACAACCTGTTATACAATCTGTAGGTTAAAATGTTTTTGTCATTTTCTCTAATGCTCATTCAGGTTTATTCTGCTGAAAAAGTGACTTATGCTGCCATCAGAGGAGAAGTTGAAGTCCAGAAGAACTGCACAGAGCTTTATGCCTCTGTTAACAAAACATCTCACAAACAGATATAAGTATACAAACAGCAGAATTTACAATATTACAAGCAAATGAAAATGAACCTTTAAACCAATAGTGATTAAGTCATTGGAATTGTAAATATGTTGTTAACAAACTAAAGTGGTGATTTGATATCTACATTTATTAAATTTTTGTTCAGCTTTAGATGTTTGTCTGCTTGTTAATGTTTTGATGTTATTGTCCTTATCACTTAGTGAAAACAGCACTCTTAAAACAAATGTGTTAAAATGAACACATTCTTGATGCAGCTGCTCAAATTTTGTTTATTTGTACCTGTGACACATTTGTACTAATCAGTGACTTTTTTGTAATGATACTTTGATGATGACAAAATCAGATGTGAATGGCTCTATGAATTTATTTCTGTTTGTATAATGTGACTGTAAATGCTCATTGTGGTTTTTATGTAAATTTTATGTTGTGTCAGTTCATATCATAACCTTTAACTAAACTGCCTATTTCCTAACTACTTGTATGTTAGTTTAAGATATTTCTAAACATTGTTTTATTAGTTATAAATGTATTTCCTCATATCGCTGTGAAGCAAGAGAGTTTGTTTTTGTTATTATTTTACTAGTTTTTATATATTCAGTTTATATAATTTTTATTGCATATTCATTCAAGTTTACTTATTTTTTAGCAATTCTTCATTATTTTCCATCACTGTTGTTCAAAGTTATGTCTTAGAGTATGTTTTAAGGATTTGTCTGAATCTTAAGGTTTTCATGAACGGACAATGTTACGGTTAATTTCCACTATCTTTGCTTGGTAAAATAACACCTGCTGAATCTGTTTCAAATAAGTCAGACTGAGCAATAAAACTTTTATTATTTAATAACTCTGCTTATTTTATTCTGTCATAACTTCGTCTCATGCCTGCTGCTGCTGTTCTTTTCATTCATCTAAATCTGCCTTGTGGTTGAGTAGAAGTGATTGTGTTTGTGTTTATTGTCTTGTGTGATAAATGTATTTGTTGCCTTGCTTCAAATATGAATTTTCGCTCTTTGGAAACAAAAATGGATAATATAATGAATCTATCTATGTTTAATTTTTTATCATTGTTAAAATATTAAAGGTTAATTGAGGATTCTACTGAACCTTATATTTATTTTTATGCAGATGCAATCCCATGGTCAAAAGCAGATGCAATCCCATGGAAAAAAAGAACATGACAGCAGCTAAATATGAAAATAAGCATAAGACTTGGTCTTATATTAATAAAACCAAAGTATGTCAAGCCGGTATTGGAACTCAGGTCGCTAACAGTATGTGCGCTGCCCACTGTGCACAGCACTACCACTACACCAGCACCTCTGTTAAACGAATTTGTAAGAAAGGTAAAAGCTGTTTGGATGTAAGAGCACGGCCAGAAAGGCTGATATTAGTCACGTAATGATGAAAGAAAAATTTAATCCCACTCAAATAAATGCATGTGGATATGACAGAAATCCAGTCGGGCATCATAATCCTCTCAGAAAGTAGATTTAACTTTTACAAATAAATGCAGCATGATCATCTAACTGTTACAGGATCCTCTATAGAAGACATGACATTTTAGTTACTTAGACGGTCTCTGCACCTACATTTATTAAATTGGCTATAAAATTAGCTAATTGCTATTTAATGTTTACATTTTTATTTGACATTTTAGTGTACTAAATATATAAAATAGTATGTTAAAATGACACTGGCAATTTGATTGTAACTTAAAAACAGCTAAAAAAATGTACAGTGTACATAATAAAACTTTGCCTAATGAATGAATGTACTGAGTAAACTAACAAGAAACTCTGCTACTGCTAAAAAGGGGAAGGAGACCACAAGAAACTTTGTTTACAGAATAGAACCTTCTCCTGACCAGGTTAGGTTCACAGAGTAAGTTACCATTAAGTTAATCTTGGTTAAGTATTTCATCCTTCATATGTCCAAAGCGTCTTTTGTGTTGTCAGATTATTAAAATACAGAATGGCCATTTCGTTTTTTTCCAGAGAAAGACGAACAATTGTGTGTATGGTGGGCGGAGCTAAACAGTTACGAGTACGCACAATCTTTGGATACTAATCTAACAGCTGTGACATCGATGGAAATCAAACTTAAATAAAAACGTATTTTAAATAACTATGGCTTACAGTCATATACAGCCTTACACATATGATCCAGTATTAGATACAGAGTCAGTAACTAGAATCAAGAGAAACAACAGCAGCAACAATTGAAGCAGGACATCTGTCTAGTAATTATTGCTTGTTTGTTTATCTGCTATTTTAATTTAAAACAATTTGACGTAAATCTTGATGTGTTTTTTCTGCAAGTGCAGTACAATGCCAACTGAGGCGGAAAATGTTTGCTGTTGTTTGGGTTGTTTACATTACATGCACGGATGCGCCGATTGCAAACATAACGTGAGAGGTACTTACGCCTGTGGTTGTGACACCTAAACAGGGTCTTTTAAAGTTGGGACCGCTCCATCAGTTGTAAACAAGTGGCAAATCCGGCGTCAAACTGAGCCTTGTTTGTAAAGCAATCCTCTCCGAAATGCAGCCAGGGAACAACATAAACCCATTCGCAATTACGTTGCTGGGAAAAATAAACTGCATCCACTGTTGTCTTAAGACAGGGAAAGCGAAATAAGGTTTCCTTTTCCTTACATCCCAAAACACATGTCTTTTGTCGAACCATCTTGATAAAACAAAGTTGCCGCGTGCTGTGCAGTTGTACCGGTGACAATGCTAATGCACGTTCTCACTCTCAATCTGATTCACATGCAGGCGTGCTTTTTCGGGGGAAGGATCCCTAAAGGAATATGGGGGTCAATCAGTCGTAAAGGATACAGAAACTTGTAGGAAAAAAGAGGCATGATCTGGCCCAAAAATACTCTGTCACAAGCTCAACTGCTTTTTGACACTTTGTTTAGCATGAGGGTTATAACTCTAAGGCATGTTTATAAAAGATGTTTAATTTAACTTAGGCATGGTCCTTGCTTTAGCTAAGCTTTGTCTGTAAAACCTGGCCGTTGTTAAAACAGAAGCTTAAAATTCTCTTTATGCAAAATAAAAAGAGCTAAAAGGGCCAAATGTAACTAAAATGAAACTGATGGTGATATAAAAAATAAGGATTTAAAGGCATGATCTTTTGGGATTACTGTCTTCTGTTATTTTTTTGGAATTATCTAGTTCAATGATTAATTACAGGTTAGTTTAGTCATGGCAGGTTTCATAACTTCATGGTGTAGCAGATGCTTTTATTAAAAGTAAGTCAGTTATTACAGGAATAATCCCTCTGAAGTAACCTTAGGTGCACTACTTTCACTAAGAGCACAGTCATCATTATACTTTAAGTCACATACACTGCACATATCACAGTTCTGATGTTTATAATGACAGTTTTAAATGTGTTTTTGAAGCTTTGATTGTGTTTGCAGTACGCAATATAACATGTTTTTATGTTTATGTAAAAAAGCACTGTATTTTTTATGTTTCACGTGTAAAAAAGCATTGTATTTTTCACAGAATTTACTAATCTCTATACCGCTGTTTACCACTGTCCTAAAAAGGTTGATGTCTTCCTTGTTCTATGAAGTCCCTCTTTCAGAAATACGTATTTAGTTCTGATTGTGTGGTTCAGTGTGTTGTGATTCGACAGCAGTGACTGATTACTTAATTGCAATTAGTATTGAACAGACTTATTTACATAATTTACCACACAAACAAAATCGCTTCGTAAGATCCATATATCAATCACTATAGCAGCATGTTAGAGTTTGCTATTAACCTATATGTACATATAGTGAGAGGATCACTGTTGACTCCATCTAGATAAAGACCTGGCACAAGACTAACACAGCAAGGCTTGTTTGAGCTGTATTTCCAATGAGCCCACAAAGACATGTTGTCAGCATTATAGAAAGATATCTGCTTTCTCGTACAGTCCAGATACAAGCCTATTTTCCTTGGTTTGTCCTGGGTTTTTAACAGAGTCTCTTGTCCATCAGAAGACAGGACGTATCCTTTATTGTGTTTAAGATGAAGTTGAATCTCACTCTCAGCTGACTTTGTTTTCAGATTAACTTCACCCATCATGATTTCCACGGTCCAGTCTGGTTTATCCCCAACTTCTACCTCCCAGTAGTGCTGACCAGACTGGAAGTTTTCCTCTGAAACAGTACCGGGATTGAAGCCCTTAAACAGAGCAGACGTTCGGTCAGCTTGACGGATTCTGGCGCCCCCTGGAGACACGATCAGGTAAGATTCTCCAGGATTTTTCAGAGTCAAACTCTCAGGAACTACAACAAAGACACAAGCATACATTTCATGAGATAAACAAAAAGAAGTTATTTAATCTATATCTTTCATATCTGTCATGTTTTTAACCTTGTCTGATGGAACCCAGCATTTGCTTCCACACAAAGAACTGCAGGTGAGTTTCTTGGGGGCCAAGGAAGAGAGAGTCAGGAACCACAGTAAGATCTTTCAGCTTTGAAGTGTACCTGAAACAGCCAGTCATATCTGCATAAAGCAACAAACTTAACATCTTTACACTTTGACTTAACTAATGAGATTTGGGTGTAAATACAGAACTGTTTATATACTTAATATCTGATGCCACACTGCCTTTATCTTTCATGCCCTCAGTCAGAGGAAATCCTATTTCATGCCACCACTAAATAAAAAATATAAACAGACAATGCAATTGTTATGTTTTTTGAACCACTACAGTTAAAGAAATAGTGTTCAAATTGCAACTCCACACATGTGAGTTCTGTGAAAAGCTTACTGCGAGTAACTGTGCATTCAAACCACCACTGGCGTCAGCGTCAAAGTAGGTGGAATAATTCATTTTCAATGAGAGCCGGCAGCGAGCTCCGGTGAGCAGCGTCGCGGCACGTCATGTACAGTGTGAGTGTCAAGGAGAGTTGAAATAACTTTATGGTAACGAGCTATGACGCTGTTCAGCTACAACCAAACAGAAGGCATAAACGTTCAGCAGCAACCAATCGGAGTTCAGAGAATGCATTTGAGCGTCAGAGGTCCACTACACCTTTTCTATAATGTCGTTGGGAGGGCAGCCAGAGTTTTAATTTACCCTCTCGCCGCTGGTGGTGTGAAAGCACAGTAACTGTTTTTAAATACACTACAATATATGTATTTTAATATGTTGCGACCTGTAGAAAGAGATCAGGTTGGTTAATCTCCAATGATAACTGCAGAACAACTTCTTTCTTTTTGCTTTCCATAAACTTTGTGTCTATCATGGACCGGTTCTTCTGCATGCTTTCAGTAAGTTTGCTCTCCTCTCTCTTCAACTGTTTCTTCACCTCTTCCTCTTTCTGTCGGAGGAACTGGTGCATTTCTTCAAACTGAGCAGAGATCTGAGCTATTAAGGATTTGGATTTCTCCTTAAATAAACATAAAAAATAAATTGTATTAATAAAATAGTATTTATTATATTATAGTCATTTTGCTAAATCATAAAGTGGTCATGTTATGCCATTTTCCAAAGATTTTGTTTTTGGGGTGTAGGCCTACTAAAAGTTTACTCTGCAAAAAATTGATTATTTTTTTCTCAAACGCTCTGTTACTGTACTTCCAGTCTCTACGAAATGTCTTCTTCTAAAGCACTCTGATTGGTCAAGCTGGCCCAATCTGTTGTGTTGCGTGCTTTAGGTCTATGGTTCCAAACCAATCGTGTGCATGAATGCATTGAAATATGCTTTTGGGCGTCAGCATTTTGAACGGCATCTCCAAAATGTCTCTGCTGTGACCCGCTGACTGGCGTGTTGGGGGGAACAGCAGGTGATGCAACTATGGACCTTCAGTATAGCCTAGACCTTCTTATTTGATACAAAAGCTGTGAAGGCTGCATCCTTCGAAGACTGTCACGTCCTTCAAAAGATACAGCCTTCAAATTGGGACATAGCTTTTGTATCACTGCGCAGCACCTTAGCAAAGTAAACATTATGTGAAACATTCTGTTGCTGTTCACACCCAGATAAAAATACACTCCTGGGCGGATCCGCTCGGAAGTTTGACCCGGAGCCTAAACTTATTCCAAAAACAAAGTCCACAGGGTTTATGTTGTTTATTTTTGAAAAAAAAAAACAACAACAATGCACCCAATAAAGGTAAAGGGTTCCTATACAGTAGTATCTGTTAAGAACTTTTACCATCCACAGAAACTTTCTGTTGCACAAAAGGCTTGTGGGAAAAAAAAAAGAATGGTTCTTTTGATAACTATTGATTAAAATGAAAAAAAAAAAAAATTCTATGGCACCACTGTGAAGGACCTGCAAAGAACTCTTTGTAGAATCTTTTGGTTTTTTATTATACATAGTAAGTAATCAGGTCAAGTTAAACTTATAAACCCTATGAAATATTCTTTATAAGTATTTAAAAGCCTAGGAACTTGAAAATACATGCTTAAATACCTCAGTTTTGGTGATCTCAGATGTTTGTTCTTGGATCATACAATCCAACTGTTTGTTTTCTTTGGCCAGAAAACCTAAAGCAGTCTTTAACTCCCTCTAAAAAAAAGACTCTTATCATCCATGATTGAAAATCATGACAAAAAAAGGAATAATGGTTTTAGAATATCTCAAATCCTAATCATAATTGTTTAAACTAATTATAAGCAGATGTAATGCATTGCATGTAATTTGCAAAATTTTACCTTGGTGATCTCAGCAGACTCTTGTGTCCTTGATGTTTGTCTCCATCTCTACAGATGACACACACCAGCTTCTGATCAGTTTTACAGAAGAGTTTGAGCTTTTCATCATGCTCTGAACAAATCAGCTCTGTTTCAGGAAGCTTGAGAGCTTGTCCTCCATCTTTAGATGTTGGACTCTTCACGTTATCTTCTTTGCGCTCAGCAGAAAGATTCTCTCTCACTGTCGAGGTTATGTTCTTCAGTAGGCGGCTTGGTTTCAGGTCTTCTTTGCTATAAGGCTTTTTGCATTCAGGACAAGCGCTTGGTCCAAGGCTGGCTTGCATGTGGCCTGTGATGCATTGTCGACAATACGAGTGCTCACAAGAGAGAGTCACCGGATCAGTAAAATCACTCAAACACACTGCACATTGTATCTGTAAAGACAGAGGTGAATCCATTTCAACTGTAAAATTTCCAGACAGTGATTTTGTCCTCTACCTACGTAAGGTTTGGTTAAACTTTCAGTTTTGAAGCCAATTAAAATAAATTGTATAATAAGGTATTGCTCCTCCCACAGTAAACAAACTGGAATATCAGCTCTTACCTCAGGTTGTACTGGGACTTGACAGAGAAACATCATCATTTGCACTTTTTGAAAAGTTCTCAAAAACTTGCACCATACCACAGTACATAACTAACTACTGTAATTAACAGTATATATATATATATATATATATATATATATATATATACTGTGAAATTATTAATTAATATTAATATTGTTTATATCATATATATTACAGTACCTTATATTGTACATTATCCTGTATATTGTGTTTTATTACTAAAACTACTTTAAATATTTGTTTTATTTCAGCCTTATGTGGCTGCTGTCTTACATAGTTTTTATTTTGCATAATTTTTCTGACCATATACTATTGTCTGTTTGGCTTTCATGTTTGTATGTGTTTGCTTTTTCTGCACATTTATGATTTAACTTATTGATCTGTTTTAATTAATCTGTATGTGTATGTGCTGTAAAGTCATAATGGTGTGCATGGTTATTTTATAAATGTGTACTGTAACAGTTTTTGTATTACAATAGAGTTCACCAGACACATGGGAACATATTTTGTCTTTACTTTAGAACAACCATCAAACAAAACATACATAATTTTAGTCTGAAAGCTTTTAACAGAAATCAGTTTATTGAATTCTTTAGAACTAATCACACTATGAATTTCAAAGTAATTTATGAAGCACCATTAAGTTTTGGGGATATCTTCGAAAGCTCTATTTGACATTGGTCTGATAACATGTGCCACATGTCACGGCCAGGGGCGGACCCAAATATACCAAAGGTCACACCCCTCTCAACTCTTCCACCTCGAGGAGTTTCCCCAAGACCGCCCCAATGACCAGACAGACGAGTATACTACGTTTAAAATAGACTTTATTTAAATATTTAAAAAGGAAAAAGGGGAAGGGGCAAGTTTAAAAACTAATGTGGCTTCTTCTGCCCTCCAGGGCCACTCGTGACAAGGACCGGGGGCAGGGGCTCCTTAAGGCGCTGGTCCTAGAACCCGTGGCGCGCTCCGCTTCTTCCTGGAGGCGGAGTCAAGAACAGAAAGGTTATCACAATGTGCTTTAATGCGATTTTACTGCTGCTCTAATTCTCCGTCCTCTCTCTCTCTCCTATGCCTTAGGTTCGTCGTTCTGCAGCCGCTAGACACTGGGGGTCTTCGTTCACACAGAGCATTCCTTGAGACACAGGTAAGTGGTTGCTGTAAGCACAGGTCAATAACCCTTCACAGAGGTAAGTTACTCACGACGCTGGGGGTCTTCGTTCACACAGAGCATTCCTTGTGACACAGGTAAATGGTTGCTATAAGCACAGATCAATAACACTTCACAAAGGTAAGTTACTCACGACACTGGGGGTCTTCGTTCACACAGAGCATTCCTTGTGACACAGGTAAGTGGTTGCTATAAGCACAAGTCAATAACACTTCACAGGGGTAAGTCACTCGCAGCCCTAGGGGTCTTTGTACTCACTCACGGACAGTGGACTTTCGCTACAGCGTCGGTGCACCGTGTTCCTTCACCCGTCCACTCAAACTTCTCGGGCGTCGTAGGGACTGATGGGTCCAGTGGCACGGAGCCGAACGCTTCCCGAACTCCCCCTCCTGCTTCCACGACCGGGGTCCCGAGTTGGGGCGAACTTTCGTTGAGGCTCCGCCACCACAAGCTTCTGTTGGATAGGTCGAACACACACACACACACACACAACTATGACCCTCAATCCGCACAGTGCACTTCCAAAAATACTCACTCCTATCCACCACTGGGTTTCACCACTGCCCGCGCTATCGAAGAGTGGAGCTCTCTCTAACACACCCGGGGCCAAGGCTGATTTTCACGCTCTTCGTAGGACTCGGGCCACAACAGATGTAATCCTCTCACGATTCGTCCGAGGCCGGGCGGTTTGGTCGCTACAAGCACAGCATACACACAGCAAGCACGGCACAACACCAAGTAATAAGTGAAACTCACCCACGAAACTCTTGTACACACTTCACGTGATATTAAATATGGACTTAGCCACCAGGCTTCGATTCCCTCGGGAGGATAGCTGGGCGATGTTTTGGTCACCGTTTGAGGGTAGGCTTTATATTACTCACAGCCCCGATGTGTTGTTTGCTACTTCTCTGGCTCACCCACGCTTTCTTGTCCCGCAGGGCCACTGATCGATGCGTAGACGGCGCTTCCTATACAAATGTTTCGTCCGTGTTTCCGGTCAACCCACGGCTCGCCCACTCTTCCCTCTCCGGTGGGGCCAGGGACCTCAAACACAAGAAAGACACACACCAAGCAACTCCTCTTTGAAATATCACACGATGAACCCAATGGCCGTTACTCACTCTTTGTTGTCTATAGCCTCCTCTATCTATAATCCCGTTGGCTCTGTATCTTGCTCACTCACGAGTGAAAAAACTCTCCCAATAATCCTTCGCTAGCTGTCTCTCCTTCCTTTACTTCTCCAAGGGAACGATCAAGCCAGCACAAGCGTCTGCAAAGCAGCAACACAACGCACACAAAGTACATAACAAGCACACTCGGTGTCGTGTCCCTTTAATTTCTCACAGCCCCGTCCTTTTCGCCTCTTCTGGCAGCCGCACTCTTTCCTTACACCATAGGTGAATCGCGGATCAACGGCGCCCTTTCGGCTCCTCCAGGGACGGGGCGTGTGGTTCAGTTTGCCCAAGGCATAAAGGGACTCACGCCCGAAAACAGCTCCCCTCCTTTGTGCCTCGTTGGACCTTTTTATCTCGCTTGGCTTTACTCCCTCCTCCAATCGTGTCTGTCGACTACATTCGCCACACCTGTTGCTCATTTTCTCCCAATCTGTGTTGCCTGGGAGACCAGGAAGCGAAATGGTGTTTTTAAAATCAGGTCTGGGCGGAAACCATCTTCACGGAACCTTTCTCCGCCACTTTTGGTTCCCGCCCTACCATAGTCACCTGGTGACACACACATACAAAATGTAAGTTGCTTTGGATAAAAGGATCTTCCAAATGAATGTAAAATTAAAATAGTACTATTACATTCCCCTGAGCCATGGCTGGTTTCTGTGTGGAGCTTTTCAAAACAACTTTTTATTCATACTGAGCTATGTTGATCCCACAAGTTGAACAGGTCCTTATAGAAGTCTATCATACCTTTTTTTGATTTGATAACTCAACATTACACTGACTTGTTCTCTCTTGTGTTGAATACTGAAGAATGTGACTTATCCTGTTCAAAAACTGGATGTTCACCTGGATATTTTATTGTTCACCAAATGTATAAAGGGCACACTCACTAATGCCATTGAAGTTGTTTCAGAAACGAAGAAACCACACAGAAGTAGACCACACATCTCTCTTTACATCTATGTTACTGGAGGATTTTTAAAAGAGTATCTTCATGGCTTCAAAACTGTCTTTCCATCTTACGTGTCCAGTGTGTTTGTGCTTCTTCAATGATCCAACAATATTGCCATGTGAGCATAATTTCTGCCGCCAATGTATTATGACTTATTTGGACTCGGGTGCTACCACTTGCCCGGAATGCAGACAACATTTTAGAAAACAGGATCTGAAAGGAAACCGAACTCTGAGAAACCTTGTGGAAGACATCCAGCAAAAACAGAAGACAATCAAAGTGAAAGACCTGCAACAGATAGCCAGGAATGGGCACGAGATGTTGTGCTCCGATCACGAGGAACCTCTCAAACTGTTTTGTGAGAATGATCAGAGGTTGGTTTGCCTCATTTGCAGAGAGGGAGAGAAACACAGTGGACACAGTTTCAAGCCTGTTAAAGAGGCTATGAAGGAATATGAGGTAAAAGCCTGTGTGAAATATGATACAATAGATTTTGTGTGTTTATAAACTCAAGATTATGTTGTTGATGATTATACAGAATGTGGCGATGCAAGCACAGAGCTTCTTTTCTGATGAAAACAAACAAGTGGGTGACATGATCTTTAATCAGACCAATGAAATCACAAAATCTAAGGTAGGCTTTTACATGAAAAGATCATCGTGTTTCTATGATATTCTCTTTTTTAAACCTGTACTCGTCTAGGCCTAAAAGAGAGTAAATAAACAGTAGAGAAAAACAGAATATTTGTTTGTCTGTCACACATCTTCCACAATGTATTAATTCAATTTGAATCTATAGGAAAGGTTCAAATATCTTGAGGAAAGAATGCATGCTCAGTTTAAGAAAATGCACGACTTTTTGAGGGAAAAGGAGGAAAAGATGATGAAGCAGCTCCAGGAGGCGGCAAACAGCGCTGAGGCCACAATGAAGGAAAATGCATCAATTTTGGGAGAGTTACAAATAAATTGTAACAAACAGATATCAATTTTGGAGTCAGGACTAAAGATTAGCCAACCTGAGAGTTTTTTGCAGGTATTTTGTTGTTTTTAACAGTCATTCAGAACCAAATGTAGCATGTTTAAGTAGTAATTAAATTCGAATGATTCAATTTCCTGTATCATGAAACGATTTTTGTTGTCCTCAGTGGTGGAGTGAAGAAGGTTTTCTTTTGGTTAAGAGAATCACCCTCAGTGAGAATAAAGACATCAAGTCTGCTTTGCAAACTACGTAAGCTGAATATTCTCCATGCCACTCCCAAATTCTTCTTGGGTTTTTAATCAGGCCTATGGATCGAATGCTATGTAACCAGTTTTTCTTGGTTGCTTTGGTGCATTTCTAAGGTCACGGTTGAAATTTTCCAAACTACATACAAAATAAATTGTCAGCTCGCTTTTATTTTAAGAATATTGTGACCCCCTACATGCCAATGGAAATCCTTTAACCCTTTCCATTCCTTCTATCAGCTGAGAAGTTGTATTCAGCACAAGGCTTGTCTATGATCACCATTCTGTCCAATTTAGCATCTTTTTCTAGCCTAGAAATCTAGACGCACCCTAGCGGCCGCAAAATATATTTGCTGCCAGGGTTTAGTCTAGGCACTCACAATACACTTAACCGGTCCAAAAACCAAAATTTGGTCAGGCCAATCACATCGTGTGTAGCGTCTGTGGGGCGGGCTTAACATGATGACGACAGAGCTGCAACGGTTCCTGCTGGCGAACAGCTATCTTTTGAAGCGGCTTTGGCCGCGACTCTGGAGGACTTAGACTTATGTTTTTCTTTGAGAGAAGAGCAAATAAACCCTACTGCAGTCCTTTTTAAGCAAGAAAGATGTGTTTGGAGTTTTGCCGACTGGTTACGGTAACTACGTCACCTTCTTCGTTGCTCTGATCCGTCATAGCGCTATCCTATTGCGTGCAGAGGCATTTTGAGGGACAACCTTATATCCCGCCCCTTGCATTGAGCCGTTTGTGTGAAGAGTTGCCAGACCTTACATCTTGATGTAGGTCTGGCTAACCAGGCTAATCTTTTTCCATTGTACTGTAAAAAAGTCGTGTATTTCTTCTGTATCACCATAACATTCTATTGTAATTTGTTGACAGACAAACAGTAAAATCCTAAATGTGATTCCTTTCTAGTCGCTAAACGCCACCTTTGTCAAATATGAGATAATGATACTAACCAAAGGCTCTCTGCACGTTTATTACACGTTCATCAAATACTTTCACTTAAAATTCGCTTAATCCCGCCCTCAGGCCATTCAGAAATACTGGTTTGTTGGCAGTATCCATTATCAGTCTCATAAAAATGCTAAAATCATGTCAGGCACACTTAGAAATGCACTTACTTACACGTACACTTACTTAATTTGCAAATGGTAAAATAAAAAATATTTGAAAAATGTACCAAGCAACTGAAAAATATTGAACCATTATGTCTTGATAATAGTAGAATTTGTAGATTTTGTCAAAGCCTAACTCATAGTAGTATTAGAAGTTCAAGTACACCTTTAACAAGTGTATTGTCCCAATTGTTATAACGCATGACATCAATAGCATGCAACATAATATACATTACATACAAAAAATAATGACAAAATGTTTCCCAAAATTAGGTCAAGACTTAAAAGCAATCGAGTGATTTCTGACCACTTCACCATTGGCCCTTATGAAACTGACCTGCCACTTATTGTATGGAGAGACATGCTAGACTTTGTTAAAGAAGGTGAGCTGATTTACTATAAACTCTTTTATTGTAATGTTTTCTGTAACATGCTATTGAGGTCAATTAGATTGTTTATGTTTATGTATTATATCCTGGAGTCACATGTTAACATTCCTTTAAACCCTTCTTAAGCCGTGACTTTATGCATAAAATGAATGTCTTACTGCTTTATGTTTACACAGCAAACATACTAAGAATATAAATGCTTTTTAAAATGTTATCTTTAAAGTGTCATTAAATGGCTTTTTATTTTAAATAATAAATTTAAATATAAAGTGCCTGACATGTTAACATAATGATGTAACAAAAATAATAAGCTATGGGAGCTGCTTAGTCTTACTAACAGTACCCCAGTGTTTCATTAATACACCACATCTATTGTCCCATATATTTGTAATATTTCTGAGGAATCTGTTAACCACATCTGGCCTTAAGTTTGTAGATTTAAGTCAGCAATCACTGACCCAATTAATTGCAATTTCTAAGCTAAAATTGATGTCATCTCGCTTCAAGCTTTTATTTTTACTTATACATATGATCCTGGAAAGGTTAATGTCTATTTGTAAACTATACATTTATTAAGTTTAATTACTTCAATTTATACCTTTTTTGTCTTGTGTGCTTTCATAGGCATGAATACATCTACAATCGACAAAGACCTGAAATTGTCTATTAGAAAAGACGGCCATCTGCAGTTTGAAGGCCAAGAGTACTTTGCCAGACATCAAAAGTTTCACAATGGATATAAAGACAATTATGTGGAGAATATTCAAACTGGTCAGGTGTACTGGGAAGTTGACACGGGAACTGAACCAGGGTGGGAACACGGACTTACAGTTAGATACTATCCAAAAGACAAGAATGCTTCTTTCCTAAAGACATTATTGTCATATAAAAGTTATGAGAAGTTATCTCTTTTGGTAAAAGATAACAGTGTGTATGCTGTCAGGGGTGATAATGAAACCTTACTTGTCAACCAGGTTATTCCCAGGAGAGTTGGAGTTTATATAGATTGTGAGAGACGACAGGTTGTATATTGCAATGCAGACAATATGTCTCTCATTCACACAGTGTGGTGTGCAGATAAATAGGTTCTAGGATCTAAAAAATGAATTAAAGCATTTAAAGCTGTAACCCAATTCGAAGGCTGTGACCTCCGAAGGCTGCATGCCAAGAGCGATTGTATCATAGAAGTGCGATTTGTAAGGTCGGCCCATCCTAATGCCAAGGCTGCTTAAAATGCAGGCTCAAAATGTATCCTTCTTTCCTCAAGCCATGAAGGACAGAACTATTGGATACCTCACAGTCTAGGCTATCCCAAAAATTGTTGGGCACCTGTAACGTCTGTATATAACATCTTGATATTTAAAAAATAATCATTTAAATCCTATGTTAAATAAAAGTGTGTATTTTGCAGAAAAAGGTCATTGTTACTGTTTTAGTATTATAAATGATGTTTTGTATTAAAATTATTGCTGCAATACTATTTTGCGTTTTACTTTTATATATTTCTAAGGTTTGTTAATTTGATATACTGTTGGTAATATTTAATTTCCGTAAGTCAAAAACATATCTGCTGTGTCCCACTGACAGGCCCGGTGAAAGGGAACAGCAGGTGAAGCATCTGCGCAAAAAGAACCATGGAGACGGACAAGACAGGCACGCGCTAATGCAGACCCGCCTCAGTTCAAATCTTATGAAAGAAACCCCTGGCCATATTTAAAGCGACCACTTTCCACTGACGCGAAGCGAGTGTTTCTTTCATATGAAGGGTAAGATTCATGCTCTTGAGTACGAAACGACCGGGTTTTTACCGCTCATTTGCATGACGCGTTTTTAATACCATGTGCATTATCTTCCGAGGTAGCAGCTTCGCGTCAAGTCAAACACAACTTCAGAACGTCCTCGAGAATGCGCAGGTCATTAGACATTGCAGAGAGAGAGAAAGAGAGAGAAAGAGAGAGAGAGAGAACAATAAAGGTCTGACATCAGGTACCCAGGTCAGGGAAGCTAGACGACAATAAACGTGTCAAAAGTATATAGCCATGGCACTCATCTCATTATATGCTCATTTAAACTATAGTTTAATAAAATAATGTATGTTACCAGCAATACATCAATTACAACCTTACTATAATGATTGTATTTACCAGCTGCTGACCACCTTCAAAAGTGCATAACTCATGTAAAAAATATTAAACAATTTCATAAATGTTTCTTAGTTTAAAAAAGCTTTTTATTTTATTAACTTTTTGTTATTGCACTTTAATTGTAAAGATGTCATATTCTCGCATTCAAAAGTCTGATGTCAAGATTAAGGTATAAAGTGATCTTTATCAATGTATGAGATACATTTATTTAATATTTATAATATTCAAAATCAGTTTAGTTTTCATACTTCCTGCTTTAGTGCAAAAAAAAATGTTTTGTCCTTTGCTTTAATGTTAATATGTGCATTTACAGATTTTACATCCATAGTCCAAAGAATGTATCTACTACCTTTCCTTAAAAATATGGGAGTATTTCAAGATGTAAAATGAGTTAAGTTGTCCCCAGAATGTAACTGTGAAGTTTCAGGTCGAAGTAGCCTATATTGATTATTTACTATATCATGTTGAAAAGGCCAATTTTTGGGTGTGCAGGTAAAAGTGCTTGTTTTGTGTAGGAGTCGCATATGCATGCTGCATACGTTATTTAGCCTGGTTTATTTAAGTTAACTGGGCATTACATTAACAAGTCAAAAGCATATTACAAAAATGTCCGATTAACTAAGAATAATAGTCAACTTTATCATTATTAATATTCTGAAATAGGACAGTCGATGACATATGCAGCCTAGAAATGCGACCTCTGGAGCTGCAGCCTTCACATTTACACTGTAAAAAATTGCTGTTAAAAAACAGCCAAATTTAACAGTATGATTCTGTTTTTTAACAAAAACAGAAGTATACTGTTAAATTCTGCATTCTGTAAAAAAACAGTTTTCAGAATAATGTGAATTTACGGCCCTGAGAGTCCACCGTTAAAGACTGCGTCCCAAATCACACCATACACCCTCATTCACTATTCCCTACATTAGTGTCCTAATGATCCACCTAAAATCAAGTCAATGAGTTCAGATACTGAAGCATTAATGATGGACACCTGCTGCTAATAAACAGAATCACTAAAGAAAAGACAAATAAAAAAAGAGAAGAGATGAGCAGAAACACTTACAGACACAAAGACTTAGATGAACATCAACTGAAAATAACACAACACATTAAATCTCTCCATATATCACCAGAGGAGAATTAAACATTTACACAAACACCATTACCATCTTCACTTATAAACCACTTTGACTTTATTTCTGTTATACATCTACAACAGTTCTTACTGAGAACAAACAGGTGTTTACTAGACTTTACAAGCATTTTCTTTAAAGTCACCATTATTGTGATCACTGTTTTCATTAGTTGGGCTCTTGACTTGGTTTACAGTCTGGTTGCTATAACTGTGTCTTTATGATGCATGTTTGTTATGGCAAAGAAAACCAAGAGATGATAGACACTTGTGAGGTTGGATGTCTGATTATTGATCAGTAGTTTGTCTTACCAGCCTTATGAAGCTGAATCATAAAAATTAGTAGTTTTTAGGAATGTTTATGAATAAGTATTTACATATTTGAATCATTACATGAATTATTAGTATAACCGTAATCTGATATCTTGACAGAGTTGCCTACAAATGGATTTTTGCAAACTTGAAACCAATCCTCAGATGACACTCACAGACATCAAGAATCAGCCTACGATTCTCAACTAGGGTGACAAAAGAAAATGGAAAAACAGTTCATCGGCTTAATGAGTTTTGTACTATGCTGATACCCAGCATGCATTGCAGCATGAAGCTTTTCATTTGATAGTCACCATTGTTGAGATTCATAGCCTGATTCTTGATGTCTGTGTGTGTAGTTTAGTCGTGTTTTTTAATTTCATTTAATCCCAATGTTTTTAAGATTCCTCTGGCTACCTCAACACTCAGTTTCTGTCACATTATAAGACTACTATAAGGGGTTGCCACCCATCTAATCAGTAATGAGCTTTTGTATAAATCAGTAAATTACTTTTGACTCATGAGACTTACACCATAACAGTCATTAGTTAGTGATAATACTTTATTTATACTTTTTTGCCATATTCAATGTCTTTCAAATCACATTGATAAGCATGAATAAATATAACAAAGGGCAAACCCAAGGATCAAGAGTCTTAGTAAAGTAAACACTGATCACGAGAATGGTAACTATTATTTAGGGATTAGACTATTAGACTAGAGCTGTCCAAACTCAAAACAACTTGCACTGACATATTTTAAAATACATCAGTGGCCTTTGTTTCGCCTGAAAATGCACAAGTAATGTTTTTAGTTAGGCATGTTTGTTAAAACTTGTTAAATTTCCTAATTAAACTATTCCTGGTTTAAGATAATACCTGTTTAGGAAACCACACCTTATAATTTATTTCTCAGTAAGAGCTAATGTACATATAAAATAAAATCTAATTGGTTTGTAATAAGTGAAGATGGTAATGCTGTTTGTGGAGTTGTTTGATGATCTTCTTGTGAGATCTTAGGAAA
This sequence comes from Paramisgurnus dabryanus, assembly GCF_030506205.2. Lineage (NCBI taxonomy): Eukaryota > Metazoa > Chordata > Actinopteri > Cypriniformes > Cobitidae > Paramisgurnus > Paramisgurnus dabryanus. The sequence goes on from NC_133349.1 coordinate 19,829,324, forward strand.
TCTGAGTAAGTCTGAGTCTCATCTAAGTCTGTAAGTTGAGTTTCTGCTTGTTTTCTCTTTAATTCGGTTCTTGTTCATCTTTCATTCAGTGATTGTGTTTGTTAACAGCAGCTGTTCATCATTAATCACTCAATCATCACTTCATTATCTCATTAACTTCAACATTGGCTCTGTTTCTTTTACTCTTTGTAGTGTGGACACATTAAGCAGTGTTCTTTTGACACCAAGGATTTTGCGATGGGGTTTAATGGGTTAAATGTGTAAGATATAAAAACACAGAATGCTAATGTTTTTTAACAGTCCGAAGGAGACCGTAAAAAAACATTATCTTGCTGGCAACCAAGCTGCCAGTTGATTACTGTTATTTAACAGAATGTGCTGTTAAAAAACAGAAAACTTAACAGTCAAATTTGCATACAGAAATATGTTAATTTCACACAGATATTAGAGAAAAGTCCTTGTATTTTGTTTTTTAAATCATGTGAACTTAAAAACTGATCAGGGGATTTACACAAGATGATAATGTGAGAGATCTCTTAGTGTTTAATGTTTTGTTTTGTTAGGATTTGACTCAGTTTTTGGGTTACCATTGTGCTGAAGAGTAGTGTGGTTGTTTAGGTCAAGGATGGGCATTAGATCATTGATGTTATGCTGCCTGTTGTTTTATTTTAAAGCAGTAACTGTGTAGTTTGCTCATGGTGAACTACATGAGATTTGTGTGAAAGTTTAAATGTTTGCAGTTCAATTTTAGAAGTAATATTTGTGTTCAATGGACTCAAATGAATTAAGTTCATAATACTAACACCACCATATAAATATATATTTATAAACTTGAATGGATCCTGCAATTGGTGTCCTAAATTAAATGAGTTGCTTTCAGGGCATTATAACATTAACATACTGTAAAAATAGGAGAGCTGTAAATTTTAACAGAGGAAGAACTGTAAAATAACATTATCTTGCTGGCAACCAAGCTGCCAGTTGATTACTGTTATTTAACGGCACAATTTTTTAGAGTGTAGAAACGGAGTGGACACAGTGAGGTCATATTAACTGAAATAGGAAGACAAAACGGAACTATAGAGGGTATGCACGTGAGTCACCTTTTGCGAAAGTGACTGCGGTTATGCCCACTGAGTGGGCAAAGACAGAGCGGCAGCATTTATGTTCAGTGTGAAATCCACCAAAACACTGGGAAAACGCGTCTAAATGGGAAAAAGCTGTTGTGTGATAGACTGTACAAACAGATTTAACAAGAATTTGGAGCTATTATTTTACAGACTGCCAAGAAATACAGAAAGAGGAAGTAAATGTATCGTCCATGCCAACGTCCACTGACCACAGGTGGGTTGACAAGTTGCTAGGGTCACTATCAAGTGCAACTAAATGTAATTTTTGCTGATAATTGTCAGTTATACTGACATTTTTGCAGCCGCCGCTACAACAGCCAGCCATTTTGTTGATCATTAAGTTGTTTAGGAGTAGATCATAGTAGTAGCAATATGTCAGGAATGTAAAATTTTGGGATAAAAAATCCTATAAAAATACACCAATGAATATTATTCTGCGTAATTGCAAAGTTTTGTCAGTCAGCCTTCATTATAAAATATCCATAAAGATGAGCCTTGTGTTCTACAAAGGTGGGATGGATTAATAGTGTTAGACAAGACAAAACATATGTGTCAGTAAAAAGCAATGTCTGGCCATATGCCAATGTCCACAGTCTACTGGTTGTTTGGCAAGTTGTTAGAGTCACTGTTAAGGCCAACTAAATTCAATTTAAGCTGATAATAGTCATAATAGTGTTTTTCACAGCAGCCGCTATAAAAAGCCAGCCATTTTGTCAAATGTTTGCCACTCAACAGGGCGTGCTCTGGCGTGGTCACGTGGAAAAGTGAAGTCAATGCATACTCTCTATATCCTGGATGTATTAATTTTAACATATTGTTTTGTGTTATCCTATTTGACACATAATGTGTTATTTTAACACATTTGTTTTAAGAGTGTACTTAAAGTAATTAAAACAATAGCAACATTCCAAAAAATTGAAATTTTTTATGCTCCAAATTTCCAATTAATGTTTAAAATATCATTAATATGTATGGCCACATTTACTAACAGCTTGTGCCAGAGCAAACCATAATTTGGAGTTAAATAATGACTGTGGGGATTTACTAAAGATGTGCGATGGATAAATAGCACTGAGAAGGTGTAGTCTAGTTATTTTTGCCACTGGCCTTGTTGCATCTATATATATCTGTAGTCGGGCATCTGTGTAAATAACCGCTGAATTTATACAGTGATGGGCAATACAGAAAGAAATAATCTAGATGGTGGGTTTTTTCGGATATATGACTTTTAGGATGTAATTCCAACTATCCTGTCGATGTATAATGAGACATCTGCTCTGTTGCAGGATCACAGACGTCAGATTTAATCAAATTCTGTACAGAGTAAGGAGAAAGGCACAATGCAGAAAATTACTCTGCAAATAACTGCAATTGTAGTTCAAACAGAGATTGTGATAGAGAGGCCAACCCTACAGTATACAGATGGAATTCAAACTAATTAAACTTGAACTGTTTAAACTCCTGTTTAAATTAATATTAATATAAAGCTCATCTACTGTGTTTCAGGTACGAGTGACCAGGCAGAAGAGACTCATGTGTTCAGTAGTTCAGGTGAAAATGTCGCTCTGCCCTGTATTAATGCTCTTTCTGACTGCAACTCAACTACGTGGAACTACAACAAAAATAGATCATTAGCTGCAGTAGAACTGTTTGCTGGAGGAATAAAGAAGAAAAACATAGAGAGAGCTGAGAGACTGAGTCTGGGGTCTGACTGCTCTCTGAACATCTATAAAACAACAGAAGATGATCATGGACAATACACCTGCCAACAATATGTCAATGGACAAACACATGGAACTGATGCACATGTTTTTCTACATGTTCTACATTTTCTTCATGGTGAGTGTTTCTGTTTAATTAGATGAGTATATATTTTAATTAAATGATGTTTCTTAATGTTTTAACTTAAAATTGTGTTTATTATTTTAGTCTCTCCATCATCCACACAGACTGAGATGAGATCAGGCAGCTCTGTGACTCTCACCTGTCAGTTGTTTTCATATGAAGACTCTTGTGATAGTTTGCTCCGTTTTGAGGAACTTCAGCTGTTCTGGGTGAATCAGGCTGATGTTAATCTAAAGACAGACTCCAGATATCAGATATTATCACCAGGACCCTGTATCATCACTCTGACTACAATACTACTGAATGAAGACAACACAGAGTGGAGATGTTTGGTTAAAAAGAAGAATGAGATTAAGACCTCAGCCAGCTATACTGTCAGGTTTACAGGTACAAAATCAACCTTTTACTAAAAAAAATACAAGTCATAATCATTTCTATTTATCAGGGAAAATGTAAAGGTATACTAGTCTGTAGTATTTATAACTTTTTACTGATGACCAAGAGGACTACAGGTGGAAATTAGCTATAGCTAAATCTGGTGCAGAGCATCTTTTCTCTATCTGAGATTAATGTTTGTCTGTGCATTGTCCTTGATAAATAAAATAAAATAAATGAAATATATGAAATATGATAGTTATATTCTATAGTATGGTGTATCTGATCATTCATCTTCTACAGGACTAACCAAGACAGACGCAGTGACTGAAGATACCACCATAAACACTGAGAGACGCTCAACTCTTAACTCACCAGTAACTCCTATACAACACAGTCAAGGTACATAATCATTGTCTGTCTAATCTCAGTGTTTACGGTATAATTGTGTGTTGTATTTTTTTCACATTATGGTTAAGCTAAACTAACATCCACTCTACATAGCATCAACTACAACAACAGAAGCATCAGCAACAGACTGCATGTGTGTGCATGTGCGTCTCCCTTAAGTGGTTGCAGTGGTAGTCACATATTAGAATCACTTAAATATAATCAATTGATTTTTTTGGAGATTTTCATAGACAGGGCTGATCACAAACTCTGACTTTGTTTTATTTTTAATCCTTCTAAATGACTTTCTTATTTATATAATTTTATTGATTGATCCCCAATAATGTATTTACATGAAAGCTGAAACTTTAATGTGAAAATCTTTTATAACTTAACTAGAACTTTCTTTTTTTGTCCGTAGGTTGTGTAAAAGTGTGACCCTAATATACGCTTTATGTTTGTGGTTTGTTTTAATGTTTTTTTTCTGACCATTATGCGGCCATTTACTAAACTACTGCCCAAAAGTTAAGGGCCACATTAGGAAAATGTTTCCCTGGACCTTAATAACTTTTTAATTTGAAGAATATGCTTTAATGTCTAAAATTGTATGTATGAAAATATAATTGTGCAAAGGCATTAGTTACATGCATTCTAAGAATATTCTGAAAACTCATTATCATTTAAAGGAGCGGTGAATCAAATACTCAATTTTAACTTGATACTTTGTTATATAAGAGGTCATCATAGTTGAATGAACATCCTGCAAGTTTCAGAACTGAAAACGTCCGTGCTACTGAAATATAACAGTTTTTGGCACCAAGCCAGTTTTACAACCAAGTGTGGAATTCAGAGAAATATGACGTCAAAGTAGAATTGAAGCACCTCCCCATAGCCAAATACAATGACCACTTTTGTAGCCCCGCCCACAGCTTCGCGTGACACACGTGTGTCTCAACAATCAGTAAACATGTCTTTAAAGATTGCCAAATATAACCAAAATGACTTTTAAATAAATTTTTTCTGATAGACTTTTATTTTAACGCGGTGATCTGTTATGATAGAGTAACCATGGTAACGAAGTCTTGGGTTGTGGAAGAACCGCGTGGGAGCAACACAGAAGCTGAATACCTTAATTCCGAGGCTCGGGAAATAATATTAGGAATGCGTGGATAAAGGTTGTTTTTGAAGAGTTCCAGCTCGCGTGGGGAGTGTTTGATTACCTTGTGTACTGTGTGGATTCACTTGTAAAGAAGCAAGTCGATGCTGGATTTGCAGAGAGACTGATTAAAAGCACCACTAATTTTGGATCTGACGAAAATGACACAGCAAGTAAGACATTTTACTTTATTTAAGTTACTGCGTTTCACTATTGCTTTTTTAGAAGAGATCGTTGATATGTCCTGTTGTAACATCCGTGTCTAAACACGTATGTTTGACTGTTTTAATTTACTAAAAACATTAAACGATTAATAAAGGTGCAACACTTAACAAAACGATTATAATTTAACGGTAGAAATATGCAAAGGTAGTGATAAGGAGGGACTTATCAGCCGCAATTTAGATTATGATGCCCGCTTACTGTGTTGTATACGGTAATTTAGGCAAACACTCAACAAAGCTTTTTTATCATATAACTGTGGTATGTAACCAGTGTTCGAATTGAAGGGGGTCTGGGGGGGTCCCGGACCTCCTATAAGCCTTAAGGGACCCCCCATAAAGCACAAAATTATAAATTAGGGGGGTCCCCTGGTTTTTATTAAAATTAAAATACTACATAAATTTAAAATCCTCATTTTGCGTGTCACAAAGCGATACTGTCCATTATTTGTCCCAATTTCGCAATAAAATAATTCAAATGACTTCTGTCAGAAATAAAGAAACTCGCAAGTGCGCCTCATGCTGTTTTCTGGAGGAATTGACAGACGAGTTAATGTCTCTATCTGCGTGTGGAGTATTTTTTACCTCAGTTGCGGTAAGAATCTTTAGTAATCTTTAGGTTTAAGGGTTTTTAAAAAAATCTTCTTAAACAATTATTTCATAACAGTGGCAAAGCTATCCACTCAGACTGACGGCTGGTCAACCCAGTCACACAAAATATTTTATTGGGAAAGCAGAAGAAATCACGCTTAAATGATAATAAATGATAGTCTCTTTAATACTTAGCCTATCGCTCAACTACACATCTTTCAGAAATAAATAATTATTTGTAGAAAGTATCTTTTGCATGTGTTTTTTAAACCTTGGAAAAATGTAACATGCAGGGCCGAAGTGGGACTCATTTTCAGCCCTGGAGTTTCATGTCTTAGACCGGCCCACTTTAGTTCACCACTGACTATATTAAAATAATATAAAATAATCCTCACTGCACTATTCTTTGCAGCCTTGCAATTAATATATTTTCCAAAAATATCATTTCCAATTCAATGCAAATAGTCTAAAACAGTTATGATTTTGCCATAATCGTGCAGCCCTACCATAAGGTATTTTAATATTATTCAATTAAACTTATTCAAAAACTGCTGAAAAGGAACAAATGTTTTCCCCTATATTTTTTCCCCTGGAGTTTTGCATGAAATAGATGAAGAATAACTATTAATAGATTAATCATTGTTACATATATAACTTACCGGTAGATATAAAAAATACGACATTTACCTTTTAGAGGCCGTTCGTATCAAGTTGCGCTCAAGTTTATTTTAAATCTAAACGTGCGGCAAGTGCACTCAAATAAACGCGTCTAAAACAAAACTCGTGTTCACAGGCGACCGCTTTGAAAAGCAGAAGGCGGCGGCGCGTCATGCGTTGTCAGTGCGTTTTAAATGAATATGGACCCTAATTATGATTATCAACGCAAGAATTACTCCATGGTCGGAAGTTGAGGTCATAAAGCGGTGGGGACGTATACCACCCGCAAATTACGCGAATGGGGCTGCTGTGAGTGCTGGGGACAGCAAGCTTCAACCTGGTGGCATGATAACTATCTTTAAAATTATGCATCTTTAAAAAGATTAATTATGTGTAATTTATACAGTGAAGAAAACAGTGTTATTATTTATTTGATTCTATTTATGTACCTAAATACTACTGTTAGATCTTGCTTTATTTGTAACTTTGTTCTTTTCTATTTTTATATGCTCATAATTTCCAGTTTTGCTGATCCGAAAATTATTCGATCTATGACTCAAAAAACGCAATGTGATCATCCATTTAACCACTAATATATAGTAAAATTATGTAATTTAAGAATGAGTCCACCCTATTTCACCCCTATTCTGTTTAAAATTTCTGCCCTTGCCAGTGTTTCACACTAATTTGAGGGGTAAAAATTTTTTTAGAGTTTGAGTTAAGGGTAATTTGGGGTTTCTTTGATTAAAACCAGGATCAGATGATTGTTGATCAAGGACGATCACATCTTACGTTGTGAAATCACAGCAACCCTATAATGAGGGGGGTGGAGCTTGGCCGGGGGGTGGGGCTTAGCTAGGGGACCCCCCCATAAGCTTTGACATAATTCGAACACTGTATGTAACGTTACGTGTATCTAAGAGCAACCTCACAAGCACAATAGAAATATGCAAGGATATTGATAAGGATTTATCAGCCACAGTTTATAATCTGATGCGCGCTTACTGTGTTGTATACGGTACTTTAGTCACGTCGAGTTTAAAGTTTTGTTTCTACTTTACTATACGTATTGTCATTTATGTGTATCATCTTTAGCACCCAGAATCTTTTGTGGCTCAAACATATATGTGTTCGGCTGCTATTTTCACACATTAATGTTTTTATAACATTTCCCCACATGTAATGACGGGGAATGAAGCCATCCAATCATAGCAGTGGGTGTTAACGTCCAGGTCTTCAATGTGGCCCGCCCCTTCAAACGAAGCTTTTCTCCAGAGAGCCACTAATCCATGTTACAAAATAGCCTATTACTTATTGTTTTTGATGTTTTTGAATGTAAAAAACACGCGAACATCATAAGTAGACCTCAGACAACAGTATAAAACAATAAAATCGACAAATTCACTGCCCCTTTAAAAGTATAAAAAGTCTTCATGATTGATATTGAATATGCATTTAAATTAATTTAATTTGTCAATCAGATACTGTATTTTTATATTGTTGGTTAAAGGAAAATGTCTCTTTATGTTGTGTTTCTTAGTGCCTGTGATTGCTGCTGTGATTGCTGCTATTTTTCTCTTTGCTGTTGTCCTTCTTGGGGTGATTTGTATAAAAAGATCAGGTGAGACATCCCACCACTTATGGATCAGAACATCAGTGCTTCAGGTCTTGCACTACTGTAGCCTATACACTCTTAAAAATATAGGTGCTTTAAAGGTTCTTGCAATAATACCATAGAAGAACAATTTTTTGTTCCTCAAATAACTATTTCAAAGATTCTTTAAAGAATGTCTAGGTTATTTATGTAACCCTCATTCCCTAAAGGAAGGCATGTTGTGACCGACAAATTGGGAACGAGCTTCACGGGACCAATCTACTTTGAGAAGCTACTAAAACGCCAATGAACTTGGCATGCAGGTATTTGCATCACTAGGACGTCATGTTGTGGCCGACGGATTGGGAAACCCTACCAAAATGTCACTGCAGCTGACCCTTCCGTTGCCTCTGTAAACCTTTCATCTTGTAACTTAAAGAGGCGGACTCTGGGCTTACTGCAGAGAGGCTGGTTACTACTTGTTTCTAAACCCACATTAGTGAACTAGGAAAACTGGGAAGTGAACCCGTCTGGGTGGAACTAGGAACGCTGCGGAAGCCACCCCCAAAGGAGGTTACCACTGGGTGACGTATGAAACATCCAATAGGTCTTTCACACATGAAAACTCTCTAAGTAATATCACATATTAGAGGGAGAGAGAGACGCAGAGCGGGCTCTGCTAAGGGAAATGTAGAATTTAACTCCACGGAAATACACACATAGGAACCCCGCGTAGCCTAACACAGGTTTATAGAGAAAACATCTAGTGAGAAGGTGACAGCCGATGCTCCACAACATCGGCTGCGGAGGCGGTGGAGGAGTACCAAACTTTTATGTAAGCATTTTGGCACTAAAACTTCGGGAGAGAACCCGAGAGGATACAGGCTCGATACGAACATTATAGAATCTAGTGAACGCATACTGGCTTATCTTGACATCTGGCTTATAATAGCATAGTCTTGACAGATGTTTTATGAATACAGAGATTTAATGCTCAAGTATCTCACTTGTTTGGGTCTTCGGGTCAACTGGGAAAAGAGCAAACTCTGCCCGTGCAAAGGCACAGTGGCCTACACCGTTTAACTATCACACCAGCATGCCATCTTACTTTGACTCCTTGGTCAGACCCATCCTACTCCGGGCTGTTGTGCCTCTGAGACAGGTCTTCAGGCATGTCATTGTATGCACAGATGCCTCCTCCACAGGGTGGGGGGACACATACGATGGGCTTGCAGCCTAAGGGGTTTGGATGGCACCCCAGCTGCACTGGCACATAAATTTCCTTGAGTTGTGGGCTGTATATTGTGAGCGCCAGGTCAGTGGCCACACGGAGGTTTGAAAAGACCGCTGAATCATGACCTCCCTCAGGCAGGTCCCTCAGTGCCTTAGCCTGGTGAACCTGCAGCAACACGCCTTCCTGCAAGCCCTGTTGGCAGATGCTGTCAGTACGGACAACTGCTTGCAGGCCAGTGAGGAAAGAGTTGGCTGGTTTCTCCAGGACGGGATCCCAGCGTAACCCTTAGCGGCTCCGCCAACGAGAGAGGTGAGGGGTTATGGTTGAAATGTCTGGTTCCAGGAGGAAAACAGGGTTTTCCACGACCAAGTCAGCTCATCATGCACCTCGGGAAAGAATGGTATGGGAGGTGAGGTTGAGTCCACACCAAACCGACCACCGCCTGAGCAAGCATGGCCACCATTTTGGGGTTGAACACGGTCTCCACAACCCTACCCAAAGGAGGGAACCATCAGCACTTCAACTGGCTGTGGATCAAGGTGCTGAGAGGCACTGGACAAACCAGGGGACCAATTCAGCACCATAATATGGAGATTGTACTTCCGGAGCTTTGCCAACGCACCTTTAACAGGGCTTGGCAACAAAAGGGGGTGACATTCCCAGAGGTATGAAACCGTCTCGAGACAACAATTGTGGTCATCCCGGGACCCACATATTTGCCACATCCGGAACTGCACGGATTAAATGACATCTGACTGCTGCTGCTGCTTTCTCTACGGTGGGTTAGCGTGGGCACATGCAAATACAGGCATGCAAAGTTCAATGGCATTTTGGTAGCTTTTTGAGGCGTGTTGACAATTCGTTGGTGATGTGATGACATGACGTTGTAGTGACCGTCTGAAAGGAAACCTTTTCTGTCTTCCCTTATTATAATCTGAAGAACCTTTTTCACTGCAAAACACTTTCATAAAACAGTTATTCGGATGTTAAAGGTTCTTTAAAACTATTCAGACAAAATGGCATCACAAAGCACCTTTATTTTTTTAAAGAGTGTAGTTTACTGACCTTAAAAAAGGTTAAACAAGTTGTAATCCACATATACCAACACACACACACACACGTACATACACACGCACACACATACAATCATTTTAGCTTTTTTATCAAAAATACTCCTATTACATGAAGCACATTTAATTTTCAGGTAGAAGACAAACTGATATTCATCTGGTGAGTATAATGAATTAATTTATAAGCTGTCACCATTGTACATTGTAATATATTTCTTCTAGTAGAGGAAACTTCTAGTACTAATAACTGTATCTCATTAGTTATGTTTGGGTCAGTGATGCGCTGGTTAATGGAGAGTTACCCGCGGTTACAAGTCATCCAAAAATGTTTTTAATGATATTCGGGTCACGGTTGGCTGGGTCGTTTGAAATAAAGATGTCAATTAACTATTTAAAAAAATTACTACTTTTAAGAAATGCAGGTCAGGAAGCGGGTCGGGTATATATATATACATATTTTGGCGGTCCAAGTTGCGGGCTGGTTAGTTGAAAACATCGGTCGGGTGCCCGTTGTTTATACATTGACCCGCGCATCACTGGTTTGGGTCAAAAAATCTGATATATATTAAAGATACGGTTTATTCTTGTCTGTTATAGGTCCCAGATAAGGATGACAAAAAAGAAAGCAATGACACAATCATCATTTCTAATATTCCTGTGAGTGAGCAATGTGGTTAATTTCCAATAAACTCAAAGATTAATGAGATTTGTGAAAATTTCCAGTTACTGTGGTCATTTTTGTGTATTGCAACATACTCATGTCTAATATATTTTCACTAAATGTGCCACCCCTGGTTGAAAACCAATATCCTTTCCCGTTTAAAACTATAAAACTTACAAAATTTTTAAAAGTCATTCATTTTCGATCACTGCAGCATCTTGTCATGCAAGGTGTACACACGTTAGATCTAAATGCAGGTTTTATTTAGAGTAATCCACAAACAGGCAAGGGTCAACAACGAGGCAAACACAACAGCAAAGGTAATCCAAAATCGTAGTACAATATCCAGGCACAGGTCAGGGCAGACAGCAAACAATGATAAACGATAAACATGCACAGGTCAAACACAGAGCAATAGGATGACAGAATAACGCTCAGTAGTGCAGACAGTGCTAACAATACTTGCAATGTGATGAATTGTGAGCGTGGTTTAAATAGTCCATATAATTGGCAAACAGGAAACAGGTGATGTGCTGATAAGACTAGTGCAAGGGATGATGGGTAATGGAGTCCTGAGGCAGATGTATAGATGGAACCTCTGCAGGCCAGCAGAGGGAGCCATGATAGCTATCATTACACATCTGTTAAATATAACTAACCTGTCTTATAGCAGTAACTGATGGTCTTTAATACTACTGATAGATCAAAACTAGGCCTTTGTTAGATACTGAAAATCCAAAATTTGAATCCAGTTTACTAGTTCTTGCAAAATGTCTAACTAGATCTCTCTTCATCATAAAAATTACTTTGTTACTTAGTGATAGTAAACTTTGTTGTTAGTTACCACTTATACATTTCTCTGTACTTGTGAAAACAATACCGAAAACAAGATTAAAGATTAATAAAACAGAAATGGGTAAAATAAAATCTATATATAACTTACGTATAAATTGAATAAACAAAATAAAAATAATTACGAATGAAAAATCCCCATAAGGATAAGAAAATAAGAATTAAAGTACAACACAAATGTATGTTTGGACTTTCAAGTCAAAATGCCAGTCATCTCTTAGATCATCTCATAACTTCATTCCTCATATATTTGTTAATGTTTAGGAGCAGAAAGATGATGTGATTTATTCAGAGGTGATCATTTCTGGTAAGCAGCAACAGAAGAAGAACAATGTAAGTACCACCACATTCCTACTCTTAAAGGTGTTTAATCTGCCCTCCATACTTTCATGACATGAGTTAATACACCTTAACATTTTAATGATGTGCAATCTCTTAAATTTGTATCTTAAATTAATTCAGTGCTAACAACCTGTTATACAATCTGTAGGTTAAAACTTGTTTGTCAATTTCTCTAATGCTCATTCAGGTTCATTCTGCTGATAAAGTGACTTATGCTGCCATCAGAGGAGAAGTTGATGTCCAGAAGAACTGCACAGAGCTTTATGCCTCTGTTAACAAAACATCTCACAAATAAATCTCACAAACAGATATAAGTATACAAACAGCAGAATTTACAATATTACAAGCAAATGAAAATGAACCTTTAAACCAATATATATATATATATATATATATATATATATATATATATATATATATAGCGGCTCAGATTTAGTTGATTTAGCTGTGAGACATTTGTACTAATCATTGAATTTTAATAATGCTCATAATCTCAAATTTTAGTGATAATATTTTGATGATGACAAAATCAAATGTGGCTCTATGAATTTATTTTTGTTTGTATGTAGAATGTGACACTGAACGCTCCTTGTGGTTTTTATGTAAATGTTATGTTGTGTCAGTCCATATCATAACTATTTAACCAAACTGACTCTTTCCTAACTACTTCTAGTTTGAGATATTTCTGAACAGCTCTGTATTAGTCACAATTGTTTTTCCTTATATCGCTGTGAAGCAAGAGAGTTTGTTTTTAATTATTGATTTACTAATTTTTATATATTCAGTTTATATTATTTTTTATTACATATTCATTCAAGTTTACTTATTTCTCATTCTTCATTATTTTCCATCATTGTTGTTCAAAGTTATGTCTTATATAAGGATTTGTCTGAATATTAAGTTTTCATGTGATGCGACAATGTTGTTAAACAGTTAATTTCCACTATCTTTGCTTGGTATAATAACACCTGCTGAATAGGTTTCGTATGAAGTCAGACTGAGCAATTAAACTTTTATTATTTTATAACTCTGCTCATTTTATTTTGTTATAACTGTTATGTGGGTGGTACAAGATTGGACAGAACCCAAATGCAGACAGCAGTATCTCAACGAAAGACTTTTATTATATAACAAAAACAGAAAACAAAACCCACGAGGGAGCAAAACAACATAAACAGGATGACTTAATGAACACTAAACTAGACAAGACACAAGACTACACTATAACACTAAACAGGATGACACTTAACTATAAACTTGACTAGACACTAAATATACTATAAACTAGACTTCACTCGACTCGACAGAATACTCACAGGTAAGGCAACAAACGAACAAGCACAGAGTAACAAACTCAAGGACCTTAAATAGGGGAGAACTAATGAGGACAACAGGTGACATGGGTTCAACAATAAAGAGGATGACAAGGGAGCGGGGTAAAAGTGACAAGCCACAGGGAACACGTGGTCTAGTAAAACCAATACTAAGACCACGTGATCCCACACAAAACATGGGTCTGTCATGATCCTGCCACAAGAGTAGATTAAACAAAGGACAAGATGGCAGAATCATGACAGAACCCCCCCTCCTTTAGGAGCGGCTTCCAGACGCTCCCCAGGGGAACACTAGACACAGGACATGACAGACTGGCAGACAGACAAAAACCATGAGAACATGACAAGTATACACAGGGGCAGACAAGAAAAAATTACAAGAGGGTTGGGGTGACATAATAAAAACAACAAACAAGGGAGGGGGGGCGGAGGCATAACAGAGTTCACAAAAGGAGAAGGTGGGGACGGAGACTGAAGCCCAGAGGGTAAAGTTGAGGGTTTGGGGTGAGGAGTCCGGGCAGGCTCTGTGGGGTTCTTGGAGGAAGCAGGCTTGGTGGGGTTCTTGTATAAGATGTGTTCATGTTTCACGTGTAAAAAAACGTGGTATTTTTCATACAATTTACTTATCTCTATAGCACTGCGTTCACTGTCCTAAAAACGTGCTGATGTCTTCCTCGTTCTATAAAGTCCCTTCTTCAGAAATACGTATCGAGTTTTGATTGTGTAGTTTGTTTGGTGTGTTGTGATTCCATAGCAGCTTAGCTTAGAACAGTGGTGCTTGTGTACAGTGCATTTTCATATACAATTATACCTAGTAGTGCTGTTGGTTAGTTGTCTTATTATTTTTTAGGTTTAATTACACAGAATTCATGATAAATGAATGTATTTTATAAAATGTCATAAAACTGGGGCACCCCTGGCACCATCTCGCGGCCCCCCTGGGGGCCCCGGCCCCCAGTTTGAAAACCACTGGCTTAGCAGACAAAGCTGGTGACTGACGTATTCCTGTGGGCGGAGTTTAGTCAAAAAAACTGTTCTACTGCCGTCATTAAAGCAGGAAGTAAAGGGGTGTAGGCCAAACCGGCCGTTCGCTGTATGCTTTGAAAGGCAAATTCTGTTAAAGAAAATATATCGCCTGGCACTGAACTTTGAGCTTTATCATTTTACAGGCAACATTGTAGCAACATTACACACTAACTAAAGTTTAAAAATAGGATCAGAAAGAACGTGACCTTTAAGTTTGTAGACTAAAGACTATGATTTTTAAAAAACACTTTGGAAAAGAGTCGGGCCGAGTACCAAAACACACTTGTAGCCAACAAGGAGTGAGGGGCATGTCTACTAACCGACATCGTTACCTGGGTTGCGTTTGCGTGGGGCGGGTCTATCAAAAGAAGGTCCAGATTCTATTGGGGTAGGTGCGTGTTTGTTTAGGTCATTTCAAATATTAACATTGGCTTTCAGAGATCATGCACCCCGCCTTTAATGGCAATTACTGAGCTAAGATTAATGTTAAGTTATCTCATCTCAAGCATTAACTTGTACTAATACATACAGTGGCAAGAAAAAGTATGTTAACCCCTAGGAATAAACTGGGGTGCGTTTCCCAAAAGCATCGTTAACCAACGAACATCGTAAGTTCCATCGTTACTAACATCGTTCAATGATTTGGTGTTTCCCGAAACCATCGTTCAAACGAACATTCGCAAACTGCATCGCTAACTTGTGTCGTTGGAACGACAGCTCTTGACCTGTCGTTAGAAGCATCGTTCCTTGTTATTATCATATGTAGACTTACGTTGATCATGCTTTTAAACAAAATAAGCAAAAAACATGTAGTACAGTCTATATCCATCATTCGAAATATATTACAAGTTTATTTTACGTCTTTAAATTTGTAAAAAGAATGAAAGCGCTGCATTTGAAAACTGCGCATGTGCGCAGACCTACGAGCTTTAAGACCCTGGGGAATCCCTGGGAGGAGTGATGTAAGAGGGAACTTGGGTGTGAATTAAATATCTTGAAAAAAACAATAGATAACTAAAACACGATAACAAAATCAGTCTTCCTTTGCAATATATGTTATTTACAGCAATAATCTGACATTAAATCGATTTGCACAGATTAATTAGTACTTCACGTCCAACGTGACATCATCAACTTTGTTGTTAAACCAACATTGTTCAAACGACGAATGTGCGACAAAGTTACTATGCTTTCGGGAAACAGTCGTGACAAGGTAGTTCGTTTTCGTACTATTGTCATTCAGCAACGAGTTACGTCGTTGTTTGGGAAACGCATCCCTGGTTTTCTACCGTGATTTGCCATAAAATGTGATCTGATCCTTATCTAGGTCACAACAATGACAAACATAATGTGTACAAGCTGACAACACACTAAAAAATTCTATCTTTTTGAAAACACCCATTAAACATTAACAGTGCTGGAGAAAAAAATGTAAGTGAAGGAGTGAACACTTGGATTTAATACTTGAACCTCATTTGGCAGTAATTACTTCAAGTAAGGACAAAACCGGTTCAACTCAGACACATTTGTAGGATGTCTGGTGTAAACCTCTCTCTTGAGGTCATTCCACAGTGTGAGATGGGCTTTGACTAGGCCACTCCAAATGCAGTAGCAGTTTTAACATAAAGTGGCATGGCATCTTACGCACAGAAGCCAGTGGCACGTGCCACTACGTTTTGTGGCACTTCCGGTTTCAATTGGCTCGTACCAGTGGCTCGTCGAGTGGCACTTCCGGTGTCCAGTGGCTCATGCCACTCCGTTTAGTGGCTCGTCGAGTGGCACTTCCGGTGTCCAGTGGCTCATGTCACTGTTTAGTGGTGGCTCGTCGAGTGGCACTTCCGATGTCCAGTGGCTCATACCATTCCGTTTGTGGCTTGTCTACTGACACATGTCAGTAAAACTTAGGTCTGTTGGATTGAGGCATATGTGGCACTGATATTCACCGATCGATCATTACAGAACCGAGAGTAACTTACGCGTGCTGCTGCTATGTTCATTCAATTGTGACACAATGATTTTGTGTGTCCTTTTTGACTGTCTGGTGTTTCCGGTAACCAAATGTTTGAAATGCATCGAGAGCTAAAAAGGACATTTTGATGATCGTATGATCATAATTCAAAAATTAAGTATTAAAAATGTAAATATTTAAAATGGGAAGGCAAATATTTTATATATTTAATAAAGCACAACATTTGTCTGAGCTATATTGTATATTGTATAATAGTTTTAAATATAAATTTTCTAATTGTATTATTTGTGAAAATGTAGTCTGTGAGTGCCATGTTTTTATTTGTAAACAGTGCCAATGTGTTGTATTTAATAAAAAGTGTCATTTATAAGAATCTCGCAGAATATTATAATATTTTTTTTCTGCAAAGTACCGCATTTACACACATGCACGCCAAAACAGTAGGTGTCAGTCTAACCATGTTTATGTTTAAAAACAATGTCCTATTACATATTTTACAACTTGATATTTTTTTTTTTTACAACTTGATATTTACACGATGTTGACAGTGCAGATACGTCACGTGCCCTTCAAAATTACATTTTATATAGTCTATATAGATTGTTGTCTATAAGAAATAAGGGTTTGAACAAATTATTATTTCACAACATTTATGAGATGGTAATTATTTTAAATAAATTGTTGGATTATTTCAAAGCAAAACAGATTTACAAAGCACTTAGCAATACACTTTACAAACGATTAAATCAAACACAGTTTTTTCCTTTATTTTATGCATTTCATTGGATCTAAATGTTGCCGACAGTATGCTTTAAGGAGGAGTCAGTTTTTTCTTCGATCTCGTCTTTCATTTAAAGGGTATCTAGTAGACTCAATTAAATTAGGCATACTACTTTAAAAAAAAGATTTAAAAAAACTGATTAAATATTAAGAAAAGGCACAATGTTCACACGACCATGGCTCAGACAAATACTGTGCTTTATTAAATGAAAACACTTTGCATATTATGCATTTCCATTTTAAATATTGTGATCATACAATTCCTTTATGAATGAGCGTCAATATGATATATTTATCTCTCGACTCAATTTACGCATTCGGTTACCTGAAACATCAGAGTCAGAAAGGACACACAAAATCATTGTGTCACAATTAAATGAACATAGCAGCAGCACGCGTAAGTTACGCTCGAATCTGTAATGATCGATCGGTGACTATCAGTGCCACATGCCTCAATCAAACAGACCTAAGTTTTACTGACATGTGTCAGTGTACAAGCAACCAAACGGAGTGGTATGAGCCACTGGCCATCGGAAGTGCCACTCGACGAGCCACTAAAAAGTGGCATGAGCCACTGGACACCGGAAGTGCCACTCGACGAGCCACTGGTACGAGCCAATGGAAACCGGAAGTGCCACTAAACATAGTGGCACGTGCCAGTGGCTTCTGTGCGTAAGATGCCATGCCACTTAATGTTAAAACCCCTTCTCTCCAAATGGCACATTTTGTTTTTCTTAAGCCAGTCTGTGGTGGATATACTTCAGTGCTTAAGGTCATTGTCCTGCTGCATGAACCAACTTCTACTGAGCTCCAACTGGTGGACAGCCACCCTGACATTATCCTGGAGGATATTTTGTTAAACTTTGGAATTCATTTTCCCCTCGAATGCAAGTGGTACAGGTCCTGAGGCATCAAAGCATGCCCAAATCATGATGTTCCCTCCACCATACTTTTGGGATGATGCTTATTATTGGTAAGCTGTGCCCGTTTTGCGGTCATAGTATTTTTTCTTTTTTCAATTCAACTTTTGTTTCATCAGTCCATAAATCATTTTCCCAGTAGCACTGGGGAAAGACAAGGTGATCTTTTGCTAAATTCAGGCTCACAGTAATGTTTTTCGAGAGAGCAGCAGCTTCCTCCGTGGTGTTCTACTAAGACACCATGCCTGCTCAAAGACTTACGTATGGTACACTCATGAACAGCGATGTTAGCAAGTTCCAATGATGCCTTCAAATCTTTGACTGTCATTCGGAGTTGTTTCTTTACCTCATTGATGGGTTGCTTCTTTACCTCATTGATTCTTCGTTGCGCTCTTGGGGTCATTTTGACTGAGCGCCCACTTCTTGGTAGATTAGCAACAGTTCCAAAACGTCTCCATTTGTAGTTGGTTGACTAACTGTAGACTGGTGAATTTCTAAAATCATTGAAATAACTTTGTAACCCTTTTCAGCTTTATTTAAAGCAACAATTTTTGATCGTAGCTCTTCTGAAAGCTCATTTTGGCTCACATAAGCGTGTTCTTCTTGTGCAGAGCAGACTCCAAAAGATCTGAGGGGTTTTTATCAGTCAAAGTACCTTTAGTCCACAACTGCAGGTGTGCTGAAACCTGACTCAAATATCTTTTTTTATTTCTTTAATTTAAAGGTTCACATATTTTTTCCACAAGCTCTTTGACCTTTTTTGGTTGTTTTCAATAAAGACATGAAAGATCAGAATGTTTTTTTGTGTAATTATTTTTAGACACATTATGTTTGTCAATACCCTTAACTTCATGATGAAGATCAGATCATATTTTATGACAAATCTATTCAGAAAACTGAAATTGCAAAAGGTTCATATACTTTTTCTTGCCATTGTATATGATCCTGAAAAAGTTCATAAAGTACACATTTATTAAGTTTATTTACTTCAACTTATACTTGTTTCGTCTTGTGTGTTTTCATTAGGCATGAATACATCTATAGTCAACAAAGACCTGAAATTGTCAATTAGAAAACACAGCCACCTGCAGTTGGAAGGCCAAGAGTACTTTGCCAGACATATGAAGTTTCACAATGGATATAAAGACAATTATGTGGAGAATATTCAAACTGGTCAGGTGTACTGAGAAGTTGACACGGGAACTGAACCAGGGTGGGAACATGGGCTTATAGATATTATCTGAAAGATAAGAATGCTTCTTTCCTAAGGATATTGTTGTCATATAAAAGTTATGAGAAATTATCTCTTTTGGTAAAAGATAACAGTCTGTATGCTGTCAATGAAATTGTGCTTGTTTAACATTATTCCAGTTAACGACTAACTTCTTGTTATGACAACATACACTGTTAATTTAAAATAAGACGTAAGTGTGCCAACAGCAGTTGGCCCGCCATCTACTGGCTAAAAAAAATATTGGCCCGCGGCCAAAGTTACTTGCCGACCCCTGACATACAGTATGTCGTGATGTATCAACATGGAGGAATGTAGTACATCCAAAATCATTCATACAATCCAGTTTTATAATATATAGCCTACCTACTGTTTTAACGGTTGATGCATACATCATCTAATTCAGTACCTACTGTCACAGTATGCGATTTCAAAAATTGCACTGTACGCGGACCCTTATGTAAACTTAAATGATAATAATGTATGTTACAGTAGAGGAAAAATCTGGAATCAGCAGCATATGTCAAATACTTCAGTGAGAGAGTGAGTTACATTATTGTTGGCCTGATGTTTGCTGGATGTTTTGATCATCCCTCTGAATCTGATTTCTAACAAAAGTGCAATTATTTTCGCTTTTTTTGAAGAAACCTATCTATATTTGAGAGGTGAGAAACAGAACAAAAGAAGATAGGATAAAAAAATTTCTGGAAGGCATTACACTTTTATGAAAATCATAAAAAATGTGTGCTGGCTGGCAACGTTTTTAAAAAACGCTGGCAGGGAAAGAGAGTTAATCCTCTATTCAATGAAAAGAGGCAGAGTTTAAGGGAAAGCAGCATCCTTTATAAAGAAAGAGCAAAAAACATAAAAAGGTGACATTGCCAAAGTCTTGCCAACTTTTTGAACAAAGTCTCAGTGAGGGCTGAACATCTGTAAAAATATTTTTCTTCCCTGAAGTATGATTAAGTGATGCCCAGGGCCGCATTAACACTGTAAGGGGCCCCTGGGCTTTACCCTTTTGTGGGGCCCTTCATCCACCAGAATTACAGCCTACATTCACACAATCTTTATAATAACCCTGCTGAAAAAAACAGCATCAAACCAGCATGGACCAGCATGGGAATTATGCTGGTCTATGCTGGTTTAGCTGGTGGTCACCAGCATACCAGCACCAAAACACAACATATGCCGGTCTTGCTGGTATGACCAGCATGGGATGCTGGTGCTAATGCTGGTTTGGTGCTGGTATAGCTGGTGCTAATGCTGGTTTGGTCCTTGTTTAGCTGGTGCTAATGCTGGTGCTAATGCTGGTTTAGCTGGTGTTCACTAGCAAACCAGCACCAAAACACAACATATGCTGGTCTTGCTGGTATGCTGTTTTTTTAGCAGGGCACTAAGTGCAAGTTGTCAGGCTTTTATTTTGCTGGAATAAATGCAATAACAAAATATTAAAACCATATCAGAATGCCCACAATATACACAAATATCACTGCATAACATATGCACATAGTCCTAGCTAGGGGTGACCCGAATAGTCTAAGATTGGATGCTTTGACAGGAGAAGCCTGATTCGACTACTGCACAGTCGAATCGTCGCAGATGTGTTATAAAATGAGGATCATTTAAATTTGGCTGTATAAGGGTGCACATTATCTGATTTCACATATAACAGGTTTCTCCCAATATAAAAAATATACAGCCTATTATGATAATACTAAGTAAATAATATGTGAAAAAGTAGCTTTAAATAAATATTTTTAATGCAGTTCTAAACGTAGGTTCGGGAGGAGCCTAAACATTCAGGCCTGTCAATCATCATCATCATGGGCGTATATAAGGCAGCCTTCAGGCCTTCCTGTCCAGCTGCTCTCTTTTCCGGATTTTGGCCCCGCCCGTTTCCGGAATCACGTCTACACAACGAGCTCCAGCTCCTACTAACTTGGGAAATATATTTTTAAATTCCAATGCAGCAGCTTTTTTAGTACCCGCTCTCACTACCGCTGTAGTTGATGTCAGGGGCTGTGCTCAATATTTTTGCATTTCGGATGTTCTTTTACACGACAACCGCATGCTCGATTGCAAACGTTGTTTGACAACGGCGACGTGACATCATGCGCTTCTGTTAATTCCGTCTACGCATGCGCGATCGACCAAAACAACAATGGCGGCCCACAGGACTGTGTTGCACTTGTTTTCGCGTTTATTAATCCATTTTCCATCAAAGCTAACAATTATCGGAGCTTTATAATCCAGAGTTAATCGTAGTGAAACCTACCTTATTGTCAATTCAATCAAACTGCTCATTTTTTCGTTCTTCTCGATAGTTTATTTTTTTCTCAGAGCTCTGTAGAAGAATTCGCTACACGCTCCCGCGTTCTTCCATCCAAGGCAACACCGCATTCCACTGGCCCCGCATGCATACATGATATGACAGTCTCCGCGGACGGGCAAGGATCCCACGCAATGGTCTACAACGAGCCTCCGCTTTTCGCGCACACGTCTCAGGCGAAAGGCATGACGCGCTAACTGTTGCACTTTTCTTTGAACCGACAGCATTGAGCAATTGAGTTAAAAAAAACCAACACAAAGCTAAGGATAGAAATAGTCGTCTGTCGGAACAACCCTATTGTTGTAACACAAAAACTTGACACATATAAGAACATGAACAAAATAACAATCTCATAAATATGTCTTTATTAAACTTTCATTTCATTTACGTTTTTACTTTTCAAGCAATGCAGAAATCGGATTGTAGTTATTTCCATATCCAGGGTACATTCTTTATAAATATAAGATAGCCTATCTCTTGTTTTAAATGGCAAGTTTCTATACTTCATAGTAAAGACGCATATACATTAAATAGCATTGTATTGCATGGATCAATCAAAGAGATTTGTTGCAGGCTTGCCTGCTCACACGGGCTCGCCACGAGTCCGGTTAAGTATTATTTAAAGCTGATCTTTCTGTCGCTTTATCTCTACCGCAGTAGGGATCTCCGTTTCTCTCCGTTACAGAACCGCCGCTCGCATTATCACGGTAAGCTAGTCCACTTTCATCAACCTTATAAGCATATAATGTTTATTCGTTAAATATATTGCTTCTTCATTGCTTTAAATATTATTCACAATTGATTGGAACATCTAAAAAAACGCGGTTCGGTTGATGCTAATTAGTGCTTAATTAACAGGCGACCTAACCCCGGTCTCATTGCTATTCACAATTTGTCCAACAGCCAAACCACAGTGTTTATTAAAACATTTAAACACGCTTCGCAATTTGAAATCGTTCTTCGGTATTGTCTCTCATCGCCGCACCATTAAATTGATATCAGGTCATTAAATATCACGCCGCTGAGTTATGCCAATAAACTTTATAGACTTATGGACTAAAGAAGATTTGTCTGTATTAACTCACCTCGTAACCAACTGCAGGACTTCATCCCTAAACGCCGGTTTCTACTAGAAGCGCACATAATTCTTTACCATCGAATAATTTCCACCTGTCTCACCTAAAGTTCATTCCCTCAGCCGCAGCAGCAACCACAAACACCGCTCCCGCACTTGATTTCATTTTCAATCTCAAGGCCAACAGCAGTTATCTGACCAACCGCAATAGCGCCAGTTAAAATCCATTTCTCACTGCCGCAGCAGTGTTCTCGGACTCCGATTATTCACCAGACCCAGTTAAACTTGATATTTCTCCACCTCAGTAATTTCGTCCTCTCACGATACTTTGTCAGAGAAAATTGTCAATTTTTTCTATTTGCAGTTGTGATCCCGGTTTCGTCCTATCACCCAGCTTTTAAATTAATTTTACTTCATTGTTTCAGCAATGATAAACACACTCTAGGGTCTGCCACAGTATTTCATCGTCGGGGAACATTAGACTTCATTCTTCAATCGAGAGATGTCACATCCTATTGGATTACTAAATCTGTTGGACTTTCTGTCACCCAGGTATTTCGAACCCTTCCATATTTTTCAACTATGCTATTGCAGGAACTGTTTGACTCTAACTTGTTTCTGTCTTTGCTCTTTGTAAAAGACAGACAATGGATTTGTTCTGATGTTGCTCTTAGACGCATGTTAATTATTCTCATGTTATTTATCTCTGGCAATGTTCATCCAAATCCTGGGCCAGCTAACTCAGTTACTGCCCAGCTGTCTTTTGGTGAATTTTGTGACCGTAAATCGTTGGGGTTTTTACATGTAAATATCCGCAGTCTGTTGAATTCTAAGCATTTTGACACTTTAAAAACATTGGTGCACACAGCTAATCCTGATGTTCTTGCTATCTCTGAATCCTGGCTTAAAAAAGGGAACACTGATCTTGACATCTTTATACCAGGCTATAATGTGTTTCGTCAGGACAGAGCTACCAAGGGTGGTGGTGTAGCTATGTATGTTAAAGATCATCTGCAATGCACTGTTGCTCTTTCTAAGACAGTTCCTAAACAACTTGAACTACTGGTACTAAAGCTTAGGCTGTCAGCTACTTTCTCTATCTCTGTTGCTGTTTGCTATAGAGCACCTTCAGCTCCAGTTTCTGTACTCACAGCTTTTAGTCAACTCCTTGCTCCATACATATCCTCTGAGTTTGTCCTTATGGGTGATTTGAATTGGGATATGATCAATCCCCCAGATACAGTTTTGCAACAGTTTGATGCTCTAAACCTTACTCAGATGATATCTGAGCCCACCAGACCTAATCCTAAATCTTCCTTATCATCCACTTTGATTGACCTCCTTTTGACTAACAATCCATCTAATTATCAAGCCGGAGTGTTCAGTCAAATAAGTGATCATTGCACTATTGCATGTATACGCTCTGGCCCTTCATTCAAAAGGCCCCCAGTAATTATAACCAAGCGCTCTTTGAAAAAACTGGACATGCAAGCTTTTCTCCAAGATGTTGCAGCTGTGTCCTGGGACAGAATTAATTCCTTCCCCCTTTTGGAAGAGGCATGGTCTTTTTTTAAAAACACTTTCAGTCTGATTATGAATAAGCATGCCCCTCTGAAAAAAATTAGAATAAAAAATCAATATAGTCCCTGGTTTTCCAATGACCTGGCTAAGATTGTTCATCATAAAAATGCCCTCTGGAGAAAGGCCCGCTCTACTCAATCTCCAGTTGACTGGCTGGCCTTCCGTCAATGCAGAAATAAAACAACACAGGCTATCAGAAATGCCAAAATCTCACATTTTAAAGAGAAACTTTATTAATGCAACCCATACAGTTTCAATGTCAAACCCTAATCCAGTCTCAATGGACACCTCAGTTACAATCTCAGCAGATGCCCATCTTTCTCCATCAAGCAACAGTGGCTTCTCTTTTATGCCTCTTTCCATCTCTGAAGTCCAGGAGGAGCTCACCAAGCTGAATACAAACAAATCTGCTGGCCTTGATGGTCTTGACCCCATGTTCTTAAAATCAGCATCCCGTATTATTGCCGCTCCCGTCACTAGACTATTTAACTTGTCTCTACAGCTCTCTGAGTTCCCTACTGATTGGAAATCAGCCATAATTTTTCCCCTCTTCAAAGGGGGTTCTGAATCCGACCCGAATTGTTATCGCCCAATTTCCATCCTACCATGCCTTGCCAAAGTTCTGGAGAAACTCGTCCAAAAACAGTTAAATGATTTCCTGGACAAAAATCATATATTATCTGACATGCAATCTGGTTTTCGGATGGGGCATGGGTGCATAACAGCCACCACAAAAGTCCTTGATGATATAATTACAGCATTAGATAGCAAACAGGTCTGTGTTGCCACCTTTATAGACCTCGCCAAGGCCTTTGACTCTGTCGACCATAGGATCCTCTTACATAAGCTTTCCAGTATTGGTCTGTCCTCCTCTAGCTGTGTTTGGTTTGCCAATAATCTCACCAACCGTGTCCAGCAATTGAAGGTGGAAAACACTATGTCAGACCCACTAATTATCTCTAAAGGTGTGCCTCAAGGTTCCATCCTGGGCCCAATCCTTTTTTCTATCTACATCAATGATATAGCCAGAGCTGCTGGTACCTCCCGGATTCATCTTTATGCAGATGATACCATTTTGTACTCCGTTGGTTCCTCTCCCAAATCTGCGGCTTCCAGTCTTAAACTTAGTTTTACCTCTATAGAGCAGTTCTTTGACAATCTCCACCTTCGTATTAACACCAGTAAGACAAAATGTATCCTTTTTAGCTGAAAACCAGTTACTGAGACTCCACCTACAATCACCTGCATGAATGGTATGGCTCTGGAGTATGTCAAAAAATATAAATATCTAGGTATCTGGTTGGATTCATCCCTTTCATTCATTACACATATTACTAACCTTCAAACAAAAGTCAAAGCTAGATTAGCCTTTCTTTTCCGCAATAAAGCTTCCTTTACTCACGCTACCAAATGCACCCTTGTTAAGATGACAGTACTGCCAATTCTGGACTATGGCGATATTATCTACAGAATGGCACCAAACACAGCCCTAAAAAAACTTGACACAATCTATCATTCAGCCATCCGTTTTGCCACTAATGCACCCTTTCACACTCATCACTGTGACCTTTATAATCTGGTGGGCTGGCCCTCCCTTTATACCCGGCGGCTCCATCATTGGTTTCTCTTCATATACAAGACAATCCTGGGCAAGACACCTCTCTATTTGTCATCTCTTCTTCATGCCGTTCATAACACCCATCACACAAGATCAAGTAATTTAATTAAATTTAGTACCCCCCTTACTTCTACTACCTTTGGACGTAATGCCTTCCACTTTGCAGCAGTACATGACTGGAACACACTACAAAATACCCTGAAACTTACATCTCTGATCCCAATCTCTACTTTTAAGCAAAACCTCCAAAATTACATAGTTGACTCTTGTTCGTGTCGACAATCATGAACCATATTTGTACACATATATTTAAGCACTTTATTCTTTTTCTCTTTTCTTTGTTTTCTACCTTTTTTAGTTTAATTGTTTGTTCTGTGTGACATGTGTTTTACAATGTATAGTTGTACAGTATATTCCTATTTATTCTTGTAGCCTCTTGGCCAGGTCATGTTTGTAAATGAGAAGTGGTTCTCAAACAGTTTACCTGGATAAATAAAGGTATAAATGAATTCGGCCACTTTCACAATAATTCGTCAGAGTAAATTTACAATTTTTCTTCCACAGTAGTGATCCAGCCTCCATCCTAACACCCAGCTTTAAATTTATTTTACTTCATTGCCGCAGCAATTATTTCGGCTGCTTCTCCCTTGATAATTGTCAGAGAAAATAACTTTTTCCTACCACATCAGTGATCCAGGTTTTCTTCATCACACCCAGCTGATTAAATTATTTTTACTTCATTGCCGCAGCAATGATTTTGGCTGCTTCTTTTACGATCATTTGTCAAAGATCATTTTTATATTTCTCTACCGCAGCAGTGACTCCTGTTTTCATCCTCACTCCCAGTTTCTAAATTAATTTTACTTCATGGCCGCAGCATTTATTTATTTTTCGGCTGGTTTTTCACTATAGTCTGTCACAAAATGTTCTAATTTTCTCTCCCGAAGAAGTGATTCCTGTTGGCGTCCTCAAACCCAGCTTTTAAATGAATTTTACTTCATTGCCGCAGCAATGATTTCGGCTGCTTCTTTCACGATTATTTGTCAGAGAACATTTTTATATTTCTCTACCGCAGCAATGATCCTTGTTTTCGTCTTCGCACCCAGCTTTTAAATAAATTTTACTTCATTGCAGCAGCAATGATTTCGTCTGCTTTTTCACAATAATTTGTTAGAAAATGTTTAAATTTCTCTACCACAGCAGCGATTTCTGTTTTCGTCCTAGCACCCAACTTTTAAATTAATTTTATTTAATTACCGCAGCAATGTTTCGGCTGCTTTTTCACGATAATCTGTAAAAAATATATATATATATATATATATATATATATATATAATTTCTCTACCCAGCCGTGATTCCCGTTTATGTCCTCGCACCCAGCCTCTTAAATTAATTTTACTTCATTGCCACTGCAATGATTCGGCTGCTTTTCACAATTATTTCTCGGAAAAAAAAATGTATTTCTCTACTGCAGCCTTGATTCCTGTTTTCGTCCTTGCACCCAGCTTTTAAATAAATTTTACTTCATTGCCGCAGCAATGATTTCAAGCCGCTTCTCCCACAATAATTGTCAAAAATTTATTTTCTCTACTAAATCAGTGGTCCAGATTTTCAGCACCACACCCAACTTTTAAATTAATTTTACTTCATTGCCGTAGCAGTGATTTCGGCCGCTTACTTCACTATAATTTTTCAGAATTTTTATTTCTCTTTACCGCAGCAGATCCTGGCCTTCGTCCTCACGGCCAGTTTTCAATAAGCTTTAATTTAAAAAATGTTAGGGGCGAGAGGGAACTTTCCCCTGTCGTCGACAGTCTTAAATATAGTTTATGAACTTCTAGCTCCGTTCTTGGATTTTTTGTTTTGTTTAGCTAAACTTTACTTTTGAGAATTGATCACAGATTAAAGATCAATTGTTCACAAAACGAGAGCACCTTACGTTTGCAATCTAGGGCACAGTCAAACTTACAACAATGGCTGAGCCGCAGTATTCATGTATGTGGGTGCGTCTCCGTCTACCGGTCAATAGCCTGCAAACGAGCCGTTTGCTCTTGCGTTTGTAATAATTTTTTCATACGAGAGTGCTTCTACATTGCTGATAGCACACATACACGTCTATTTGATGTCTACGCTACATTTTCACCTGCAAGATGTAATTTTTGATGATTAAATTGCACATCTGCAATACATGACTCGCCCTTCTCAAATTCTCACTATACCCGCTGCAGAGATGTGGTGCGTGCGCGACACGAATGCTCTGCTCATGAAACTGATCAACGATTTTTCTATTGAAGCCAAATTCGGAAAGTTTGATTTTGGTTCATAAAAGCAAAGCGGCTGGCTGGCAGCAAGCCAATTGGGCGGCAGGCTGCCGTGAAATTTTATTCCAGGTTGTTATGAGATGTTTACTCACCCAGATTTTTTTTCCCAGAGCTCCAGATCCTTATCATGCTTTTTCAGTCGTACCCGTGCTGTCTAGGTGTCCAGAGGTGTCATTTCAAACGCATCCCTGATAGCACACGTACATCTCGAAGATGTCTATTTGATGTCTGTGTTTACATCTGCAAGTCACATTATTTAGATTGTTTGCTCATCTGCAATACGTCTCTGGGACGTTTCCTAAAAGATGTCATAGACATATTAAAGATGTTTTTGATTTATAATGTATGTAAAGCGCTCATGTAAAGCAGCTCTTTCTAAGACCTTTATAAGATGTTTTAACACACCAAATGTATTCCACTTCTCCAGATCTTTATGAGACATCTTACAGTCGTACCCGTGCTATCTGGGATTAAACGGTGCCGTGCTAGCTGCAAAGCTAAGTGGATCAGGTCTTTGGACTTTGATCTCACAGCGTAGTCTACGTATTATAACAATCGAGAAACACTGCTTTTTTCCCATAAACTGACCGGCCGCAGATGCATATTCTATAACATCCATATATTTTTTTATACATATTCACGCTTTTTCAATTCATGCATTGCCTCGCAGAGCCATCTGCAAGGCGATGTAACAAAAAATGTCAGTCTTCCGTTCCAGTTTTAATTTAATTCTTATTCTTTATTCTTATTTGTTGACACTTATATCAACGAGAAACCCCGGGACCACTAGCTTTTTTTATCTGCCCAGTCCCACCCGCAGCAAAGGTAAGCTGCATGCTCCCACAAGGTTCGAGTTGGGTCCCGCTGGTCCCACCAGATACCAACCTCTTAATACAGTTCTCTAAAGTAAGCAGACGAGCCCACAAAATAGTCACAAGATGTTCTTATTTTGCGTTTTTCCTCCTATAGAAATTGATCCTAAATAATATAGTCCGTTGCTCCAAAAAACGTGTTCACGATTGTTTCCAATGTTCGTGTGTTTTTTGCGCAGTTATTTGTCAACAAAAATCTAATGAACATGTTGGCTAATTATCAACCACAATCAGCCTCTAACAACCTTTCGCTCGATACGCATTGATTTCAGCAGTGATTTTGTCCCGCTCATACTACCACAGTATTGATCCCAGCAGATCGCGCTCTTATTTAACAGTTGCCGCAACCTTTTTTCTCACTGCCTTAGTAGTGATCTTATCCCGCTCGCTCCGAAGCCCCAGACAGCGCATTTCCTACTCCCCCAGGAGTTATTATTTGTTTATTTGACAGGGACCATACAAGCAAACATAGTTACAATACATAGCCTGTAACTGATGCGTAGCATATAGTGTCTATAGCTAGAGCTAAAATAAGCCCAAATTTCGCACACTTTTTTCCGTATAACTTTGCTCACTGCCGCAGCAGTGATTTCATAATGCTCGCACTCCCGCAGTAGTGATTCAGCCTTGCTCCCCTTTGAGCCCCAGTCCGTTCGCTTCCCAGTAAGTCCCGCAGGAGTCTGAAGCCAAAAATTTCGCACAGCTTTTTCTGTATAACTTTGCTCACAGCCACAGCAGTGATTTTCATAACGCTCGCACTACCGCAGTAGTGATTCAGCCTTGCTCCCGCAGGAGCCCCAGTCCGTGCGCTTCCCAGTAACTCCCGCAGGAGTCTTAAGCCAAAATTTCGCACAGCTTTGTTTGTATAACTTTGCTCACTGCCGCAGCAGTGATTTCATAACGCTTGCACTACCACAGTAGTGATTCAGCCTTGCTCCCGCAGGAGCCCCAGGCCGCACGCTTCCCATTGACTCCCGCAGGAGTCTTAAGCTGAAACTTTACACATCTTTTTCTGTACAATTCTTTCACTGCCGCAGCAGTGATTTCATCTTCGCTCTTACTACCGCAGTAGTAATTCAGTAAGAGGAAGAAGAAATGGTTTGATGATATTCTTCCCATTTTTTGGGGGGGAGAGAGAAGATAAATCTTACAGACCTTAATTACTCGCAGGCTCCTGCTCAACTTGCTGTCCATCAAACACTCTTTTGGGGGTTGAACTTGTGGCTCGAGCCCCAGCCTCAGGTTCGCTCTCTCTGAAGGTTCAGAGCTCAGGTACAGAGCTCCCTTCGAGGACAGCAAGCCAAGTTTGTTTACCATTAATCATTAAGACCTGAATGCGCAGGCGAACTAGTGAAATACAGTTCTAAACGTAGGTTCGGGAGGAGCCTAAACATTCAGGCCTGTCAATCATCATCATCATGGGCGTATATAAGGCAGCCTTCAGGCCTTCCTGTCCAGCTGCTTTCTTTTCCGACATCCCTCCTCCTCCCCATCTCCTCCTTCACTCTCTCCTTCTTCCTCTTTGCAGTTCAGTTGCAGGGGGTTGAACTTGTGGCTCGAGCCCCAGCCTCAGGTTCACTCTCTCTGAAGGTTCAGAGCTCAGGTACAGAGCTCCCTTCGAGGACAGCAAGCCAAGTTTGTTTACCATTAATCATTAAGACCTGAATGCGCAGGCGAACTAGTGAAAAGTCTGTTAATAGCCTAAATCCCGTGACAGGGCTACACGTCCATATCCAGAAACCATTGCAAAGTCTCTTTGTTTCTGCAATTTAAAAGACAAAACAGGCAATTCTATACTTTCGTTATTTTAAAATTTATTTTAATATTTCTTTGTTTTTATTTAATTTATAGATTATTTAGTGTTATCTGATTAAACTATTTGTGGCTTGTGTTTTATTCCCCTGCGCATTTAGGCATTTTGCACCCATGTTCTGCACCTTATTGATTCTGACTTCATTTTGTTTTTATTTTTTATTAATTATAAAGGTAAATTCTGATCTAATTTAAGTTCTGTAAGTTTTGGATTGCTTTCCGTTGTGTCGATGTTACGCTGTTGCATGCTGTCACATTCAATTTAGCCGAACGCGCTAGGTGTTCTGCGTGATCATATTTAGGCGTTCATCAAACTAAACATCAAAAAACAGATTTTTTTCTACAAGTATAAGTTTTAAAATGTATTTAAAAAGGTTGCTTAACTTGTCAAAAGTTGAGCTACAAAACAGGTAAGCCGTTTTTTTTTTTTTTTTTTTTGGTGATGACACCGAATATAAATATCTCTACCGAATCTGACACAAAGATATTGTCTCTCTTGTGATTTAATAATATGGTCGGTGTTAACTTTCAAATGATAGAAAAGAGATTCTTGAAACAAATGTTATAAGAAACATCAGATGTTTCAAGTGAATACAGAGATTATCAAAGTGAAACCAATCAGATATTTCTGTACAAAAAAATAAAGCATAGTGTCTATGAAATGATTAATTTCAGTGTTTTCTTGTTATAAATGAACCGTTTAAGGAATTATATATAAAGCTTGTTTTTTATAATTTACAGTAACAAATTATATGTAATTTCTCGTCTTTTATTTCCTTGCCATGCTAAATCTCAAAATGAAATAAGATCGCTGAACTGGCTTCCGAGGCAGAATCTAATTTGTTATTTATTAGATTTAGTTATCAAATTTTTTTTGTGTAATATCTTTGTGTGCTGTTCTGTACATCTTGGCTTTAAAATGTTTCAAATCATTTAATGAATGTTTACACGTTATCTTTCATAAAGATAAAAACGCGTCCTCAGTTTCGTCTTTGTTCATCAGAAATGCAATAATGGATATTTCAGACAGAAATTTTTAAAAGCTCACTAATGATTGCAGGGTAGCCTAGAGTAAGTGAGAGTTCCCTTTCGAGGGAACTCGCGCTGCGTCGCCATAGAGACGCTATGGGAACGCCTTCAGGTGTGAGTGCGTCTGAATGTGTATATCAAATCCAACCAATGGTGGGGCGTGACGTCACCGGCGGGGTGACGCAGGAGCCGGAAAGCATAAAAGGCGACGTACAACCACGCCCACATTATCTCTATTGCCTCAGACGGCTATCTGTGTGTGTGTGTGTGTCAAAGAATGTCTGAATAGCTTAAAAACTGTGTGACTGAATAGTTTAACTGTGTGGCTGATAATGAAGGAAAATAAGAAATCAGAAAGTTTAGGAGCTGAGCACGCTCACGCCGCTCTTGAGGGAGCAGTGTGACGTGTGTTCATTATGATAACTTACCTTTCAAAATGCTCCATTGTTCCTCCTCTGGGTGTGGAAGCCTGCACTGCAGTCACTTCCCCTCATTGAGAGGGACGTGATCTCGTGTAATCTTTCCCCGAGGGGGTTGATGTATTCGAGTACAGGGTGGTGAAGACTCATAGCTATCCTCCCTCCGCAATGTAATGATTTAATCAAGCTCAGTATACGAGCTGCATGTGTCGAAGTTTAATCCGAATGGCCGGAAGAGCGTCCGCACGATAAGCTGCCAGAGCCCTTCCAAAATGCTTAAAGAGTAACTAAACCCTAAACCAACTTTTTTTAGTTAATGATCTGTAAGAATGATGCTTTATTAGTGCTGTTCATTGATTTTAGTAAGTTTTTTGACATTTGGATATAAAGTGTTTCAATACTACAATATATGGTGTAAAAACGTCTGAGTGCTGCCCTCTTCAGGTTGAACGGTGGCTACTGCAGTTGAATTTTCCTATTGGATGTTGGGTCCAAGAAATAACTCGTGACGTAAGCAGGTTCAAGCTTACCACGCCCTTGTTACGATCTCACCACACACTTAGTTCGTCCCCTCTATCTCCGTTGGGATCTGCCCACTTTTCTTGCATTTTTCAAATATTGCAGTGGGTGGAGTCAGGCTCTGACCAGGGGTTTAGTTACTCTTTAAACTCAGCCACACACCACTCGGGCTGTGTGTCGTTGTTTTGATGAGTCAAGACAATGATCGCGTTTCTCGCGGCTTAAGTCCTGCGTCCGCTGAGGTGGTGTAACGTTAGTGTACTTTGACCGTGAAAGCTCTGCCTCGGGAGGGTTTGGAAGCACGCATTGCGGTCACTTCCAACCCGAACGGGAGCTCTATGCAATGTTTTACCTCTGAGGAGATATATGTTGTAAACACAGCCCTTCTCTTCACCGACCGGTTCAGATCCGCGTCCGCTAAGGCGGTGTGCACTTATCATTGCTATCGGGAGGGATTCGGGAGCCCGCATGTCGGTTTCTCCCGCCCCGATCGGTAGCCCGTGCTTTACTGTTTGACTGTGTCAGACGATGTTCGCGTGTCTTGCGGTTCGAGGCCCGCCTCGACCGGTCTATTAAATGAGAAGTTTATCGAGGTTGTTTCTCGTAACTGCTAGTTTTAATATGTATGAACCAGCATATATATAAAATATATAAATAAATATATATATAAAAAAAAAAGAAACTATATCATCCAGCAAATTAGATGAGAGTTTTCTTACAAAATGAGTGCAATCTCAACACCAGAGGCTTTCTTTCTTTCCTGATCTCCATTATTATGCAAGTCATGGAAAAGACCATCTGACCATGTTTACACAAGCACTTCAGCTAGCTTTTAAACATTATAGGCTATATTTAGAGGATGTTTTTATGTTGCCATGAGTGGCTTCATCCATAAAGCCTCCAACATTGTCAAATATATATATAAAGCCCTATCAGGGTATGCCCTCCTGGGGAGTGTGGGTTGTATCTGCCTTTAATGGGTCCCCACACTTCTCAGTACCCTCCTGTATTAACTGTGAACACTCTGCCTCTTGTAGTACAGAGCACAGTAAATCAGGTTCCCTTGGTAAAAAATAAAATAGCATGGAAAAACATTCCAAACATATCTCAATGGGTGTTATGCACAGAAAATTAGGCTATGCCTAATTTTAGAGCAGGAATTGGAGTTCCTTTTATTCAAAGGCTACGCGAAACTGTCACAAAATTATGGTTCATGATGTTGACAGTTACTCACATTTATCTCAAATCAGATCCGAGGACTGGTTTTTGTTAATGAATTTTTCCTGCTCACAGAATCTCAGGTTTGCCTTTGGGGCATGGCATACCAATATCAGCCTTCCCTTCGGCCTAGATCTATCCCTTCACACATTTACAAAATGTGTAAATGCTGCCCTGGCGTCATTGCATCTTTAGGGCATTTGCATACTATTTATATTGCATACTATTTATATTGATGATTGGCTAATATTAGCACAGTCAGCACAGATGGCAGCACAGCATCGAGATGTTGTGTTTGCACATCTAGATACCTAGCGTTGAGACTGAACACCAAGAAAAGTATGTTAGTCCCAACACAGGTGATCACATTTTGGGGATATTATGGAACTCTACGATGATGCAGGCACAGATGTCTCCTGCTCGTGTCATGTCCATTTTTCACATAAGTGAATGAGTTGAAGCTAGGTCAATCGCACACCAAGTGATGGTTTTAAAATCAGGGTTTTTCCTCGAGGGGCAACCCTTTTTGCCTGTTCAGGGTTACGCGCACATGTCTTCGTACTCTAGAATATGTAAAGATTTCGGGTTTCTGTCTCAAAGCCCGAGGTGAGGTGTGGTCTGTCGCTGCATGACATTAATGACAGATGCATCTCTCTTAAGCTGCGGATCAGCTATGGAAGGCCAATAGGACAAAAATGTCCAATCAGCTAAAATGCCAGGAAAAGTGTGCTTCTCCAGTACAGAGGACCTCTTTTCTGGGTGTAGTATGGATTTCTACGATAGCAGGCACTGTTGTCCCCTGCTCGTATAGAATCCATCCTTTAACCATGGGGTTCCTTGAGGGGCAACCCGTTTCTCATGATCAAGGTCACACGCAGATGCTTTGTGCCTTAGTATTATGGAAGAAACAATGGTTCCTTTCGGCCAGTGTTGGGCGTTTTATCATGTTCAGGGTTACGCGCGCATGTCTTCGTGCCCTAAGAATATGGAAAAATGCTGGGTTTCTGTCTAAGGCCCGGAGTGAGGTGCAGACTGTTGTCGCATGACATTAATGACAGATGCATTTCTGTTAAGCTGAGGATCGGCTATGGAAAGCCAAAAGGACAAAAATATCCAATCAGCTAAACGCCAGGAAAATTGTGCTTCTCCAGTACAGAGGACCTCTTTTCTGGGCGTAGTATGGATTTCAACGACTGCAGGCACGGTTGTCTCCTGCTCGTATAGAATCCATCCTTTAACCATGGGGTTCCCTGAGGGGCAACCCGTTTTTGCATAATCAAGGTCACACGCGAATGCTTTGTGCCTTAGTATTATGGCAGAAACTATGGTTCCTTTCTCAAAAAAGGCCAGTGTTGGCTTTTTCACATGTTCAGGGTTACGCGCATATGTCTTCGTGCCCTAAGAATATGGAAAAATTTTTGGGTATTTGTTTACAGGCCCCAAGTTAGGTGCGGTATGTCGCCGCAAAACATTAATGACAGACGCATCCCTTTCTAGCTGTGATCAGTTATGGAAAGCCAAAAGAGACAAAAATGTCCCATCAAATAAACGCCAGGAAAAGTATGTTTCTCCAGCACAGAGGACCTCTTTTCTGGGCGTGGTATGGATTTCAATGACTGCAGGCACGGTTGTCTCCTGCTCGTAAAGAATCCATCCTTTTAACCATGGGGTTCCCTGAGGGGCAACCAGTTTCTCATGATCAAGGTCACACGCAGATGCTTTGTGCCTTAGTATTATGGAAGAAACCATGGTTCCTTTCCCATGAAGGCCAATATCGGGGGCTCAAGGTCGTCACATCAGGCTTACAACGGATGCATCCCTCTAAGGCCGGGAAGTGGCTATGGAAGACCATAAGGTCAAAATCTATGTAAGTCCACAAGGAGCAGACGTTCTGCTGCAGCAGGCGTTGAGCTTGGGGAATGAAGACTCCACCCACATGTGGGGGAGCAAATTTGGCTCAGGTTCGGCCAAGCGAAAGCTGACCTGTTTGCAATTCAGGAGAATTCACATTGTACTTTTTGGTTTTCTCTTTTTCACCCAGTCCCACTCGGACTGGTTGCCATGACACAGGAAGGGTCTGAGGGCCTCCTGTGTGTTTTTCCCCAATTGCTCAGCTCCCGGGAGTTCTGGAGAGGGTCCGGCAGCACAGGCGCAGCTGTTGCTCATAGCCCCGTGTTGGCTGACCCGAGTGTGGTTTTCGAACCTGGTCTCCCTCCTAGACGGCTCCCCATTTCAGGGGCCGATCTGGAGGGATCGGTAGTCTCAGGCAAGGGGCACTGTGTTTTACCCCTGCCTAGATTTTTGGGTCTGGCCTCTGAGGAGGACAGACTCATAGAAATGGGTCTCTCAACTGAGGTTGTGCAGACTATTTTATTTCCAGAGCTCCCTCCACCAGGAAATTGTACGCATTTGAAGAAAGACTTTAATTACGTGGTGCCAAGAGCACTTATATGACCCAGTTAACTGCCCCTTGGTACAGTTCTGGAGTTTTTATAAGAGCAGTTTGCAGCAGGGATGCCTCCTTTGACCATTAAGGCTTATGTGGCAGTTATATCTGTCTTTCATACCTTAGTGGTCGGTCCCTCATTAAGTAGAGACCATCTATTCATGCGTTTCCTGTGTGGCACTCGGAGGCTGAGGCCTGCGAGTCATTTTAGGATCCCTGCGTGGGATCTGTCTCTGGTCCTGGAGGACTTATCAGGGGCACCATTTGAGCCATTGATATAATTTCAGAAAGTTTCTTACTCTGGAAACTATATTTCTCCTAGCTATAACCTCCCTTAAGAGGGTAGGAGATTTAGAGGCTCTCTCAGTTTCGCCAACCTGTCTCGAGTTCGCTCCAGGCATGGTAAAGGTTTTTCTATACCCTAGATCGGGCTACGTTCCGAAGGTTTTGAGCAACATACCATGCCCCATAGTCTTGCAGTTGTTCTGCCCTCCACCATTTAAGGACGCGAGCCAAAGAAAGCTTAATTTACTCTGTCCAGTACGAGCACTGGACATGTATGTGCTCAGAACAGCGGAGTTCAGGAAAGCAGAGCAGTTATTTTTGTGCTTTGGTTCGGCCCGGAAAGGTTTCCTGGCCACAAAGCAAACTTTGAGTAAATGGATAGTCGAGGCTATCTCTTTTGCTTATGAAGCCTCTGTACGGCCCTCTCCTTTAACCGTCAGAGCGCATTCAACTAGAGGTATGGCAGCATCTAAAGCCCTGTGGGCAGGTGCCTCTGTCCAGGATGTCTGTGATGCGGCAGGCTGGTCCTCACCGCTCACTTTTGTACAGTTTTATAAGTTGGATCTTACTCCTACTCCTGGATCTTTGGTGCTTAGATCTTAGTTGTGCTTTTTACACACAGACAGGCACTCGTAGTCTGGCGGATTGGGTATAGCGTTCCCATAGCGTCTCTATGGCGACGCAGCGCGAGTTCCCTCGAAAGGGAACGTCTCGGGTTACGTATGTAACCCTTGTTCCCTGAGAAGAGAACGAGACGCTGCGTCTCCTTTGCCATACTTTCTGCATACCTGTAAGCCGTCTTCGGCAATATTTCATAATGTGGGCCTGGTTGTACGTCGCCTTTTATGCTTTCCGGCTCCTGCGTCACCCCGCCGGTGACGTCACGCCCCACCATTGGTTGGATTTGATATACACATTCAGACGCACTCACACCTGAAGGCGTTCCCATAGCGTCTCTATGGCGACGCAGCGTCTCGTTCCCTTCTCAGGGAACAAGGGTTACATACGTAACCCGAGACGATTTTCTTGCGCAGGAACTGCAAAGCGATTAAGCATAATTTTAAAGGGAGTATCAACTTTTTTATAAAATGCGTTGTTAATTTTTTCCGGCATCTCAGGGCCCTTTCCAGCCCGAGGCCCTGGGCTTAAGCCCAGGTAAGCCCATGCATTAATGCGGCCCTGGTGATGCCCAGCTATAGTCTATGGTGGTATCATGATGTAATGAATTAACCCTTGGTAACAGAGGAAGTCAGAACCCACAGGATGGGCTAAAAATGTTTTAAAGAAAAGCTGTAAGTACATCACTAAGAGAACCACTAACAGAAAGAGACAATGGATGATAAGGGTCTTTTATGTCTGCTGCTGGGACTCATCATTCTCTGTTCACTTCTCACAGGTAAAGCTTGTAAATATTTTTAATACTCATAATCTAATTATCTGGAGCATCAAAGTTTGATTTCAATGTGACACTTTCAGAGGTGTAAAGTACTTGAGTAATTTTACTTGATTACTGTACTTAAGTATTATTTTTGGGGATTTTTACTTTACTTGAGTACAATTAAAAATCAGTACTTTTACTTTTACTTAATTACATTTTTTAAAGAAAAAAAGTACTTTTTACTCCTTACAATTTTATTTACAGTGAAAAAGTACTTCTATTTTAGAGATCTATTTTCGCTTGCTCTGTCAAACCAATTGAATTGCGCTGATTGCCAGTTTAATTGAAATGTTATTTATTCTGGAGCCTTTGGACCACACTGAGGAATTGGCCAACAGTTCATCTTATGATGAAGATTTTTTGCTTCTTTGAAACTGACAACACATGAAGTGTGACACGTTTCCTGCTGTTTGCAGCCTATCAAGACTAATACCTTGTTCACACTGTCAGTCCAGATTTTGGTGCATATCTAATTTGACAGACTCACTGTTCACATTGTGTTTCACAACTGTTCAGAACCGATCTGTGCATCCTGTAGCCGTTTTCCGGATTATCTGCACTGTTTCTATGGCAATGACGTCGCGCTGGCATGACAATCTGCCTCGACGTCTGACGTGTTTTATGTGATGTGACAGCATGACGTAACCGAAAAGCTACACAAATGCGATCAGGACAGTAAGACTAAAATGGATTTCAAACCACCTCTGGATGTAGCCTGAAACGGATTAGAAAAACAGATTTCATGTGGTTTTTAGCCGTTCACTGTTCTAAATGTGATTGGATTCCTATCAGATATGCACCAAAATCGGATTTGGACTTACAGTGTGAAAAAGGTCTAATACACCTTATCCTGCATCGGCTTCCTGTGAGAGGCTGGATAGATCTTGAAATTTAAGTTAAGTTCGAGGTTTTACAATTTTGAGTAGCATGTTGCATATTAAAATTCATTGTCATTGTCACGGATCTCCGCATTTTTCTGTGTCTGTACCACAGACTTTCTTTTCCGTGTCAGTTTCACGTATTGGTTACTCAATTGTTTTTCCTGTTTTCTTACCATTTTCCCATGGGTCTGGGGTTAGAACGACTTTCTGTAACATAAAATGACTTCCAAACCCAACTCCTAACCCTAACGTCAGGCGACAATTGTTTAAAAGTATGGAAAAAATAGTATAAACCAATAGTTAAAGTGACATCCTAACCCAATGCCCAAATATAACCCCAAACCCACGTGAAAATGGTTTAAAAATAGGAAAAACAATTGAGTAATCAATACATGAAACTGACACGTAAAAGAAAGTCCGTGGTACAGACACAGAAAAATGCAGAGATCCGTGACAATGACACGGATAAATGAGCAAAAAATTCTGTGACTATACCACTGAACTTTGTGAGATCATGTTGGAAATTATGAAGTAGTCTTATAGTTTGATAATGAAATACAATTAAATACAAATAGTTGTAAAGGATAAAACCTTGTATGTGGTTCATTCACTTCATGTTTTTAGAGAAAGCTTAAACATGAATCTCTCGTTTTCCTTCCGGTTACTTTTACTTTTTTAATACTCAAGTACAATTTTAATGTGGTACTTTTTTACTTTTACTCAAGTATAATTTTGGCCAGATACTTTTACTTTTAATTGAGTAAAATTTACACTCAGTACTTGTACTTTCACTTGAGTAAAATTTTTGAGTACTTTTTACACCTCTGGACACTTTACAATAAGGTTGTATTTGTTCATATTAATTAACACATTAGTTCACATCAACTATCAACTAAAAATAAACTTCTGCAGTATTTATTAATCTTATGTCATGTTGAAATCAAAGTTTTATTAACAGTAATGCAAAGTAAACTAGTAAGTAATTGCATTAACTAACATTACCCAAAGACTAAAAATGTTGAAAAATGTATTGCTTATTGTTTATTTATATTAGCTAATGCATTTAATAATGTTAACAATACGACCTTATTGTAAAGTATGATTTATTTCACCTTACTCAGTCAATATTAAAGATATCAATATTTGAACAGAATGTTTTTACATTATGTACAATGATTTTATGTAAAAAAAAAAAACAGTAAATCACATACATTTCTTTAGTCGGGTTTTCACAGTGCAGAAGTTACACTTCATAATTAGTATGCAACCAAATTATGCATATTTACATATATAGCATATTATTAGCATAGTTATAAGGTGACACAAAGGTCTGAATAATTGATTAATTTTGTAAATCATTTACAAATAACCTGGCCATTGTGTTTTAAATCAGTAAAAACAAGAGCTTTAGGAGATCTTTAGAAAAACAGATAAAGCCATCATAAAAACAACTGAGATACCAAACATGATTCTTCTAACCTATTAAAATTACATTTAATTCTATTACCTCAAAAAACTTTGGTTGTCCTGTTATTCATGTATTTGTTTGTTAAGACTAAAAGCGGGAAGAAATGTTATTGTTAAAGAATGCGGAGTTTAATCTGAACAATTAAGCCTCACTCTGACAGATGAGAAATTATATAAGCTAATTTGTGGCTATGCTGTACTTCTGTTGGATTGTTATTTGGAAATGTATTTGGGCAGAGTTAGACAAAGCCTGAAGGTGTGTCAAACCATGTGTGAGAGA
The DNA here is from genome assembly GCF_030506205.2 of Paramisgurnus dabryanus. Classification (NCBI taxonomy): domain Eukaryota; kingdom Metazoa; phylum Chordata; class Actinopteri; order Cypriniformes; family Cobitidae; genus Paramisgurnus; species Paramisgurnus dabryanus. The sequence goes on from NC_133349.1 coordinate 19,870,292, forward strand.
ATTTGCAACAGTGAGTCTGTGCTTACTTTTTTGCTAGAAGGAGAGAAACTTTATATGATATATTCAGATGGTATTTCATGATTAAAATTAAATAATTTCAGAATGTACATGCTCTTTGTCATTAAAGGTTACTTCAATTAAAAATGAATTTACAATCCCTGATTTGATTTATACATATTAATATCTAAGTAACCTAATCTACTGTGTTTCAGGTATGAGTGAAGCAGAAGAGACTCATGTGTTCAGTAGTTCAGGTGAAAATGTCGCTCTGCCCTGTATTAATGCTCTTTCTAACTGCACCTCAACTACATGGAACTACAACAAACATAGATCATCAGGTACAGTAGAACTGATTGCTGGAGGATTAAAGAAGAAAAACATAGAGAGAGCTGAGAGACTGAGTCTGGGGTCTGACTGCTCTCTGAACATCTATAAAATAACAGAAGAAGATCATGGACTTTACATCTGCCTACAATATGTGAATGGACAAAAACATGGAACTGATGAACCAATTTTTCTACATGTTCTTCATGGTCGGTGCTTCTGTTCATTTAGTTGAGTATGATTGTTTAACTTAAAAGATGAGAGTTTACTGATGTTTTACTTAAAACTTAAAATTGTGTCTTTATTTATTATTTCAGTTTATCCATCATCCACACAGACTAAGATGAGATCAGGCAGCTCTGTGACTCTCACCTGTCAGTTGTTTTCATATGAAGACTCTTGTAGTTTGGTCCGTCCTGATGATCTTCAGCTGTTCTGGGTGAATCAGGCTGATGTTAATCTACATGAAGACTCCAGATATCAGAAGTTATCATCAGGACAATGTATCAGGACTCTGACTACAACATTCCAGAATGAAGACAACAACACAAAGTGGAGATGTTTAGTTAAAAAGAAGAATGAGAATAAGACCTCAGCCAGCTATACTGTCAAGTTTACAAGTACGAAATCAACATTTTACTAAAATAATTTTAGAAGACTGTCAGGATAAGTCATAACATAAGTCATACAGTAATAATTTGTATCTATCAGGAAAAAAAATGTGAAGGTATATTGCCTGTAGTACTTTCATTGATGATCATGTGCAATTTCTGAATGAAGAACAACTTAGTTATAAAATAAACACCTGCAAGGCCTGATAAAGATCAAACCTCATCCAAGTAAGAAAAAGTAATGCATAAGTAACTTAAAAGTAATGTAATTATTACTTTCCATGAAAAGTAACTAAGTAATGCAATTAGTTACTTTTTGAGGAAGTAACTTAATATTGTAATGCATTACTTTTTAAAGTAACTTTCTTTAACACTGTTCATCTTCTACAGAACCAACCAAGACAGACACAGTGACTGCAGTCACCACCATAAACACTGAGAGACGCACAACTCTTAACTCACCAGTAACTGCTATACAACACAGTCAAGGTACATAATCACTGTCTGTCTAATCTCAGTGATTATATACAGTATATTTGTGTGTTTTATATTTTTGTATAATGTGTTTTCACATTATGGTTTAGTTAAAATAACATCCACTCTACATAGCATCAACTACAACAACAACAACAACAACACTAATACAAGCTGTATCCGTTTGTAAGAAAACATCAAGTCCTACAGCACCATCAGCTCCTAAACATCAAGGTATGTATGTATGTATGTATTTATATGTCTCTCTTCAGTAGTATGGAGTAGTTGTCACATATTAGAATCAGTTAAATATAATCAAATAATTTCTGGAGATGTTCATAGACAGAGCTGATCACAAATACTTTATTTTATTTTTAATCCTTCTAAATGACTTTCCATTTATAAAAATGTATTGATTGATCACCAATCTATTAATATGAAAGCTGATACTTTAATGTAAAATCTTTAATCACTTAACTGAAACTTTAATTATGTTCTGTTTTTTTTTGTCCGTAGGTTAGTGATACAGTCTGACTCTGATTATACACTTTATGTTTGTGGTTTGTTTAAATGTCCGTTTATTTTCTTAAGATCATGCAACCATTTAATACACTACTGCACTAATGTTTATGGTCAATTGAGTGAAATGTTTCTCTGGACCTTAAAAACTTTTTCATTTAAAGCATATGCTTTAATGTCTAAGATTGTAGTCTGTGTAAAAATATAATTGTACAAAGGCATGAGTTATATTCATTTTAAGAATATTCTGGAAACTCATCATCATTTAAAAGCATGAAAAGACTTAATGATTAATATTGAATATGCATTTAAATTAATTACATTTGTCTATCAGATACTGATTTTATATCTTTGGTTAAAGAAAAAAATAATTTCTATGCTGTCTCGTGTCTGAGTCCCTGACTCTCTGAGTCTCTTTATGTTGTGTTAGTGCCTGTGATTGCTGCTGTGGTTGCTGCAGTAGTTTTTCTCTTTGCTGTTGTCCTTCTTGGGGTAATTTGTATAAAAAGATCAGGTGAGTTACACATCCCACCACTTACAGATTAGCACATCAGCTTTAGGTTTTATCATCAAACAACTGTTTATCATCAAAGTAGTTTAGAATAGCTGACAAAAACTTTGAACTATAGTTAGTTATATGTGCAATCTCTTATTTTAATATTTTATGATGTGCAATCTCTTATATTTTTCTCTTAAAATAATTCTGTGCTAACAATTTCTCTGATAATCATTTAGGTTCATTCTGCTGATACTGTAATTTGCCATCAGAGGAAAAAAGTTGAAATCCAGGAGAACTGCAGAGAAATTTATGTCTCTCTTAAAAGATTTAAATGACTATATGAATTAATTACTGTTTGTATGTAAAATGTGACTAGGATTTGCCATTGTAGGTTTTGTATACTGTAAATTTTATGTTGCGTCAGTCCATTTTGTAACCGTTTAGTCAAACTGCCTCTTTCCAAACTACTTCTATGTTTGAGATAAAACTGACAGTTCTAGGGGAGACCGGGGTTGGTTGTCACAATTTTGCATGAATTGCTCATCTTCAAAAAAATCTTTCAGCAGTAATTCTTACATGAAATGAAAACTTGGGTTCTTGGCTTTAAATGTGTATACTTTTTACTTTTAGAATGTATTGTAACAGGTCCTATAGAGGTTCAATAGGATTTCAGTGATAAATTGGGATCTGAAAAGATAATGTGTAACTTTTTAGTTTTTTAAGCTAGAAACTGCAAATAAGTTTTAATATAAATACCACCCGACAGTTGTCATTACTGCCCCTTTTAAACAATGGGATCAAAGTGGGTGATCATCAGTTACTTGAATTGTTAACTGTGTTGAGAAATAAAATGAAATTTTTTTGTGCTAAAACCTCTTTTTAATCGTTTCATTATGCAAGTTGCCTAACAGCAAACAAAAACAAACAAACAGACTTAAACAGTCTTAAAAAGGTCTACATGTCTATCTTCTGAACTAAAGGAAACCCTGTGCAGCACAGGCTGTGCTTCATGCAGAGTCACAAGAATCACAGTTGTAACAAATGTACAACAACAGCAAACAAAAACAAACAGAACAACAGTCTTTAAAGGTGTGACAACACATGTGACAACCAACCCTGCAAGCTATGAGACAACCATCCCCAACTGACTTCTTGACAAACATGCTAAGCTAGTTGCCATATGGCTTTAACTTGATAGCTAAAAGATGACTTAAAATAAAGCTACTACGTTTGGCTTTTTAATGAGTGTTTTGTTTTTGAATGAACAACACCCACATGAAAATTTACTCTGACCCATGAAAATAAAAAATTGTCTCCTCACCTCAATGTTTTGTGTTTGCTCAGCAAAATTACAAGTGCACATGAGTAAGCTATCAAAGCCTAACAGATTGATATAAAAATTGTACCACAGCGCCATCTAGTGTGTCTGGAATAAGCAATGTGACATTTAGACAAGTATTCAGGCATTTAGGAGATGCTTTTTGTGAGAGAGATGAAGAACGGTGTTACATGAGCCCTTTTGGGCTCTTGGAAGATGAGTCAGACCACTGCGTTCTGAACCAGTTGGAGTGGTCTGATGTAATGAGTGAGACGTCTATTGTCTGTGAAAGAGGATGCTTTTTTAAGCAGTGGCGTGACAAGTGTCTGTTTAAACGTGGATAGAAATGTACCGGTGAGCATAGAGGTGTTGATGATGTGGGTGAGTGTCGTGCGAGTGTGGCTTGTTAGAAATGGGTGCGAATTTGGTTGAGGTCAGGGGCGTCATGCACCAGTTTTTTTTTTAAGGGGGCACAGTTTGCACAGCTCACAGAAATTTGTGCATACACATACATCAAACTAAATATTATAGAGCGTTCAGTCTTTTCAATGGCACTTACATTTCTAACAATCTGAACACCCCTGCTTTCATGCAAAAAACTCCAAAATAAAAGTGTTGACTAACTTTCATATCAAATACTATTTAATCGGAATATTGACATGTTGGTATCATATTTACATCGGAAACTGCATGTTTTATTTATTTAAGTTTTAATAAATTACTTGTTTAATTGTGTCATTAATGCATTTTGCACAACAACCGCATTGTCCAATAAAATTTATGTAATTTTAAATCCATTAAGTATATAAATAACGAAAATGACATAAGCTATAGCCACGTGATTGATTTTAATATAATGATTTTAAAAAATATGTTTAGATAAAATTATTAGAGGACCAGTTTTACCTAATATGTGAGCATGTGTGATTCCGCGCCCCTGTGAACTTGTGGCGTTGTACCAAGATGAATCTAGAAATCTACTAATATAATGTTGAAACGGTCACATTTTAAACCATACATTTTCTACACAGAGGAGGTTAACTGCACATTACCTTACTGGGGGTTGAAAATGTTGTGAGCGTTTCTTACACGTTTTAATTCCTCAGATAGCAAAATGCAGGACCAACAGCAAAGAGCTCGTGACTGCGTTCAGATGCTGATGACGTCTGCGACTGCGCTGACTGCAGCACCTAGCTGCCGCCAGAATAAAGTAATGTAACATGATCAAAACACTATCAAAATGGCAAAAATCTCTGAAAAGTGACAAGGACGCAGCACAGAATTAATAATATTGTGCATATTAAACAGATGAAAAGTCAAATAACAGATTAATGGACGCTTCTTTGATTTAGAGGTTGCATCCAAAATCCATTTGGCTCAAAAAAAAAAACCGTTTGAATGGGCATGGCGCCTCTGGTTGAGGTAACAGGGTGGGTGGAGAGAAGTTTAGAAACTTCAGTGTCGGTAAGCGGAGAGAAAGAGGAGAAACGGATGTGAGATGTTAAGTGTAGGGTGCTCTGATGTTAGTGGTGTGGAAAATTGGTTGCTGATGGAAGACGTTTTGTTAGTGAAAAAGTAAGCGAAGTCATCAGCTGACAATGAGGAAGTGGGTAGAGCAGGAGGGGGGCAAAGCAGAGAATTGAGGGGTGGTTTCCCCGACGGGGTTTAGGTTAATCCAGGACTAGGCCTTATTAATATTAGGTGATTTAAGAAGCTTTTACAAACATACCTTCCAAAAAAGACAAAACAATGTCCACAAAATATGTTTAAATTAAACAGGACAATGTGTTTTTAAATTAAAGCAGCTTAAACATGCATTTTAGTCTGGGACTAGCCCTGTCCGGGAAACCGCACCTGAAAGTTTTAAATAGCTGCTTAGTGTTGGGTGCGTTATTTACCTTTGCGGTCAAGTATGATGTCTGAGCGGTGGTGACGCTAGCTAAAACAAGAGTACAGAAGTGACTGGTAGTAACAGAGGTTGGCTGGATTGTCAGTTTTGTGCCATTTCCTTTTAGCATCCCTGAGCGTAGTATATTACTCACAAAGGATGTCAGACAGCCAGGATCAAGAGGGAGAAGCATGAACTGGTCTGGAGGACAGTGGTCAAAGCGAATCAAAACATGATGTTAGTGTAGAGCATAAAGTGTCAGTTGCAGCATCAGCATCTAAAGACAGGAAGTGAGATTGAAGAGAGGATACCACCTCAGCAGAAAGGGTCTAGCACTAAGATCCTAAGATTCTTCATAGCGTATATAAGTTTCTTACAAGCAGCAGTGTTTGTATTCTGACTCGATGTATTTACTATCCTTTACAAACATTTAAATATTTAGTTTAGATATTTGTATTAAGTTTACATATTATTTCCCATTCTTTATTCCTTTTTTATTACTGCTGTTTAATTTTATGTTTTGTTCTGTATTCTCTTCACAAGTAAAGATATGAGTTTGTAATAACACCTGCTGAATCTGTTTCCAGTCAGACAAAGTCTGAGCAATGAAACTAAAATGATTTAATAAACTAATTTTATTCATCACTTCGTCTCCTGCCTGCTGTTTTTCTTCATCTGTATCTGTTTCGTGGTTGAATAGAAGTTTAAACTGACTATAGAGTTGACTATCATTGAGTAACAAAGTAATTTTCCTGATAGAGAGATATCAGTTGAGAGTTAAATGGATTTGGCATACTTACAGTTGGATTTATGTTTTTGGCATGATAAAATCCCATTATACTGAACATTTCAGCAGTGTTTAATGTATCCTGTTGGTATATCAATTAATATTACTAAGCACCCAAACTACTTTGAGATCAGGACAAGCAGATCTTGACACTTATTCTTCCCAATGCAGGTTGAGACAGTTTGCAATTTAATTTTAAGTATCAATGAGTATTTGAGTTTTTGGGTCTTTACACTCTAAAAATGGCTGGGTTATTTTTGACACATAATAGGTAAATATTGGTCAGAACACATGCTGGTTTAAAAATAACCCAATGTTGGGTTAATGTTATGCAATCATGGTTTAAAACAACCCAGCATTGGGTCAATTTTAACCCAGTGTATGATCTGTTATGGGCTGTTTCGACCTGAAGTTCTGTACGCAGAATATACACTCACCTAAAGGATTATTAGAAACACTATACTAATACTGTGTTTGACCCCCTTTCACTTTCAGAACTGCCTTAATCCTACGTGACATTGATTAAACAAGGTGCTGAAAGCATTCTTTAGAAATGTTGGCCCATATTGATAGGATAGCATCTTGCAGTTTTGTGGGATGCACATCCAGGGCACAAGCTTCCGTTCCACCACATCCCATAGATGCTCTATTGGGTTGAGATCTGGTAACTGTGGGGTTTCATTTTAGTACAGTGAACTCATTGTCATGTTCAAGAAACCAATTTGAAATGATTCAAGCTTTTTGACATGGTGCATTATCCTGCTGCCATCAGAGGATGGGTACATGGTGGTCATAAAAGGATGGACATGGTCCGAAACAATGCTCAGGTAGTCCGTGGCATTTAAATGATGCCCATTTGGCACTAAGGGGCCTAATATGTGCCAAGAAAACATTCCCCACACCATTACACCATTGCATTAATGAGAAATTGAACAGGTGTTCCTAATAATCCTTTAGGTGAGTGTATGTCTGTGATTGTACAGTAACCAGTTTAAACCAAACTCATATCACTGCAGTTAAGCCTCTGAAATATCAAGATAATCTATGAATCTAGGATGACATGTCAGATTATTTTGACCACTGAAACATTAGTCAGAATTTATTTTAGTTTTTTACCAAATAAAAGGAGCTACAAAAGAAATCAGGTATAAAATGTAAATAAAATTTAAAATGGTATGATGTTTTGGGACTACTGTCTTCTGTTATTTTTTTGTTTTTATCTAGTTTAACATGCAATAACGTGTTAGTTTAGTCATGGCAGGTTTAGTTCTGAGTCAAAGATTAAAAATGACAACATGTTGATAATCTGGCATTTTATGAAGAACATATAATAATAATAATAATAAAAGTTTTCTGAAAGCTATAAAACATAAACAATTGTACATTAGCTGTGAATTTTTGTTAATATTGGACTAGTATACCATTAATATTACATTAACAAGAAAATAAGAATAGATATTATGTACATACACCTTGGGCATTTTATTTCTAATGAAATCTCCTATCAACCAGGAATTTTGGTGATCTTAAATAAAAAACTGCTGATTTGCCCCAATAATCATGCAAACTTTTAAAAAACACAATCTGATTTTAAGAATCAGATATCAATTACTATAGCAGCATGTTACAGTTTGCTATTTTTAAACCTATATGTACATATAGTGAGAGGGTCACTGTTGACCCCATCTAGATAACGACCTGGCACAAGACTAACACAGCAAGGCTTGTTTAAGCTGTAGTTTCTTTGAGCCCACAAAGACATGATATCAGCATTATAGAAAGATATCTGCTTTCTCGTACAGTCCAGATACAAGCCTATTTTCCTTGGTTTGTCTTGAGATTTTAACGAAGTCTCTTGTCCATCACAAGACAGGACGTATCCTTTATTGTGTTTAAGATGGAGCTGAATCTCACTATCAGCTGATTTTGATTTCAGTTTGACTTCACCCATCATGATTCCCACAGTCCAGTCTGGTTTATCCCCAACTTCTACCTCCCAGTAGTGCTGACCAGACTGAAAGGTTTCCTCTGAAACAGTACCGGGATTGAAGCCCTTAAACAGAGCAGACGTTCGGTCAGCTTGACGGATTCTGGCGCCCCCTGGAGACACTTTTAAGTATGACTCTCCTGGATTTTTTAGAGTCAAACTCTCAGGAACTACAACAAAGACACAAGCATAAATTTCATGAGATAATACAACAAGAAGTTATCTAATCTCTATCACTCGTATCTGTCATGTCTTTCACCTGGTTTGATGGATTCCAGCATCTGCTTCCACACAAAGAACTGCAGGTGAGTTTCATGGGGGCCAAAGAAGAGAGAGTCAGGAACCACAGTAAGACCTTTCACATTTGAAGTGTACCTGAAACAACCAGTCATATCAGCATAAAACAACAAACTTAAAATCTGATACTTTGACTTAATTGTTGTAATTTTGGTGTAAATAGCAGTTTCTTATATACAGTACTTCATATCTGATGCCACACTGCTTTTATCTTTCATGCCCTTGGTCAGTGGAAATCCTTTCTCATGCCACCACTAAATAAAAAATATAAACAAACAAATCAGTTGTTATGTATTTTGAACCACACTACGCTAAAGGTGTATCTTGAGCCAACCTACCAATTGTATTTGCAAAACAACATATATTTTTAAGATACTATTTCCCATATATATGTGTGTGGGAGGGTTGTGTGCGTGTGTTATCTAATGTGTTGTGTGTGACCTGTAGAAAGTCATCGGGTTGCTTAATTTCCAAGGCAGACTGTAGAAGAACTTCTTTCTCTTTGCTCTCCATAAACCTTTTGTCCATCACAGCACGGTTCTTCTGCATGACTTCAGTAATTTTGCTCTCCTCTCTCTTCAACTGTTTCTTCACTTCTTCCTCTTTTTGCTGTAGGAACTGGTGCATTTCTTCAAACTGAGCAGAAATCTTAGCTAATAAAGTTTGGGATTTTTCCTGAGATTGTAAACAAGAAAAAATATTCTTGAAGCTATAAATTTGTGCAATTGCTTGTTTTGTTATGATCTATATCAGGGGTCTTGGTGCCCGCGGGTTAACATTTTAAACAATATTATGTTAACATTTTAAACAATACTAAACCATATCAACAAGTAAAATAAAATCAATAAGTAAACAAAAAAGTTTTGAGTAGACTATATAAAAAAGTAGCCCTCCAGATTGTTTTATCCATTGTGGTAGCCCTTGCCCACAAAAAGGTTGGAGACCCCATATCTATATAACTATACTGCCATCCCATGGCTAAGTGCAGGAACTACACAGAGAGTCAAACTGAGAAAAATGTCCTTAAACGTTTTTACACCCAAGCCATCAAACGTGTCACTGCAATTTTGTAACACTCATTCTTAATATCTTATATATATTAGAGACCTCGGTTTTGGTAATCTCAGTAGTCTGTTCTTGGATCATCTTATCCAACTTTCGATTTTCGTTGGCAAGAAAACCCAAAGCAGTCTTCAGCTCCCCCTACAGGAAGACAGACACTTGTTTAGGCTTTATACATACAGTAATAACAAGAAAAACAAATCACATAGACTCCTCCTCTTAACATACATAATTTTAAGCCTTCAGCTAAAAAACTGCTTAAGTTCAACCCATGTGCTGTGCTTTTATTATAAGCATAAACATATCTAAATGGCTATGTCTTTTACCTTGTTGATGTCAGAAGCCTCTTTCAGTGGTTTAAAAATGTGTCCTTGATGTTTGTCTCCATCTCTACAGATGACACACACCAGTTTCTGATCAGTTTCACAGAAGAGTTTGAGCTTCTCATCATGCTCTGAACAAATCAGCTCTGTTTCAGGAAGTTTGAGATCCTGTCCTCCATCTTTAGATGTCGGACTCTTCACGTTATCAGCTTTGCGCTCAGCAGAAAGATGCTCTCTCACTGTCGAGGTTATGTTCTTCAGAAGGCGGCTTGGTTTTAGGTCTTCTCTGCCATATGGCTTTTTGCATTCAGGACAAGTGCTTGATCCCAGGCTGGCTTGCATGTGGCCTGTGATGCATTGTCGACAATACGAGTGCTCGCAAGAGAGAGTCACCGGATCAGTAAAATCACTCAAACACACTGAGCATTTTATCTGCAAAGACAGAGGTGAATCCATTATATCTGTACAATTTTTGCCAAACTAGAAGCAATCAGAAAAACCTTCTCCTTAGAAAATATATATTTTTAATTGTTAGCTAAGGTTGTTGCTCAGGTAAGAAGTGTTTTTTAAGTGTTAAAAACACTTTCAGTTTTGCATCCTTTTAAATTTTGAATTATTGCTCCTCCCAGTTGGCTCCAAAACTAATCAAACTGGAATATCATACCCTATTTCTGTTTGTTGTGCGTCAAAAAGCCTTACATGTTGTGTTCATACTTCTGTTGAGATTTAACGTGCCATGTGAGCTTACTTTCTGACGCCAATGTATTATGACTTATTTGGACTCAGATGCTATCAAATGCCTAGAATGCAGATAATGTTTTATGAAACAGGATATGAAAGGAAACAGAGCTGTGAGAAACCTTGTGGAAGATGTACAGCAAAAACAGAAGACCAAAAAAGTGAAAGACCTGCGACAGATAGCCAGGAATGGGCACAAGATGTTGTACTCCGATCATGAGGAACCTCTCAAACTGTTTTGTGAGGATGGTTTGCCTCATCTGCAGAGAGTGAGAGAAACACAGCGGACACAGTTTCAAACCTGTTAAAGAAGCTATGAAGGAAAATGAGGTAAGAATCTGTGTTTACAAACTCAATGTATTGTTGTTGATGATGTTTATTTAGAATGCGTCGATACAAACATTGAGCTGCATTTATGATGGAAATAAGCAAGTGGGTGACATGATCTTTAATCAGATGAATAAATCACAAAAATATTAAATAAATGATTATTATGTTTGTCTGATATTCTCTTTATCGGGTCTGGTACTGTATGTGTTTGTATGTCATACGGTATTCATAATTCTTTAAATTTTAATCTATAGGAAAGGTCCAAATATCTTAAAGAAAGATTGCAAGCTCAGTTTTTTTAAAAATGCACACCTTCTTGACGGAAAAGGAGGAAAAGATGACCAGTTGTCTGTTATGGCGTCAGATAGAGATTAACCAACCTGAGGGTTTTTTTTACAGGTTTTTTTTTTCAAATGTTAAATGTTTGAATACTAATTTAATTTATAAGACTAATATTGGGATTTCATGAATAATAAAATAATAATGTTTTTTTTTTCTTTAGTAGTGGAGTGAAAAATGTCTCCCTTTGGTTGACAAAATCACCCTCAGTGAGAATAATTACATCACACCTGCCTTTCAAGCTAAGTAAGCTATAAAATTGACAAATTTTTACATCTATTTTTTACATGTGAATTTTCTAGCTGCATCTTTAAAAATTAACCTGATATTAATAACATTAAAAATGAAAATGTATAAATTTCATGAACCATGCCTTGGGTTTTTAATCAGGTATCTTGAATAAATGTTACGTGATATAATTATTATTCATGAATCAGGTCAACTGATGAATTATAATCTCACACAGAAAAAAAAGGAACAAAATGTTATATTAGTACCTCAAAGGTGAATACTGGTACCTCAAAGGTATAGAGTAGGTATACTTACAAGTACACATCTGTAAATAAATGATGCATTTTAGGACCTTTAAAACGGTACTGTCCCAGTAACAGCTTTTGTACCTTGATTTCGTTGACTTAAATGAGCCTTTAACAGGCTATTCAGACAGTAGGATTTTTATAACACAGGACCACATTAATGATGTGCAGTGTAAATTATAAGTGTCTAATACAAAAGAGGTGTGATTGATGACATATACAGTATGTTTTTTAAAGGTTTAGGTCAAGACTTCATGATAACAGGTGATAAACCACTTCACCATTGGCCCTTATGAAAGTTACCTGCCACAATTTGTTTGTAGAGACGATTCTAAACTATGTTAAACAAGGTAAGTTGACCCTTGATGATTAAATCTATTTATCTATTTATTGTAGATTCAGATTGGAAGATTTCTTATATATAATATAAATATTAAAATAAAAGTTTAAAGTTGGAAAAAGTTCTTGTGTATTTATCAACTACACATCTTTCTTTTTTTATTTATATTTGATCCCCAGTGTTTGTTTTTCTTTAGGCACGGATACATGTACAATAGACCTGGAATTGTCTATCAGAAAAGACAGCTATCTGCAGTCTGGAGGCCAAGAATACTTTGCCAGACATCAGGCGTTTCACAATACTTATAAGAACAGTAATGTGAAGGATTAAGTAGATAAACTGTTTGGGTGTACTGGGAAGTTGACATAGGAACTGACTGGCAACACAGGCTTAAGGTTAGATGTTATCCAAAGCAAAGAATGCCTCTTTCTTGAAGATATTTTTGCTGGTAACCCCGAAAAGTTATGAAACATTATCATTAGTAAAAGAAAAAAGTCTGTATGCTGAAAGGGGTGATGAAGAAACCTTACATGTCAACCAGGTTATTCCCAGAAGAGTTGGAGTTTACTGAGAGATGTCAGGTTTTTTACGTCTCTCATTCTTGCAATGTGTTGTGGAGATAAATAGATTCTTTTTTTTATTAATACATTTTATTTATTAATAAAATTATACATAAAGTGCACATTCAGTGCACTTCTGCTTAAAATTATAAGTTACATTTATATTCAGTGTATGCAGCATAGTGCTGGCTTTATAATGTTGATATTGTTAACATTTGAATTGATATATAAATACTTGTTAACCCATAAAACATATAGCATTCACTTTGCTTTTTAAATGGCTTTGAAGTAGCCTTAATGCTAACTATAAATAACTTTGCAACTACATGTCAACTAACTTTCAATAATTTGCAACAATACGTCAACTAACTGTCATTAAAGTATTAGTAGCCTGTAAGGGTTAGGGAAGAGGTTTGGGTTAGTGGAATAAGTTGACATGCACCTGGAAAAAATATTTATAGACAGTTGAATGTCTGTTGAGATATCATCACAATAAAGTGTTAGTAGATATTAAGCAGTCAGTCTACTAATTCTCTAAAGATTGATATTTGATAAGTAATAAAGTATAAATAATTAATAAAATGTCTAAAGTGGACTATTGAAATAAAGTGTTACCAATTTAATAGTGTTTATATATCATAACATATCTGTTAAAGCGTCTATTTATATATATATATATAGTTAAATGCATATAAATTAAAGGCTTGTATGTCTGTTTTAAATGAACTGTGAAGTTGTGTTTTTAAATGCTGTGCATTTTTTAATAGAGTTTATAATGGAAGACATTTTTAGGTATTTTAAATGTAAAAATATGCTTGTCTTTGCTGAAGGTCACACTTCCATACGGCAAAAAAATTATCTGGTCAAAATAATGTTTTAAATACATTTTGTAGAAATTAAAACTTTATTAAATATATTTTGAAGTTGTATTTTTTATTAAATCAGTTTTAACCTTCATATTTAGGGGGAGTTGTTGACACAGTGGTAAGTTGTCACACTGTTCATAATCACAACACTAGAGGCTCTATTTCAAATATCAAATAGCCACTTTGTGTGACAACTTTTCCTAGTCAGCTTCGTTTTACCATGTGGTCAAGATCGCTCTAATTTGACATTAGCACAACTTTCCTATTCCTGTTCTTATTTGCACTTTAAATTTTATGCAATAGGCTACAACTTTGTTAGCTATGAATGTTAAAAATTATAATTGTGATTTATGGAGCTCAGTAAATGTTAGACAGTGTAAAAAGCGTGACAACTTACACCACTCTCTTCTAACATATATTTCAAAATGTATTTTAGGGGCAACAAATATATTTCTAATTCTACAACTCATACGGCAGCTGGCATAACATATTTGGTCATAATTTATGTTTAATGACACAATAAACGTTTAGACTCTATGAAGATTAATGTAAGAATATGTTTCCTATGCATTGTACTATAGTGTTTGAAAGGTATCTTAGATACTCATCTTGTTTACTGTATTACAGGATGGGTGTGGCCCAGCCAGCTTAATTGTTCTGTTCCACATGAAACACATTACTGTTCAAATTAATTTTATCAAGCACAATATGTTACTGTCCTTTACTTCTTACAGTTTTGGAATATATACATATATCATATAGATAGCTGCTCATAAATACATAGGCTAATTAATGTGCATTATTTCACTAGCAAGCAAACAACTTTCTGTCCAAATCTCTGGTATGTCATGCAGTTCTCAAGACAGCAGGAAGAGGAAGTGAAACAGCTGGAGACAAAGGGAAGATCACTGCTGAGATCTTGCAGAATAACCTTTCTATCATAAAACAACAGCTGCAAGAGAGAAGACACACAGAAACAATTTCCATTTCAAGTTCATGTTTAAATATGTGGAACAGGAGAGTTTAATTGACATGAAATCTGAGCCAGAAAACGATCAATAGTCTGTGTTATAATTTTGTGCCAATGCTGTGTCACGGTTTAGGCTCATGTTTGTTCTTTTATTTTGTACTGTTTTATTGTGACACACAATACCCTCTAAATCACATAAACAAGAATCTAAAGTCTGCAATCCTTCTGTCACCTGCATGTCCCCATCCTAAACAAAGCTGTGAGAAACTAAGAGATAAAATGCCAGACTAAATTATATTAAAGTTTGTTTAAAATGATAAACCTAAATTGTGGCAATCACAATTTGTTTGGAAGTCCATATGAGAAACAAGACTATACTATAGGATCTAAATTTTTAGATAGCGATCCATTGGCATGCAATATCTTCATTTTATATCAATGTATGTAACTGTGGTATAAGCAGAATAAATGACTCCAGTCGTTTGAATTATTTGAAAATAATGCACATTACACTTCAAGTCAGGCTGCATTCCATCATTATTATTTTTTCAATAATTTAATGGCACTTATTTCTTAAATATAGGTTTATATCCCTATAATTTGTAAGTTTTAACCAATTATTGATTTTTTTGCTTTAAAATTCCTTATAGTGTTTGACTGGACACATGGCATTTGAAATGAACAACAATATGGCATAAAAACATTTCAACTCTCGTTTTTAAAGGTTCACAAGCCTGTCTTTTTTACAGTCCTGTGCATTATTACATGGTTTGTTAATTTTTTCTCCTTTTTGTCTGTGACCCAAAAACGTCTGCTGCCCATTTCTGGCTTGTGTCCCACCAGTTGAAAACCCTGACTGTAATTGCTTTAATAATTACATTTCAAGCTGTTCTGCATCCTTTCTAACTGATCCAGGAAAAGTAAAAAGTGATTGTGATTATTATATTTACAAATTTTATAATAATACTAATAATATTTTCACTTCTTGACTCTATCTAATCAACTTTACTACATTAGGTAAATCCTGTATTTGAAATTACACACAAATTGTTGATTAAATGTTTTGTCCACTGTTGGATTTCACAAAATGTTCACTGTGAAACATTTTACTGGAATATGTTTAAAAAATGTTAGAAATGTATGTACTTTTGAGTCATTAGAAATAGGACTTTCTGGACATGGCAAAGATCTCAATATTGCATAACCCTATCTCACTCTTCCTGTCAGTGTTTGCTCTTCCCTCCCGCCCTCGTGTGCATGTTTTGGCCCTGTCCTTGCTTGTTTGCTCTCTCTCTCACTCTCACTCTTTTAACCTGAATTTGTTCATCTGCACGTTTGCCTGTCGGAGAGGAAAAGGGGGCTGGAAGTGCTGTATGATCAGACACACAGGGGGAGGGAGGGAATGGGGGATAAAAGTAGCGTGGAGTGGGCAGATGAAAAGAGCAGTTGCTACAAGCCTCAGCAAAACCAACTAACTTTCTAGAGAACCTTTTAGCGAGGCTTTCTCGTTGCTTCCTTCAATTGGAATATTGATTTCTTTTTATTTGCTTAAAAAAAACTTTCCTTGTGCCAGCAGACTTATCAGGTACCTCTGTAGTTTATTATTTAAGTACAGGTAGGTGGGCGACAGATTTACTGAATGCCTCAGATGGAAGACATTGAAAACTATACTACTCTACAAGAGTTTACAGAAGAAATCTCCCATAATGGAAACAAACCTATACTCAACACATCGCAGGGCAAACAAGGTAACGTACGTGAGTGTATAAGTGAGTGTGATGTCTGTGAACTTGCAAGAGGGGAGTGGCAGAGTTTTGTGGGACTTATGTGGGTACATTCAGAATGCAGATCTGACACTAATCTTGTGCTCCATCAGGTGTCCATAAAGGGATAAACTGTTTGAAAGATCAGACTTCTCTTGTCCTGTTTGTGGCTCTGTTGGCCTCAGTTTGCGTAAACATAGCACTCGGCGTCCTCTGTGAGTAAAAAAAAAAACAATTTTACACAAATCTGTACTTTCTAAAAAATATTGGGTTGTTTTTAACCCAGGGCTGGGTAACTATAGGACAGAACACATTTCTGCGTTAAAATGACCCAAATAATGGGTTGTTTTAACCCAACTGCTGGGTTATTGTTAATCAACCATGTTGAAACAACCCAGCAGTTAGGTTAACACAACCCATTATTTAGGTCATTTTAACCCAGAAATGTGTTCTGTCCTATAGTTACCCAGCCCTGGGTTAAAAACAACCCAATATTTTTAGAGTGTATCTTGCACGTGGTCATGGCGCCCTTCTATGTCTGTATCTGAATCTTTGATAAGTGCATGAAATGTTTTTGGATAATAAAAACACAGTAAGAATGATACACAGACACATAGTCAAGTCATATTATCATGGCATTGAGACACATGTGCTACTATTACACAACAGTCTTTGTGTTGTTATAGTAAGATAGACAGTTTATCATTATTTTTAACTCTATTTTTTCTCTAAAGCAGTAAACAGATCATCTCCCATTGCAGAGCCAGCCAGAAGCGAAGCGTCTAAAGCCTCTCTTTCTCTCAAACTTACTGCCATGGAGGAACGTTTCTCGCGCCTTTGCTCTGTGTACACAACTCTAGGAAAGGCATGCTCAAAACCAGGTGAATCATTTTCTCTCATTTCTCTTGTTGTAAGCTAGTGAGCCTACTTCAAAGACAAATTGTGCAACCCGGCCTACAAATAGAGGTTACAAGACTCAAAAAAAGAGGAATCATCTGACCTACTTTCCCCTTTCTTTCATTCATTCATTCATGCATCCTTCTTTTATTCCCTAGGGATTCAGTGTATGCCATGTCCAGAGAATTGGCTGCATTTGGAAGGGAGGTGTTATTTCTTTAGTGATGATAAACTTGACTGGCAACACAGCAAGGAGAGCTGTGCGTCTATGGGTGGCCATCTAACTATACTACACAGCCATGAACAACACGTAAGTTTGTGAATGAATTTTATACATATGCCCAACTCTGATAGTAGTTTATTGTTAAGTTTTTTCCTGTTTTTTTAATCTAGCACGCCCTGGAAAGTGTCGCACGCAATCGTGGTGGACTTGACTATCATTTCTGGATTGGTTTATCAGATGCTGAGACTGAGGGAGTGTGGAAATGGGTGGATAACACAGTTGTTAATAAGACGTATGTGTACGCACGCACGCACACGTTTCTATAATTATCCTGTCCGGGACTCTTCCTTTATCCTCCTTCTATTGTTTCTTTGCTAACCACATAGACGAGTAGGGGGGTAAAAAAAACATAGCCTAACCCTCCTTTTTTACCCATAAACCTAATTAAACATATTTGCATTTTTGACTTTCATTAAGATTAAGTATGTTTATCCTAATTGTTTATTGTAGGTTCTGGAATGATTGGCATGAAGAGCCGAATAATCACCGGGCGGGTGGGGTTGGTGGTGAAGACTGCGCGGTTCTCGACTCGCGCTCCAAAACCTGGTTTGACGTACCGTGTGATTTCAGTTACAAACGCATTTGTGAGATGGATTCGATCCCAATCAACGTATGAATGTAGAAGTGTGCAAAAAAAATTTTTTAGAAAGTCTGTAGCGTATGGTTTGTAAAAAATAAAGTGTATATTATTGACCTGTCTTTTTAATAAACGATGTTAAAACTAAAGATGTCCTAAGTGGTTTGATTTAGTCCACGTGTCTGTGTTTTGATTGTTTTAGCCTATGTGTTTTGGTAGAAATTCAAACATTGCACAATAATGTTATTTCACATCATTTCACAACCCCCCTTTACCCCTAGCTCCTCTCTCATTCTTACGCAATGAGACCATAAAAACATAAACAGTTTTAAAAACATTTTGTGAAAAGCATTTTTTAATTACGTGCATAATTAAAAATAAATAAATAAATATATTTCAAGAAATAATAGTTTTTTGTCTGACACCTTTAAAATTATAAACTAAAGAAAATTATAATTTAGTACTCATTAAGCGATTTAATTTTGGAAATATTTAAATATTAATAATTTATTATTATATGCCTACATGCATATATTTATATAATAGATAAATGTATGTTCATATTTGTACGTAGCCTACCTACATTTATCCAGATTTTTGTCTCGATGTTTTTTATCTCGCTGACACACGGTGGCGATGTGAGTTCACTCTTGCTTTCACTTTTTTTTCGCGGTCTATGGTCACGCCCTCCCGTCTTCCTCTCTACCAATCAGAGATGACGCTTTTGTTTCGTAGGACGCTTGCTAACGGAAGTAGCAGTGATACCACAGTTGGGACAAACAACCTCAGTCTTTATATATAAGGTAAATGTATTGCTTTATCTGCGCGTTTATGCATGTGAAATGTGGTTTTACGCCAATACAACTAAATCGCAATAGTTTGGGGAAGTAAATAACACAATGGATTTATATGAAAACGTAGTTTAATAACGATAAGGCCTAACGTTAGCTTTAAAAGTGTTGATGTGCTTCATGCCGGTGCTGACCAGCAACGAATTGAGCACGAGACTACAGCTGATTAATTGTTTATCGTAAGTCGTATAGTTTTAAACGTCAGAAATTGTGTTTAGATTGGATTTAAACAAGTACGTGTTGCCGGTATGTGCCGTGTTATGCATCTCCGCAGTTATATTACCGACATGCTGTTTCAAAACTTCCTGAGAATCTGTCCAGTAACAGCACATTTCACACCTCTGTTCCTTATAATAATCCCACCAAATATAAAAATAGTGCTATGTTTTCAAATATTATGCAGATTTTCTCTAGTGCAACAGTCTTCTGCATTTGCAGTATATACAATAAAGCTTTTGTTAAATATACTGCCACAAATTAATACATTAATACACAATAACAGTAGAAAGTGATGACCGCAATCAAGCACAGTGTATTTTGATAACGTTACCTTTATTTTGATAAAACCTAATTGTTTTTCTTGCATCACAAGTAGGCATACAGATTAAGTCATCATCTTCACATTTCTAATAAGCACCTTAAAATGCTCTCACGGCCGTAATCTCCTTAAGCACTTTGGCAAGGTTATTTTAATTAACATAAAAGTAAGTACATGTATATTCTCACCCTACAAATGTAGTTATTTTTTTACCAGATGAGTCACCTGTCATATTAAACCCTCGGGTCACACTGATGTTGAAAGTTTATTGCTCTGAATCAATAGCGTTTTAACAAGCCACAACAAGTTTATTGTACATGAGTTATTGGATTTTGTGCTTTGCTAGCACAAATGTAATAATAGGGCTCGAAAAGTAAAGCCTGAACTTTTCACCACAAATGTAGAAAACTCTTCGTAGCTAGTTTACTCCGTCTTGCATTGTTTTAAACGCCATTGAATAATCAATATTGTCCATTAAGTCTCTTTTGTTTCTCTGGCTCCATCAGATGGAGGTGGATCAGTTGCTGTCTCTCTCTGGTTCAGCTCTGGCTCAGGCCATAAGCTCTCTGCTGGAAACCCCAGGCCTATATGTTTTCTCAGATATATTAGAACTGCCCAATGTCCGAGAGGTGAGGTTTCATGTGTGTGATGATGATGATGAATACATTTCAGTTTGGCTATGAATGTATGGGTCAGTGACAAAAATAGTTTGGAAAGATGAGTAATTCAAAAATCTTAAAAAAAAAAACTTGTTTTAAAAGCATGCATCATGTTTATTTCAATGCACCTAGGGGCGGTTTCCCAGATAGGGATTAGACTAATCCTAGAGTAACATAATTGTAAGTGCTGTCCAAACTGAACACAACTTGCACTGACACATCTTAAAATATATTAGTGCTCTTTGTTTTGCTTCAAAATTCACACAAGTAATGTTTTTAGTAAGTTATGTTTATTAAAACTAGTTATATTTCCTAATTAAACTAAGGCCTAGTCCAGGATTAAGCCACTCCCTGTCCGGGAAACCACCCCCTAGTGTATTTATGTTGATTTTTTTCTGCAATAAATATTACATTTGCACCATTTTAATGAAAGTTAAGACTGAATGGATCTGAAAATGTCGAATGGTGTATCTGCCAATATCGCCAAATAATGAGAAATATGAAATATTTTATACATCTTGATGGCATGTAAGCGTAATCATTAAAAAAATCATTTAAAAATATCATTTTATTAGTTATCTCTAAATGTATTTTACAAAAACACATTAAAATTTACATGTATTTGTCCTGACATATGCTGAAAACAGCTCTGTTTTCTAAATAATCTTTAAAAAATTATGTAAAAAAATCATATTACTCTAAATTAGATTTTATTCCACATTTTTTATGAATATATTTATATTTTCATTTCAAAAAATACTAGTTACACCAATTGAAACAGACCGGTTACACCACATTGACATTTTTCAGATTACTGTATATGTCTGTATATGGCTAGTAGTACATATCCAAGTTTTGTGCCTGTCCTATCCAAATGTGATAACTTTAGTATATTGCGAATCGTTTGATGTTTAATGATTTACCTGAGTTTCCAGTCATTGTAATTTAACAGTCATACATACAATATGCGTCATCATTAAAAGATGAATCAGAGTTACTTGTAGAACTCATTGCAACAATTTCCTAAGAGTGCTCAAATGTTATAAGATGCTCAGATGTCTACATGCAAGCTCTATTCACACATGCAGCACGAAGACAGCACATCTCCATCCTTACGCCCCGTCATGCCCCTAAGGATCTAAACCAAAGTGTTATACATTTCAAAAAACTCTGTTAGCCCTGTGATACACATCTGAGTCTCTCTCTCTCTCTCTTTATTCAGCTGGAGACGGGTCCCCATGCTCCAGTCTACCAGCTTCTCAATCTTTTTGCGTATGGAACCTACTGCGACTACAAAGGTAACCATGACAACAAATGATCTGACCAGATATTAGACCCCTGAGGGCAATGGCTTCATTCTCCACTGTGACTCAGAATGAGGTTTTACACTGAATACATTGCCCTTTACCTTACTAAATAGGATAGCTTGTGTGAGTTGGCGGCAAGAGTGTCTGGTTCATGTTTTTTTTGTGATTTAATGTTTCGAACAATTTTCGGACTCCCTTTTACACTCGAATTGCCAAAATGC
Source organism: Paramisgurnus dabryanus (assembly GCF_030506205.2). Classification (NCBI taxonomy): domain Eukaryota; kingdom Metazoa; phylum Chordata; class Actinopteri; order Cypriniformes; family Cobitidae; genus Paramisgurnus; species Paramisgurnus dabryanus. The sequence goes on from NC_133349.1 coordinate 19,892,156, forward strand.
ATTTTAATTCTGGGTGTAAATGGTGTCTTAATGTGTGTTTGCCCTTTAGAGAGAGCAGCTTCACTTCCTGAGCTTACGCCTGCCCAAAAGAACAAACTTCGTCATCTGTCAATTATCAGTCTGGCCTCCAACCTAAAGGTACCGAATCATTTATGGTCATCACAGGGTGCATTAACACTGTTTTTAATTACCTCCCTTAACATTTTTGATTAACAGACATCTTTATATTCCTACTTTTATTTTTGACTTTCACGATGAGTTGAATATGTCACCCAGTTTGTGAAAACCCATCTGAAGTCATTTTTTTTGTGATCTAAATAAAATCATCCTTTATAATGTAAAGAACATTCTGTGCAAATATAGCATACATGTCTTTAATATTGACAAAGACCAATGATTAAAATCAAACTTTGATGCTCCTAATCTTAAAATTAGATTGAGACTTTAGCCTGGATTTCAGAGACTCTTGTGTAACATTATTAGGACTTTTTGATCGCCCTCAATGCAACTCATCAGAAACAGACAACAAATACATTTCTCTTTTGATAGTGTCTGCCATACTCGCTGCTCCTCCAGCAGTTGGAGTTGAAGAATGTGCGTGAGCTGGAGGACCTGCTGATCGAGGCTGTTTACAGTGACATTATCCACGGCAAATTGGACCAGAGGAACCAGCAGGTGGAGGTAGACTGCAGCATAGGTCGAGATCTGGGACCCAATGAATTACCCAACATTGTCAACACCCTGCAGGAGTGGTAAGTGTGCATTTGTGTTTATGTCTCGTGTGCTGGGCGATGTATCAGTTTTAAAGATGGATTGTGTTGCTAATGTAATAAAGGAACTATCCTGGGGTGCGTTTCCCAACAATGATGTTGAACCAACTTAGAATGATGCATAGTTGGAGAAACTAACAAGCTATTCACAACTGTTTGACTGCTTTTGTTATTGTGTTTTAGTTCCCTATTGTTTAATTTCAAGATATTTCATTTATTTGCAAGTTTCTTCTTACATCACTTATTCCATGGTCTTAAAGCCCATAAGACTGCACATATGCCCACTTTTCAAAAACAGGGCTTTAATACTGATTATAAACAAAAAGACATAAAATGGATTTGTATGTATTAACAATGATGGATACAGAATGCACCGCATGTTTCTTGCTTATTTTGTTCAAAAGCATGATCAATGTACAGGTAAGTCTGCATGCCATAAAAACCAACAAGGAACTTTGCTTCTAACCACATCTCCAACCACACAAGTTTGCGAATGTTCGTTGGAACGATGCTTTTGGGAATCGCACACCTGCTCATGCTGGTTAATATATTTTCAGGTGTGCAGGCTGTGAAGCAGTGCTGTGTGGCATTGAGGAGCAGGTGACAAGAGCAAATCAGTACAGAGAGAGCCAGCTCAAGGTCAAAGTACAAGTGGAGACAGAGGTACGTGTGAATGACACTTGGTACATGTGAAGGCATTTCATATTGTTGATAATATACAGTGTATATATATACCGTGCAGTGGTATCCTTTCCTAATTGTTATTCTTATTACCTAATTATCTTATGTAATTAGGGGTAATTTTTTACTTGCATTTGCTTTGATCACTTGGGGTCTAAAGACATTAAAATAGGATTTTTTTTTGTACAGCTGCTTGTATTTAATTCCATTCATACTCTTTTCTTCTTGCATGTTAAAAAATGTGATTCATGCACATGAACAATTATGTATTCATCTCAATCTCTTCGTTAGGTGTCAAATCTACAGAAAACCCTTAAAGCAAGCTCAGCTTCCCCATCATCCGGGCCTGCACCCGCTGGGGCGGCATCCAATCAGGATGCAGACCAGCCCGCTGAGCCAAGAGACCCCGCTTCCTCTCAAGAGCCACGGCAACCAGGAAAAAAGAGTTCAAAGGTCAAAGGGTAAGGTAACTAAAGTCGAGGGCTTTACCACAAAATGTTTCAAATAATATCATTGAAATACCTAGTTTCCTCCAATTCTATAAACTATATAAGTAACTCTGTAACATCATAAATGTCACAGTACTGCAGGTGCAGCATGAAAAATTACATACAAGCTTTATTATTCATTATTAAATCCCTGATCAAACAAACACTTCGTACAGAATCACATCACTGAGAGCTTGAATTCACTAATGGTGTTTTTAGCATAAAGGTACAGTATATGATTTATGAATGGTTAGCAAACTCTAATGGGCCATTCACACTTGGACAATAACTTGAGTTTTAAAAATCACATTAAAAGAATAGCAAAGTTATAACAATACAAGAAACTATATCGTTGGGATCACTTTCGGGGAGATTTTTACTCGGATGAATGATAAACCATTGACAGCCAATCAAATCTATTCGAATAAAAAAACTAAATTGTCAAGGTCCGTAACATAAAATTACCTTAGGTGTCCAGTGCTGTTGCAATGAAATTGATTACACCAATATATAAGATGATAGATTCACTGAGATATGCAAAATGAATCATGCTGAGGAAATCTGCTGATTATAGATTATATTTACTTTTTTAAGTGACGTAAACAATGCAAACATTTTTATCAAATGAAATCTACAATATTAGTGCCGTTTGAAGGTAAATGATTTACTCAAACACTTTCGGGCGTGCAAGCAGTTAAATCTATTGTTATTGTCCCTTGGTGTAAACGCTAAAATAGTTATCGTTAAAGTGTGAACGGCCCTTAACAGCGTTGTGTGTTTTATGTACTGCTTTCTCACAGTGTACTGCTTTCTTTCTTATTCAAGTGTGATTTATAAGAAATAACCCACAGGCTTGCAGTCCTAATTAAGCCCTGATGAGTTTAAAATTGTCTTTGTCCTGGTTTGGATATCTCATGTCAGGATGTGCTCCGGAGAGAGAGAGAATGGGAGAGGAGGGGTTTGATCACCAGTGCTTTTTCTAGTGTGTCAGTTAAGAAGAGGTGTAATTTATTCAGCCCTGATCTGACACAGATTAATTCAAGTCCAGGGTTTAAAAGCATCTCAGTGACTCTTTGTGTGTGAAACTGCAACTGCTACTGCTTATTTTATTACATCGTACATTAGACAGGCACTTAATTTGTTTGGATGTTAAATGCTCAGAAGAAATTGTTCCTTTTTTTGTGTTTCAGGCTGCGTGGAAGTGGAAAGATTTGGTCAAAATCGAATTGATCTTGAAGAGGTGCGATCGGTCTTCAATAACCTGCTCACAGACAGACAGTCAGTCATCTTTCAGGAAAGCTTGCTGGATAGATAAACAACCGATGGTTGATTTTTAGACACAAGCCATCAACTTCTAATACAAATAAAAGACTCTTTACACAGTGCTGTGTGTGTGTGCGCGCATGTGTGTGTGCGCATGTGTGTGTGTGTTTGGATATGTATGCAGTAAATGTCATTTAATTGGACTCGTGCTAAGTTTTGCTTTGTGTGTTTTTGTTCTTTATTAGATCTGGATGTTAAAATGATGACACCAATGAATAAATGATATCCATCTGTTACGCTGTGTGTCATTTCTGGCTTTCATGTTTTCCTTCATCGGTTAAGTCCTGATAAATGTTTCGTCTCAACGGGGCCTCGTCTGTCAAAAGGGTCCTGACATTAATTAGCCACACTTTAATGCAGATGCCCTGAAATAACATTAGATCCCTCTCACAATGGCACACACACTCTCGTAAATGTGTTTTTGTGAAATGCCCTTTATCCAGCCATAAAGACTGACTAAGGCTACACTTCTCTCTCTGTCTGTCCGGCATAATGGTTTGTAATGGTAGCAATTAACTTGTGGCACCCACTCAAAACTGAAGAGAGCAGTTAAAAGCATAGAGTTATCATCTACTTTAACATTAACCCTTGCCACATCTCTATTTTTGCGTCTATGAAGATCCATCCACTTTAAAGTTTATGATCTTTTCAAACACCTCTTTTTATCCATCTATAAATAGTAGTGTTAATTTCAGTCTGCGTGAATGAGGTTCACTGTTTCTCAGTCTCTCGCTCGGAGCAGATGGGAGCTGTGAACTCTTACAGCATACATATGTGTATGGAGAATGTGTGAAACGCTTGTATGTGTCATCCAGTGTTTAAAATGACGTCTCAAAGATTAACCAGAATAGAAGACCCTATATAGCAAATAAATTAAACAAACTGTAAATCTGCAGATAGCACTCGATTAGGACTATTTGCCAATTGTAATATTTGTATCCCAGCATGTGAAAACCCACCTAAAGTAATTTTTGCGATTTACATAAGGAATAATTGACGACGGCCCGTTGAATTCGAAAATAATGCACAACCAAGGTGGTAATGTGGCACAATGAGAAACAGACTGCCGTTACACTACAGGTGTGCATTATTTTCAAATAATTCAAAAGGACAGGAGTCAATTATTCTGCTTTTACCATGGTTACCAAAAACATTGCTCTGGTGGTTATTTTAAGACCTTTATAGCTACACTGCAAAAAAATTACTTTCTTATTTATTATTTTTGTCTTGTTTTCAGTAAAAATATCTAAAATGTTTTAAATTAAGATGTATTTTCTTGAGGAACAAAATGACCTAGGAAAATAAGTCTTTAGACAACAAATATAACATTTAAGCGAATTTGTGCTAAAAACAAGCAAAAAACTGCCAATGGAATAAGAAACATTTCCTTGGAATAAGTTTACTTTTTTTATAAACACTTAATAAAAAAAATGTTCCTTATTCCATTGGCAGATTTTTTGTTTTAAGCACAAATTCGCATAAATTTGATATTTTTGGTCTAAAAACTAGACTTATTTCCCTAGGTTATTTTGCTTATCAAGAAAATACATCTTAATTTAATTTTTAGATATTTTTACTGAAAACAAGACAAAAATACTAAGTAAGAAAGTCTTTTTTGCAATGACTTTCAAGAAAAATGTTACTTCTTTTTACTGAAAACAAGACAAAAATACTATTTAAAAATTCTTAAATTAAGATGCTTTTTCTTGATGAGCAAAACGACCCAAGAAAATAAGTCTAGTTTTTAGACAAAAAAGTCAAATTTAAGTGATTTTGTGCATAAAACAAGCAAAACAATCCGCCAATGGGGTAAGCAAAAAAAACCTACTAAATTCAAGAAAATTTTAAGAAATTTGTTTTTTATGCACAAAATCACTTCAATTTGATATTTTTTGTTAAAAAATAAGAGTTATTTTCTTAGGTTCTTTTGCTCATCAAGAAAAAGCATCTTAATTTAAGAATTTTTTGATATTTTTACTGAAAACAAGACAAAAATACTAAGAAATTTTTTCCTGAAAATCATTTTTTGCAGTGTAGGTCCACATTTAAAAAAAAATATAACATACCCGTGGAACATTTATCAACCAATCATAGTAAAGCATTTAACAGCCCCTTGGTATAATCTACATAATGTATAAAATTTATTTTGATATCTTTATAGTATATTGACTGAGAAAGGCCCTGTCAAAGATCGAAATCCATGTGAAATCAAACTTTAATGCCCCTAATCCAGATTATTATTATAATCATAATTAGATGATGATAATAATAGATTATAAAACTTTAACCTGGATTTTACAGACAGTGTCACATTTACAAGCCACAATAATATGGTTTGTTATATGTCCCATTACCGTTTCAGATCATAAACCCAAAAAACGGGTCATACATAAATGAGGGTAAAAGTTTTACAGAAAAGGGTTCCCTTTCACTCTTAGAACCAATGTGTTAAAAACAACACATTAGTGTTGATTCTGGGAAAAAAACACTAAATGCGTTTTCCCAGAATCCACTCATGTCTGTGTTGTTATTAAAACAAAACATTTTAACACAACTTGTGCTATATTTTAACACAAAATCAACACAAAATGACACATAATGTGTTAAAAGTACACGTAATGTGTTAAAAGATAACCCACTAAGATGTGTAAATCCTTTCTAAGAATGTAGACCCTGGTGTATGGACTCATAGTTTTCCTTGAGCCTGATTGTGTAAGATTCATGTTTGAATGCACAATACATGTTAAAGTAACTTATATATATCAACAATCTGAGTAAAATCTATAACACATTGACTGTTTGTAACACCAGAGATGGCTTTATTGATTTCCATAGTACATTGAATCACATATTTAAGGCAGTGCTACATGGACGATGTAATTTTTGTTCAATACATCTTTCACATGATGTAGCTTCTTGTGCATGTTTAAAAAAAGATACCTTTTTCTATTATGGCTATGAACTTTAATGGCACATCGAAACGTTAAAAAATTCAGACAACCCAGTTGGACAACTATTTGTTGTTTGAGTTTTCACTCTTAGTTATAAAAGGGGGCAATTTCCATGAACAAAAATGTAGCCTAAAGCAGATTTTTTATTAAAGTAATTTGAATCCTTAAAGGTTGCTCTCTACTGAGACAGCAAAATTAATGACAAATGCAAAAATATACACTGGGTAGCAATTTTTAAAATAAAGTTGTGCTTTCTAAAAGAGCTTGGGGTGGTTTATTTGCAAATTATATAATCCAAACCACAATCTTATATTTCATCTCAATATAAATGTTCAGGATTGTGCTCTTCGTAAACAGCATAAAATTTCCACAAAATACTCACTGAATGATGCATGTTGTTATAAAAGTGCTATAACCTGTGTGTAAACAAAAAAAAATCAGTTTTAACAATGGCTCAATCATGGTTGTATAGTTAACGCATCCAGGCAGAGATGCTGTATATGGCCATGAATCATGGAGAAGATTAATGTTGATAGGCATACAGCACGCTTTAAATAGAAATACGTAGGTTTCACGAACACCTCAACAGATGTTGATCCATAATTACAAAAGCATTCGCCTGATCATCAGTGTAAATTATAAGTTAACACAGCAGAGGTTCTTCCAGAGATCTTATTATATATCGGTTCACGTCAACGCGGTCCGCAGTTGCCATGGATCGCAAAGCTATGTTTGACAAAACAAAGAGCGTGTTAACTATACTTAACTCGTCAAAATAACCGCAGCCATTAGGCCTAAATAAATGCTACACAAAATGTGGTAAAGGCAGCGCTAGGAGATGTGACCTTTAGGTCTTTGTATGCATGAGAATACTGTGGCTGCAATGAGCATATCACACTGGATACTAAATTGATGACTACATACATCACAGCTTATTTGAGGATCAGAAGCTAATGATTGTGTTCATGGTTGAGTAGCATTCCTGGAGCCCTTCCTGAAGTAAATGGCTGCATGGAAAGCTCATTAATACAATACTCTACAAACCGCAGTGGAAGAAGTACATCAGAACATGAAACCCGTCTAAGTGCTCCGTTACATACCCACGTCTTCATCAAGTCCAAGCCAGAATTCCACACATGTCTATCTACATCATATGTACATTCAGATGGTTTGCCCACATGTTCACACCAGCGGCCACACAAAAGTCTGTGACATCCCACAGGAAATGATTATCGTGCTCGGAACAGTCGGTTCCTCAAAGATTGACCACCGGTATCCTGCAGCGAGGGGTAAAAGAGATGAAGAAAGAGACGGCAGATTAAATTAACATGAGTTGCAGTCTATTATCGAGTGTGAGATTAACTCTGAAATTCACAGAGCAGGTGGAACTGGAACGATTTTATGGATGGCATGCTCTCGCTCTCTCAAATATTTACACATATTGAAGAAAACATCTACAACATTTTTAAACGACTTTTTAGCTTTGCAAGCCATCACTGAACTGAGTACATACTTATACACTAAATTACGTGAAAGGAAGAATTTTACAGGGCTTTTTTAAGATGTCAAATAAATATTTGGTGTCCCCAGAGAATGTATGTGAATTTCTATCTCAAAATACCATAGATAATTAATTATAACATGTTAAAACTGCCACTTTGTAGGTGCCAGCACAAATTTGGCGTTTTTGGGTGTGTCCTTTATAATGCAAATGAGCTGGCAGTGCCATGGTTGGATACCATAGTGGAGATTATTTCTTGTAGAATGATCCTACTTGGAGTTATAAGCTTGTAATAGGACTGCAAGATATATTAAAACTAGCAAAATATGTGCATATTTTGCAGTATGCATATTGCAATGGTTTCCTAAATAATTAATTTAATACTTCGAAAGTACGTTGATGCAAGAAGCAGGAAGATTAGTGTGACCCCGAGAGTGATGCTTGCTTTCCACAGAAAGATTTTATTACAATTTAGACTGATTTTAGAAACTTAAAGCATTATTTTGCAAGATATATTGCATATCAAATTTGTCTTCAATATCGTGCAGGCCATTGAGAGTTCCACATATTACAACAAATCAGTTTTGCATAATCCCAGTGTGTATATTATAGTCATTCAGTTTTTTCTTTTGTTTCCACCATTTGAGCTTTCTTGTGGCACAGCTGGCAGAGCGCTACGCTGAATATGACATAATGCAAAGCCTGTAAGTCTTAAAGAAGTCTAAAAGCTGATTAAAAACACATACTTTCCCTTCATTTATGCACATTTTAAAATGTTCAAAAGTCTCGATCGAGATTGAAGGTGGGATAAGCGTTTTCTGGTAAACGTTGTCAACACGCCCCTACCCCCAAAAGGATCTGGACTGTCTTTTAATAGCCCCACCCCACACATCCCAGACAACCACTATGGCGGAACTGGCCATGCGTATGATGTCGTAAATGAGTGAAAGTAATGTGCATTACTATGGTTATCCAGGTTGAATGTGTTTGGTAGTACTTCATGTTTCAATGTGTGAAAAGTTTTGCTCTGTTTCACTAAAGAGACATTCAACAGCAAGTTTAAGAGGCAGAGGTCGGAACGTTGCTGCAGACAAACACCTGTACACAGGAGATACATGTTGCAGGCTCAAAGACTTAGTAAGTGTCCTTGCTCGACTGATTTTTTTTACCAGTATAGAACTGAGCACTCTTTAGAGACAGAGTGCAACGCGTCATAACCTTAAAACCACGCCCAACGGGGGGAATACAATCCATCCGTCTCCATTGACTTTTTATTGCAAGAGGCCGCCTCCTTGTCATTTCTGGCTTATAACAAAAAACTGAATAATGCCTAAAAGCTGCTGTGTGACAAGATGTACAGCAAACAAGCCAAAAAATCTAGAAATAAGTTTTTATAAGCTGCCGACCCCAAAAAAACGAGCGTTTAAAGACACAAAAGTGGAAACGGGCAACTTTTCATAGTACTACTATTAGTAGAACTGCGCCCACTGGAGGAAAAAGTCCACTTTTTTCTCCTTAAAGGCTGAGTTTTACGTCTCGACATCTTATAAAAACTTTTTTCTGTTTTTTTGGCTTGTTAGCTGTACATCTTGTCACACAGCAGCTTTTAGGTATTATTCTGTTTTTGTTATAAGCCAGAAATGACAAGGAGGCGGCCTCTCGCAATACAAAGTTAATGCAGATGGTTGGATTGTTCCCACCCTCCCGATGGGCGTGGTTTTCAAATTAGTATAACTGCGCTCTCTCTCTATCCTCCTCATTATTAGTAGAGACACCCCTTGCTGCTGATTGGCTACAAGTGTGTTTTGATACTCGACCCGACATATGCACAACCGGCGCAACAATGTCTCTGAACAGGTTCACGCCCACTTTTGGGGGAAAACAAACTAGACTTCCCATTGACTTCCATACAAAATAGCGAAACAAAGCAACGTTCGTACACAGCCGGCAGGCGTAAATAACTTAAAAAAATCGAGTAGGGGGAGGCTGCAGACCTGGAACCGGTAGATCTACGCCCCTGACAGTTTTACGCCCCTGTTGTTCCTCGTGCGCCCAGTAGGGGGAGGCTGTATATTAGTATATGAGCCTAGTCATATATCAAAACAGCAGACCGTATGATAGCAGCAGACCTTCTTGAAGCGATACGAATTGAGGTATGTTAAATAATCAGCTAAAGTTATTGTTGTTGATTGTATTATAATGATACATTTATTATTTATAAACGATTGATGCGATATACTGCCATTAATTATAAGTAACCATTGTTTCTAACACTATTCAACCTTTGCTTTATTTATTTTTATTAGTGAGCGAGAGCACTTTGATAGCAGGATAAAAAAAAAACATTCAAAGAGTGGTAAACCATAGGAGTGTCATGTACAGGAGTCATTAAGAAATAACCAAGTCATGTGTTAATAAAAAAAATTTGTGAACCACAATATTGTCTCTTTCTTTTAAATGACTCTTGGAATTTTAGAAAAGTTATTGTGTTTGTCTTCATAAAATGCTATGTAGGACATGTTTTGTAGCTGTATGACGACCTGTGAATTGTACAGCATTTAGGATCCATATTACAGTACTTTATGTCTAATGGCCTAAATATGGTTAATATCTAAATGTAACTTAATATAAAATCACAACATCATATCAGCCAGTCTCTTGTATATAAAAACAGTTTATAAATAAATATAAATAGTTGTGTGACGTCATCATGCGCCGCTTCCGGGTTCAATCGATTTCAAATGCCACAGGAAAACACGCTAATATACACTCGTATCATGATGCAAAATTATTTAAACCATGATCCTTATTTTTATCTCCAATAATAAAAACCAAGATGACCAGACCTGGACTATATGGATTTTTCCGTAGTGTGCAGACTGCAGTGTACACTGTAAGTTTATACAATTTTCGTTTAAATGTGTAAAATTAATCAATAGTTCTCATAAACGGTTGTTTAAATAGGCTAGTATCGTAGTTGTATTTCCCTCTCCCCCTAATGAACGCATGAGAAGCAACAGGGGCGCAAAACTGCCAGGGGCGTAAAACTGCCAGGGGCGTAGATCTACCGGCTCCAGGTCTGCAGCCTCCCCATATAGAAAAAATCACTCAGATTAAACATGTTGTCTAATTATCTCTCCACCCTGCCTGCCATTGAGCATGAAAGATACATTAACACATTTATTTTGGTCAATATAAAAACATGTCCCTTTCATTCTAACAGCGTCAAATTTGTGTAAGGGGCGGTGACGAATTTTACAGTCAAGTTCCCGGAAGTGCCGGTAGTGTATACTTTTTCAATATTGCTTACATGGCTTTAACCTTAATAACCATGTTATTTGACAACTACTTTCTTATATTTGTGATCCTTTAAAGGCATAGTTCACCCAAAAATGAAAATTATATCATCATGTACTCATCCTCATGTTGTTCTAAACCTGTATTAAATTAATTTTTTCTTATGAACACAAAATAAGATATTTTGATAAATGATGGCAAGGAAGCACACAGCTGATTGTAAGCATTGACTTCCATAGTAGGAAAAACAAATATGATGGATATCAATGGTACCGTCAACTTTGTGCTTACCATCATTTATCAAAATAGCTTCTTCATCATTTATCACAATACTTCCATAATATTTATTATGATTCAATATCAATGGAAGTCAATGGTTACAATCAGCTGTGTGCGTACCATCATTTATCAAAATATCTTCTTTTGTGTTCACCATAAAAATGAAATTCATACAGGTTTAAAACAACATGAGGATGAGAAAATGTTTCATTTTTGGGTGAACTATCCTTTTAACTCAAACAAATCATGTGCCCTAATAAACCTGGTTACATCTCCTTTGCACTCTCTCTCACTTTCTCTCCCACACACACATAAACACACGATAAGTACTTTAACCGGTCTTTGGCCCCCTTCCTCTGTCTCACAGGCATACACACATTACCTCTCTCTGTCGGGGAAAGATGGAGTGCTGTGCAGTGTTTGCCTGCTGTCCTCCTGAACTATGGAACGAGGGATGGCAAGAGAGAGAGGAGGAGGACGCTGGGAGAAGCTGCGGTCGTAACTGAATGAGTGAGAGAGAGAGAGGAAGATTAGTAGGACAAGAGTCAGTGAAAGAATACAGACACTAAGGAGAGTGAGACAGGCATGAAAAGGCGATTAAGCAGAAAAAAGGGAAAAACACCAAACATTTCAGTGACATTGACAGGGAGTTTATTCACTCTCTGGTTTAATTTGATAGGCCGCCCTGAGCTTTAAACAGAAGGGGTGAAATAAAGTGGAAATGACACAAAAGGAGATGCCGAAATGTTAGATTAAAATCATATTTGTCCAGGAACCAAGTTAGGAAGACAGAGTGTCCGGGACCCAGTGTGAGGACCACAGTGTGTTGACATGGAGAGACACACAGTCATGCAATATTAATGCCCCACACACTTATCTACACTGAGTCAGGGGTGAGTTCACTCCACCTCTGCATTGACTGAATGATGGGAGGCGGGTTGGGGGTTGTTAAATGAGCAGGAAGGTGTCACGGCAAGCAAACGCCAAAAGAGAGATTAATTGCGTAGATGTAGCTTGCTTGTGCGTGCAATAAAATGCCCTCAGCTCACTCAGCCGAACGCCGGCCTGATTTTCTACCTGAGCGGCAGGCTCGCATTAACATTCATACCGCCAATAATTTCCAATGTGACAGTTTTAAAACTCTCTATCTGTCTTACAAACAAGCTCACAAACACTCTCATAATGTCTGATTTGTTGTACCTGCATCATTGCTTTGCCGCATCAAAAAGAAAGGACGTGATTGGTCTAAATGTTCGACACATTCCAATGGTACTCAACTTAGTCTGGGAAAAATCTTAGCGTAAACTAAAAGTACGAATAAATCTGACTTATAACCCGTCACCGCCCTGTTTATAGTTACACTCAGGATGATATGAACCATTCCTCAGCTCTCTAGATCATTTTAATGATCATCTATTCGATCGAATGCAGCCGTCCAAGCAAGTGAAAATGCGGTCTCGCGCCTGATGGCCCACAATGCTCCAGGCTACATTTCTAATTAAACCAGCACAATAAAACACTGTAAGGTGTCCACGTAGTTAGTGTCTCCAGAGTTAGAATATCTACAGATGACATTTCAACAGTTCCATAGAGAAAAGCAGAATCCAACTTTGTAAGTGTGAACTGCTATGATGACACACCATTGTTCATTAACTCAATAAACACACACACACACGAGCGGGCGGTGTCAGGGGATGTATGACAGAAACGTGGCAGCACTTAAGTGTTAAAATGTCTCACCAGAGTTTAGCAGAGATGATGACGGCAGAGAGGATCAGCAGGGATGAAATTGTCACTGTCACATAAAACTGTGGGTCCACTGAAGAAAGAAGTGTGAAGACAGGAAATACAGATTTAAGTATTGAGTCAAATTCAATTTATGAGTTCATTCATTTGAATCACAGCATTCCAATTCCAATTTGAATCATGGAAATGTTGGAAATGTTTCAATCAGAATGACAGGACAAGGAATTTACAGAAATGCAAAGTAAAGTCAACCTCTTATATCATGTTTTTTGGATCCATCTGTTTTAGACCCAAGACTTTGGGTTAAATTAGTGCAATTTACATTGTACATGTCCTCCTGTATAGTCCATTGTACTAGCTGCAAAAAAAGGTCATGGGTTTGAACCCAGGAAACAAACATGCTCATAAAAGCAATGTTTACCTTTAGTAAGCGTCTGAAGTGTAAATTTAAATTAAAGCATCCCAAAATCTTCCTTCCCATCCACGTGTGAAAACATTTAGCTCACACTAAAACTAAACAGCAATATGCGTATCCTAAAATTTCATTCAAACCTTTCTGTATTTTGATGTTGCCTTCAAATTCAGGAATTGTTTTGAAATTCTAAAGGCATTTCCCAATGCATTCCGAATGGCTCACAACAAAAAGCAATAAAAAGAAATTAAAGCCGAGGAGAGAGACCAAACAAAGTGCAAAACACAGCATGTGTAAGTGCATTGGGTGAATGCAATAAGGAGTAGGAGAAGAGCGAGAAAACGTGGGGGCGAAGAGCGTGGGCACAGTGTCATAATCAGGTAAAGTTGTATTGATTGGATTGATGCCTGCCTCTCGCTCAATGGGAGAGAAATCTACACTCTCCTCGAGCGCAAATTTATTGCCGTGAAGAAACAGCACGAGCCCAGCGTCTGTTGGCAATTTCGCTTTCAGACAAAAAAAACCATTCAAGCATACCAACCTTCTTGGGTCTCCTGCTCTTCTGCATCTCTCTTCTCCTCTCCAGTTATTGGCTCTTGCGTCTGATTGGCAGGCGGGCCCCGATGAGGCGACCACTCCTCAGAGGTGGTCATCTTCAGACCTTCGGTCTCCAGGCTGGACAGAAAGTGATGCGTTTCATCCTCCAGGGGTTGCGTGGGACCCCAGTCCACAGCCCAGAGCTGAGTGGTCGTGGCCTGCACCGTGACCGGCACCTGCATCTCGCCGAGCTCCTCCCACTTCCTGTCATTTGTGTCACCGGTGGCAGTGTGAAAAATTACAGTGACCAGCAGGAAGCTCCAAACGGGAATGAATCCAATGTGGGGAGAGATGGAGCTGAGGGGAAGGAAAGACAAAGGAATGGAAAGACGGAAGGAGGGATTGAAAAGGAAAAGCTAGAGATGCATAGAAACACAAGAGAGGTGCGAACCGTGCGGTGATGGAAAGAGACTTAAGCAGAAGCTGATGTAACCCATTGAGCTGCTGGACACTAACTGCGAATAAGTGTGTCTGTATGTTTAACGCTTGCTCAATTTCTTACCATCTCTCCATCGCTTCTGGCTTTTCACTGAGTCCTTGATGCTTCAATCATCTCTTAAATGAAAATGGCAAAAAGAGAGAAAAATGTGAGGAGATTGAGAGGCAAAAGGGGTCGGTCCTGACACTAACTAAAAGATTCAAACAGATGGCTGTAGTGGAGTGATGCCCTGCGGGCTGAGAGACAACACAAACATAAACATGCATATGCACAAACGCGCGCACACTGGCTGCGCTCACAGTAACAACTCAGATGCACATTAAACATTGACGCCCACATACATACACACACGCGCGCGCGCACTCGCTCCCTCACTCACTCAGATTAACCGTGCATTCATTAATCATCACAATATTACATCGTACGCGTGTGGGATTTACAGAAAAAACACACAAAACTCCTAAATGCAATACACACCTGTTACATTCCCTCTGTTAATAACCACCACACTGAACATGTGTATCCATATATAAAAATGTCACACACTTACTTCCGGAGACACAACACACGGAGACACTTATAAGCACGCAGATTCAGACCCTCAACAGAGATAACAGTTCACGTGCCTACCTCTAGCCGCCGAGGACGGGAGTGGGAGAAATAGAGAGAGCCTGGAAGTAGGGAAAAGCATTGGTTGCCGTAGCGACAGAGACATGTAGAAATTGTGCGAGTGAGAAATAGAGTGCGGAAGAGGGGAAGAGAGAGAGAGGGAGAGAGACAAGAGGGAGGGTGCGAAATGGGATTGGAGGAAAGATTGAAATACTAATTATGTTACTTAACTGGTTCAAATTAATTAGACAGCGAGGAGGAAATGAAAGAATTTGAAAGACGCAAATAGCTGGAAAGAAAAGAAACAAATGATATTAATATTATGATAGCCGGCCGAGGTAGAGAAAAAGTATTTGTTTATTTAAGAGTGGCAGCGACGGGAAATCAATACGCATTAATGTAGTGTTAGAAAAAGGTGTTACAGACGCCAGCAAATGATAAATACGTTCACGCGCACACAAACATAATGTGGTGGTAGGTTTTATTGGATCAACATTTACACAGAAACATTTACAGTCTGTTGTCCTTCTTTCTACTCAATCTGTTCCACTTCAGTTCTCACATTTTATTTCTTGCGCTCCATCATCCTCCCTTGACCTTCCCTCTTATTTTTCTTCCTTGACATTTCTTTCTGTTCAACCCTCCTTCGACCTCCATATTGTCTCTCTCTTTCACTCTCTCTTTTTGTCTCTCGTTCACCCCTCCTCTTTCTCTCACTGAAGAACGCAACGCAACCATGAAAAACTTGAGGGTTCCTCGGTTTCAGGTGGATCCTGGGGTGTGAGGTCTTCATCGTAGTCCACTGGAAAGTAGAAGTATATTTGTTAATGTTTAAACAGTAAATTGAACCGGTTTCCTACACTTTCCGACCAATGAATTTCCAGTCATTGATTTCTGGAAGAGCACCTTTAAAAAGCAGCTTTCAAAAAATTGTCATTTTTTTATTATGTGTATATACCGATGATCATATCGCGATTAATCTATAGCAAAATAAACGTTTTTGTTTACATCATATATGTGTGTAAACTGTGTATAATAATTATGTATATACAAATATGCACACATGCATGTATAATTTTAAGAAAAAAAATATTTATATATTTGGTATTTATATTTATATATAATATAAATTAAAATAATATACAAATGTATATACACATATATATTTCTTAACTATACACATGCATGTGTGTGATTTATCTATACAAAGTTAATATACACAGTTCACACACCTAATAATGTAAACAAAAACTTTTATTCTGCTATAGATTAATCATGATTAATTGTTATGCATCCCTAATATATATGTACCTAAATGTTACCTTTATAAAGGGTACTATCCCAGTGATAGATAGGGGACTGTTTTTACCTTTTCTGTCAACTTTTCAGTGTAACCAATGAATTATTTCACACCAGAGCATAATAAAAAGGAAGCTATGTAAATTCATGCTAACGACTGTTATTTTTAGGTGTTTATGGCTGTGAGAATACTAATACATAAGCAACACTGTGAAATCAATGTGTGGTTTCTCACTCTTTAACTTCATTGGTTTTATTTAAATGTAATCAATGATATAAGTCACTGTATTATTTAACACCATTTCTCTCCCTTACCATCACTATTGTCGCCCTCCGAGTCCCTGTCAGAATCCAGGAGAGAATATTCCAATCGGCTGTCTCTTCTCACTGCAACATCGCCTCTAGAGACAAAACAAAAGAAAACTGTCAGTGGAGGGCACTCGGGTCACACTGTTTACAAAGACAGAATGATGTTTTACACGCCCGAAGCAAAAAAAGCAAAGCAGCTTTGGTGGCAATGACTTTTGAATGACTTATTTCATCATATATACTGCTTCCTCCATAAAGACATGAAGCAGCATGATCATCAAGAGCGAGGTTAAAAGCTGTGTAACTTTAAAATCTATGGTTTATGCGTTTACCCAAAGCGACTTATATTTTAGGTATACGTTTGATCTGTGAATCTGGTTTGATCTTGGCATTTCTAGCACCATGCCCTACCAGTTAAGGAGTACTCACTTTAAGTATAATCACTTTAATGGCAATGAAAAGGTTATTAGTCAATAATTGAAATGCCACATTTTTACAAATGTCACTTTAGTTATTTGGTATTTAACAAAATTGACAGTATTTCACTGCAAAACCCTCTAAGTGCATGCAAACTTTTGGAAAAAGCTCCACTTCTATCCAATTTACTTCTATCTTCATCTCATTTTTAATGGAAGTTTAGCAGCATTTGCATTTGAGCTTTTCATGTATTTAAGCCACCACAAAACTGCACTCAACAACATGTAATGTTATTATAATATAGGCTAAATTGGAAAAGTGCCAATTTTGCCTTCCAAATGATTCCGGAACTTGAATGGCTCGCAGCAGCACAAAACACATTGTGGTCGACACAAACCATGTTTATCCAAAACAAGTGAACGCATATTTAATGTAGTCTGGATACATTTTCTTTTACAATCAATAGATTGTTGTTTCTTGCCTCGATTAAACATACAAACTTTGACCCAGAACAATAGATATGGGAAACACTGTCTCCACCCTTTGGAAAGTTGATCTTGTGGTCCAAACCAACCACACATACATTGTATGGTTAGTTGCTTTTTATTATTTGCCTTTTGCATCGTGTTCCCCCTGCTGTTCCCTACTCCTGTTACAAAAGACCTGCAGTCCATTTTTTGTGTCACAACCCACTGGTTGGCTCTCGAGTTTGTACAGAAATGCAGTTACTACCAAGAAATCAATATTTTTGCACAAAAGTCATTATTGGCTCGGCATCCAGCGGTACAAGCGCGCTACAGTTCTCATTGTCAATTTAACCGCGCCTGGAGCGTTCCTGTAGACTTCTCGTTAATAGACATCCCAAAGAAACTCTATTCCAGCTGCTATCTCATTACAGATGTACATATTGATATACTGACTGAATAAAACCCTGAACTGCCTTATATTAGTAATAGAGGTGCAGGAATCTGTCTGTGAATTGATACGCACAATATACATAATAAATACGAGGGTGAAAGGTCTAGAAACTGGAAAAAAAAGGGAATTGAGATTATACATTTGCATTCATTCATTTGGCAGACGCTTTTATCTAAAGCGACTTACAGTGCATTCAAATTATGCAGTTTAATGCAAAAAAGCATCAAACCTGTGACCTTGGTGTTGCTAGCACCCAGACCTAAGAAATGGCGTGGAAGAGGTGCAAACTACTCTTGATATATCAAGGAATGAAGTTAGTTAGGCACACCTCTTTTTGTAATTAGCTGGAAGCTGCTCCCAAACGATGAGGTCACGACCCCCCGTGACCCACCGGTGATCCCCGCTTGCTGTTAGCCATGCGGCAAAGCAAAGAATTCTGGGAAGATCTGACGAAGTGAGCGAAACCAGGTATTTACACTGGGGAAGGGAAAACACTGAAAGAGAGGATGGGAGGGAGTGATTATACTGTTAAATCTGTCTCAAGATTTTGCATATTAAGTGGTGTTAAAAACATGACATCAGAATCGCTTACAGTTAATTGTGCTTTCTCCAGTGGCGAGGTCAAAACAAGAGCCAATCAAAAGACCTGGTATTTGATTGACACAGTCTGTGACACCTGCAGTGCTGCTGTGATTGGTTAACCTGGTCACTACGCCTGTAAAGTAAAGAAAGAGAACAAACACACATCATTAAGAGTTGCAACATTCCCTCACTGAAACTGAACTATGGGACCATTTGGTACACAAAGCAATTTAATTCATAACGGAGCCCCGCCGTAAACCATAAAGAAAATGTAACATAACTAACTTAATTTGTCTTAATTTATACCTTAGTCTACTCTGTCAATAGCTGCCGACTCTGCTGTGTGTTTTATGTCGGTAATACAAACATTTTTCTGCCTGTATGAAGCTCATTATTTCTTTCAAAGCCCTCGTAATAAGCATTTTGATGAACCGGCATCATTATCAAGCTCAGCGCTCTCGATTATAACATCACTTCATATTGTGCGTCTCTACCCGTAAAACTGATTTATCTGATGTAATTGTTTACAGGTTTCTGACATAATAGCCTTCAGCGCAAACCTCCTGTGAGAAAACGGGATTAAAATGAGAAAGTTCTGGATGTTTTTATGTCTTTCCGCTGCCCTGAAGCGAACAGACCCTCTACTGTCTGTGTTCTCAGAGCCACTGGGATTTCTGCACAGACGATATTAGCCGCTCTGAGCGAACAGACTCAGTCAAGATGTATTTCGTTAATACATTTGTTAAATGGCCCTGAGTTAAAGAACAAATGAAGGTCTGCTGGGGTGGTAAAATATTTATTGCTACAGAATTCAACTATCCATATATAAAAAGGAGCTTTCCCTGCCCTTTTTAGTTATTTAAAAAGCAACATTATTACTTTTGAGATTAACACAAGGTTTCATTTCATAGGGCTTTCTCTATATTTGATAAAATTATGGCATTACATTTCCCCCTTACTACCCCTAACACCATCTGTCTTCTGATTCTGTTTCTATTTTCAATGCAAATTTATTTATACAGAGCTTTTTTACAATGTTGCATTGTTTCAAAGCTGCTTTACATAAAAAAAGAGAAAACAGCAAATTATTCAATATATAAAATTAAATACAAGGTGTTATTTGAAATAATTCATGGTCTTTAAAAAAAGATGTACTAAAACTGTATTTCTATAACTAAAACCAAAAGACCATTTAAAATCAAAGTCAAGCTTTATCCTATTTATATATCACATTTATGTAATATGTAAGGCATATCGTACAGCAAGCTGGTTGTAATCACAAAATAAATCACAACAGGGTGATCAGGACTCTAAAGGGACTTATTTGTGAATACACGCCTGCATGTCATTGCTATAATTGGGTCCCCAGTGCTTGTATCAACCTAGGAAATGTGAAAAAGATCAACCTAGTAACTTAGTTTTGGTTAACCATTCTCTGCAAGCATGTGAAAAAATAGGTCATTGAAATATGGCTCCCCTTGTGATGTCAGAAGGGGATAATACCTCCCCTAAATCTGCACTATCCAACCACAGCACTGTCATTTAGTGCAGAGATCAGCTCATTTGCATTTTAAAGGAGACACCCAAAATGGCACATTTTGCTCACACCTACAAAGTGGCAATTTTTAACATTTAACATAAATTATATATATGGTATTTTGAGCTAGAACTTCACATACGTACTCAGGGGACACCAAAGATTTGTTTGACATCTTAAAAAAAAGTCTTGTGAAATGTCCCCATTAAAGGTGCAGTTTGGGGTTTTTGATTGAAAATTGTGGACAGCTCAGTCCACAGCTCACCTATCAATTTAGAGACACATAGAGAAGCTACGGTAGCTGCCACAGGACAAACATGTCATCATCTGAGACAACGTAGGGACAAAATGTGTCCTTTTTGTCTCTTTAGGGGTACTGTAGAAACATGGCGGGACCTCTGTTTCATTAAATATGTATGTAGATAAAAACGGCTCATTTTAAGGTAGTAAAAACAATACAGTTCATTATGTAAGGTCTTTATACACCACTGATAATATAGTTATGTACATGTTATTGTATTTCTTTTAAGAAAAAAAAAGTCCCACATTGCAAAGTTTCAAAGTTCAAAACAAAACGAACATGCATTTGGGTAAATCATTTGTATACACATTTACATGAATTTTTTTTAACCAAAGCGACTTACAGTATATTACAAGGTATAAAATATTTATCATTATGTGCATTACCTGGGATCGAACTGAAAACCCTTGTGCTGCTAACGCAATGAACTAGCACTGAGTTACAGGAACACAAACAAAAGACTAAGGGGCGGTTTCCCTGGCAGGGCTAAGATTAATCCAGGACTAAACTTTAGTTATATTAGGACATTTAAGTAGTGTTTACATATATATCTTACAAAAAAACAATACTGGTCTGCATCTTGAGACAAAAAAACAGCACTGATATATGTTAATATATGTCAGTACAATATGTTTATAAATTAAGGCAGCTCAAATGTTATTGTAGTCTGGGACTAGGATAAACCCTGTCCAGGAAACCTTCCCTAAATATTATATTCAATTTATTTAAAAGTATTAAATTGCAACTGTCAAGGTCTCAAAGTAGCAGAATTAAATTTAGGAGTTTGAATAATAGACCTTGAAATGTTGTCACTAGGCAATAAGAATCAAGCATTCAAGAGCGTCGTATAATAAGTACATTTATAAAATGAGATGTTAGTGAAATAAATATTGGTGCTGATGGCAAATCACAAAATAATGTTGATACAGGCACATATATTACCTGTTCTCCAGTTAAGGATTCGTATGCTTGCCCTGCCACATGAGAGAAACAGGCGGTCCCCGCGGGGGCTCAGGATCAGCCTCCCATTCACCCCATCACATCCACCACACCCAGTGACTTCTGGCCCCCAGAGATGTAACCTTCGAAGGGGCTCCTGCCCTCCATCACACACTCCCCAGACACACACGCGTCCGTCGGTGGAGCCACTGAACAGCAGAGGACCCTGGGACTGTAAAGAACAGAGAGTAAATTACATTGTGTTTCCATGACAACTAACAGTATTAAATATGAAACAAGATTCACTCTGGTTTGATCTTATCTTCACCTTTTGTTTCACCTTGTTTCAAAAATCACACCATATTCTATACTTTCAAATTTATTAAGTTACAAATGGGTCTATAATTGATTTAATTCTGTTTATTGACTCCAGTTATATTTCATGTTAAAAGTACAAGAAATTGTATATGTGATTAATATTCCCTCACACTAAAAAAGACTGAGACTCCAAAAGTAAAACTGTTTGAATGTTGCCCTTTAATAGCTTGTACATCTCTGTGAACTTTAGACCGCTATTAAAGATCGCCTGGGATGCGAGCGCAGTCAAGGGATCTCTCTTCAGGCAACACTTCAGCTTCTTTTCTTAACATATGCTGATCTAAAGGGCAGACTGAGAAAGTTCCAGATGTCAGTGCAGCGATCTGTTGCCATGGCGCTCGCCCACCTGTAGTGTTGTGACTGAGTCCAGGTGAGCATTCAGTGATTGACAGTTCTCCTGTGAGCTCCAGCTCCACACCTGCAGCTTCCCAGCATCTAGTGTGAGATCAATATTTCCCGAGCATCAGACACATGAGATATGGCCTGACTCATGCAAAGCATGGTCAACAAAACACACACACAAACACACAATGCAAACACATTAATCAGTGTGGGCATCTGCCTACCTGAACCAGTCACAATAAAACCTCGTCCTTCAGGAATGAAGCACAAACTTGTAATTGCGTTGAATGTGTAAATGGATTTAACACAATGACCTGCAAAAAAACACAAAACACCAACACATCAGCAGTCAAAAGCAGATGCGGTGTCTATAAACTGTCCGTCAGTTAGATAATGACCAATCCTTCATACTCAGATAATGACAGACGGAGCCATTTAGCACACAGCGACCGTCACAGCATGACATCTACAGCACACCACTGCAAAGCTTTTTTTTTTTTGAAATTGCAATACAATTTTTATAATTTTGCAATAAAAATGTATTGGTAGAAATTATGAAAAAAATGCCGTTTGATGAATGTTTCCCTCACTCTTCCTGTGATTTTCTTGCAATAAAATGTTTATTAAAACTTTATTATTAATATTTAACAAATTATCTTCTTAAAATAAGGAAACATTTCAAAATCATTGTGAGAAGCAAATATTCTCAACTTGCATCCAAATCTTTTATTGTGCCACAAGGGAACATACACAGTCAAGCAAACCCTGTATAATATTCAAATAATTTCTGCAAGTCTGTTCACATAACCATTTAATTGTTAATAAAAATAGCTTTTCTGAAGTCAGTTCTGTGGTTTTACGATAATAGAAAAACATTATTGCCAGGATGTACTAGTGCGACCATTATTCCTTTATTATTTATCATTATTATTATTAATATTTATTACACAGCGCTCTGACATTCTTGATTCTGAGTGGTGACATTTTGGGGTTTGATAACAACCACCTAAAACTAATAACACAGCCTCATCCAGATACTGCCAGTCAATTTGACAGGTGCAATTTAACACTTTCAAATAAATTTCATATAAATATGCATAATTAAAAATACAAGATTTGATTAACAATTAATTAAACCAAATGCATCTTTGTCCATTTTAAACTTTGAATGCATTTTGGAGACACTACAAAACAGCTGTCCATGCATTTCATATAAATAAGCTAATAACATATTAATATTTGGTATGCATTAAGTAGCCGGATGTTATCACAAGTAAATCCATTCAGGGCCCTGATTAGAGATGTGCACTGCGACTAGCCAGAAAGATATAATGCCCTCGAATTAGGGTTTCCAACGGTCCTGTATTAGCCGGGATGTCCCGTTTTTGAGCATAATTCATTTGTCCCGTATGGGATGTCTGGCATCCCGTTTTTTGACTGCTACGCTGATCTAACAAGTGACCCATACAACAGGCTTGTTTGACTTAATGTGGCGCCACAAGAACCAAGAGGCAGATGACACGAAAATCCCACGAGAGCGATTTGAGGAATCATACAGCGGAGACTGCTATCGAAATGGTAAATGGTATATGGACTGCATTTGTATAACGCTTTCACAGACCCATAGCCATCCAAAGCACTTTACATGTTGCCTCACATTCACCCATTCACTCACTCATTCATACACCGATGGCCGTGTCAGCCATGCAAGGCACCAGCCATCTCGTCAGGCCCAGCTGGGGTTAGGTGTCTTGCCAAAGGACACCTCCACAGTTGGTCAGGTGGAACCGGGGATTAAACCGCCAACCTTCCAATTGGTGGACAACCCCCATGAACCCACATGAACCACTGAGCGACTGCCGCCCCTAATGCTCACACAGAAATGCTCTTGCGGTACTTTGATGTCATCCACCTTTCAGTTCTTGCGCACCACAACCAGCAACAGCAGCAGTGGGTTTTTTTTACCCTTAGTGTGGGAGTCAGAAGTGTTTTGTTTTAGACAGATATTAAAGATAATTAAAGGTAATGGTTCAATTAGAAGACTGTGTTAAAAGTACCTGCTGTAAATTAACAAACTATTAATAAACCTATCGTTTGCTGCCAAGACATAAGAGTTATAAATTAATATTTAAGGAGATTACCTATCATTTTGACAAATGGCTTAAAGGTGCCCTTCCTCTGGCGTTTTTATTGTTTTAGACTGTTGTCTG
The DNA here is from genome assembly GCF_030506205.2 of Paramisgurnus dabryanus. NCBI lineage: Eukaryota > Metazoa > Chordata > Actinopteri > Cypriniformes > Cobitidae > Paramisgurnus > Paramisgurnus dabryanus. The sequence goes on from NC_133349.1 coordinate 19,916,481, forward strand.
AGGTCTACTCATGACATTTGCATGGTTTTTACATCCAAAAACATCAAAAGCAATAAGTAATAGGCTATTTTGTACCCTGATTTTGAGGCTGGTTAGAGAAGTGATCCGTTTTAATGGGCGGGCTGCATTGACGACTTGGAAGTAAACGCCCACTGCTAAGATTGGATAACAGTTTTTCGTTCAAACTAACTTTCAATTTAATCTCATGTGTAATCAGTTTAATGTTAAGTGAGTGTCTTAAGACACAGTGTCTTTCTTACACACGCATATTTTATCATAAACCCTTTTGACACACACACGCCTGTCTTTTATCGTAAACCCACGCACAAAAACACACACACACAAACACAAACGTACACGTGTCTTTTATCGTAAACCCTTTCGTTGTGCGTGTAGCAGCACACACACACACACAAACCCTTTTACATAAACCCTTCGACGCGTGTGTAACGAATGCACAAACACACACATGTGCTTTTTTATCACATTTAATAACTCACACAAACACGAGTGTCTTTTATCATAAACCCTTTCAAAGAGTGTGCAGCATGAATTCGCGTCCCTCGGAAGAGAAAACACCGGCCACCACAGTGACACATAGTACTAAAGTGTTTTACTCCCACAAACACGCGTGTCTTTTATCATAAACCCTTTCAAAGAGTGTGCAGCATGAATTCGCGTCCCTCGGAAGAGAAAACACCGGCCACCACAGTGACACATAGTACTAAAGTGTTTTACTCCCACAAACACGCGTGTCTTTTATCATAAACCCTTTCAAAGAGTGTGCAGCATGAATTCGCGTCCCTCGGAAGAGAAAACACCGGCCGCCACAGTGACACATAGTACTAAAGTGTTTTACTCCCACAAACACGCGTGTCTTTTATCATAAACCCTTTCAAAGAGTGTGCAGCATGAATTCGCGTCCCTCGGAAGAGAAAACACCGGCCACCACAGTGACACATAGTACTAAAGCGTTTTACTCACATAAGCTGCGCCACCATTACGTCCGGTGTTATGGATCAACTGGGGATCGTGTTATCTGGGGACATGCGCGTGCACGCACGTAAATTTACCTAATATACCAGAACAGCATCAGATTCGTTAAATTCGATTTTCAAACGCCGTGATTTAAAACATATATAAAATTATTTATAATTGTTGTTATCAATGTTCGACTACTTTTTTTCCTCTGCTTGTGTTCCCGTTTTTATTTTTTGACCCAGTTTAAATTTAGTTTAGCGTGTTTTGCTTGGCCAAATGCACCACGCCCACGTTAAAATGGGACAGCTGTAACGTTACCTTTCGGGGATGTTATCATTAAACTTGCCAGCGGATTTAAGTACATTTGTAAGTATTTTCTTTAAAACACAACTGTATCGTAGGGAAATGTGCATCTGTAGCGTACCATCACGTGTCATGATTAAAACATAATTTACTTCTACATTACATTACATTTACATTAGTGAAATGTAATTGCTTTATAATAGGGTTCATTCTTTTGATAAACAAGTAACTAAATGCATTCAACACATTGTATAAGGTAATTTAATATCAATTTGAGTTGAAGGCAGCATAGAGATGCATTTGGTTTGTTCTAAAGTGAATGTACTCAAATGACTGTATTTTAAATTGCTTGTACCAAAAGCTGAGGTCTAGCAGTTTATGCATGCATCTTTATGATCTGCCCTGAACATCAAACAAGGAAGTAATATGCAAAGGTAACTAACTCCTTTTATGAAGCCTATACGCTTTTAGCCTGACTTAAATGGACTAATGTTCTGATTGTAGGACTTGGCTGATGTTAAGAAAGGCAGATGACAGTCAAACATCAATCTGTTTTTATTGTTTCAAGCAGATCGAAATTTGTGACAAATTTGGAATTATCTAAGGTAAATGACTGATCTTTGAAATTACATCCATACACGTTACATATACTTACAAAATTATATTGTTTTGTAACTCAGTGTGAAACTGAAAGTAAACTCTTTAAAATTGTATCTTGTTTCTGTGATTGGATATGTGGAGAATACATTGTTTTCTGTAAACTTTCTCAATAAATAACTGGTCTCTATATTTTCTGTGACATACTAATCTTAGTCTTTATAGTCTTTACAATTCAAAACTCACCATGCTGTAGGATAATGAAGTGACAATTATGGGACTTGCAGTTTTCTCCATCAATGCTACTAAAGATGATAAAGTGATGATGATTTTATTTCTTGTTACCATCCTAAGTTTCAAAAAATATTTTTCTCAGCTTCAACAGGCCTACTTCCCTTCTGTTTATGCAAGCTCTATGACAAGTGCTCAATGTAACCACATAAGCAGAACATATCCATAAATCATCATAAATTCTGAAACAATCATTTTTCTTACATGTATGCTTTAAGACATTCTTAAATACAGAACACATCATTACTCATTTGGCACCTCAATCTAAAGCATCAACTAGTATTTGGGACTTTGCTGTAACTTACTATTTGCAAACAAAGTTGTCTTTAACAGTGGCGGCTGGTGCTAAATTGTTTTGGTTTTTTGGGGGCCCGGGGTGGGGGTAATAAAACTATATGCTTTACATTCAGATAACTCAACATATAAAGAACACTTTTGCCAGATGTTCAGTGTCCTTAGGCAAATCAGCCTGAGGTTGATTGGCAGGCTCTACAATCCTATAAGCTCTCTTATACACATAATGTGGTATTATTGTATTTGAAAATTAATTTAAAATGTTACAGGTTGTACCTGAGTGCATAGGGAACTGGTAATTTAGCAAAAAAAAAAACTATGAAAAATATAAAAATATTTTTCATATTAATCGAATTGGTTGTTCTTCTTTTCCAATTGTTTCTGATTATGAAATTAGTATTTTGTATATTCCCATTTATTTACAAGTTATCACAAGGACATATGGTTTGTGCTTTTACTAATTATAAGAATATGTTTCATATTAGATGTGTTTTCATATAAGAACTTCTTTTGAATGCTAATTTGTTAAATCAGTTATGATCACTTAAAAATATATAAACGCTGTGTTTTAAATTGTGAGAAAATAAAAATAAACATAAATGAATGAAGAAGGACTAGCAAGTCAGCATGCCCAGAAGTGGGGTTCGAACTCTGGTGGTTTGAATTGAAGCGATGAGCACTGTCCACGAGGCTATGGCTCCACAACGCTTACTTAGTATATTATTGCATGACAGACTGCAGACTTTATGCGCTCACACGTCTAAACAATTTCAATTGATTAGTCTCAAAATAACATGGGCGGGGCTTAACATTAAAACTTTTTAAAACCCGCTTGTGAACGGCATTTAATACATGAAAACAGACACCGAGAAAAAGACAGTCTCAAATGATAATAACAACATTTATAGGTGCTCTAATATAGGTTTTCATAAGGGCTCCTTTGGATAATCAAAGTGACGAATCTGTCGCTGTCTAACATCTGCTGGTATATCAGGTAAATTTACGTGCGTGCACGCGCATGTCCCCAGATAACACGATCCCCAGTTGATCCATAACACCGGATCCAATATTGATAGAGGAGCATTGCTTTTTAATCGCAGTCTCTCTTCAAATCCAGCGTTCTTCTGAACATCCAAACATGTAGCAACTGATATGATTACCTCGTTTAATAGGAATGATGTCTCTTGACGAAAAACAATGGCCCGAATATGGTACGGTTAACGTTTAGCCATCCTTGCAGTAACTTGTTATGAAAACTAACTCAACTACACGTAATATGTGGGCGCGGTCTCAAGTTGAAGAGCTCATGAATATTAATGACCTCGATCAGTTCCACGTCACACTGATAAGCTTTTTAAACTGACCTGATTTCTCCGCTTATTTCTTTTCAGTGGCTAGAGCTGACAGAGGAGGTGGAAGTTAATTTTCACATTCACGACACAACACAAACACATATGAACCTAACACATATCAAAAAATACAAGTAAAAACGGTTTTATGTGGAAGGGCCTCTTTAAATACACTGTATCATATCCGCACTGCAGTGACAGGCCATCTTTTATCCCATATTTCAGACTGGGAAAGTTGGCAACCCAACCTCAAAGGCAGTCCAAAAACCTGCGTGTTTAACGTGTGTTGTGGATAAATACAATCTGTTAATTTATTAATAATAATATTATTGCAGCTAAATAAAGTTAAATAAAGCGGTGCGCTTGTGTTATGATTGTTTAACATGTTCTGATGCGCCAGCTCCAAACTTAATGCGCTAATTTTCCGCCCTGATATTTGCTATTCAGACTCGATGAAGCATTCTCTCTCCACAATTATTGACAACTGCAAGAAACATGCTTCCACTAAGATGATAAATACGAAAAAAATGTTAATAAATGCAACACCATGTCACAGTTCTCTCATTAGCTCAGTTATTTATTTAAAGCAAATAGGATCACAGCGGCGGAGAGCTGAAGTAAATGACGCGATAGACTTTTGCTTGCTTCAGGGTGCAATATTATCTCCTCTGCTAACAGCTACTGTACGTGCTTTTGCTGATGATGGCTCCAGTGTAAATATTAGCTTATAGGCAATGGCATTAAATCCATGCATTGAAACATTTTACTGAAAAAAATAGTTTACTTTATAGTGCAGAATCTCACAGAATTTAGCAAATTTTGCATAAGCCTACGTGGACATCACATTTTTTGTTGTTTGCACCATAATACTTCATTCTGTGTAACTGGAACCTGTGCTACACAAACGTGGACAATTACACTGCTTCATGTTCAAAGAAAAATATTTGGTTATTATATTTATTGGTTCTTCCTAACCCAAAAATAGCTGGAAGAAATCTAAAAAAATAAATAAACCAAGGCTCAGGTCTTAGGAGGTAAAATAATAAAATTTTTTAACACATTATAAGTTATACAAATCCCAGTTCTTTTCTGTGGTTTTATTAACCCTTAAATAAAAGGGTTCTGCTTTTGCTTCCTGCACATTGAATATGTTCTTGCAGGTGACTGCAAAGCTCGGTTGATATGTGATTTCTTATTTCTTCAATTTGAGAAAAAATAAAATGCAATTTAGGAAAAACAGATTGTAATGGCCTACATAGCTTACATAAAAAAAATGCTTGCTCGTCTTTTCTTTTTAATATTTCACTTTATTGTGGTACTTTAAAAGTATGTTTTTAATCAAAATCAAAATGACAATAAGCAATAGAATATTTAAATTGTGTAGTCGACTAGGTGTTTTAGGTTTAGACTAGTAGCAGCTGTACCATTTAGTCGACTAGTCTCGCACATCCCTAGTCCTAACCACCCTGTTAGGATTTATGCTGCGATAATAACGGGATGGTTGTTTGTTATCCCTTACTTATTGCCATCTGTGCTTGCCAAGCTAAGAAAATAAGTTTGCTACCCCGAGGCCACAAATGGTTTGTTAGGCCACAAAATTTATGTGTGTGACTCACCTGAACTCAAAGCCCATATTTTCACACAACAGTCTGTGGAACCACTTAGAACAAATCTTTCTTTGTCAGGCAAGTCGAGTTCATGTGCTGCATAAAAACAAAAGCAAGACAATGAAAGGGTTATTGGAGGACATGAGAAAAATTATGAAGGACAAAGACTATGAGGAACAAATGCACTGTCAAAGGCAGCAAGACAAGGAGTGATGGAGACAGGATAGACAGATGGGAAGGAGGGAACCAGTATCAAACAAACAAAGATGTGGGAGAAAAGATAGAGTACATAAAAGATGAGTGAGGAGTTGTGGGTACATCTGTATCTATCTGCTGTCCCCATTAACAGGATCAATTATCCTCTACTTTCCAGCACTTAAGGGCCTTGAGAGAAGAGGAGGTTTATGTGTATGTATGTGCGTGCGTGTGTATACCCATTCTCCTGCAGTATTCTGGAGGTGGTGCACTAAGACAGGTGACTCCACCGCTGTGACCTCCCAAATTGCGCTGTTCGGTTGCCGTGGGAACATGCCACACTTTAACTGTTGTATCACGACTTCAATTGGTAGAATAGTCAAAAACAAAGAAAAGAAGACAAGAAGCGTTAATGGATACATCAACAATTTCACACTCAGTTAGAATCATAAATTGTTTACTTTTTCAGGTGCTTTCCACAAATTAGGTACAAAATAAGGCCTGAAATCCTAAAAAATCATAACAGTAAATGAAGGAGGAGCATAACCTTCAAAAATTGTTGACTGTCAAACTAAATATTAAGTTTGTTTCACGTTTTATTTTTAAAACATTTTACATTGGATTTTTGCAACACTGCTAGAATTTGGACGATGTATAAATACAGTTTAAAATTTGAATGTGTGACTTTGCAATAACAATAAGTAAACATAATTCAAATAACTTTGAAATGGTGAACCCATAAATGAAAATTCTATATTGACCTCCATATAAGAATTTAACATGACAGTATTTTAATATAACATTGTTTGTTTAAATAAAGGAAGTAATTTACATCTAGCATGAGGGTGTGGATGAGTAAACTTTGAGGGTGTGTGTACATTTAATGTGTTTGAAACTGCCTTCTTTAAATCCTGGTCTAATATATTTAAATGTTCTCACAACAACAAAAAATGTACCCTTTATGTGGAAAGTGCCTTTCCCTGTATTAAAAGATTTTTTCCAATACCTGCCAGAAATTACGAGGTTGTCAACAGAGACCACACAAGTGATGATGTCGCTGTGACCCTCTAGAGATCGAAGACGAAATTTGGCTTTTTCCCAGGACTGTTTTTGAGATCTGAACTCAGCATCTGTGATGTATATAGACAAATAAACATACATTATTTAAAAAATGATGGTGTTTTGTTCTCTTCCACAAGCTGATATAAATTAACCATCTGTTATACTCTCACAAAACGCAACACGTCCTGTGAGAAACATGTAGGCTTATAATTAACATCTGTGCATATAACCGTAATTGTGTTTGTGATTAGTGCACTAATTTGACCTTCTTGTTCTTCTTCATTGGGACTGACTGGAGGAGCACGGGGTTTTTCTCCACCATCTGTTTTACATCCCTCCTTTTCTTTGTTCTTTCTTCCCTCCTCTCGTGCTATCTTCAGTGCCGGAGGATCAGCAACATGTTGCTCTGTTACCTCCTCCCTATCATATTGCAAAAACTGTTATTCACTGGGTAATGGTGTTAATCACCTGCTGTGCTGTAATAAGTATATTATTAAATAATGATGTGTGAGACATAAAGTAGGGTTGGAATTTAAGGATGGACTTTTTAGAGAAACATCACAAATCAATACTGGCTACACCAAAGGACGTGTGGAAAAAAAGCCACGGGCAAAAAGCTACAGTTAAATATTTTGCCCCTCTCTGCGTAGTCTCTCCTTCTTACACTTGTCTTTTCATTTTATCCTCCGCTTTTCCCACAATTCCTTGAGTTTGCTGGGGGCCAGAAAGCTGCAGCAGAAGCTCAGCCAATCTGGAGCGAAGCTCCGCCTTCTTTGAGACCTACAGTCAGAGAGTGAGATATATCTTGGGGTGGTACTTCATTGTATGGTATAAAAACATACTCATAAAAGACAATAATAAAATGATGGCATAGTAAAATTAATTTTCCAGTCTTAAAATAATGCATTTCCTGTAACGGTCTCTCTCTCTTGGAGATTCAAACAAGGTTGTCCTTAGCTGAACTACAGCAATAAGGTCTGTTTGCCATATTTTTTTTCTTAATACAGTAGGAATAAACAAATATTTATTGTAACAAAGGAAGAGTATTGTAATTCAGTACCTTTATTTTTTCCTCAGGGGTGAGAGAAAATTTGATCTCCAAGTTCTCAATTTGCCTTAACTTCTTTTGGAGTTTCCTTACTTCCCCCATCTGACTGCAGTGTAAACAAAAACCTAAAACCGATTTACTTTACACCACTGGTATTCTTCAAGTAGTCAATATGCGTCTATCCTTTGCATTCTTTAATCGATGTTTCATATGTTCTAAAACCAACCCCGGGATGATACTGTAAATTTTATGTTATTGGATTTCTGATCGCTTAACTCCAAACTACACTGGATACTGTATGCAGACGTGTACTACGCCGGAAATCAGCTGCTGTAACACGAGCTCGTCTAAAGGAAATATGTCTGAATCTCTCTAGCGACATCGCGTGGATTTAGGGAAAATCTTGTAATCATATTTTCTTTTACAATCTATATGCTGTCTGTAGACATAATCATATATTGCATATGATTGCAAAGTATATATATAACATTAACTTAGAAGCATTTGAGCAGCGATGCATTGCTCTTGGTTACGGCCGCGTCGGATTAATACGTCAGATTCGCATTGTATTGAGCCAATAAAAAAGTCCGATAACATATAAAAACCAATAACTAAGTTAGTAGTAAATAGCGTTTTGGTGTGTGCAAGCCTATTATATTTTGCAAGCAATCAAACAGAATTTATTGTTCTTCGTGAGTTTGACCTCACTGGACGGAAGTGACGTCATGACGCACATTCGGCGCTCGGTCCGTTAGGGAGGAAGTGCCGTGCAGACAGTTCGGCCAACTCCGTAATAAAAGAAAAAAATAGAAAACAAACACACACAAGGAAGGAAAATAATTAGATTTCTTCAATCGGGTGGTTTCGGAAAGACTTCACGAACTATCCGATCAGTAGCAAATCCCCGGCGTGCGAAGCAAAAGTCTCCAGAGCGGGTAATCGGTCTTTATTTGTCACTTTAAAGCTTCTTTTTGACTGTTGATGTGAGCCACTGGCGCTGCTGTCGCCCGATCGCCCACGGTCATGTACCGGAAGTCTGTATAAAACCGCCTCGATCCCAACGTCGACGTTTTTTCCTTCACTTGTTCTGTTTTTTTTTTATCTTTTGTCGCCTTTCCTCTTGTTTTACCGGACATACAGAGCCAATGCATGGGTCACGTCATACTATGTACTGCAAGTTATTGTAAATTTGCACCAGGCTGTCAATAACATTTAGCTATTTAAATCATTTATTTGCAAATTAATTCTTTAAAGTTGTATGTTATCATCAAAAGCACTGATTGTGCAATGTTTGGCTTTGAACAAAGAACACAGCAAAATGAGCAAAGCACATCATTTGCAATAAAGTGATAAATGACATCCACCAGGAGTTGCTGTATTAACCCGCCATTTGTAACAATGACCTAATTTCTTTCGCGATTGATATTTATGTGCTGTTAAATGTATTACACCGATTATAACGTCAAGTAGCTAGAAGCAGTATAGGTAGAATTTACTTTAGATGTGTTACACATCTTTTCTGTTTATAATTGTATTACATTTTCTGCATAAAAGTCAAAGACAGATTATGTTTTTCTGTTTAAGTAATTAGCATATACATGCATATATTAATATAATATTGAAATTAATTATTTATTTATAAATTATATATATTATTATTTATTGTTGCATATGTTTTTATGATATGCACCACACATGATTCTTCATTATGTAAATATAGATTTAAGTGAATAAGGTATTCCCACTAACTCTTCCCTGTCCTTAACCTCTTGCCCCATCACTTAAAAAGGTCAAAGGTTGCAGAGTGTCTTCACAGTGTCTTCCTATCTTCTTATCTGTTTTGTGTGTGTCAGGGGTGATGGAAGATTCCCATTTTAACTCTTCATACTTCTGGTCTCCTGTGCAGGGACAGGTAAGCAAACAGTGACACCCATGCAGATGACTATATTATGCACACATGATAATACTTTCAGATTGAGAAAGCTGTATTTCTCAAGGTAAAGGAGCAGTTGGGTCAGGATAAAAGCCCCACCTACTCACATGGCCCCGCCCACTACCCAGCCACAGCAGTTGTGGCAGTTGCCGGGGGTGCCATGGATACAGCAGGAGGAAGAACACTAAAACAGGAGCAGACACAGCCATCCCATTCCTCACACAGTATCACAGTAGTGCCGGTACCAACGACGGGCATCATGACTGCAGGTACTGTCTATGATGTGAATGATTAGGAAAAACTAGTTAAACACTATTTAATCTCACTCTTGCCTTCTTCACTTATAAATCACCTTTTACTTTATTACTCTCTTTAGCGGGTTTGGTCACTTTGGTGTCTCCGGTGTCCTCTGCTCAGTCCTTTATTCCTGGACATGCATCCACCACTATGATAACAGTACAGACAGGTAATGCACATGTCAAACTACACAGCTTAGCTTACCATATTACACAGTCATTTTAGGCAATACTTTCAGTGGGGTATGCAAGGGGGTTCAAACATGTACGGCCAATCTGGGGGTTTGATTAAACATCAGGTGAGGTCACAAACCTATGAAATCTATGTAAGCTTAAGTTTGTGCTTAATAGAGACGGTCACCCATGAATTCATATGCATAATATTGCTATGCTGGTAATAAAATTTTTAATTTGTGCATTGCAATATTGAAGCCTTCGCTTCAACATATGTGTTAGTGTGTCATTTTATCATAAGGTGCACTAATTTATCTCAGATGATAACAGCTACTTTTATTGCCACATCAATCTTGGCTCATATAATGAAAGTATTTCACTCTGTCTTGCATGACTTCACCAGACAAGAAAAATGAATCCGTTCCAGGCTCACCGGTTATCATACCAATACCGGCGAAAAGGGGTAGGAAGAAGAAATCCAATCTCCCCTTAGTTGGCTTCACTCAGGGGTCAGACCCCTTGATTTTGGGTCTTGCAGGACAGGTATGACCAACCACGCATGCAGAGAAATCTTCACCAGGTTATGCATTACAATGTATCAGAAATTGGAAAAGTGGTTAGCTCAGAAAACATGCACAATATTAGATTATTGCAGAGCTACTATATACTTTTTAACTCTGTTTATATTCTTTGATACATGTATAAGCCAGCAAAAACTGTAGCTTGGATTTTTTTCAGAGTTTTTTAAAATAATTATATGAAAAAAAAAAACACATTCTTGGTGTAGTTTCAATATTTGGCCAATGCTAATAAATAATGGAAAGTAATTTCTCTCATAAGGTTTAACAAGTTGTAAATAAAAAATGCTTGACTGAGGTTTATTTTTCCCCAGCATCATTCTGCCAACCTCTTCAGTCTCTTTCCAGAAGAGGGGAATGCTGGGAAGGAGGGTGGGAAAACATACAGGTATGGATTTTCAATTAGTACCTGGCTCAGCATGCACCCAATTTGTTTCTTACAATCTATTAGAAAAGGCAAAGACAGAGTCAGGGATTCCTAAGCAAAATCATTTTCATACTGCAGCAGTGCATGGCCCTCCCGGTTGACACACAAACACACGCTGGCTTTCAAAGCTTTGCAACAAGTGTGTCTTTATGTTTGTTTGCTGTGCTTTAGTGGAAAATGTGTCCTTCTGCTCAGCAGCATGTGCAGCCTCGGCTATACACACACACATATGCACCGAACACGCACTCATGGCCCTCTTGCTCACTCATCTCCCATTTACACTTGTGATTCGTGCCTTTTCCTCTCTTTCTTTTCTAGAGCCGGAGTCAGTGATTTTCTCCAGATTGCTTGCATTATCTTTTATTTGGCTTTTTCTTTATTTGTCACACCTCACCTTTCACTATTGATCATCCATGCTTGTAACTTCATCTTGTCCTGTTTTACTCCTTCATTTGTACTTTCTCTTATCCCATGTTCTTCTCCTTCTCTCTCATACCTCCGTCCTTCCCTGTGGTGCGTGTGTGTGTGTTTTTCTGTCTGTAGGTGCCGGATGTGTGGTTTGACGTTTTGCAGTAAATCAGACATGCAGCTGCACTCCAAGTCGCACACGGAGGCGAAAGCTCACCAGTGTCCGCACTGCTCCAAATCCTTCGCTAACACCAGCTACCTGGCCCAGCACATCCGCATCCACAGCGGTGCCAAGCCCTACAGCTGCTCCTACTGCCAGAAGGCTTTCAGACAGCTCAGTCACTTACAGCAGCACACACGGTACTCCGAACCGCACCTCAAGTGTGTGTGTTTGTCTGTGGCGAAGCAGGCGGGTGATAGAGAGTGTATGTGATGGACTTTTTGTGTGGGGACAAGGACGGAGCGTTGCAATGTATGTGCACCTGTGTGCGTGCCCCTACTGACACCTGTGTTTTAAAGCATTGAGCTTTGAAATGAAGAGTTTTTGCAGATATGATAAGTTTATGTATAACTGTGCAGTATGCTTGAGTTCCTGTAGCTCAGTTGGTAGAGTATTGTGTTAGCAGCAAAGAGGTCATGAGTGCGATCCCAGAAACACAAATAATGTTAAAATGTTTTCCTTAAATGCACTGTAGGTCGATTTGGATGAAAGCATCTGCCAAACGCAAAAATATGCAAATATGTAAACTTGCTTCTGGAGTTTTTGAATCCAAAAACACGTCCTGTTTGAATGCATTCCCTCATGGTGCTGATGTTGTCATATTAGATGCGTTGAATGGGGTATCTCATTTGCTTGTTGCTATAGCAACATGGTCTGTGGATGGTTTGCTTATGTGTAACTTAAAGTCTCCCTTTAGTCAAGAATTGTATCAGTTAAATATCATAATAACATGCGTAAAGGTTTTAGCTGTCCCAGTAATTTCTTCATGCTTTAAAGAAAAGCTCAAATGTAACTCTACGCCCTTGTTTAATTTAGTATACGTAGATCTATGAATATGCGAATTAGTCCCCGCCTCCACTTTTTCACACCACCTTGGACCATAGATATATAAGTAAATATATAATATTTATGACTCAAACTACCGATCTACTCATTTAGGTGTGATGATGTGATTGGTTACATGTTTGTGACGTAGGAAACCAAGGTGATTTTTAACAGCGGGAAAAAAAGTCTCCAATTTTATGGAGAAAATACTCCGCAGTGGTGATAAATTTTTCTTAAAAAATATAAAAACATCACATAGACATATACACAACAATAAAACCCTGATTTTCACCACAGTGGGACTTTAACATATAATAACCTTTGTACTTACACCACAGTTTTTATAATAGTCAAACTAGTTGTGACATGTGACATGTTGCTGACTGTGCATCTGATTCTCATAATATATATATATATATATATATATATATATATATATATATATATATATATATATATATAAGATATATTTATAATTTTTTTTTTTTTTTTTTTTTGAAAGAGTGAATGGCATATTATTTACTATTTGTCCTCTACATATCTTCGTCCCTTTCTCTTTTTCTATTTGTATAATTCATTGCTCTTCTGGCACATTTTATTGCTGCACAAACACACACACACTCACTCTCAATTCACTCAAGGATCAAACTGTAATTGCAGCTGTCACTGAATGTGCAATTTTTCGTTGACTCTACATTATTGTCCCATAACTGTACAGAAGTTTTATGTGGGCCTGCTTTCTTGAAATAGAGGTCATTTAAAGGTTCTGTCCACTTCTGAACCCACTTGGACACGGTAATGTGAACTGCATCCCACAGGTCCTGTGAGGATTTAGTGCAAATGTTTTTGATAGATGGATCTACCCTCTCTGTGACCTCACTCAAACACATCCAAAACCTTTGATGCCTACCGCTCAAGCGTATACACGCACACTTTTTGAGCATTTTTGTTGGTGGTATTGATGGTGGCCACCTTAAAAATGTCAGAAGAGAGTGTGTAAAGAAAAATCTAAATATTGGGATGTCATATAAAAAGCTCAAATGCAAAAGTCGATAAACGCCACCTTCATCAAAATAAGAGTGCTCTCAGCACGTATTATATACATTCATCAAATACTTTCGCTTCAGATCCTCTTAATCTATTCAGAAAAAAGGGTTTGTTGGCAGAATCCGTTAAATGCCACAATGATTTTTCAGTCCTCTAATTGCACAGATGAAGAATTGCATTGAAAAGAGGTTTACTGAATATATCAGGCTATTGACCGAATTTTTGAAACTTCTACCTTTATTCAGAAAGGACATGAAGATTTTTTTATGAACTGGAGATTTGTGGATGTACTAGGATTTTGCAACAATAGACAGTCAAATGTAAATGGTAAATGACTAAAGTGACATTTGTGAAAATATGTCATTACAATTACTGACTAATAACCATTTCATTGCCATTAAAGTGAAATTACTGAATCTAAACACGAGCGTGATAAAAAAACTCTCATTTACAAGAAAACATCTCAGACGTACTTCATATATTGTAGTTTCTTTAAATGTATTTGTGTTTTTATAGTTATTAAAGTAGCTGTTTTACCATGTTTTTTCTCTCTTTACAGAAACCACACAGAAACCAAACCTCATAAGTGTCCTCATTGCTCAAAATCCTTTGCCAACACAAGTTATCTTGCTCAGCACGTACGAATACACACGGGAGTAAAACCTTATACCTGTAACTTCTGCCAGAAGACCTTCAGACAACTCAGTCACTTACAGCAACACCACAGGTAACACGCATGACATGTCTTTACTTTTTAACTCACTTTATGGCTTGTTGTTTGATAGGGAACTATCCCATGAAGTCTTCGGTTCACTTTTTGTTTCTTCACATACTCATTTGTCTCTGTTCAGGATCCACACAGGAGACAGGCCATACAAATGTACACAACCAGGGTGTGAGAAGTCTTTCACCCAGCTCTCAAACCTTCAGGTGAAGAAGTAATCCACCTCTCTTTATAATTGATCTCAGTAAACTGTGTTCAGAGACAAATTAATTTATAGCTTTTTGAAAGTTTTTTTTTTTTCTCAATTGTTTGCAGTCTCATCGGCGTCAGCACAACAAGGACAAACCTTACAAATGTCACCACTGTAACCGTGGCTACGTAGATCCAGCCAGCCTTGAAGTCCATCTGTCCACTCACACGGTCAAGCACGCTAAGCTGTACTCTTGTGGTCTATGCAATCGCACTTATACCTCGGTACAGCCATTTTTACAAAATCTTACACTTTGTTAAAAACAGCAGCTTTGGTAGTGTGCTGTTTATCTCATAATAATCTCTGTGTATTTTAATCTGTCCTGCTTCTGCCTTCAGGAGACGTATCTGATGAAACACATGCGTAAGCATGCCTCCGATCTGGTTCAAGCTCCACTTGGGTCAAACCAAGCAAGCCACAGCCCCGGCCGCGTTGGCGGAGGAGGATCAGATGGAGAAACGCACAGCCGAGCTGAGAGGAGCGACAGCTACACCTCGTCGCCTGGTTTGCCATGTGTGTTTGACATAAACCAATTCAAATCAGTGACTTCTACAGATGCGCAGTATAAAACTGTCAGCGTGTCTGATATCTCCCCTCACAAAGATCTCTGCATTACTGTGGAGGCATCGGCTATACAGGTGGAACACCTGAACTCATGAAAAATCCTTCAGAGCGAGGGATGAGGCTTTGGAGAAACTATTGAAATTGACTTTTTTACAGAGCTGTGGATATAAGCAGTTTTCCTTACTCAATGCCTTTTGTAATTGTATGAGGCTGCACGTATGGATGAGGACTTCAATGGATGAAAGTGAAGGAATCGCACGATAGACTTTTGTACTTTTTTGCTTTACATTTTAAAAAAAAACATTTACGGCAATCTTGATCTTCCTTTAAGACACTGGCTATTTTTATTGGCTACATATGTGCTTAATAAGTATATATCAAGGCTTTCCATAACAAATGTGGTTTATTCTGATCTGCATCTGTAGATGTTGGTGGAATAGCTGCACCTTCAACATTATTATTGTTACTGTCAAGGTAAAGGAAAATATTCTGTCTTTTTGTTAAAAAGTGAATTTGCAGACGTTTGTATTGAGCAGAAAAGCACGTATATATGATTCTCAAGTGTATTGTGTGTGAGTAAAGATAGACAAATATAATTTGTGTATCAACTGGCAGATATCTTATCAGATGGCTTGTGTTATTCTCATCTACAGGCAACATGTGAGGTTCTTTTTTATTACTATGTTACTATTGTCAAAATAACAGCTGTGAAAATGCACATTAAACCTCTAAAAATAAACTAAATCAGTTTAGTGCATAGTCCCGGCCACGCCTCCGGGCATCGGTTTCAGTCATACAAAAGCAAATCCAATCTACTTTAATGAAGGACGACTGTTATCTCTTAAATCAATGGTTAAGGTCACAACTAAACTATTTATTTCCCTCAAACAATTAAACCTGAGATTAACTGTGCCATAGATTGTTATGGAAAATATGTTATGGGCAGTTTTTTTATCTTAACCATTTGTTCACAAATTGTTGTGGAAGTTTTCCTGAAAATGAGCTTTATCTTTCAGAATTGTATATAATGTATCCTTATGGCTGAAAATGTTACTGTCAGATACTTTTCTCCTGTTTCACAAGAAAGTTATTGTTTCTAAATCACATCCATTTCACCCCACAACAAATAAGTTTTGACTTTTTCAGCATGTTATACCTAAATGTGTCCATTATAGCAGGGGAACATATCCTGACAACTTACAGTAATGTTACTTATGAGATATATTTCCCCCTTGTTTAACAGGGCAAAACAACAGGCAAAAGCAGCACTTGTTATAACTACAGCACTTCACTGCAAGTGTTTTTGTAAGCTTTCCACTTTAAAATATGTCCATCATAGCATCCAACACATCCTAATGGGTGAGAATGCCACTGTCAGGTACTGTTTTATAACATAGAAAGTCCATATATTTTAGGTTCAGAGGCCGTTTCTCAATTTTAAATAAATTGTTGTAATATGCTTGCGAATACAATGCTCACTTAACTTAAATAAAACCAGGCTTGATGACGTATGAGCGAGCGACCTCCGCAGGCTACAAAACGACCACAGTGCTGACTTTACCCGTGCTTTCACCCCACTTTTCAATATGTCTAAATTTAAACCTAACGGTTTGAAAAAATAACGTTGACTTAAAGCGGGGGGGGGGGAATGACTTAATACAAAACAGCATAATTTTCAAATGTTTAAACAGCTAATATGCTTTATTTTTAAATTATATTTTCATGCTTTTATTGTGTTTGTCTTAATGCGCCGGTTGCGCACACCAGTTATGATATTAAAGTACCGCGAGAGCAGACTGTTTCATATGCTTCCGAATCGCTCTCGCGGTACTTCAATGTCATATTTCGATCGGCCTGCGCAGCATGAAGTCGAACACTCTCCAGAATGGTAGCGTCCACCATCCCAGTGGGCGGGGCCACATAAAAGTCCACGAGTGTAGCGGAGAAACTTCACGAATGTAAATATTACGTGAGCAACGTCAAGTACGTCCACACGCTTTTTCTTTTGACTCATGCGAACATGCCGCGCAAAAAGCCGTATAGTAACAAACAGAAAAAGAAGCAGCTGCAAGTGAAACGCGAGAAAAAAAGAGGTGGGTAACTAACTCTTGGTGATGGATTATTGGTTAGCCTAGCTTAGTTAGCGCGATCGCACATTTAACATATATGCCTCGTGCTTTTATTTTTGGCTGTGACTCATTGTCCTCTGATTTTTGCAGTTCAGTGTGCAGTAATGTGACTGACCCCAGTATGTTCTGGTCTATGCGTTAAGCTATTGTGCTGCTTTCAGTACTTTGTTAAGTTTATGTTGATGTGTGTAGACAAACTTGACATACAGAATACAGTGCGTCTTGTCATTTTATCTGAGGGTTAAAAACCAGAATGGACGCGATTTACCCTTGAAAATGAGCTTGATGGAAAATACAAATCGGCAGTAAACAAATCTGCGTTGTAAAATGTCAAGTAAACAGCTTTTCTCCTGACAGGTTGAACGTCAAACCTAACAACAGTTTTACTTTTACATATCTGTGTGAGATGTTACTGTGAGTGAGTGTTTACAACAAGCTGTTCTAAAAGCTCGTGTTTTGCTTAAGTTGGAGCTCGTGTTATTGCGGTATTAAAGTGCGCAGACTCAGTGTGAAGTTACGTAACACAATAACAAAGGAATCAATACACACTGACATAGGCTGAATGAACTGCTATAGACTGCGGATAGAACATACAGTTAAACTATTGAGCCCAAAAATTTAGTTGCGAATAAATTAAAATAGGCCTTATTAATATTACATTTGAGTTTATATTCACTTAATAAACTACACGCTAGCAGACAGGTGACACAAGTATGTAACTTACCTATAGAGTACCTATCTTTACCTAAAGTAGTATCTTTTTGACACATACCGCAACAGTTGGCCAATACCGATATTTGCCACTTGCAAACATAAGGACTAGCAAGATATATTGCCAACACTGTGGCGGGCACGTGTATCGCGGTATGTTTGATACTGTAATACTTATAGGTGCCTTTTTCATGCTATATAGCCAATATGCAGATTTTTAAAGCAATAAATATCGGCTGCTAATTATTTGGTGGTGCATCTGTTTGTGAAACTTCTGTGATGTTCCTGAAGCTCAGTTGGTAGAGCATTGCCTTAGCAGCACAAAAATTGTGGGTTCGATCCCCAGGGAATCACTATAAGTCATTTTGGATTAAAGCACTTGCCAAATGCATGAATGTAATTGTAGGGCAAAATTAATTGGACAACCAGGATGTTGATTTCAAGCATTTATTTTAAACAACATTTCTTAAAACTTCTGTATGCATGTGTCCACAGGAGAACCGGGTTCAAGTCACAGCAGCAGAAATGCCAGTGTGGAGAGAGGACCTGGCAGAGACAGGCAGTCAGATACATCAGACAGCGAGACGACAGACATCAAGAGGATCAACCAGCAGCCTGGCACCGGAGACGGGAGATATGACTCCAATAGGTAAGTCGTGGCAGGTTAAACAGTCAGTTCACGGTTGTCTTATTAATTTAACATGACTTATTTGGCAGGCATGTGTAGTCTTGTTCCTTAATCCTGTAATGGGATGTTTTGTAGATTCCGTCTGCACTTTGAGAAGGAGACCAAGGAAGAAGTGGAAAGGAGGAAGAAAATAGCAATGCAGAAAATCATAAAGCCGGTGGAAGAGAAGGAACTAGAGGTCGATATAAACCAGATCTTCCCAGAGGATAAAGGTAGTCATACTGTGTCTAACCAATGTAGCAAGAAGGAGAATGCAACTTTGCTTTCAAACAGATGAGTCAACAGATTCAACAGGGCCTTTAAACTTTGAAAACTGCTAGTTAAAGTGTTGTTATGGTTTATGGACTCCTAAAGGTGCATACTATTGTGTGTTGCACAAGCTATTCTGAAAGCTATCTTTAAGTCACATATTCCTGTGTCCTGGAAAGTTATTTGCATACCATAGCTGCTACCGAAGACATTTGAATCTAATTTATTCGGTCCTAATTTATTTCACTCTCATTTTATCTAACCACAGGCCTCAATTTCCCACGACGGCCCTCCTGGCATTATGATATGCAGAGGGAGCAGCTTCTGCGCAAAGAGGAGAAGTCATTTAAGGAGTATCTGGAAGCTCTTTACTCCATGAATCCCCCTGGTACCCTCAGCCACTTTGAGCACAATCTGGAGGTGAGGCATGTTTCATTATAAGAGATAGAGATGAAGTGCTTTGAGGAAAAGTCATCTTCATCACAGCTGAAATTAGATTGTTATTGAGTGTGCCCATCTGTTTGGTGCAGACTCTTTATATTGCCATTGCTCTTCTCAGAACTGTTATGCCTCATCCTGCTTTGTTTATTGAATGAATCTGGTATATTGAATGGAATAGCACAACTGAATGTTGATGTGAGTCCTCTTTGGTTCAGCCATTCCCAAGGCAACAGAAGCTGTACATAATTGTGCAAGTAACCTTTATAAACAATCAATCTTTTTCCAAGTTTTAAATCCTATACACTATTGGCACCTAGTTTTTCCATCACAACGACGCACCAAATCACTTACAAAACCCGTTTAGCCATTCTCTCTGGTGGGATGAACTCCCAGCCTCCACCCGAGCTGTAGAGTCCACCACAACCTTTAAGAAACAACTGAAGAGCTCAGATGCAAAAGCTGCTAAACACCACCTGTGTCAAAAATAAGATAATGATATTAACCAAATGCATTCGGATTCATTAAATACTATCACTTCAATCAATTTAATCCCAGCCTCAGGCTATTCAGTAATACCGCTACAATGATTTGTCAGCAAAGTCCTCAAAGTGCATGAAAGAAGAATTGAGAAAGAAGAGTTTTTTATTTTCTCTGGTTAAAGTAGGCTTACCAAATACAATCTTCAGGAGAGACATAAACGGTGCCGGCAGGTCACTTCTTTTTCAATGGCGCATGATGCGAAGCTCATCACAACATGTTTTTAGCGCGTCTTGTATGTGGCTCGTCATGTCAAAATATGTGCATCATCATGCGTCATGTCAAGAGAAGTCACTGGCTGCCACTGAAAATAAAGTCACCCAACAGACTGAGAGCATTATAGGACACATGTGAGATGTTATTAAAAATCAGGGTTATTTCATCAAATATTAATTTTTGAACTATTCCTAAATACATGTAAAAGTTGTATTTTGCAGTTTAAAATAAATATAAACTTGTTTTCTTTAAAGTATTTAAGATCTAAAAACATTGCATCTTTTTGTTAGTTTGTCTTTTGTTTGCAAATCAATGCAAATAAAACATAATTTTTATTAGTAATTTGGCAGAAATGTTATCTGTAGATGACAGAATGAAACAAAAATGTATTTTTAGATGCATAGCTCCAAATAGTACTCCAATATACATAGATTGATCCAATCTGGAAACCCGGGTAGCGGCAGCTTTTACCACAAATGAAGTTCATCAAGGAATACGTATTCTTGATTAAAGTTCAATCTTCACTGCAGAAACAAATGCTTTGTTGTTGCTATTAAAATTTATTGAACCGTCTTCACAGAAGAAATTCTTAATAATGACTGACTCAAAATCATGCCTGGATTCACTGGAAAGTATGAAAACTGATCATCCAACAAATAGGCAAGATCTTCGTTAAATTATCAATGTTCAAATCAAAGGCTTTTAACATCTACTTTTGCTGGGTACCTGGACACTCAGGAATTGCTGAAAATGAAAAAGAGACCAATGCAGTAAAGGAAGAACTATACACAGAATTAGTTAAGGGTTCTATACCTTTTAAAACAAACAATAAATGAATACAACATATTTTCTGTTTTGAGAATCGTTGGAATCAAGTCATCTATACAAGATGCAGAATAGGACATTCAAAAATTACACATCAATTTTTCCTCTCAAGAGAAAATCCTCCAAAATGTTCATCTTGTCAGAATTCATTGTCCATTAAACATATTCTTCTAGATTGTGTTACATTTGCCTCTGTGAGAAACCTTTTTTTATTCTGTTGATTCTTTTGAAAAGGTTTTTAATCAAGTGAATCCAAACAAAAATAAATAGGAATATAATATATAGGAATAGGAATATAAAATACGAATTAAATATTAAACATATTTTCTAGTCTTCCTTTATTTAATTACACTTTATTCTCACCATGAATATAGCCTTAGAAGCTGGTACGGTGTTTAAAAGAAAGAAAGAAAAAAATGAAATTACTGAACCTTGAGCATAAAAGTCCTATAAAATTCATATTTTAGAAGAAAACATGCAGATGCCCTTAGAGCAGGGGTGCCAAAACGTTTTTCTACCATAAATGAAAAAAGGGCCAAAAATCAAACCTGACTGAGGGTTGTGAGCCGAAAGTAAATGTTGCTGTGTTATATTATATTAAAGTTGCCCTGAGTTTCCTAATTTTCTAATTTTTTAAAAATAAACCGCCAAACATTACTATGTTATTGCATAACTAATACAGTTTTATTTTCAAAGGTAACTGTTGTAAAAAGTAAATACCTTTGCCAATCATTTAAAAATTTCCTTTTGTCTGTGTGCCACTGCCTCAACCTCTCCATTTAGTAGCCGAGTTCATTGAGTTTCGTGATGCATGCTATGCACCTTCAAGTATGCATGTACATTAAACAAAAAAATTATTCAATGTAATTCCTTGCATTTAATTTCAATTTACATTTTTGTAATGTACAAATAAATCAAAAAAGATTACATTTTAGAAAATGATTAATTAGAAACATAAACATCTGCGACAATTATGTTTATAATTTTTTCTTATCTCACGTGGCATGACAGGCCAAATTAAAGGTCATTGGGGCCAACTTTGGCCACCTCTGACTTAGAGGGACTGAGCACACACCCCTAGCTGTCAGTATTCTATTAAAAAACATCTATGTTGTTTAACTTTTCTAGCTACAACCTCTAGTCCTACTTGTAAACATGGCTTTGTAAAATGCATTTTTATGTTAGCTCATTGACAAAATGTTAAATGCTCTCTTATTTTAAGTGTCTGCTAATATCTAAGTGTGTTGGATTACAGTTTAATTACTGCTTTTTACATTTGAAGAAAACAGCAAGTTATTATTTTGTTTCAAAGAGCCAAAGAATTACAAACATGTTGGCTTATCTGAAAGAATGTGAAAGATTATGAATTTATTCTAAATGTCTTAATACAGAAAGGCTGAATAGTACTGTTTAAACAACAACAATAAAAATGCTCTAAAACTTGTATTTATTATTTTGTTGTTGTTTTTTTTATTTTATTGTTAACTTTCTTTCTCTCTCTCGCTCTCTCAGACATGGAGGCAGCTGTGGCGAGTAATGGAGATGTCTGATATCATTCTGCTCATAGTAGACATCAGACACCCAGTAAGTGTGTGACTCTCAGTCTTTTGAAACTTTTAGTAGGATTCAAAAGATCATCAAACTTGTATAGCCATTACACCAAACATAAGAAGTGTCACATTATCCAAACTAAAGTGAGAATTCCTAACCACTAGGTGGGGACAGAGATTGTGTCTGAAATACAGTAATGGACATGATGATGCTTTTAGATTTATATTTGTAAAGTAAAAGAAGTATAGTACAAAAAGTAGCAGTTTACAGTCCCACAGTCATATACAGGTTATTACTATTAATCATGTGCAGCAAGGGTTCGCATTACTCACATTCAATGCCTACAAACATTATCTTTCGGACTATAGGTGCTGCAGTTTCCTCCAGCTCTGTATCACTACATCATTGGTGAGTTAAAGAAGCACATCATCCTGGTGCTCAATAAAGTGGACTTGTGCCCCGCCCCTCTAGTGCTGGCATGGAAACACTACCTGACCAAAATGTTCCCCCAACTGCACTGTGTCTGCTTTACCTCACACCCGGGACAAACCTTTAGCACAGGTGAGGCAGTCTGTTCATTTCCAGTGCACTTTCCTTAGCTGGATTATATTTGTTTCTCATTGTTTCTCTGTTCTGTGTAGTTCTACAGAAGAGGAAGATGAGGAAGAAGGCTGGATGGAGTCTGGCAGGAGGACCAATTCACATCATGAGGGCATGTCAGGAGATCACAGCAGGAAAAGGTCAGATGTAACGCTTTGCTTAATGAACAGTATGTACAGGTATACAAGTGGGGCATAATTTGGGAACTTATAATTTTTTTTGTTTTGTTTTCAGTGGATTTGAGTAGCTGGGAGAAGAAGATCCAGAGGGATGCTGTTGCCATGGGAACTGAGTGGGATCAGGCTGAGGATGGACTGGAATCTGTATTGGTGGAGCATCATAGTGACATTGCATTGGAAATGAACAGCCCTACACAAGAACTTTACAAGGATGGGGTATTAACAGTAGGGTGCATAGGTAATTAAGCTGAGCTAGTAGCTCAGGTTTTGTTATAAGCTTTTATTAGATTAAATTTTGTGTTATGTGCTATGCAAGGTAATTGCATGTCAATGTTAAATCTCTCTTTAAGGTGTAAATAAGCATATTTTTGCATTTTTCATACAGGTTTCCCTAATGTAGGTAAATCTTCAGTCCTCAATAGTCTGGTTGGCAGAAAGGTCGTGAGCGTATCTCGGACCCCCGGCCACACTAAATACTTCCAAACTTACTACCTCACTCCTACTGTTAAACTATGTGACTGTCCCGGGCTTGTTTTGCCCTCCCGAGTAGACAAGCAACTTCAGGTAAAAACAGCACATGTAGGACTGACGAATGACGGTATATTATTCATGAAAGTTAAATAGCTCTGGTGTGTTTGTACGTGTTTTTCCTTTTCAGATTCTGAGTGGTATATATCCAGTGTCCCAACTGCAGGAGCCCTACACCGCAGTAGGATACCTGTGTGAACGGACCAACTTTCTCTCGGTACTAAAGCTGACACATCTTGACCCAAACATAGGAACACGGGAGGACCCCAAGACACAGGACTGGACTGCATGGGACGTGTGTGAAGGTAACGATGTGACATTTCAGTGTGCTGCCATTAGGAATAAAATCTCAAAACTATTACATGTCAGACTTGCTTATTGGACAATGCATGCTTAATACTTTTTCAAGTGTTGGATGTACATATGTTAAAAAGAGCTATTTTTCATTGATTCAGCGTGGGCTAAACGGAGAGGATATATGACTGCTAAGGCGGCCCGTCACGATGCCTATCGAGCAGCCAACAGTCTCCTGCGGTTAGCCATTGAAGGAAGAATCTGTCTATGTCTTCGGCCACCAGGGTATACTCAAAGCAAAGGTCAGAAGTCAAATCACCACAGATTTGTATAGGGTAATACACTATTTATTTGGGCACACAGCCAATATTTGATGTGTAATGTCTTTCTGCAGATGAATGGGAATCACACCCAGACCTGGCCGAGATCGTCGCCCTACAAGGAAGAAGGGATGACGAGGAGAAGTGTGGTGAGAGGGAAGACGAGGACGTTGAGTCCAGCTCGGATCTGGAGGAGGAGAACGATCGAGATGCGGATGATGATGAGGACGGTGATGGAGATGATGAAGATGATACTGTAAAAGGCGACAGGAAGGGCCTCACTCTCAATATGTTCAGTGTGTTGGGTGAGAATGAATGTGATTGAGGGATGATTTGTGTTTCACTCTTTCATTCCATTTACATGCATTCCTGTTCCCTTCGTTTCTCTGTAATCTCTTTACGACTATCTTATTTCAATTTGCAGTGTCAATCATTGACTGTATGAAGTTTATTTAAATGCTAGATTTGTTTTTTATTCGACTCTCCTTGCGCACTTATAAAGACCATCACATAAACACAAGCAACACTTCCCTTATCTTCGCATAATTTTGCCTGTTTATGCTGCAGTATAAAGTGGATCTTGTTCAGTATTCCCGTGCCTCGTTGCCCTCTCTGCTTTCATTCACTGTCATCAGAACAGTGCTTTGACATCTTTTATTTCTTTTTTTCTTTTCTGAGAGGACAGAGGGAATCCATTCAGCCAAGTGATTGTACAATCAGTGAAGTTAAGCAGGCGTCAATGATAACAATCACTGATTTATTAGTAATCCCAAAGGTTCAGGTGAGGTAAAAGCCCATAGGAGATATATGACCTCAGATTGAGTTTCAATGAGAGTTGCCCATACAAATGTGAATTACCCTCAGTTACAGCAACCGTCTGCATGCATGGGCAGTACCAGCTGTGTTAGGCTAATAAAGCAGCCAGACAGACTGTAGATAGCAGAGAGAATGATATAAATAAATAAGATTTATAGACACTCAAAGCACTTTCTAAGCAGAAGGCAAACTATTCTTTTAAAGAAAACTTTATTTTCTAATCAGATGTACTTATATTGTGGTTAATGAAGTATGGTTTTTCTGTAAAGTTGCAGTTGGAGAGAATTTGTGCCACAAAATGTTTCAGACTATGCAATGTTTAAAGAGATATCAGAGAACCTGATACAGTCGTTCAAGTAATGGACAGGGGGATTGTATGACACATACATACACACTAACAGCAGCCACTCGACGCCACTGATCTCATCAGCGGGCGATTGCTGTGATTTTGGGGTCATGCATTAGAGTGGATAGGCATTGAAGAACTGGAGTTTTGCTTAAGTTTTGGTGCTGGTTTTGTGCTTTTCAGCCTCCAGTCCTTGCATGCCCCTACATAAAAATGTCATGTGGGTGTGTTTCTGTTTGTGTGGGTGTGACAGTGTGAATTTTTCTTTCTTTAATGAGAAGTTATAAAACATGACGGAAGCACTCTGCAATAAAAATAAATCTGTTGACCCCTGATTTTGGACTTTTATTATTTTGGCACAAGGAAACTGCTATCAGTTACATACACAGCACAATGTAAATGACAATAGAATGTAATGACGAAAACAAAAGTGTGTGTGTTTGTTTGTGTGAATGAGTGTGTAAGTGTGTGTGTGAGTGTTTGTGTGCACAATGGGGACTATAAGTCACACTTTTTTTATATTTTAGCTGGTCCTGCGACTTCTTGTCAGGTGCGACTTATATGCCAAAATAAATTCATACTGACTAACATGAACTAAAAGAAAACATTACCATCTACAGCCACAAGAGGGCGCTATATGTTGCCCCTGTAGCCTACCCCTGAAAAAAACTGTTAACTGAAACATTAACTTAAAGGCAACGATAGAAAGACTTGACAAACAAAATGCCCCCCAAAGAATAATAATTTTTCTAAATAAATGCGACTTATAGTCCAGTGCGACTTATATATGCTTTTTCCTCTTCATGACGCATTTCTTGACTGATGCGACTTATACTCCGGAGCGACTTATAGTCTGGAAAATACTGTAGTCAAGTCCATGCTTTGGTACAGTATGAGCTTTACATAAAAGGAAAACACCACTGATTTTCAATATTTTACTATGTTCTTACCTCAAGATGGATTAATACATACCTATCTTTTTCCAATGCTTGCACTTTTAGTCTTTGTACAGCGTTTCGTAAATGTGTTAGCATTTAGCCCAGCCCCATTCATTCCTATGGCTCCAAACAAAAGTTCACGAGGTGCTGTACAAAGATTAAAAGTGCATGCATTAAAGAAAGATAGCTATGTAATAACTTGTCCAAGTTGAGGTAAGAACATAGTAAAATATTGAAAAACAGTGGTGTTTTCCTTTAACAAGCCCAACATGTCTTTCAATTATAATTTGCCAACAGACTTTGTGTGTCTTATGAGTACTGCATTAGATCAATGAATATAATTCATAGTTTCCCAGCTAACAACACTGCAGCTTTTTCAAGGCCTTGAGGCATTCCTATCTTATTTAAATATCCCGCAATCAAGTACTTGTAAGACCCTGCTTATGGATTATGTTATAATCCATTTCTAATTAAACTGGGAAAGCAGACTTGCGGTTTTGGGTGGGAGAGACATCAATGCCTCACTATCTCACTTTGCTTTTAATTACCAACACAAATAATATTTCTTCTCTGTAAAACACACAAACGCAACTCACTAATTTGCTAAGTCTGTGCAAAACTATTTGCCTTTTATGACTGCTGTCAGTTCCACACAACTCTCATATTTCATTCAAATATGACCTCATAAATTATCAAAATTAAATTCTTTTGTCCCTAACGGCAGTCGCTTGTCATGCTAGTTCTGCATGCCCATATGTGTTACATTAGTAAAGAGCGGCCTGCTTTTCACATGACGTACATAACATCTCTAACACTCTTTTTAGGACCAGTAAACACAGTAAATGAATTAGTCCTAATAGACCAGTCTGGCTTTAACCAACGTAATCAATAAAGTCTTATTATCTGAGTCAAGAGTCTGGTTTCCTATCAATTTCACCGTATCAGTAAACACACCACAGGTCACATAGGTTTATTTAGACTCCAGACCCATATCTCTAATCTGATCTTGCCTGGTAGACACAGAAGACAATATGAATTGGCTTACATTCACATGAAGGGGTAATTGGCCAGCTGGGGGCTTCTGGCTGATTGATGCCACTTAATCCCGATTGTAAAGAATTGAAGGCATGAACAAGTTCACTTTTAAATTTAAAGTGAATGCACAGGTGGCATTTGTCTTCTTGACTTCTAGCACAATCTGTACCATCTTCCTCAGCAATGCAGAAGGAGCTCAAGGCATTCTGGGTAATAACACTGACACAGAAGACCTTAGGAATGTCACTATTATCTTGAAGTTGCAGCGCCACAATATTTATGATTCCAGTGCCAATATAATTCTTTATGATGAATTGTCACTTTTGCAGTCCACTTGTTTCTCTTCTGAAGAGTTAAGAACAAGTAAACAAATTTCTTAGCATTTTACCATATTTTATTTTTGATTTATAGTGTTTATTGTGTATATAGAAGTTCCTCCTTAACTTATTTCGGGAAACGTAATACACCAGGAAGCCATCCACACACACACACCAGTATAATTTATGACTGGGCAGTTGTCTGTAGTCTGCTTCCGAGTTGGGTGCTGGGTCTGGCAGTTGAGTGTATTAGGTGACCTAATACAGCAAGTCACACTGCAAGTAATGGTCCCTAGCTGTGACTGGGACAGAACTCTTTTAAAAAGTACCCCTTTGCACCTAAAGAGTTCATATACGTACCTCCAAGGTACATATTGGTACCAAAGAGTGCATAGTATTGGTACATAAATTGTACATATTAGGAGCTTTTTAACAGGGTACTGTCCCAGTGACAGCTAGGGACCATTAAGTGACCATTTCAATATCATCATTAAATCATTAAACAGGCATATATATACATATAACCACCACAGGATGTATGTGCTCCATTTACCATTTTCCACACTGTAGCCTACAAGACTCTATAGTGTACATTTATAAGAGATCTTATAGATAATTTCTGGTGCGCATAATGTGATACATCTGTATACTATAACTGTGTCTTTGTAATTGGATTGATGTTTATATGTGTGTGCGCGCGTGTGTGTGTGTTGGGTGGTGTGACTGTTTGCTTACCATGTTTGTTGGAGTCTATGTGTCAATAGATATTTTTAGCTTGGGCTCTCACTGCATCGCAATGGCACTCATTCCCAAAATCCCAGCAACCCCCCACTCCACTCACTCTCACTGTGGATCAGGATAGAGCACCAACTAGATGTTCTTACACAGACAGTTTCTGTAGACCCTTACAGCTTTGTTTCCATGGAGCTTTTAACTAGGAGCTATTATGGGCTGTTGAAATGTAACTACCTGATCATCACACCCTGACACAACTACTATTATCATCGGGCACTGCACAGACAGAGAATAACAGTAATTTGCACAGAATGAAGTTCCTGTCTGATGTGGAAAGGAGGGGAGGGTAGATGGGAGTGAAGAAGACAGATTGAAAGAAAGATCCTGTAATTAGGATAGACAATGAGACTGTAACAAGGGAACTAATGAATTAGGCCATAGACTTTTCAAAAACGCTATACAAAGAATGACAAACATGTTTATTCACAGTTTAAAAAAATAAAAAGAGAGGGAGAGAGGAAGTGAAACTTAAACTGTGTTCTGTAGTGGCTGTCTGATCCAGCAACAGTTGTCGGTCTGTCTCTGTCTTTTTCCCAGTGTCTCTTTACCTCTCTCCTTTCATGTTAAGGGTTTTGATGAGATAATAGGGTGACCAGAGGAGTTTGTGGTGGGACATTAAATCCTTTTCATAGTCTTAATGAAGTTTATAATGGATGTTGAACCATAACCACATGACAAACTCATAGACAGACAAAAATGCAATTAGCATCTTCAAAAGAATGTCAACAGTCACACTCATGGAATTGTTGGCATCTTCCAAATAAATTTTCCTTATGCAACATAAACAAAGGCACAAAAACATCAGAATTTAAATATCACATTGGTGTTGTATAAACAGGTACGCTTAGTGATGAATTGTTATTGATGAGTTTGACCAGTATCATCATATCAAACTAGTTTAGAATAAACTCGGTGCTGATTTTTAGTTTTGTAAGAATATCGAAATAATTATAGTTATTAAATCTGTTACTACTATGATTAACTTATGAATGTTAAAAAATCTGGTAAAAAGATGAGCTCATGCAAAAGCCGCTGAATGCCACCTTTGTCAAAAATACAATAAAGATAATGTTCGAATGTGCTCGGCACGCGCATTACTTGTTCATCAAATATTTTAGCTTCAAATCCGCTTAATCCTGGCCATTCAGAAAAAAAAAACCACTTTGTGGGCAGAATCCACTAAATGCCACACATACATCATGGTTAAAGGATGTCTGCCAAATATATTAGGATATTGACAGAATTTTTGTGCCTTTTACCTTTATTCAAAAGAATGACTTGAAACTGTTGCATGCACTTAGATGGTTTTGCAGCGAAAGACACATTTGTTAAATACCAATGAAATGACTAAAGTGACATTTGTTCAATTACTGACTAATAATATCCTTTTCATTGCCATTAAAGTGAAATTACTGAACCTAAACATAAGAGCCTGATCATGCTTAAAATGCATATCAGTTGTACTAAGAGGGTTTTGCATCCAAGCTCTTCATATGCAGAACTGAGGATAATACGAGATTCTGAACCAGATCATCGTCATGGTAATGTTGTCTTGAGGTCACAAACCACATACTTTTAGGAACGGTTTACCAAACAGGTTTTAGATTAATCCAGGACTAGGTCTTAGTTAATTAGGATATCTAAGTAGTTTTTACAAACATACCTTATAAAAACAATTCTTATGTGCATGTTGAGACAAAAAAATGGCACTGATATATGTTAAGATGTCAGTGCAAAGTGTTTTTAAATTAAAGCAGCTCAAACATGCATTTTAGTCTGGGACTAGGATAAGCCCTGTGCAGGAATCTGCCCCTTAAAGTTGTAATGCTCATAATATATAGTGTAGTAGACCATGATATAAAAATGTTTATGTAATTAAGCCTTACAAAATATAAAATGACGAATGCATAGTATACTGCTCAGGAACTTACTTACCGGGCTAGGAGGTTATTTGAACTTGTAACACTGAAGCATAGCCTCCAGGCAGTCCAAGTCTGGATTTGTGCAGACTAAAATGATAGTTTGAAAGACTTTAGATCTTTGAGGGCACTGAAGCATCAAGCAGAACAGTCCTCAAAATATGTGAGGTGACTGATATCAATGATGGAGCAGTGGAAGTTGAGGATAAAGGACTGCCTAGTGCATTTTAACTTAACAATACCCCAAAAAAGAGACCAGAGAACTGACACTCTTTCTGACCCCCACCCAGGCACCCGCTTGCGGCTGCAACCTAACCCTGTGACCTTTGACACCTTCACCTCTTTGAAAAGCATCTAGAGAGTAACCTAAAATGGTCAGTAATTCAAATCTGGAAAATCCCGACTAAAGTCTCATAATCATTAAATCATTCTGATATTAGCAAAGTTTGATTTTAATCATTGATTTCACCTTAATTGTAATATCTGACATGGATGGCCGTACTCAATATTTAAAGATATCAAAGTTATATTTTCACAGAATGTCCTTTACATGATGATTTTATGTGCAAAACAGTAAAACACAAAAATGAATGGGTTTTCATGTTACAAATATGCAAAACTAATATATCACAAAAACCCCAAATTTATTTCATAAAACACTATCACTTTAGTGTATATATATATAGCAGGCAATGGCTCATTCCTACAACACAATAATGTATATATAATGTACAATATACATTGCACAATAATGTAAATATTGTAATTAATAATATTTGGTTTATGTAAATACAGATTTTAGTCTGTTACTTAAACAGATATTAAAGGGATAGGTCACTTTTAAATTAAAATTCTGTCATCATTTACTCGTCCTCGTGTTGTTCTAAACCTGTATGAATTTCTTTGTTCTGATGAACACAAAAGAAGATATTTTGAGAAATGATGGTAAACACACAGCAGTAAGTGACCGTAGACTTCCATAGTGGGAAAAAATATTTTGGAAGTATTGTGATAAATGATGAAGCAAATATTTTGATAAATGATGGTAAGCACACAGTTTACAGTACCCATTAAATTCCATCATATTTTTTATTCCTACTATGGAAGTCGCTATCTGCTGTGTGTTTACCATCATTTCTCAAAATATCTTCTTTTGTGTTCATCAGAACAAAGAAATTCATACAGGTTTAGAACCCCATGAGGATGAGTAAATGATGACAGAATTTTCCTTTTAAAGTGACCTATCCCTTTAAGAGAAATTATACTGTAAAACCTGGGGGAATCTCTTTCTCTCTCTGTCATTGTCTGTCAGCATTACACACACACACACAGGATGAAGTCAAAAGTCGCAAATTCTTTTGAACCTTCAGACACCAAATGTGACTCATCTCATTTCACAAAACACACACACACACACACACACACACACACACACACATTATCTCTGTCGTTTTACTCAGTTATGACACTTTAAAGAAGCCAAAGGCCCCTGAGACAGCCAGCCATACTGAAAGAGGACACCACCGAGGGCAGAACAGAGAGTATCATGGCATTCTTCAAACGTGTGTGTATGTGAAAGAGTGGAGGTGGGGTAAAATTTATGTGTGTGACATTAAGAGCTTATATCTGAGGTACTGCGAGGGATGCAGAATGAGGGTTTGAGAGAGATAGACAGATTATGTGCTTTAAGGGAATGAGAGGAATGTTAGTTTCTATCGCTTCCCCACATTCTGCAGGCTTGACATTGTGAGAGTGATCAGCCGCTCTGCCCTCAACAGCTGTGCGTGTGTGTGTAGAGAGGGGATGTGCATGCATATGTGTTGTTTACGACCTCCTCTTCTTGCCTGCCGAGGTTCAGCGTTACATTTAATACATAAATCTACATAAATTTATAATACCATTAAAATTAGATTCTCCTGCGGGGAAAACTCTGATTAAATGAGACTTTCTAGTGTTGTCGACCATACGCCTATCTTTCTTTCTTCATTCAAACTTCCTTTATAACAAGAATCACTTGTGCCCATTGTTCAAGAACAAACTGTGCTTGTTTATAAGTTCATAACTTATCAATCCCTCAGGGGTGAGTTCCATATGATCAGGCCTGCTAAATATAAATACCTATGTAATAAAAAAGAGAAAGAGCAAGAGGGAGAAGGAACATGAGAAAATTACTGTTGATGAGATCTGATTAAAAAGTCACACAACATGCTTAATACAGGCCTTGTCTTCAGGAAGAGAAGGGAGAGAGAGAGAAAGGGAGGGAGGGACAAAGCCAGTGCAAGAAGTGGAAACAAATGAAACAATGTGCAAAGTTCATTGCAACATTACAGGGGGATTGGAGGTTGCCAGGGCGACACACAAAGTTAGGCCAAAAAGGCAGAGGTAAAAAGGGAGTGAGTGAAAAACAAGTGGGAAGAAAGTAGATGAGGCGATCATCTTGCCATATCACCAATCCCAGTTTCTAACAGAGAAGAAAAGTAATGGATCCTTTCTCCTGTGGCATTCAGGTGAACTCTGCCCAAGGACAACCTCTCAGGCTTTTATTGCACTGTGGTGAAATTGGCCTGCACAGTATTGATTTTCATTATAAAACACGAAAGATTAGTTGCCTCATAACATCACTAAATGTATCCTAACTTTTGCTTTATTAATAAGGAGGGGAAGAAAAACTAAACAGTTAGATTGAAGATTGAGGTCAGAGTCTTTAACCATTCAAAGTGCTTGAGTATGTTTGTGTGTTGAAAAGCTTAGTTAATCATATGCAAGGTTAAACCAGGCAATGCATTATTGTTTTTTACACCAAAGAGGACGAAAGAACAAGCTGAGAAGAGTACTGTTTTCTGTCAAACTTCTTCCTTACAAAGCAAAGTTTCAAATAGGTCTATTCTGCTTTCTCTTTCCCTCTTACACCTCTCTCGCGATTTCATGCCTGGGGTACTAAATATAATTTTTTCTCTTCATGTAAATGTGCTCTTTTGCTCTCACTTTCCCTGAACTTCTCTGTGTGAATTCTTTCAGTGCATAAAAAGCCATATCTTTGCACAGACACACACAGTCATGCTCATACATGAACGCTGCGGTCATTACGCTTTGAGAGACAATATTGACACGCTAGGTAGAGTTCTGTCTCTCGGTCCACTCCTTACCTCAGTGTAACTGAATGACTGCCAACAAGTTTCCAATTTCCCTTCTCTTCCCAATGGATGGGCAAGTAGCAACACATAGCTGTGGAATAGCTCTCGCTTTTAGTCACCCACCCACATCTGCCTGTCCTATTTATCTTTAATATCGCTTTTCACTCACCTGTGTTTTCCATTTCAAGTGTTTGTGCATGTGCAGAAACCTACACAGCGTGTGAATTGTCAGAAACTAATGCTGTTTCATCTTTTCTCTTGCTTGTTATTTAAACTCATTGCTTCTGAGAGCATAGATTTAAGTCTGTTAACAGTAGTCTTTACTGTATTGCCTTAGGACATAATAGTATATTGCTTTAGTCGTACTCTGTAATAATGTAATCTTTTAACACTACAAAGTGGGCAGTCTCGACACACATCAAGGGCAGAGGTTCTCAACCTTGACTTCAATTGTCCATACGAAGTATTTTCCCTCAATAAAATATTATAGTACTTGACATAACTAAAAAACATGTATACTTGTTATAAAAATGTTAATGCTTAATCTTATTTTAAATCATTTTAAGTCACCTTGTGGCCTCCTAGTGGGCCCTGTACCCCTGGTTGAAAAACACTAATCTCTGATCTGGATTTGTGGAATCAAGACCTTGACATTGACTTATCTATAGAGAAACTTCTTGAATATCAGACTAAAACATGGATTACACTCGAAAGGGTTAATGTGGTTAATCCTGTTGTTTCCTTTCCAGCGCTATTAAATTTCATATTCCCCAAATCTCCGCGTTCCTGTAACAGAGGACAAGCAAGACTCTCGGAGGTGCGCGCCAGGTATCATTTACAGCGGCTCTGCCAGGTCACGGGCGCCTTTCTTTACTCTCTGCGGATTGGCCAATTGCCTCATGAAATATTCAACCAGGCACCTGATCGAGGTCAGCCATTGGACGCAGCTAGTGCAGTTATGTAAATGAGCACCTGGTAATGTTTGCGAGCCCAGAGGGGAGAGAGAGAGAGAGAGAGAGAGAGAGAGAGTCTGAGGAGCGCATAAACGCAGGCAGAGCGAAGCCGTGATTGGGAAATAAATAAAGACGTCCTCATAATGTAGAGTGATCATTCCTGGTTACAAACAAAAATCGACAGTGAGGCATACAACTTGCCTCTCTTCAAAAAGTTTCAGTCGCCTCGGTTTATTCATTTGTGCTTTCGGGGCTGTAAGCACGAAGTTGTGAGACTTGCGCTGGACTATCTGCCTTGTGTTACGAAAACAACCTGTCAAAGTTAACAGCTCGGAATAAAAAGGGCAACACATTTGAAAACGTTTTCAAGTCTTTCGCTAGATCTCTAAGTTAGGTAAGTAATAATACATTTTTCATGTGGATTTAAAGCATATTTTATCTATGAATTATCCTATGTGCTTGTTCGTGTCTGCGTCTTTCGGACTTTCTGGTAAACTAAAGTTGTTACAGATAATGAAACATATATCGGTGCATTGGAAAACTTAAAGCGTTTGTTTAGCGTGTATGGCGGCCAGAAGTCTCGGTGTGTATATGGTGGGTTTGGACGTCTGCCACGGTAATGTTAGCGGGAATTCTTCTTGTGCGGTAGTGTTTGTTTGTGTGTTTTCGGTAGGATTGTTATTCACACCCGTCAGCTAAACTTAACGGGCTCTTGGTTATGATAACGGGAAACCCCGTTTAATTTTAAAATCGTCGTGGGTTAGTCTGGTCTGGTGGTATATTTACCCACCTGTGACCCTGGCATTACGCGTCAGTTAACAGTTTATGAGCCACAGCAATCTCACTTTTAAACTGTATTTGCATGGCAACGCTGACGGACCATTGCGTAAAACCACTAAGGTTTTTGTCAGCTAATTTATGAATGCTATGTTGTCTGATTTATTATAACCTGTCCCGGTGGCATTTGTTTAAGCTCTCTTGAACAACCACTCGAGAGTAGCGTGTATGAATTATAAAGTGAAAATGTAACGGGAGACTTAATGTTAACGTTAACTGTTTCAAAAGATCACTTTGGCACAATCCGCGTGCCTCATAACATTATCACTGAAATGTAGGCAGTTACACGGATTGAATGGTTTATTTCAATAAAACGAAATTTTTTACTATTTGTGACGTTGGCGAGGGGCTGTTGTTAACCCCGTGACCTTTGTCGAGAGGGTGACCTCAGAGCTGCGAGAGAGCTGGTGGACGTTCAATGACCAAGAGAGCCACTTTACTGTATGTCATGCAAGACTAAAATGAAAATTGAGTCATCATTTACTCATCCTTATGTTGTTATAAACCTGTATGAAATTCGTTTTTCTGATAAACACAAAAAGATATTCTGAGAAATTATGGTATAAACACACAGCAGATAGTGACCATTGACTTCCATAGTAGGAATAAAAAAATATGATGGAATTTAGTTGGTACCGTCAACTGTGTGCTTACCATCATTTATTATAATATTTTCTTCATCATTTATCGCAATACTTCAAATTTCTTTCCCCTACTAACTGTATATTGTCTATATGATCGAAATGGACTATTATATTCATAAAACAAGACAAGAACGCATAAACACTAAGGGTGGGTTTCCTAGACAGGACATAAATCTGGTCCCTGACTCAAAGTGCATGCATGTTTCAATTATTTAACTGAAAACAGCTTGCATTGAAATATCTTACAAAATACCAGTACCATTTTGTCTCAATATGCACACCAATAATGTTTTTTTACAGGGTATGTTAGTAAAATTGACTTAATATAAGGCCCAATCCTGGCTTAATTTAAACCCTGTCTGGGAAACTGCCCCGAACATAAATATTTTTTTATCTAAAAGAAGTTAAATTAATTGGTTAGGGTTCATGAACTTGCACATATGTTTCCATTGTAATACTCTTTCATTTAAAATGGCAAAGCTACAAGTTATTGCTGCAGAAAAAAATCGTTTTGGTGGCCAATACCAATTTAACACAGTTTACTCTGGTGGTTACTCAGAATAAGACAGTTTGCTAATCTTTACTGGTTTAATGGTCTCACAGTCCAAACGTGTACTCGTATAGTTTATCAAGTTTGTATCCCGTCCTCACCATCCCATCTGAAGAATTCCCCAAATCCCTTTAAAACCAGCCAACAGATCAGCCTGGCCAGGTTGGGAAACCAGTAAATAAACCTAGACAGGTTGAAGCGTTTTCATTTCCCAGCAGGGTTTTGCACTAACATGTAAGAACAATCAAATTTTATGGTGGAACACTGTCGTGGTAAATTTCGTAAGGTGCGTTTCCCTAAATGGGTTTAGGATCTTGTGAAGAAGCAAAATAAAATGCATAGGCTGCAAAAAGCCATGTTCTGCTATGAAGAGATGCAAATAAATGCACCGTGTAGCTAAAAATCCACCCTCCCCCTTTTCACCCCTTTCTTTTTCTTTACTCTCTCCAAGAGGGTTTTTTAGAGACTTTTGAATAAAGGAACAATGAAAGCGCAGTGAGATGTGCTGTGTCATCACGGGAGGGGACCAAGTTTCAAGTGTGGTACGGAGGAATGTGTGTGACTGTTTTGTAGGCAAGCACACATTGAGCAAACATCGCAGAGGGGGTTGAAGGCATTGATTTGGTCAGTATGGGCTTTATTATGAGTTTGTTTGCTATTGGGTGTAGAGAATTCACCCCAGACCTCTGCGCTCAGGGAGGTTAGGTTTGCTTTCAGCCTTAGGATTATAAATTACTTTACTGTGCATTTTTCTTGCCTTTTTTTAGATTTCCCCCGGCCTCATTTATTGAACGTTTCTGTTGCATTGAGTTGTTGTCCACAGGTGCGCAGGTTTTTTCATGCTCACATCTTTGTAAACAGTCTGAACTCCTTGGTGGTGATAGAGAGATTGAATGAGAATTGAAAAGGAGGGAGAGACAGGGGTGGCATACTGAGTGGAAATGCCTTCTTGAGTTTAAACTAACATCAGACAACATCTATTAAATAGGATTTTGACACACCCTGTACCTCTCCCACTCTTTCCCTTCTTACCGCTGTAATTTATCCTCTCGAGCAACCTGTCTTACTTCATATAACATTCGCTTCTTCTCTTGTCGTCAATCACTTTCTGTCCCACCATTAACTTTGAATCGTTTATCTATTCATCCATCTCTTCATCTATCATTTCAGTGTCACTTTTTCTATATTATGATTTAGTATGTTTTTAAAGCCATTTGGTTTACGAGGACTAGGGCTGCACAATACTATCGAAATATTACAGATGTGTAAATATTACAAATCACAATAGTTTGCAATAACTGAGTACTTTTTAATACATTCTGATGTTATGTATAATCAAAGTTTTAGCAGAGAAACACAAATGAGTGCTTGTGTGTGCTCATTTTTGCATCATAATGCTTGTCTTGGTTTTAAAATATAAAGAAAACAATTGGGCTGCTGGACATTCCTGTGCCGGTTATCAACAGTCTGTTGTGGCCAATACATTTAGATTAACCAATCATTTACTTTTTATGAAATGAACCCTCTGAACTGAAGCGGATAGATATTTAGTTAAATCATTAAAACCCATTCACTGGGCAAAATATATACTGTTTACACTTTAAAGTTTAAAATATCTTCAATCATTCACACGTTTTTGCCATTGTCTTTGTGAAACATAATATGGATTATTATAGGTTTGCCATGATTCTCCAAATCCTCGATTTGGTTATTTTCGATTCTAAGGTCACGATTCGATTCTTGATTTTTACATAAATTTTTTTGAAAGCACAAAAAATTGTTATGCCATTTTTAAACTAGACTTTTATGAAATATAATATCTGATCTTGAACCCGGAGATACCCGGCCATGTTAG
The DNA here is from genome assembly GCF_030506205.2 of Paramisgurnus dabryanus. NCBI lineage: Eukaryota > Metazoa > Chordata > Actinopteri > Cypriniformes > Cobitidae > Paramisgurnus > Paramisgurnus dabryanus. The sequence continues at coordinate 19,955,061 of NC_133349.1, forward strand.
TTGTGCTGCCAATAGAAAAATATGGTACACGCACATACCTGACAAAACTAAACTACCTGTCAGATGAACATTCCTGTCAGTACTTTGCACCTTAAAAACACGCTTTTATCACCGTCAGAGGAGATTGTGACACTATACCCCAATAAGTCATGTTTAAATGCTGTTTTCATAACTCTTAAGCAACTGAAATAAGTTGTTGTGAAACTTAATCAGATCTCAGCTCAGAGAAACGACCGGTCCTGGCAAAGACGTCGTTCTGCTGTATACGCAAGGCGGGAGGCGCTTGCTGTTTTTTTGTTTCCCATGTAAAGAGAAACTCACATGTCTCCTGCATCTGCCATGCTATCTTTTGACTGGCCGTAGCTAGCTAAGTTAGAGGAGGTTGACTTGCAGCACTCAACACGTGATTTTTTTCCCGCTTGGCAAGCCGACTGGACGTGACATGAGGGCGTGGCAGCATCGATGATTTCATTTTTTTATTCAAAGTTGTGACTTAATTTTGATCGAAATTGATACACCCTTATGGATGATGTATGTTATTACTGCAACAAATAATTTGATTGAAACACCACACGGCAATGTTTCTTGATTTAGATTTTGAGATCTAGAAATAATCCTCAGAGCTACATGATATGCTACATTGGCCACACTACAAAAAGCATTGGAGTGTTTAACAGATATAAATGTTCAAGATAAATTTTTGATGGCATGTAATGCACCGTCAATTTTAAATTAACCAGGAATGTTTAATAAGAAAATGCTAAATGCAAACGTACCGTAAATGATTAATGGTTATGTTACAAGTATCATCTGTAATTCCCTTGTGTCAATAATTGTAATATAGTGTCTGCATGTATTACTAACCGCTCGTGAACTACAGATAATATTCCCTATGTACTAAACAAGTGATTGAAGAAATCAGTGTTATTATATCTTAAGGCTTAATGAAACCTGTCATCAGTGCTGATTACTTTCCACAAAGCTTCATGAATCATTCTTACATAAGGCATCTGCTTTCTAATGACTTCCTTTAAGGGGCAACCACAAAGTAAAACATTACAGCTTGTTCTGCTCACAGCAGCCAGCTTTAAACAAACGCGCTGTCTCAGGACTGCAGAGAGTTGAACAAATTAAACTCAAGTGTGTATACGGATTGATTCACACAGGGAGAAATGATACATTACCTAACAGTGGGCAGGCTTTTTAAAACTGAAGAAAACTAATCAATAACAGAGGTAGATCTAGATACCTTCAAGCAGTCTTTAAAATTTCTCTCTAATCAGTTCTAACTCTGCTTGCAGGTGTGTCATGAAATGGAAAAGCATTTAAAGTGCACATATTTTAAAACAATGTTATTTTGTGTATTAGGTATAATACAATTTTGGTATAATACAATGTTTGCATGACTTATGGTTCAAAAAACACATTATTTTCCACATATCGTACCTTTCACTGTAAAAAATTGCTGTAATTATGCAACTGGTTGCCAGTAACTTAGTGTAGAAGATAAAGACTGAAAATGTTTCATGTTCATTTAACTTTGAACAAACTGTTGCCAGTAAATAACATAAATGTAAAATCTACAGTAAGTTACTGCCAGCTAGTTGCCAGTAATACCCATTAATACTGTAATTTCTACAGACATGTAGCTCCAGATATAGTGTCTTCCTGAAACGCTCTGATTTGTACAAAACTCATTGGGCTGTGTCCCTGATTGGCCAGCTAATCTGTACGCTGTGATTGGTCTGAATACCTCTGACGTCAGCCGGAAATGTGACGCTCCTTACCATGTTTGAAAGATTCGCTCATAATGCATTTCTAACTTACAGGCTGTGAGTCCAAGCGGGAGAAACTAAGATAATGTCGGTCTTGTCTGCATCACCAATCCCAGAAAGTAAACTCTTGCCTACAATATGTGTGTTTGTTGTAGTCCACGAAAAGAGATTTACGTTAAGATGATAACTCGCATCATTGTTAGCCTTTTGCATATCGTTTACATGTACTAATACACACTTACACCCCAATGGAAATGTAAAATCATAAATCGGACCATAGTTGTTCTTTAAACATTGATGATTGTGTTGATTCGTGTTTCGAATGTAAGTAATGAGTAACAAATACACACGTGTATAAATTAGAGATGCACCAAAATATCGAATAATAATGGGTATTGGTCGGTAAAAGCAATTTTCCACACTATCGGCCGATAGATTAAAAACAGACTAGAATCATGGTCGATATATCCTGTCAATCAAAAGAGAACAGGGAAATGCAATGGCCCTTATATATCAAACGAGCGCATGACAGTAAACTGTACGTACATACGGTTGTTTCCACATGTACGATATATATATAATGAATCACACTTGAGCTTTGGCGTAAGCAGATTTTTTGGCACTGATGTACGCTGGTTTCTAGATTCGTTTCTACATAAGTGAGGGACAATACATTTGAGCTCTTTGTATAGAAAATGTAAAGATATTCAATACTGAACTTTAATGGTTATTATATGAATGAAAAACATTCAGAAAATGTAATCTTCAGAATTTAGTTAATGCAAGTTAATATAAAACTTCATCAATTGGTTTTTCCAAACCAAGTGCCTGCGACGAATCATGAGGATCTTCTGGCCTAACATTATCTCAAATGAGGAACTCCGGCACAGATCTGGCACAAACACCATCACTGAAACCATAGCAACACGTCGATGGAGATGGCTTGGCCATGTCTGCAGAATGCCCCCTGACTCACTACCAAGGGTGGCACTGAGATGGACTCCTCAGGGAAAAAGGAAACGGGGCCGACCCAAAGAGACCTGGCGTCGAACCGTGGAGCGCGAACTCAAGTCCAGAGGGCTCACCCTGCAGACCGCTCCCGCAACAGCAACCGACAGAATAAAATGGTGTTCCCTTGTAGTCGCCTCAAGCACCAGACGGCGCAAAGAGGATTGAATGAATGAATGAAGTTAATATAACCACTAAACTATCGGTATCGACATCGGTATTGGCAGATATCAGTCAGAATAATTTGCTGTCAGTGGAAAATTTCCGAAATCTCTAGTATAAATATATATTATACTAACTATACTATATATATAAAATACATACACTAAAGCTTCCAGGTTTATTTATCTCTGCAGTAATTGCAGCTTCAAGCTAATGTAGCCAAGCTTTAGAAAGTTGTTCATAAAAAACAGGTAGGTTCAACATCAAAGCTGCAGCTTGTATTTTTCTTTGCCTGATTCTGGCCTGTCAAACACTCCCCGCATGTCAACCTTACTTCAGTGTCTTTTTAGTATTTTCATTGTCTTTGGTTTATATACTTTATTAGTATTCCTGCTGGCATCGGGCTGTTATTGCATCTACACCCTTCTGTTTGTTTGGGCTTTTTACTTCTTGCGGTTTTGTGATATCTGCATGGATCAAACAGTTGGAAGACATGTCATGCAAACTATGCAAACTGATGCTGAGCTCCAGAGGGAGATTTTTGCGAAAGCACTTGGCTTGGTGTTATTCTGGGCATACATCACTGATGTTCACAGCGCTTTTACATTAAGCCTTCGGATTTGACCTGTTCCCTCCATTCCTTTCTCTCATTTCTTCTTTTTGAAACGCCCTGTGCAAAATGCATTCACCTCATTTTACCTGTTGTGAATAATTCATGTATAAAATTAAACATTTGCTCATGTTTGACCTTTCAGTCATCTTTCATTTTGCCCTGAATATCTAAAGCGCAATTTGAGCAACAGACCAGTAAAGCGCCTCAGCTTTTAAGCATCACTTTTATTCATCTCTGGATATTGCTTGCCCTTTTAGCCTTTTGTGTGTGTGTGTGTAAGTGTGTGTGCTTTACAGACTTGTGTGACTGAATCGACAGCTCGACTATCACACAGACTCTCAAACTCAGGGTTTAGCTTAATTAAACTCTTACAAAGGTGATACCATATTGTTCTGGTGACATTATTTATTTAAAGAAACAAGTTACCCCTACACTAATTCCATATTTGTATAGCCCTTTTTAAACAGAGATTCCAGTAAAAACATGGAGATTTTGCCTGGAGATTTGTCCCAGGATCATTTGATTTTTGTTGATTCACACTGACATGGAAATTCTGGAATCTGAGTTTGTTCACACACATAATACCATAAAGATCCTAGGACACTGACGTGACGTAATGTAGCTGGTGGAATATTTTTCGCAGTGTCTTAAGTTTGCTTATGATCTGGGATTTTTTTTGAGAGAGAAACCATCCGTGTGCATTTTTCTGATTCGATCATAAACTACTGCATGGCGTATCATTCCATTAAGTTGGTTTCAGCATTGAGGCGCTCCTTGGTTTCTGCTTCTTTCTAGCTTGTAGACATGACTTGATCTATGGCTACGTACAAAAATTAAGGCAGCTGACTCATGAGGCAATGAGAAACGCATTCAGACAGCCTTCATAGGCAGCGTAACGGAATTCTGTTTAAAGTATAAAGAAAGAGCGCCTTTGTGATAACTAATCCCCTATTTGCAAACTACAATATTCATTTCTCACTAGAAATTCAATCAAAAGGTGTAAAAGGAAATATAGCCTTATTTACACTAAATTTGTGCTCCAGCTGCTTTCTTGGGCGCCGTTTAATTTTTTAAACATGACCAGGCTTGACCAATCACATTTTCCACTCCCACGCATAGAATTGTGGTACAAGATGATAAAGTTATCTCAGGAGACAGGAAATAAACCAAACATTGTATTCGGATGTGCCTTGATGCCTTCATTCCTTTGAATGCTACGAATTTGCGAAATTCTGGACACAGCCTATGTCATGGTGAGGACATTTGCACCTTTTGTTCACACAGGAAGGATTCTGGGACTGGTCCCGGCAATGTTACTGGCAGTGGCGGCTCATCCGAATGGCGCAAATTCAAAATAAGTGTTCAGAGTGTCATGTGTGTTGCTTGTGTTTCAAAATATGTGTTTGTTGCGTCATGTGAACCATGTGCATCATGTGTTTTGTCAAAATAAGTCCCTGCTGCACACATCAAAACCGCTTTTGATAAAAGAGACGCTCACGTTCACAAAATACACGAAAGACAGTCCCTTAACAGTAAACTCTGATTACGCATGAGATTATGAGAGTATCTGGCGTCTCTTTTATCATAAACCCTTAGACGCATCTGCAGCAGGCACTTATTTTGACAAGACACGTGATGCACACAGGATCTCTCGATGCACAGAATACACATTTTGAAAAAAGGAACCACACACATTACGGGCTACATACATGTTGTGACGAATTTCGCATCGAATGCCGTCGAAAAAAGTAGCTATCTGCCACTGGTTACTAGGTCCCCATCCCGGGATCAATCCTGGGATCAATTCCGGAGTGTGCATTTGTGCATTTGAAGACACTCTTGTAAATTTTATGGGATCAACACACTGTGTGAGAGTTTTCTCTGTTGTTATGTATATTCTAAAAAAATCTATTTGGTTGATAAATAATTTTTTTTAAATTTGTTAACTAAGTTGGCTTTTTCTTCTGATAATATATTATTTAAATTATTACACAGCTGTCTGGAATACTTGATTCTGATTGGTCAGGTGTGACATTCTTAGTTCTGTTATCCCCGAAAACAACCATTAATACTGATAACACACCACTCATTTTGGTACTGCGATTCATCCTGACTTGTACTACTTCTATGTTTAATGTATCACCCCGCTGTCTCTTTTCTCATGCCAAGTTTAAATTGATTATATATGAGCTGATGAAATATTTCAAGTAAATATTATGTGTTCAATTACTTGTTCATGTGGAAAGTAGCCATATAGTAAGCTTCACATCATGGTTTATAACCAGAATATATTTATTTCTTACTTAAAAATCATTTTTCTTAACAAAAGGGGATTTCTGGATTCATTAAATGAAATGGACCATTAGCTGCTGGCAGTAAATCTGCCAGATTCTCATTGGATTTGCAGATGTGATCAGTCAGATCAACACATCTGAGAAAACACATTCACATTTGATATCATGATCTTAGTACATCCAAGGATCAGGAAACTGAAGAGGGTGATTTTCTCAGTCTGTATTGGATTGCATTTAAAGGTGGATTGGGCGTTTTGTATAAATGGTCTGGGTGTACTGTGGGAACTGTCAGCTTTATAACCAGAAGAAACTGCAGAATGTACCTGGCAGATCAAAGCCACAGAGTGTTTTATGCAGATCAGGTACTGAATGAGCAGTTTAAATTGTAGCAGTTATGATCATTTGATAATTTGGCAGGCTCCAGACAACGGCCATAAAATATTCTTCCCTCGTAAAGTGACTAAACCTTCCTGCTATTATTTAACCTTCATTGCATTTAGTTTTCTTCCCTCCCTTTCTTTTTTCCATCTCTTTATCCATTTCGCTCATTTCGTGTCATTTGCCCTTCCATTGCCCTCTGACTCCTCTCATGTTCATCAAGTAAGTAATGCTTATTTCCTGTTTTTTGTCTACCACACATTCTTCACAAGCTAACGGTCATCTCAAATCGAACTGCCAAAGAAACGCTTCATCGGTGTGCCTGAGTCACTCCGGCAACTGACGCACACCCGAGTCATAATTTGCAGTGAAAATCGCGTGCCCAAGCGTAAACATACTCCGTTCTTTATAAACACTGTTGTTCTCAGGCCAATCGCTTTGATCCAGAGAGTCATAGGTCGCTTGGGCCCAAAGGAAAAGGAAAGAAAATCAACAATGAAGCCAAGAGTGCTGTCCTTTCACAGCGGCCATTACTCACCATTGCTTCTCATCTAACATGAAATCACCTGCTGTTTCTGTGGATTTGGACCGAATGGCTGGAAACTTTTCATCTGCCTGGCAGAGGACTCATAACAGACTCATACAGTGGACTGAAAGTTTTACTCAATCAGTGTTAAATAACACATTGTAATGTTGTAATGCTGATAAAATAAAAATAATGCAAGACAATGTTTGACTAATGCACATTTTAACTAGGTTTTGTCTGAGCCATTGCCTGGTGGTTAGCACACATACCAATGACACAATGTGCTGTGCTTCACATACAGGAGACCCAGGTTTGAATCAGCCTGCAACTTGATTTCATTCCAAATGTTTTCACCTTAGTAACTTTTTAGCCCTGTTTCACCTGTTATAAAGATCCATTTTGGTCAAACCGTTCACAAGTGGCTGAGAGACGCTCAGTTCATTTCACACCTGGTGTTTTAATCTGTCTCCTTTGTCCACTTTTAACCGCTTCTGTCCTGATTACCTCGAGGGGATGGTATATGAGTGAATCCCTGTAGAGAAATGATGGATTAAAGTTGATGCACACAAATATAATGTGAGAGTACCGCTGCTTGTGTTGTTAGTAAACATGCTGCATAACGTTTTGTACATGTATATGTAAGGGCTTTCTTTGATATTTCAGGGCAATGTAATAAGCTTGCGCAACTTCACACATTTGCAAAATGATACTTAGGGTAAAATTTACTAATTGCCTAATAAATTGTGATGATTATGATGATTAATTGTCTGTTTTATTGGTTTCACATTTAATTTTCATAATATTTTTTAGTGATGCACCGATGTATCGGCCGCCGATATTTATCGGCCGATTTTTGATGAATTTGAAAACATCGGCATATCGGCAATAGCACGAGAAAGGCAGATACCGATTGTTTATTAATTAACCGCATAAAGAAATCCATTATATGTAAAAAATGAGTTAATTTTGTTAATAAAATAAATGCTGAATAGCAAAAACCACCTTTGAAGGTTGTCATGTTGTCTTATTATATGTGTTTTAGCTTAATTTGTGCCTCTCTTATTATGTTGGTCAGTTGAATGTTAATTAGATCCAATCCATGTTCAGTAAAAATAATTTGATGTAGAAATAAACTAGCTAATAGACCAACTGTATAGTATTGTTTACAAGTGTTTAATATCGGTATCGGCCAGAAGTTGTCTGTTTAAATCGGTATTGGTATCGGCCCAAAAAAATCCTATCGGTGCATATCTAATTTTTTTGTTTGTTTATGAAATAATTTTCACACAATTATTTAAATTAAATATTTTGCGAGGTTTACCTGGCAGTAAATATTAAAAGACATAACACAAATTTAAAAGTAATCTGATAATGTCTCATTTATAAGGGTGCTGCAGCTCCCCCTTGCGTTTTTAGAGAGATGTGCAATCATTGCGGTGATTTGAAATCATCGCGATGAGGTCAAGCAATAGCAATGAGATGATTATTTAATCATTGTGACAGCCCTAAATGATACAAAAATAAAAGAGGAAGAGAGCAGCCGTTTTCGTTTTAGTAATGATTGCCTACAGACTGCGCTGAACACTGTAGGCTCGCGCTAGGAGTCAGGACCGATGTAAAAATGGTACATTACACATTGGGGATCAGTAGACGGAGACCCAATTTTACACCTATATTTAGTTTCGTCTACTTGTGATCAAACTGATCTTTCTTTTTTTGTAAAGAAATTGTATTTTCTGATTTTATTCATGATTTGTGGAGTCAAATGTGACCTTCTCTTTATGATTCTTCACCTATGCTGGGTACACACCAAAAGATAATCAGGCTGATTTTGGGCCGATTTCCCCCCTTCCGACAATCCTAGCTATGTCCTGATTATCTTGCTGGTTCTACAGATTATCTTATCAGTTTTTCCCTTGGTGTGAGGTGTGTTAGGAGTGTCCAAACCTGATCCGAAGAATGTTGGAATGCCCCTGATCGCGAACATGTTTAATATTTGCGAACATAACTCCTGATGTGTGGGGGGAACCATGAGGACAAACTTGTGCACTCTCTAAAGATTATCACATGAAACAAAACAATATCCTATCAGAAAGCGAGATGATGCTTGACTGAAGCAGTGAATCTGATGCAAAGTAAACTTGTACAGACCATGTTCCCGCTGACTTCACCCAAACCCTTATTTTTTTCCCTTGAATTTTCGGTTGAAATCTTTACAAACACTATCACTGAAATTTCTTCCTGCATATCGTCTGCCATTCTTACTCTGAAGTTTTGCGAGTTTTTGCAAGATTTCCACTGTTCACAGTCGAAACTGGTGGAAAATCTGTTTGTGTGTGGTGTGCTGTCTTTGACACATCATGGCACACCACACACTATAGGTGCAAATGGTTAAATCTAGGATTTTTTATCCTCATGTTTGTGGTCTATCACATTTTGAACATCTTATAAGATGTACTTTTGGTGTATACCCAGCATCACCTGTAAAGAACAGAAATGTTTGTCTTTCAGGTTTGTGTGCTTCAAAGCTCACAGGGAGTTAAAAAGTGAAGATTCAATCATGAAGACAAATGTCAGCAGAAATTATGTGTTGCATGTTTATGATGTGATATAGATTGAAATGGCCTTTAGGCTCTGCCCGGAGGATCCTTCACAGGGTTATACTGTAGCATACAGCATTGCTCACTTCTGAATGTGCCATATCAGCAGGTGTATTACTGACAGCTCTTGATGTGTCTGTGTGAATTAGCTTTAGGGGAATCAGTTGAATGTTTTCTTTGTCAAACTTTTGTGAAATGGAGCTGAGCTAACAGAATTTGCTGTGTGAAATTCCCCAAAGCAGAATCGCATGGAAAACATGCGAATGAACAAAGTCGTGATCCGGTCTGACCTCAGCTGTGTCACCCTCGGTCTCATTGTTACTTTAAAATGATTGAGGGGCTGTGATTGATTGTTGATGTATGTGAATGTAATGAGTCATTTTAGTGCGTTTAAGGTCTGTTTAAACTACGGGCGACATTCCAAACTAGTTCCTATCTTTCCCCCTGGACCAGAATCGCGGGTAAGGTTCAGCCCATTTATCCCATTCTGCAGGGAGACATTATGTTAATAGGACTATATAGCAGATGTCTTTCTTTCAAGAACATTATAGGGGAGTTTTTGAGGAGATGAATGATCTTTTAAATCAAACCGAACAAAGAAACTTGGCGTTTACAGCAACTCTCATTTCCTGACTTTACTATTATTCTCCTGCTTCCCCCCCACCCATCTCCAAGTATTTTCTCTCTCTTCCTCCCAAATACTTCGGATTCGGATAATTGAAATTGCTGATGGGTTGCCATGGTTACGCAACAAAGATTCCCCCTATAGTCAACAGTCATGAGTGGATTCTTTGCGCCAACTGTAATAAACTTAAACCTTGCGTTACAGTGCCGAATTTTTGGCGCACACAGTGATTTTTCTCTCTCTTCCCGTCTGGTTCCCCTCGGTTTTGGAAACACTTGCAGCTTGTGTGTGTTGGCCACCGCCTGTCTCGAGCTCGGGACAGCTGCAGTGGGTGCGCTCGCTCTCACACAGAGCAGAATCTAGGGTATCGCGCTAACACACGCTCCATTAGCCGACTCTTTTACATGCCTGCCTCGTCTACACCTCTTTTCTACACCTCCTTTCAGAATCTCCTGCTCTTTTCTGCGATCTCTTTGTCCTTGTGTCTGCACAGCTGTGCATCAGCTGTCCGTCTCTCTCGCCGACTTCTGAACCAGCACTGTCACTCCGCAAAGGGACAGCTGCCACCTAACATACAGACATACACACACACACACACACACACACACACACACACACACACACACACACACACACACACACACACACACACACACACACACACACACACACACACAGAGACCCCCTCATTCCATGCCTTCCATATGCACACATGCAAACACAAATCACATTTCACTGAGACAAAGAAAGGACTGGTGTTTATGAAGGAAAAAAGGTGCACTGTATGTATTTTTCTTTAAATGTGTTGGTACATGTAACTCTTGGAATGGCGGTTTGTTATGTTTGGAAAAGGTTTATGGTCTGATGGACAACATTGTCAGTGAAGTGATAATGAAGTCCTTGTTTCTGTTCCATCAGAACAGATTCATCACAGGTTAGCAGTGATTAGCTACATGCTAATAACAATTAGCAAAGTATTAAAACAAGTCATACATTTTAACTAAAACATTAGTTAAACATTAGTTAAAGTTTGAACCTTGAACATGTTAGCATCATGCTATATCACATTAGCATCATTGTGGTTTTTTGTTGCACTACTTTTGGCACGACAAGCACCACTCACATTTTCTAGATTGGAAATGACCCTTTATCTCTGGTCTTTGATCAACTTAAAATGATGCTTTAGCACATTTGTGAACCTGAACCACAAAACCAGTTAGAAGTTGCACAGGTATATTTATACATTCCATGGGTCAAAATGATAGATTTTTCTTTTATGCCAAAAATCATAGATCATCATGTTTCATGAAGATATTTTGTAAAATTCCTACTGTAAATATATCAAAATTTTAGTGGATGCAGCAAAAGCGGCAAATGGAAATTGGCAAGAAACTAGCCTACAAACTTCGCTTTGCCACCTGTTCTGTGGGGATTTTCCATTCAAGTTTATGTACAAGCTTACAACTTCCCCTATTCAGTCAACTCAAACAAACCTTTCGTAAACTTTTTCCCCACCATTGAAAAGTTAACTCTTCAATTAAGAGAAAATGCTTCCCTGCCAATGATGAGTATTTCTGCTAATCTGTAATACCGCTGTTATCCACCAGGTAACGCTCTTCCGCAACATATATAACCCGGAAGTATTGCCCTAGGGCTGGGATGGGCAACTTCGGTCCTGGAGGGCTGGTGTCCTGCAGAATTTATGCTGCGTTCCAGGCAGGATTTTGAGCACGGAAATTACGACTTCAAAACCATGACTTACGACTCTGAACTGGGAGTATGCGTTCCAGGCAGCCTGTAACCCGTGTTTTACAACCTTCTACCTGTGAAAGTGCACTGGAACGGCAGTCAAACCCGTGACTTCCCACCAGTGAACTCGTACTAAATCGATGTACTCCCAGTTCAGAGTCGTGAGTCGTGGTTTTGAAGTTGTAATTTACGGGTTACAGGTTGCCTGGAACGCAGCATTAGCTCCAACCATAATTAAACACACCTGAAGCAGCCAATTAAGATCTTACTAGGTATACTAGAAACTTTGAGGCAGGTGCTGAGGCATGTTGAATCTAAACTCTGCAGGACACCGGCCCTCCAGGACCGAAGTTGCCCATCCCTGCCCTAGGGGCAAACAGCTGTATGTCCATGTATGTTTTGACGGTCACTCTGAATCTGATCTCTATCTAAATTCAATAAATAATTTAATTATCTCAGTTTTTTGCTCAAAATCTGATGTTTTTGAAGAAACCTTCCCATATGTGAGTGGTTATAAAAAGAGAACGAATAAAGGTAGGGTGAAACCTTTTTTAAAGGAGAGGGGCTGTTCTTGTGTATGTTAATATATTTAAAGAAGAAAAGTTTCTGGAAGGCATTAAACTTTTGTAAAAATCATGAAAAATGCTGGTGCTGGCTGGCAACTTTTTTTAAAAATGCTGGCGGGGAAAGAGTTATTATGCATAGCTGAAAACAAACTTCATTGGATTTTGACTTTTAAATGTGATTTTCTCAATATTTAGATTTTTTTGCATTCTCAAGTTCCAGATTTTCAAATTGTTGTGCAGTGGCGGACAGTGACTTCTTTTTCGAGGGCGCTCGATGCAAAGTTCGTCACAACTAGATGTAGCCCGTTGTGTGTGTGGTTCGTAATTTCAAAATATGTGTTCTGCGCATCAAGAGATCCTGTCTGCATCACGTGTCTTGCAAAATAAGTGCCTGCTGCAGACACATCTAAAGGGTTTATGATAAAAGAGACGCTCGCGTTTGCCAGATGCTCTCATAATCTCATGCATAATCAGAGTTTACTATTAAGGGAGTGTCTTGCGTATATTTTGTGTATTTTTTTATCATAAATGGTTTTGACGCATGTGCAGCAGGTGCTTATTTTGACAAAACACATGATGCACATGGTTTATATGACGCAACAAACACAGATTTTAAAACCCAAGCAACACACATGACACTCTGAACACTTATTTTGAATTTGCACCCCTCGGATGAGCAGTCACGAGCTTCCACTGTTGTTGTATCTCGACCAAATATTGTCCTATCCTAACCTATTTATTTAGGTTTTGGATAATGTATAAATCTCAATTTCAAAAAAATTACCCTTACATCAGGTTTTGTGGTCACATTTTAGAAATGATCTATAAAGTTTAGAAGCTTAAAAAGTCTTTAAGTACTGTTTCATCATCTGTAATGTTTTTAAGCTGACGGAAGAGCTTTAAGGAGAACCACAACCCCATACTGTTAAACACCCAATTTATTTTTCTGTTAAATGAATATTTTATTAACAAGTGATATTGTTATCACACATCTGACCTAAATGAAAGTAACTTTACTTTTGCTCTCTTTTCCTCAGGTATGTCTGTAGAACATAGTTCAACTCTGGACAGGTAACCGGGTGTGTCACCGTGGCCATGGCAACACAGATGCTGCCATTGTTGCCTGCCTTTTTTTCTGTCTTCCTCATTTCCTGGACAGTGGGCCAGGACACGGATTGGCATTTTGACACGGGTAAGAAGAATGTCATTGATTCTGATTATTATTGTTACAGTAAAGCAAGTGGGAGAAACACATTTTCAGTTTATATTAAATGCAGTTTTGCGGTCAGAACCCGAGGACATATGTGTGTGTTTATGTCCGGACAAACCCTACAGTCAGATTTACTTTAATCAGTTTTCAAATTTCTCTTCCTATCCATTTCCCTCTCTGGTGTTTGAGGTTTCAAATGGTTTTTTAATGTCACATTAATGTTTAAATGTTCTCGGGGTTATTAAAAGCTGTTATATACAACCATAGTCTCTAAATCAAAGCTCATGATCCATGTGTTTTGGCTACAATCATTTTTTTCTCCATGACCAGTTGCTAATAGTATACTGTATAATGTAATAAGCTGGAACGGAGGCCGGTCTGGTCATAAAGCTTGCCAGAGGAGACAGAAGAAGAGAAGAGGGAAGACTCAACAAGAGACATCGAGTTGAATTATTGATGTGTTTCTTATGAAGAGAGTGAGAGTTAAACGCAGAGGTGCAAACAGACCAGAAAATGACTGTATTTATGTCACAGACTAAACCTAAAAAACCTACACGACTGTAAAACAGAGCCCTCATCTGTTCTGTATTAACTGGTGATAGATAGAAATGGAGCTTGGGAGGGCGAGATAGTTTAGGAGTCACAGAGAGAGAGAGTTTGGAAGAGATTGCATTTTATTGGCAACAGGATGATGATGTAATGAAACAGGCACCTGTCCACATTGTGACTCTATATGTGTGTCTGAGGGTCTCGCTAGCTGGGCTGGGTTTGTTTTCTAGCCTTAGCATTCTTATCTCATGACTCACAGCAACTGAGTACGTCCCCCCAAAACCTCACCCATCACCTCAGCTTCAACACGCACACACCCCCTCCCATAAGCAAGACATATAATGATGATATATGTTGAGTACAGATGATTCAAACACTGTTTTTCTTGCAGATTTATTCTCTGTTGGCCTGATTTTATCTCTGTATTTCACATCTCTTTCACTCCTTCAAGTTGTCTGTTTTGCTTTATTGTTCTACACTTCTAAGCTTGGACAAAAACCCAAGCATTTAAGCAATGCAGCTTTGGTATTTTTTTTTAAGTTTGACATTGTGTAATGTACATATTTGTGCTTTTACTGTACATAGTGTCTCCCAATAGCCCAACGTGGACAGATTCTGAAAAATGCAGCAATTATTACAGCCAAGAGCAGTGTTAACTTGTTGTATAATCACAAACACTTTTTTTACCGCTGTAATGCTTCTTCAGGTCTTCTCCGATATAAAATCTAATGTTTTCGCATAAATTGTCTGCTCATCCATGTTTGATGTTATAATATCCGAGGAGCAGGGTTTCCAATTCATGTCAAACTTACTGTAATTGCTTTACATTCTGAAACCGTGTCACAGGTTGTCACAGCTTGTCTGAAGTATTTTTCTTTTATACACAGTGAAATGTCGCTACGCTCTGGGCATGGAGGATGGCACCATACCCGACTCTGACATCACCGCATCCAGCGCCTGGTCCGACTCCACCGAAGCCAAGCACGGCAGGTGAGCAGTGCAAACTTTCGAAAGCAGCATCTGCTTGCTGTGAATGCATGCATAATAATAATAAAAAATGTGTTTATTCTTTGGGCGATTCGTGGATGATTTATGGTTGGGTGTTTGTGTTGGTGTCCTCATGAGGGGACGTGATTAGGTTACACAAGATGTCGGTAATGGAGCGTATCTTGATATAGAGCATTAGGTAATGACATTACAGCACTGTCTGTCTGGACCAGACTCGCATGTTACTGAATACAAGCCAATACCACACACACTGTAGCAGAAACAACAGACATGCTCGCGCAACACAGAAGACGACGCTAAAACACAAACACGCTGACAATGAAGCGCGAGTTTGGGATCAGTATTTGACCTCAAATGAAGCGAGGAGCTTGTGTGTGTTTCTGTCTTTTGGCAGTGGAGGAATCATGTGGTTGTTATTAAGTCCACATTCTGTTTGAGACAGCAGGGGGATTTTGCACGGGGGGAGAAAAGCTTACAGGCAAAATGAAACAAAGGAAGGGCGAGATGGCCTTACAGAGAGGATGAGTACAGGGTTAGACGGTAGGGGTTGATGAGGTGTTGAGAGGTGTTGAAGAAGGGATTTATGGTGGCGATACAGTGCTTGTGCAGTGATGTATGTTCAGTATGTTTCTCACCCGTGACATTACTGCAGGACAGCTGTGTGTGACTTGTATGAGAAACAACAAAATAGCAAGAGAAAAATAGATGGGGTTGCAACTACCCACTATTTGTTCATCATCAAAATGTGCCCTTGTCTGTGAAACCCAGGCAAAACTCTAATGATGAGATTTGGAGCATCAAAGATATCAAGATTATATTTTCACAGAATTTTCTTTACATTATGTAGGGTCTGGCAGGCAGGGTCACATTTTGATATACACTGCAAATACCGGTAATGACTTTCTTAGTATGTTTGTCTTGTTTTCAGTACAAATATCATTTTTTTTTAAATCAAGATGTATTTTCTTGATGACCAAAATGACCTAAGAAAATAAGTCTAGTTTTAAACAATAAATATACAATTTAGGTGGATTTGTGCTTAAAACAAGCAAAAAAATCTGCCAATTGGGTAAGAAAAATGTTCATGAATTTTTCTTGAATCAAGTGTTCAAAAAAGCACGACAAGTTCACCTAAATTTTTTTTTTTTTCTAAAATCTAGACTCATTTTCTTAGGTCATTTTTCTCAGCAAAATTAATCTTAGAGACATCATAAAAATCCTACATTTTCCATGTTTACGTGCTTTAATTGGGTCCCCAGTGCTTCTTTCAACTTATAAAATGTAAAAAAGATTAACCCAGTAACTTAGTTTTGGTAAACCATTCTCTGCAAGTATGTGAAAAAAATTGGTAATTGAAATTGGGCTCCCCTTGTGATGTCAAAAGGGTATCTTGTTATAATAATACCGCCCCTTAATTTGCAATATCCAACCACGGCACTGCCATTAAGTGCAGAGAGAGAGAGAGGAGAGAGAGAGAGAGAGAGAGAGAGAAAATAATTGACAGCACAATAATTTCAATTTCAACAAACTACCATTATGGCGATTAGGGTTGGACAATATGACCAAAATTTTAATTCTCAATAGGACTCATTTTATTTCATGATAACAATATGTATCACGGTATAGTTTTTTATCTTTTAAAAAGGTTTTTATGTTTTAAAATATTTAATGCCATAATTTTCATAATTCTCACAAAAACTTATACGCATCAAAAAGAAGATACAAACAAACGAAATTCAAGTTCACTGAAGAAAAACAGTGATGAAGGAATGATAATAAATAATAATACTGTATTTTATATATCAAAGTCAAAGTTCCTTTATTGTCCCAAAAGGGGAAATTAGACCTTTAATATCTTATTAAAGGTAGAAAAGTGATTTAGTCAAGAGCAGTGAGAGATTTTCACAAAAACATGAGTGACAGACAGGAGCAAAATTAGGTAACTTCCCCTTTAAGACCAAAGTCCGGATCTAATATACTGTTACACATGCGTTTTCTCTTTCAGCTGTTTACTTTCTATTAAGCCCTAAATTGTCGTTTTTATGAGGATACTTGCAAAGATGGGAATTTGACGCATATATGTATTTAAGGCACATAAAGCGTCAAAAATGCTCACAAGCTTAATGAGCAGCGGATGCGGGACTTGCGCGCTCCTCTCACACAGAAACAGCGTGTGCATTTAGCTCTGTTGTTTGTTTCAATGTATTAAATCTCTTGTTTTAAAACTGTGGTGCTTAAATATGTGTAAAAACTTTATATTTTCATGACCACGTGCACAGCAATGTGAGGTGGGCGTGTAACCTCTATAGAGACGATAGTCCAAATTTCCACCGGTTTATCATATCTACCGGTTTATCGCCCACCTCTATTGGCAATTAATGTTTGCATTTCATCAGCTCATTTGCATTTAAAAGGACACACACAAAAACGACACATTTTTGCTCAAATTATCCATATGGTATTTTGAGCTAAAACTTTAAATACGTACCCTGGGGACACCAGAGATTTATTTTACATCTTAAAATAGTCTTGTGAAATGTCCCCTTTTTGCAGTGTAATGCCTAAGGAATTACTAGGATTTAAGTGGATGAGCTTAAAGCGAGTCCATATGTTTTATGCTCTCAAATACATAAAAAGATATAAATTATAAAAAAAACATTTATAGTGTACTCCTGCTTTTATACTGTAAATCAAGTGTACATAATAAAAATGCAAATTAAAGCCACAAACTAATGGGTAGCAACCCCATTAAATGACTATGGGTAATAAATACAGCAAGTTTCACACAAACTCTAGATTCATAAAAAATATGAAAAAGCTTCAACCACGAGCCCATCCCTGCCCATGAGTCCTGCCTAGCTTATTTCCTCCACATTCCTTTAATGCTGTATTAACACTTGAGGTTTTATTATGAATCAGATTTTAATTTAATTTAATTAGTGTGAAAGTTGTCTATTTGAGATTGAGTTTGCACTGACACATACTTAAAGGGATTGTCATCATTTACTCACTCTCATGAGCCCTTTTCACACAGACATTCCGTAAAATACACGGGACAGGCATCCTGGATAGTTAGAGTTTTTGTTCATACACACTGCCAAGAATACAACGCATCTGATGGTCCCGGAAAGACACGTGACCTGTTGAAAGTCACGCCCTCTCTTCTACGCAGCGTCTGAAGTTTGCAAAGTATTTATTATTCCTCTCTCCAGAAACAACTGGCGTGCATTTTTGTTTATGATAAGACTACAAAGGAGCGCGTGAACGCACAGTTCTATGCTGGTGAATGATTTTAGCTATAGAGTGGATATTTGACGTGCTCCCTGATCTCTGCTTTAATACAGTTTTCAGACATTTCTCATCGTGATTGTTTATATGCATTTAAAACCCGCATTTTGAGGAGCTGAACGCTATATCTTGTTGGGATGATGCGCGGGTATTTTCGTTTATTATAGCTCAAATGAGCATGTGACGTGATATTCTTTAATGCTGCTGAATGATCTCCGTTTAAACGCTGTAAATGACGAGCTAACTGACCTGATTCTGCTTCAGTCCAGTTTGCTGAATTTCTCGTTGTGAATGTTGTAAATCCCTCATTTTAAAGAGTTGAACCAACTTCATGTTGCCATGACACGCGCGTCCTCACTACGGCACGTGCGTCATTGTTTATGCGTCTCATTTATCATTTCCTGATAACTACTTTAATCTAGTTTGCAACATTTCTGGTGGTGAATGTTTATATGCATGTTATCTCTTGTTGTAAGGAGCTGAACCATAACTTGTGTTGTACTACGACACGCCCATTACGGCATTCTTGCGGCTTCTTGTTCACACAGAGGGTTATCCGTGTATCTGACTAGGTCCTCTTTCCGGCAACGATCCCAGAAGATTAACGGGACGAGTTTGTGTTCACACAGACGCTAAACACAAAGGAAGATAATCTGTAAACAGTTTGTGAGCCCCATTTACTTCCATAGTATTCTTTTTTCCTACTATGGAAGTGAATGGTTTGGTTACAAACATTTCTCAAAATATCTTCCTTTGTGTTCATCAGAACAAAGACATTTATACAGGTTTGTAACAACATGCGAGTGAGTAAATGATGACAAAATTTTCATTTTTGGGTGAACTATCCCTTTAACAGCTGTACTTAACATACTTAACAGCGTTTTAATGTGAACACAATCCATAATTTACCTACTTCTAGTGATTATGTATATTTTGTATCAATGTAAATTAGATTGTCTTTTTTAACATAGCACAGTGTGAAAGCAGGCCACTGGAGACAAACAAAATCAATTTCAAGTTTGGATTTGAGTAAGCATGTATAGTGTGGGAATGACATATGTTTGCGGTACATAATGGCTTTCTCGTATTATAATATTATTTGTGAGATGCATGTGTTTTTTCAGGTGGATGTGGAAAAAACAGGGTTGCTGGTGACAGTTATGATTTGTGTAGTCTCAGCTTATGATGGATCTCCTACTGTCTGCTTATGGACAGTCTGATGCAAATACTGTAGCTTATAAAATAGCTAGTGCTTTCACAAAATTGAAAACTCCAACCTGTTTGTCTCTCTATGTTATTTTTTCTGATTGCTAGCATGCACAGGTTTTACCAGTCTTCCGAGAAGCCAATTCATACTTATATATAAGATGAAAGGCCTACATTGTCCCCAATTAAAAGATACCTCCCTGGGGTAACAGAAAAGATTCGGCAGATTATATTGTTCTGTTTACATTACATGCATTAGCTTTGCTTTGTAAATTTAAAACAAGGTGCAGTAACAACCTGAATATAAAGATACAATGGACTGTCAATGTAAAATCCCTGAGAGAGCACTGAGTTGGATTGCAAATGATTTCATCTAAGCGACTATGTGTGTCTCTGAGGTAATGGTGTGAAGTGAAGCCTGGATCTGAAATGTCTCAATGTGATCTAAGATTCTGGATCGCAGCTCTCTCACAATAAAGTCTCAGGGAGGTGATGCTGTGAGTTTAGTCTTATACTGATCCTGAGCCTGTGAACAGCTCAGCCATGCATGTATGTGTTAAATGGTTTAGAAAGTGGAAATAAACGGCATGGGGATGTTTTATCACCAATAGCCAGGGAGAAAATGTGTTAGAAGCATGTGAGAGAGTAGAACCAGGTGAACTTAGCATGCAGGTGTTAACACTCACATACACCTCACTTCTCACATATCACCTCATTTGCACCTAGGTTTGATTATGGGAAATTCCTTTGTGCAATTTCTGTGTATTTTTTTGTCCCAGGTTCAGAAATAAACCAAAGCTCCAGGGGAAAAGAATATTTGAAGTAAATTATAATGGTCGATGATGTGAATGCACAATGCACCTGTAATGTATGTAAGGAAAAACTGAGGACAGGCCATTTTTCATTTTTTGAAAATAAAGCACACCCGAGGTGGTAATGCGGTACAAAACAAAGGGGTTAGCCATTACACCGCAGGTGTGCATTATTTTCAAAGGACTGGAGTGAATTATCATGGTTACCACATTGACATTGCTCTGGTGGTAATTTTTGACAGGTCAGATGTGCGTTTATCGAAGAATAATGCATACCCATGGAACATTTCTCAACCAATCAGAATAAAGTATTCAACAACCCTATAGTATAATTCATAATATTTTATTCTAGACCTATTAGATATTGGTGTGATGGTTAAACATTTTATGAAAGTGTTAACATGCAAGTGTTTTATAAGGTAACTCAAACATTTTTCCTTAAAGGGATAGTTCACCCAAAAATAAAAATTCTGTCATTATTTACTCAGTTTTTATGTTGTTACAAACCTTTACATTTATTTTGTAAAATTCAAATAAATTTTGTTGTTTTGATGAACACAAAGGAAGATATTTTGAGAAATGTTTGTAACAAAACTGTTCTTGGACCCCATTTACTTCCATTTTATTTTTTCCTACTATAGAAGTTAAAAGGGTCCACGAACAGTTTGGTTACAAACATTTCTTAAAATATCTTCCATTTATACAGGTTTGTAACAACATGAGGATGAGTAAATGATGACAGAATTTTCATTTTGGGTGAACTATCCCTTTAAAGTCCCCATGATATCAAAACACAATTTTTAATTTAATGGATTATTGCAGTGTTCATTATAAACAGTATATGCGTCTGGGTCATTGTGTTGTTTTTTTTAGTTCATGTGCCCTTATAAACTTTAATCAAAATTGTAAATTGTGGAGATCCGTCTCTGATGATGTCAGCTAGACGACTTGGGCGGAGCATCCGATAATCCCAACCGTCAGTCTGCTACGAGTTCAATTTCTACTTTTTTATATCCAATCAATTCAGAGTGGAAAACACAAGCCCCGCTTTTTTCCTCGTGTGATGTTCTGTTTTATTCTGAAATTCGTCACAACATTGCGACTTCCTGTCCACTGGGTCTTTAATGAAAATATATTTTCTTTTATGGTACTGCTTGTCACTTCCACAACTTGTTTGGCAATCCATATATGTGTTTGTGTGCATGTGTGTGAATTTTTTTATATTTGGTCCAGTTGTTATTATTCCAAATGTTTATATATATTTTTGTATTTACTCTCATAGGTTGAGTACTGGAGAAGGGGATGGGGCGTGGTGTCCAGCCGCTCCTGTGTTCCCCAGTGCTTCTGAGTACCTGCAGGTAAATCTACACACACTGCATTTCCTGTCCCTGGTAGGGACGCAGGGTCGACACGCAGACGGCCTTGGGCGGGAGTTTGCACGCGGTTACCGGCTTCGTTACTCGCGGGACGGACGAAACTGGATAACTTGGAAGGATCGCTGGGGGCAGGAGGTCTAGCTATATTTACATATAAAAGCTTACAGTTGGAATAGTAATACATGTTCATTCGTCTTACAGCAGTGTATACCTGTGGTCTTGTTTCAGGTGGTGTCGGGCAATGAGAATACGTATGATGTGGTTCTGAAAGACTTGGGTCCTCCCATTATAGCACGCATGGTGCGGTTCTACCCGCTTGCGGACCGCGTGATGAGCGTATGTTTAAGAGTTGAACTCTACGGTTGTCTCTGGAAAGGTCAGTCTCACCCGAGCCAATCCATTTTACACTGCTGGTGGTGATGATATTTGTTTTTTATTGATGTGATTGTGTTGTCTCATAGATGGACTGAATGCTTACACCGCTCCTATGGGTCACGTGATGCAGCTGTCTGGCTCACCCGTCTACCTGAACGACTCTGTTTATGATGGCAGTAAAGAAGAAGGGTAACAAAGACATAATTTCAACTTTATTTCTCTCTTAAAGGAATAGTTTATGCAAAAATTAAAATCAGAAAGCTCCAATCTTTACTTTTAGATGCAATGAAAATGGACTTTAGGACAGCATTCATCATATTCATCTATCAAGTTGTCTTTTTTCTGTATGTTTTTATTAACCCAATTTATGATAATGTGGGTCAAAAGTGAACAGCTAAACTTTGCTGAGCTAACCAATGTGAACCTTATTTTCAAATCCCACATGGTCTTGTTTTACTGAGTCCTGTGATGCATGTTAAAGTCCAGGTCCCACACTTATATACGTATATGTGTGTCAGGTGGGATTTGTGGATACTGTGCTAAAACACTCCCATATGGTTTCTTTATTGGGCAGAAATGTTTGCATTAGCTTGGCTAACAATGTTGACACTGGCCAGATGTATGAGTGTGTGGAAGGGAAATGCAGATATATATGTGAGCGCATGTATGCCCAATGACCCGAACCCGATCAAATTAACTTGACTTGACAGCTCTGTAATTTCTCTCTCTCGCTCTTTCTGTAGGATGTTGTTTGGAGGATTAGGCCAGCTGTGTGATGGCGTTTTAGGTGGGAATGATTTCATGGAGACTAAAGAGTTGCGAGTGTGGCCAGGATATGATTATGTGGGCTGGAATCAAGAAGCGCTCGGACAGCCAACTGTTGACATTGAATTTCACTTTGAGAAAACACGGGTCTTTCACACTATGCAGGTCAGTGTATGTGTATGTGTGTAAGTGGCCCCAGAAAGTATTTTAACACTTGAGAAATGTCTGAATTTCATTGTATTAGGTACGTGATTTCAAACAAAAGGTCATCTGCAAACTAATGATGCTGCAGCTTTTCTCAAATGTCAATTTCCATAGTCAATTTTGCTTCTACACCCACAAGACCTTTGTTTATCTTCGAAACACAAATTAAGATATTTTTTGATGATATCCATGAGCATTCTGACCCTCCCCTTGACAGCAGCTTACAAGGCCCAGAAAGACAGTAAAGACAAATAAAATAGTCCATGTGACTACAGTGTTTCAATCTGTATTTCATGAAGCAACTAGAATTCAGAATTTTAGACATAATTCTGTGCACCAAAAATACAAAAAACAAACAAAAAATATTTTCACATTTATTATTTCACATTTTCTTCTCTTGCATGTCAGCCACATGAATTCACGTGAACTTCAACACTATTGCCACATTGGTCCGGGCATGAGCACCCCATAAACACATATAAGTGAACGGGGAGATGCAGTTTTTAGCAATAAAGCACAATGATGAACCAAAGCACTCAATGGCTGTTTACATGCACAAAATTTTGTCAATCTGAATGAATTTAATCCAATTGAAGGTTATGACAATACGGTTTACTAGCACCCTAAACATTGCAATCTGATTGAAATGTTTGTTTACATATTCTATATAAAAAAATGTTGATCCAGGATCACATCATACTTTGTGAAATCATGGCACCTGACTATTCATACCCCAAATACCAATAACTAATCAATAAAATCTTTTCATATTTAACCCACAGAAAACAAACAACTGCTGGAAACCGTTTTAACAGTAGCCCCAATCTGAACTCGAAAGAAAGACTTGGCAACGCCACCCAGCGCACAGCTTCTCTTGTTGAGTTCAGGCTTTATCTCTGGATTAAAGTCAAAGTTCAGTTGGAGAAAGTTGTTCTTAAGAAGTTTTCAGATAAAGGCAATCAAAACACAATTTTTGAAAGGCACAACGCAATTTTATTGCTTAATGTAGCCTAATGTTATGCAAAGACACATGAACGCTAAAGAATGTACAGCGTGTGACCCCATAACCTTAATAATGCATGTTGCCATTGCCTTGCTATTGCGTGTTTCTGTGACAAGAATCATGTGATACGTAAAGAAGATGTAAATATTAGACGTAAACTTTAGCACAAATGTTCTGCTCATGTGCACAATATATGTGCATCCGATTGAAAAAGTGCTACGATCCACGCGCTTACATCCGTACTTTTCAACTGCTGATCGGATCACAGATCAGACTACACCACCCCCTTCAATATGATTGAAATTTGCATCCGATCGACCTCAATTGTATTGATTAAGATATTTAGATGAAGGCTATGTTTAAGACAATGGAGCCATCAATATGAACACAAACTGATTATTTGGTTGCATGTAAACGTAGCTAATGACTCCTCTAGGCATTAATTATGTCTATGTGCACGTGGTTGTTGATGCAGGCAGGAGCCGCCGTTCACGGTTCAAAATTCACAGTTGCATTGCTGTCAATGGGAGGGTCAAAAAGGTTTTATAAAAATATCGTCATTTGGGTTTCAAAGATGAACAAAAGTATTGTGGGTGTGAAACGGCATGAGGGTAATTAATGACAAAATTTTAATTCTGGTGTGTACTATCCCTTTAAGGTAATTTTTTTTTTTTTTTAATGCAGTTTTTAAATCAATGTAACCACAGGTGTAGTTCTGCACATTATCTACTCTTTTGGGGCCTTATGTATGTTTGCTGTTTTCACACTATTTATCTTTAACCCATGTACATTTCCCATCCTGCCAGAGTCAGTTAAAGCTGTCCTCTCACTCAGTTAGTAGGGCAAAACTAATTCAGAAGCCTGGCATTAAAGTTTTGATTTATTTGTGCCAGTGGGTTTGTGGTTGTTTGTGAATCTGAGAGCCATCAAAGTGTTTTTATTCTGTGCAATTTATGCAGTTGTAATTGTTTGCCATTTGTTTGCATGTATTATCATTATAAAGTAGTTGTTTTAAGTTGGGCAGGATTGCGGAATTGTTTTTACCACTTCTGACAATCTTCATCTGTATTTGACTTCCCGGACATGAAAGGGAATTCTCCACATTCCTTTCTCTCTCATGACACCATCATAGGCATTGTGTTTTGTCATCCCATTTTGTTTTTCCTGTGGCTTCCTACTGTTTAAAACAGACCTCCTTTTAATCACTGTGTATTGTGTAGTTAATTCCCAAAAGATACTTGAGGAATAGAAACAGAGGCGTTTCCAGTCAAACATTTCCTAACACAACAAGCACCTCCTTACATGCTTTCAAAGATGATTTACAACACCACACTGTCTCTTTCTCAAAATAATCTCCTTATCCCAAACCTATTCACTATCTGTTGTTTTTCCATAGCTTACTTTGTTTTTGTGAAACCACGTAACAACATGCAGAAATGTTTTCCCAATGCTGATTTGTACAGCTGCAGATTTTGTTGATTAAGATGCATACTGAGACTAACATTTTGTGACATCACAACCCAAATGTCTGTAACCCATCCCCCAAATACCCCTGCCATGCTTTGGCAGTGTCTACTTGCATATAACTACCCGGTTATGTTTTTTATAATATTTTTTTTCTCTCTCTGTGTGTGTTTCAGGTGCACAGCAATAATAGACACACTCAGAATGTGCGGGTGTTCAGCGGGGTGGTGTGTGAGTTTAAGCCTAGTCTGTTGAGCCCGTGGGCGGAGCCTCCGCTCAGCCTTCAGGTGCCACTGTCCGACCTGCACGACCCCTCGTCCCGCATCATCTCACTGCCTCTCGGAGGACGGCCGGCTCAAATTCTCCGCTGTCGCTTTGCTTTCAGTGATCGTTGGCTACTCATTAGTGAAATCAGCTTCTTCTCTGGTACACAAACACATCTCACCTCTTACCACAAAACATCGCACCATATTATTTTTATTGTACTTATCCTGATAGATCTGTCTAATCTTCACACCGGTATGTGCCAATGAATTAGTTAACTCATAGTAAAGGGATCTTATAATTATGTGATATAAAGTTCTTACATCTGACATGTCTAAGACAACATCTTAATGAGCAATTTATGGAAAAGTGAGACTTTATTCCACATTATTATTTAAAAGCCGCATATCGAGCATCAATGTCTTCTAGACTCCTGATTTAAATTGATTAGAGACACTTGATTGGTTTAAAATTACAGGTATATACTGATAAAACATACTGATTCTCTCTCTGTCATCTATGGTTCGCATCTCCAGTGCCCTTTGAGGACGGTTCTATCCCTCTTCTTCCTCTTCCTTCATCCACCACACCTCCTATCAATGTCACCCATCTGGACACCCACAGCACGGCAAACATCACCAGCAGCTCTATCGGTGAGTCACATGACCAGCAGCCCTGTATCATGCGTGCGTGTACACAGCATTGTTTGTGCATTAGTAGCAAAAGTAGTTACAATTCTGGTTCTAATTTGGGTTCAATTTATGGGTATTTTTGAAGAAATGTTTGTCAGTGGTTTAAGTAAAGCTGTAAATACACACAAACATCTTTGTACGCATAAGTACATTGTTTTTCATTGGAAGACTTGATTTGAGAGTAATACAATACAAAGAACAAGCTCAAATGAGTCATTTGTTTTTCGGAAACCATTATTGAAACTCATGCAATGAGAATCTTTTTTCAATACTTTGTTTCCATCTCTATCATGAGTAGTTAGAATAAAGCTGGTGAATTTGAAAAGAAAAGTGCATTTCTAAAGAACGGCACAGCTTCACCACCACATGCCCTCGCTCATATTTCCTCACTGTCGGGCAGAAACCTAGTATATCACATAATTTAATACTCTGTTGACAAAGTTTATATTGTTTAAACTTTATATAATATAAGTATATATACAAATACTACACCAAGGGCCAGATTTACTAACAGCTTGTGTCAGTGCAAACCCTCGCTGAGTTGCTGTTCAAACGTGCAGAAAATCCTCCTTTTCGAAATTTACGTTTAAACGGAAGTAAAGATAACAACCATGCATTAGGAAAATTAACAATTGCTTTATTTAGACTATAGTATATTTTGGCGGATTGTTTTTTACTTTCATTGTTTTTACTAGTTTGCCTGCCCATTTAGTCTTAATAATTAATGGAACCTAAACGAACTTGGCTTGCTGTTCTCGAAGGCAGCTCGAATCTTGGTCGGGCTCGAGACCCAATTCCAAGTAACAAGAGAAGAAAAATGCAGTGAAGGAGGACAGATGCCAGAAGAATTGCGGCTGGGCGCAGAGGCACGGAGACTCACGTTTACCATGATTAATGATGATTGACAAGTTTAGGTTCCTTGCAAACCTACGTTAAAAGTGTAGCCGTTAAAATATTATTAGCCTAATAGTTTATTTTGATCATGGTGCTACGATCGATGGATAATTCTGAAGTTGTTTTAAAGAAGAATAAAATAATTACTTTTCAGTCATTTGCGCTGTCACACATTTGAACGTCTCCGCATATGTACATCATTGCGACATACATTTGCAAATGATTCATAAAGTCATACCTCCGCAATTCTTTGATTGATTGTGTTTTAGAAGTACTGTATGCTCAAACTCTTATGACAGCAATGTGATCGCTGATGCGCTGGTAGAGAGAGAGAGAGAGAGGCGGAGAAAAAGAGAGAGAGCGCGGCTCTGTTCAAAAGTGGAAATGATTGATGTTATTTGAAGTCGGCTCTTACAGTACAAAATACCCGATTAAGCTATTACGTGGCTATTATACAAATTTTTTCGGGACGTTCTTGCGACCCGATGGCAACTTGTCCACGACCCAGTACTGGGTCGCGACCCGGTGGTTGGGGACCTCTGTATTACGGTATTCAAAATATCGGGACAACGACGCTTAACAGTTTAAGCTAATCCCTGTCCCCGAAACCACCCCAAAGACTATGAACTAATATGCGCTGCTCTTAGTACCTTGCATTGGTCATTATGGAAATCAGCTGTTGCGCCTGTGTTATTTAATTTGCGTTTTTATAGTAAATAACCCGCAGAAATAACCACCCCTATCTGCGCTTTTTTGGAATTGCGCTCCTTTGCTAATTTGCCCCGTTTAGTAAATCTGGCCCTAAGACTCTGTTCTCTGCTCTCGAATACGTAAAACATTTGCAAAAGACTGTTAAAAATTTTTGCAGGGCTACATTCACAATAGGGATGGGGTGAAGTTATGAGGTTTTATTGACAGTTTGACCATCCAATTACAAGGCTAGAAGTTACACGGTTTAGTCACAAGCTCTTTTTAATATTACTTTTAACTCTTTCCCCACCATTTACAAGTTAATTAAGAGAAAAAATTTGCATAAAAAACGTGTTCCTGATAAATTTTTCTATTAATCTGTAATACCGCGATTATCCACTAGACCCAATTTATGAAACAACTGAAGCCAAAACTTTATTTACAAATTTTAAACTCTGTGTATCTTTTGATAATCGTTCTGAATCTGATCTCTACCAAAATTCCTTCACAAAAATGCAATTATTTTAGCTTTTTGCTAAAAAGATTTCACCCATATTTAAGAGTTTATAAGTGGAGAAAAAAATATACAGTAGATAGAATGAAATGTTTTTTCCCCTTTTGTTTGTTTGAAAGCATAGGGTCTGTTCTTTCATTTGATATATTTGTATGTTTATATATTTATAAAAATAAAATTTTCCTGGAAGGCATTTTATGAAACTTTTGTGAAAATCACAAAAAAATGCTGGCAGGCAGCTTTTAAAAAAATGGCTGGTGGGGAATGAGTTAATATTTGCAAAACCAACAGACAGATTTGTTGAATGTCCAATAGTACTAATTTTTTTTACGTGATGAAAGCTACGAGGTTTCTCCCCGACAATGACAATTTCATCATCTTGCCTTGTGCCTCTCTGCTCCTCATTCTCCCCGCACATCATTTCTCTTATTCTCTCTATTCTGACCTGTACAACCTCATTTTTCCAGAAGACCTCATGAACACTTCCCTTGTGCTGCCCAGCAGCATGTCAACAGGTGAGAGAGAGAGAAACATGGAGAAGAAAAGAGTATTATCTCCATGCTTGTTATTATGTCTTTGATTTTTAAAGCATGTTTTGCAGTGCTTTATGATGTTCAAAATCCTGCCCTCAGATAAAATCTGTTTTGCGGTAAAGTGTGCGTGCATGTGTCCATTTTGAAGCCTGAAGAGAATTTATTTTGCTGTTGCATGGTTTGATTGTGTTATGTGACTGTAACAATCATCTATTGTTTTGAGTAATTGATTTCATAAACCCATTTCATAAAGCCTCAATTGTGAAATACAGGCTGGTCCTGTATGTCTTTAACTTCAGTTCCCCCAACTTTAGTATTTTGCCCACTCTCACAGCTCATTTACTCGCGTCAAAGCTTATTACAACCCCCAAAACAACAGCTGCCTCCTAAATTTACAGACATAAGCACTTATACTTGCACGCAGAGAGTGTGGATAAGTAACAGATCCCGTCAGAGCACAGAAAGTGTGTCAGACCATGAAAATATTAACACCCATCATATTTCATGGTAGAGGTGCCTTTGGTTTTACTCTGTAGGTCCAAAATTTATAAGCATACATTAGTGCATCTTTGTAATCACATAACTGTTGTTTCCAGTCATCACTCCAAGGGCGGGGCTACCTGTGGCCAAAGACGACAGCAGCAACACCGCCATCCTGATTGGTTGCCTGGTTGGAATTATTCTGCTTCTATTAGCTGTCATAGCTGTCATACTGTGGAGGCAATACTGGAAGAAGCTACTCGGAAAGGTAGGAAGAAGGGGACATTTTAATTGTAAAAAGTGTTAATTGGACAAAAACTGTACACGCCCCTACAAACAATATGAGTTATCAGTATTGTTGGGTCCATTTTTACAAAAGCGAATCTACAATTTTATGGAAGAAACTAGCAGATGTTCACATTGCTCCAATTTTAATTTCATAAGTGTTTCAAGTTAAGTCGATTCAGAAAATTGTTGCTACTGTAAACATATTATAAATGTTAGAAATGTATTGCTGAAACACGTTACAAAAACTGTGAACCATGAACTAGTATTGAATTGTGAAGTAAGACCGATGTCCTGCAGAGTTTAGCTTCAGCCTTAATCAAGCAGACCTGAATAAGCTAATCAAGGTCTAAAGAGTCAACTAAAAACTACAGGTAGGCAAGGTTTTATCAGGGTTGGAGCTAAAATCTGCAGGACATCGGCACCCCAGGACCCCTGCCATATACTATTAAAAATCACCCGTAGGTTGGTGAAAAGCTTTAGATAACCGAAACCGGCAAAGAGGCGGGACGTGGGTGGCCCTTAGGTGCCTGCTTGCTGAAACCACACCCACCTAGCTTGACGGTAGTGACAGCAGGCGGCAGTTCAACTGTCATGCAAGTGACCACACCCTTATTTACCCCCTCACAGTTGTCATGAAGGGCAAAATTAGCTATATAGACCAAAAACATTTTTTGTTTCAGGCTGTAAACATATGTTATGTTCATAGACTGTAAACAAAGATGGACGTAGTGTCCGTGACTTCACCCATAGGTTTCTGAAGACAATAGTGGTCGGTGCCTGCTGTGGCCATCTTGCCGTGCATCACCGCGCATCACTCGCAGATATCCGAAAATGGGTAAAGAGGCGTGACGTGGGTGAAGCTGAGGTGACTGGTTACTGAAACCACTCCTTCCTAGCTCGACTCTAGTGACAGCAGTGGCTGTTCAACCGGCACTCAAGTGGCCACGCCCTTAATTATGCAGAACTTTAAGGCTTAATATAATTTAAACAGATGAGTTACAAAAAAATTCACCCCCTCACAGTTGTCATGAATGGCAAAGTTGCTATATAGACCAAAAACAAGTTTTGTACCAGGGCGTAAACATATTATTTTCTACTCTAAAGTTGGGGTCTATGGGAATTGACTCACTTTTGGAGCCAGCCTCTAGTGGCCAGTCAATGAATTGCAGTTTAAATCACTTTCATCAAACGATTACGTGTCTGGTCGGAACTTTACTTCCAATTTCTGTTTGTTTAATGGTCTGACTAGTTGCTAAACTGAACTCTTGAACAAATACCTTATCGAAAATAACAAATGTTTTGGTTTCCTAGGTAATCTACGTGTTGTTTATTTTGCTTGTTGTATAAATAAACTACTTTAAAAGGACTCCGTTGTTATTTATTCTTAGCAGAGTTTATCGGAAGTTACGTGTTATTTTCACAAAAGCTGCTTGTTTATGTTGTTACTGCTGAAACCGTCTGTTGGCTTTATCAGAGAGATTGAAAGGTTGCCCCTCGGTTATGTTGGGCATATTAACATGGGGGGTCTATGGGTTTGACTCCCCTTTGTAGCCAGTCTCTAGCAGCCAGTGGATGAATGGCAGTTAAAGACACTTCCATGCTGGCTTGACAATAGAGAATGGAAGGTTGTCCCTTGAGTTAGACCATTAAACAGTTTTTCACCATTTCTGGCAGGGATTCGATGGCTCACTGGAGCCACCGGGCATGGCCCCGCCCCTAACAAATTAATAACTAGTGCATTAGCATCAGTGCATCAGTAACATCCATTTAGGTTTTAACTAGTGATGCAGCCGATTTTTTATGAATTTGAAACCATCGGCATATCGGCAATAGCACGAGAAAGGCCGATACCGATTGTTTATTAATTAACTGCATAAAGAAATCCATTTTATGTAAAAAATTAGTTAATGTTGTTTATAAAAGAAATGCTGAATAGCAAAAATCACCTTTAAAGTTTGTCATGTTGTCTTATTATATTTGTTTTAGCTTAATTTGTGCCTTTCTTATTATGTTGGTCAGTTGAATGTTAATTAGATCCAATCCATGTTCAGTAAAAATAATTTGATGCAGAAATAAACTAGCAAATAGACCAACTGTAGAATATTGTATACAAGTGTTTAATATCGGCATCGGTATTGGCCAGAAGTTGTCTGTTTAAATCGGTTTCGGCCCAAAAAATCCCATCGGTGCATCCCTAGATTTAACACTATCTGACAGTTTTTTCACAAGTGGGCATGGTTTCAGTGCCAACAGCGGACACACCTCCAGCGTTTGAGAGCAGAGAATTCTGCTTATTTTTAAAAATTGTGACGAACTCAGAACACATTTAATATTCCTTTACACAGACTTTGTTTTTTTTTTATTTGTATATTCAGGCACAGGGCAGTCTCTCCAGCGATGAGCTACGCGTTCACCTTTCAGTTCCGTCGGACAACGTGGTGATCAACAACACCAACACGCATACCTACTCCAGTCGCTACCAGCGCATACACACTTACCCTGATGACAGAGAGCGAGAGGGCGAATACCAGGAGCCCAGCACTGTACTGCGGTCCCGAGAGCAGTGTGACAGCACAGGTAACACATACATAGACACAAAGAGACTTTATACAGAAGTGCACCATAAAGAATAAACAGCACTGCCAAAACCACATCAGAAAAGGTACTTTAGTCAAATTCAATAACCGGAGACAAAGCCCCACTGTCCTATATGCTGGAAAGACAAGGTGATTAAAATAAAGGAGGGATTTTTTCCACAACATACACTCCATACTTCCTAACATATTCCTGGTTTAACTCATTGAATCTGCCATTACTGCCATCATGCCGAATCTGTATATTATTCTGAATCATTGTGTGTTTGTATTCATTAATCAACATGAAATAATATCTGAAAACAGAATGAAAATGATTAACAGCCTGCATCATTATTGATTTGATAACACTGCCTGTTGTGTCTGTGCATCTCATTTGTGACTGGTTTGCCCTGTCCACCCTTAACAGC
This sequence comes from Paramisgurnus dabryanus, assembly GCF_030506205.2. Classification (NCBI taxonomy): domain Eukaryota; kingdom Metazoa; phylum Chordata; class Actinopteri; order Cypriniformes; family Cobitidae; genus Paramisgurnus; species Paramisgurnus dabryanus. The sequence goes on from NC_133349.1 coordinate 19,987,976, forward strand.
CCTGTTGTTTGTGTTTTGCTGTGGTGTCGTCTCATGTTTGTGTTTGGTTTGTTCGTTCGTCTGTATTGTGCTGTGGTTTGGTTGTGGTTGTGGCATTTTCCTGTGTCGTTTTTGTCATGTGGTGACCCCTCACACTGTTGTGTTGTGTCGTTTTGTGGTATGTCTTGTGGTGTTGTACCATTTTGTGGACTTGTGGATTCCTAGCACTGCTGTTAAACAACCCAGCCTATCATCTTCTCCTGTCTGACCTGACACATGGTCCCAACAGGCTGACAAACTGCCACAGCCAGCAAGAAAAGCCCCAAAACCTGTCCCAGGGTAAGAGATAGGGGGTTTATATTACCCTAAAAGGGCTAAGGGTGGTGCTCTTCAAAGGGAGCCGTTAAAGTCACCAGAAGTCCTTAAGGTAACAGCTAGGGTTATACGATGGGCCCTAAATAGCAGAGAGGAATATACACGTATTCATTCAAATGATAAGGGATAGTTTTGTCAGGGTGTGGTGCTGTTCGAGCACATAGGGGAGTGGAGGGGTATGCTTTGTGGGACAGTTCACATAAAACTATATTTTATATTCAACATTTACTTACCATCATGTTGGTTCAGACTCAAAATGTATCATTTTGTGTTGCATGGAAAGTATTTATATTGAGGGTTAGTACAAAGTTTTTATCAACTAACAGTTTGTTTCTGTTTGTGCATGTTTGCAGTTCATAACCACTCATAAATTCGTAGGTTTCAGTTACATCTTCGCTCAGTTCACTTTTGACTTTCATGTTTTATCTCAGCCTGTGCTATTGATATGGTTGATAAAGGCCTGCCCATTCAGGAGGGCCCGCCTCCTTATCCTGGAGCCCCGCCCCCTTGTCTATCAGGGCTTCATTATGGAGAAGCCTCGGGGAGTGTTCCTCATTATGCCGAGGCTGACATCATCAGTCTACAAGGAGTTAGTGGGAACAACACATATGCAGTCCCAGCTCTCTCAGCCACACCCACTGACTGCCCGCCGTTACCTGAGCTAGCACGGGAACGACTTATATTCAAAGAAAAGTTGGGAGAGGGCCAGTTTGGCGAGGTACAGCTTGCGCTTATACGAACATTCTTCAAATACTAGGCGTCTTCTACCTTTATTAAATTCTTGCTGCCAAGCTGATAATATTGTCAAAAGTAAAGCTGTGCTCTCTTTATATCTGTGCTTATTATGTGCTGCCATTTAGGTTCACTTGTGTGAGATTGAAAACCCACAGGACCTTACAAATCTGGAGTTCCCATTTAATGTCAGGAAAGGTCGCCCTCTGCTGGTGGCTGTTAAGATTTTAAGGCCAGATGCATCTAAAAATGCCAGGTAACTTTAAGTAGTCACAGTGAAAATAAATGATGCTATATGAAATATTTGCATACATTGATACATTATTATCACAGTAAAATAATTCATTTTAATGTTTGGAGATCTAAATAACGGACCTAATTCTATTCTGTCATTTTTTTATGTTTCATTCTTATCATGCACTTACAGGAACGACTTTCTAAAAGAGGTGAAGATTTTATCTCGCCTGAAGGATCCAAATATCATCCGTCTGCTCGGTGTGTGCGTGAGCAGTGATCCACTCTGTATGGTCACGGAGTACATGGAGAGCGGAGACCTCAATCAGTACCTATCCCACAGAGCATTGCTGGACAAGACCGGACCCTTACATAACACGCCGACCATCAGGTACACAGTTTACACAAAACAGTTTAACAGTATAGCAAAAATATCAACGCATTTTAATGCTGAATATCCCTCTGTCTCAGCTACCCAGCTTTGATCTCCATGGCAAGTCAGATCGCATCCGGGATGAAGTTCCTGGCATCACTGAACTTCGTGCACCGGGACCTGGCCACACGAAACTGCTTGGTGGGCGGAGAGCGGGGCGAGGTGGAGGACGGAAACGGGGAGCGTCAAATAAAGATAGCAGACTTCGGCATGAGCCGGAACCTCTATGCTGGCGATTACTACAGGATACAGGGCAGAGCTGTGCTGCCGATTCGCTGGATGGCATGGGAGTGCATTCTTATGGTGAGCACACCACGTGATAAACATAATAAATATGATGATGTTGATTGAAGTTTATGATGTTGTTATGCTAGTACACTACATGACATTCATCTTTGTATGCGTTTGTGTAGGGGAAGTTCACTACAGCGAGTGACGTTTGGGCATTTGGCGTGACGCTATGGGAGATGCTAAGCGTGTGTCAGGAGCAGCCGTACAGTCACATGACCGATGAGCAGGTCATTGACAACGCCGGGGAGTTCTTCAGAGACCAGGGGAGACAGGTGTGTATGCTTCACACATCAACTCGCAGAAAACATACAGTATGCATAATCTCTCTCTCTCTGTTTTAGGTGTACCTGGCTCGCCCAGCCGTGTGCCCGCAAGGTTTATACGAGCTGATGCTTAGCTGCTGGAACAGAGACTGTAAACTACGCCCTTCTTTTGCGTACATTCACTCCTTTCTCACTGAAGACGCCATGAACATGGTTTAAAAAAAAGCGAGGGGGCGGAGACCGGACACAGGGGGTGGATGAAAGAATGTGTGTATGGACCACAGACTGGTGGTGTGTTTTTTACACAAACACATCTAAGCACTCTTATGTAAATTAGTTTATTTTATGTTCGTGGGTTGGGGCGAACAAAACCGCAGGTTCGGTGCCCATAAATGACCCGTTTTTCACCCCTTCATCCTTAGATTCTCAAATCTTAAGGCAACATTTTATCCCGTTTAAATGCTGTTCCCCCACTGTTACTTATTTCATTGTCATTCCACAGTATTTGGTTTCACAGAGCTTAGATTTCCCAGAATGCACAACAGTAATAGCCAGGTGACTCTTTTCTATTTAAGTATAAATAATTGAAAACTGTCTGGAAATGTTTCATTTGATTCCCGTAGTGAAGTTAAGGTCTGTTATGTTTTGAGAGGACTAGTTACAAGACTAAAGCCTGGTACACACCAAGCCGACTGTCAGCGTTCGGGCAGGTTTTCAGCATCTGAGTTAGTTTTCCAGATAAAGTAAGGCAACGTCATCTTCTTTTTGGCTGATTCACCATGCCGTAATTGGCGGTGGTTCGTCTGCGAGTCGAATCATTCTGATTGGCTGTTTGGCATAGCCAACAAGTGCACAAGAAGAAAAATGGAAGTGATGAAGTCAACACACAGAACATTTTTTTCATCTTTCATTCCTTTACATGCATATTTAAAAAGACGTGGCTTATAAGACATGACGGATATGTAGTGTACTTTCTTCATTCATTATTTGTCATGTGACATTTCTGCTGTAGTTTAAGGGGCCCATCCACATTTCGGGTCTAAAGCCGTGCGGAAAACGTGACCGTGGTGCTTTCCTCTTTTCCAACACGCTTTCCGATGCGGGATTCTATCAAGTTGAAGTATTTTTAACTGGCTGTGGCAACGATGTGCCTGGAAAAAGTCTACATTTAAAAAATTTTTTATTTGTGTCAATTATTTAATTTGTTAATTTTGTGTAGCGCAACTAAACCGGGTGGTGAGCTGTGGGTAATATCAGCCATTGTTGAATGTCCATGGATCTCTACACTTCGAATTTTTACCTAAAACAGTAGACCAACCCGGAACTTTATGGATACTCATTTTTAACATACTATTATTTGGGAAATACTAATTTTAATTTCAAATAATATTTAGGATGGATATTATGCAACTTGGGACACAGGGTAGCTTTTTCGGTTTCCGTTTTGGGTAATAAACACTAATTACTGCCACCTACTGGTACCGAAAAGTATCTCATCACACGCAAGCACAGAATGGATGTGATAGTTGGCCACAGTCTGTTTGGTGTGTCAGGGCAACTTTGGACCCACGACCCAGACGTAGCCAGCACGTGGGCAATGTGAGCCGACCTCAGAGTCTGCGCTGCTTTGTTGGTGTCAGTTTGGTGTGTCCTTACCCTAAGGGCGATAAATATTGAATTGATTTTGGGATAAAATGTTGCTCGGCATCTGAACCTTAAATTCTGATCCTCTAACCCAGCTAATTAAACTGTTTTTCATTCCCTGAACACTGAAACGATTTCTACAAATAATCCTAGTAACTGGTGGAGGGTTTTGTAGGTATAGGTGACAGGCAGCACAAAAGTAGCTCTAGAAACTGTTTTTCTATGGGCAAAATTTTCACATTTTGCATATACATGCTACAAAAGAGTAACAGAAATTGTGTGTTTTTCTTTTCTACTTGCATAGTGAATAATAGTAAATAACATTTACAATTTACTTGATGCCTCATCTAACAGTAAATTGAAATTCAGTCTAACTTTGCTACCATTGTGGTCATGTAGAGAATTTTAAGATGTATTAGCCAGTTTTTATGGCTTTTCTGTGGTGGAGGGTTATTTGCATACTGGAAAAAAAACAGAAATGCTCATTTATCATTCTACATTTACATAATGTGGGATGTTTTAAAATCAACAATATATTTGAACTATTCTAGGAATAAAATCCCTTACAAACATGCCCTAGCCACAAGCGACAAGCAATACAAGTTTACATTCAAATCTTGGCTGTTAACCCTACAACAATAGACCAGCAATTGAACATTTCTGTGATGTTGTGCTAGGTTGCTCCGTCTACTGTGAAATCTTCTGGTGGGCAAAACTGTAGATTTAAACATCATCAAATGTGGCTGTGTTGTGTACAGTGTGGAGAGTTACATTGCTTGTGGCTGAAAGCGTTTCATTAGGGCACAGTGTTACGGGGCATCATAACCATTCTGAGTAAATACAGAGAAACTGAAGCACAAAAAAAGGGAAACCTGTGTAATTCTGTCTGAAAATATGTCTGATATTTGAAACACATCTCAATACAAGCCTTGAAGATAGATATTTGTGGCTCCACCCCTGTCTGTCAGCACACATAATCTAGGTCAACTAACACTCCTCCATTGACTGTAAATGTGAGTTGTTGTGTAGTCACTTGATAGTACAAGAAATGACTTGAACTAAACTTTCTGTGTTGATTCTGAACTTGTGGGAACTAGTTCATCAGTTAATCTGGGTTCAACTAGACTTTTGCAGTTCGTGTGTGTCAATGCCAGATATAATAATGGATGCATTGTAATGTAGATCTAATGCACTTGCATTTTGAAGGGATTCGGTATGAGTCACGGCTTATAAGATATATGTATGTAGAGAGAGAGAGAGAGAGAGAGAGAGAGAGAGAGAGAGAGAGAGATTAATAAACATGGAAACCAACAGAATAGAAATGTATATGATACTGATAAGTGTTACCAATGTTATAACATTGACTTACTATGTAAATTCATTGGGCACATGCAGAGAGACTGGTGATGCTTGGGTGCACATCTTAAAGTATGTAATTTATGAAACTGGCTTATTGGTTTTGGCCAGCATAATGAGTTATTGAGGGTGTCGTGTGCCTGTGTAAATATTGTCCATGCACTTTTAAACCCAAAGTTTGTTTCTTTGACATAATGCAAAGAGCTCTTAAAGGGATAGTTCACCCATAAATGAAAAACGACCCTTGTGTCGTTCTTAACCTGTATGCGTTTCTTTGGTCTGCTGAACTCCAATGAAGATTTTGTTTTGGAGCACCATTGACTTCCATAGTTTTTTTTAAACCTATTATGGAAGGCAATGGTGCTTAAAATCATGTATACAGGTGTGAATACATGATGACAGAATTTTCATTTTTGTGTGAGCTATCCCTTTAAGACTCAGTGGTGCTGTACCTTTAATACAACTCATTACAGAGACTGGTGTGTGAACTGTCTTACATTTAAAAGTAAGGGGATGTGGGTAGGAGGGGTGGAGAGCTACAAAGCCACACAAGTTACCCCTATATATATATACTGTAATATACTCAAGAAAAATGTGATTCATAAATGGTTATGTTGCTATGCCGACTATGCTTATTGAATGACATTGAACCTTCTTTGGTACACTGAAGCCCTAAACTAAACTTTATATTTTTATAAACACAGTATTGGGCATGTTCTGTCCTCGGTTATGTCGCCTATTCATGTTTCATAAAAAATGTAAATAATTCATAGGACATAATTTTCTTTATTAATATTTGCTATCTGTTATTAATCGGGGTTTGTCTGTCTCTGTGTTAGACTTTCTGCTTGTGTTAGTCGATGCCTGTCTTGTCTATTTTTGTAGGTGTTTTAATAAATCTTTTCAAATAAAATCCAAACTATGGCGTGTTTTTATTTACAATCAAACACAGTTTACATACGGTATTGTCATCTATACACTGTAAAAAAATCTTTGCTGCCTTTTTAGGGTTTAAGTCATTTCAACTTACTACTCTTTATCTTGACAAGCAATGAGGAAGTTGACTTATTTCAACTATATTTTACAAGTTATAACTCATCTCTAGTTAAGATAAATAATAGTAAATTGAAATAACTTGTAAATCTGAGTTGATTTAACCAAAACATTTAGGCAGCAGAAAAATACAATTTACAAATTTTACAGTGTAGGTTTGTGCACACATACAAGACAAAAAAAGACTAGTTATAGATGACAACGCATACAGAATAGTTTATTATGTTTAATAAAACAAACATGAATCTCAGCCTGGCCATGGAGATTAGTCAGTTTTAACATCTACATTCATTGAATATAAAGGCAAAGATTTAGTGAAAAGATGTCATACGTTAAAACAAATGAACAAGCCCCAACACCTGAATAAAAACTTATTGCAAAACATTGACTGTATTGGACATGAGACATTAAAGTATCTGATAATGGGGTGGTTTCCCGGACAGGGTTTAGGTTAATCCAGGACTAGGCCTCATTTATATTAGAACATTTAAAAAGTGTGATTCATGTGTGATTCTTGAGACAAAACAATGTCACTGATATATGTTAAAATTAGTCAGAGCAAGTTGTTTTTAAATTAAAGCAGCTCAAACATGCATTTTAATCTTGGATTGGATAAGCCCAGTCTGAGAAACTGCCCCAAATAGCACTGAAACACAACTGTTGTGCCATGGCAGATTAGTCAGATAGTCCGATTCAGTGAGGCAGCTGATTTGAGGCACTTTGTGAGAAGATGCATAGGATTGCATCTTGTGTTATTATATACTTTACATTACATTACAGTACAGTCAAATATAAAGATTAACTGTCTTCTCCATGCACTGTATTACATGAGAAATGAAAGCGACATCAGTGTTCCCCTGAAGTTTCTGTGGCCATCAAGACCTGTTTGTGGTATGTACTGAAAACCTAACCAATTTCTCTTCTTCTTTTTCCTGTTTGTCCATCAACTTGCACCTCACCTTCTCATTTTTCAACTTGCTGTAAAAATCCCTTTATAAACCACAGAGCAGAACTGAGCGCACAGACGCTGAATAGTAAAACAAAACTATTATCTGCTCTATATACAGGTATGTCAATAACCTTTTGTTTCATAGTTTTAAGGAAAATATCTTTAGCCAATGACCTTCTAATGAGATATTTTTCACAGCATGTAACTTTAAAGCAGCTATAGTGAACAGTCACAGAGAGATTTAGTAAAAAGGCATAAATGTAGCATCACATTTCAGTGTTAAGTCTATGCTTTTGATAGATCAGTGGCCGGTTGCATAAACATAGCCACTTAGTTAAGACTGTGTCTTAAAGGAACAGTATGTAGGATTGTGGTCAAAACTGGTACTGCAATCACAAAACTTGTGGCTAAAACTGGTACTGCCATCACACAACTGGTGGCCAAAATACAACATGACAACATAAACATCAGTTGAGGGCTGCAACTCCACTTTTTAAATGACAATATCCTTGCTGGATCAATGTTGTCAGCGATATAAGTATTTGAGATGAAAATGATTTCTTAATGTCTAGTGACATATCAGGGCCCTTTTATGATTAATTGATATAAATTTCTTACATACTGGTCCTTTAATTTTCAGTTTCATGTAACTGAATGAAAAAGTTATGACCAACTTAAAGAAAAAAGGCAGTTTAAAGAGTTTAAACAGTTTATGCAACCAGCCACGTGTATATGTAAGGCAACATGCAATATGGCTTCAATAATGCACTTGAGGTAAATGTGTATGCATTAATCTTAAATGCACTTTGGTTCTGAAAGAAACCTAGCAGAATCAAGAGGCACAAGGACAGAATCTATTCACAGATGAAAAACTGAGATTGTACTGCCTTAAACTATTACAAATCAGAGAGGCTCTTAAGTCAACTAACCTACAAAATGATTATATAATGTTATAAAAGCATATAATTCACAAAGCCTGGTGTAAAAATATCAAAGGTTACAATATGGTGGATAACAAAAAACAACTACAATAACATTGAGGTTCCAGGTTCAGTATAAACACAGGCATGCATTCAAGCATACATAGACCGAAAGAGTTAAAATCCAACATCACAGCGGATTAAAGTCGATTCTGTCTTAGTGAACTCCATTAACCCATGCGGGTTGAGGGAACCTGGGAAAAAAGACAGCAGCATTTAATGTTTGTAGAGAAGAAAACAGGTGTGAATAAGATTTTACTCTTTCCCCGCCATTGATGAGTTATATCGTCAATTAAGAGAAACATGTTCCTGATTAGTTTTTATGTTAATCTGTAATACAGTGATTATCGACACGATGGCGCACTTACCCAATAAAAAAACTAAAGCAAAAAAATATTTACTAATTTTAAACTCATTTAAAATTTTATAATCATTCTGAATCTGATCTCTAACAAAATTTCTTCACAAAAAGTGCAATTATTTCAGCTTTTTGCTAAAAAAAGTTTCTTTATTAAGAAAAATACCCATATTTAAAAGTTTATAAGCGGAGGAAAAATATAGAGGGTCTGATTTTTTTAATTTGATATATTTGTATGTTTATATATTTTTTAAAGAAAATTTTCCTGGAAGGCATTTTGTGAAACTTTTGTGACAAATCACAAAAAATGCTGGCGGGCAACTTTCAAAAAAAAAAAAAATTAATAATAAAGGCCACCGGGGAATGAGTCAAGTATGTATGACAAAAGCATGCATTGTGATTTTACGTTTACGCATTTGGCAGATGCTTTAACGTTAAGCGAGTTGTTTTCAAGTTATACCTTTTTTAGCAGTATATGTGATCTTGGGATTGAACGCTTCAGCTTTGTGTTGCTAAACCAATTAAGCTAGAGGAACCCATCTTATAGGCTTAGCTAAAGCCAGGACTACACCTTAGTTAAATGTTTAAAGGGACACTCCAATTTTTTTGAAAACAGTTTTCAGCTCCCCTAGAGTTTAACATTTGATTTTTACCATTTTGGAATCTATTCAGCTGACTTTTGGCATAGTTTAGCATAATCTATTGAATCTGATTAGACCATTAGCATCACCATCAAAGATAACCAAAGAGTTCCGAGATTTTTCCTTTTTTACAATTTTTCCTACTTGGTAACTTTTAATGGCACGGGACTATTTTCGGGCATTGTGTAATATCATTGCGCCTGCTGCAGCCATGTTACGGCAGCAAGTCCTAGATTATTACGCCAGAATAAGAGTATAGTTCCTAGCCATATCTGCCAAGAAAATCACAACTTTTAAATTTCCATCAGTCTTAGTACACAATGTAACTACAAAAGAGTCAAGTTTTAAAAAGGAAAAATATCGAAGCTCTTTGGTTATTTCTGAGCGCGATGCTAATGGTCTAATCAGATTCAATGAATTATGCTAAGCTATGCTAAAAGTGGTAACGCCAGACCCGGAGATCAGCTAAATGGATTTCAAAACGGTAAAAATTAAATGTTTAATAGGGGAGCTGAAAAATTAGCCTATTTTCAAAAAAAGTGGAGTGTCCCTTTAAGCATCTTTTATAAATACGCCAAATCAATGGCACTGGCATATTTTAAGATCCTTCAGTAAAAGTTATTTTCAGTTGAGACTGCTCAAACATGTGTTTTAGTCTAGGACTAGCCTTAAGCCTTGTCTGTGAAACACTGTGACTAGATTTTTCAACTACACTTTACTGTATTTTAAGTTTGGTTGAACTGAAGATAACTTCAGTTCAATCAAGGTATCTTATGTCGAAAGAAGAATATTTATTACATTTAAGCCCATCTTTTTTCAATGCTTGCACTTTTAATCTTTGTACAGCACTTCGTGAATGTGTTAGCATTTAGCCTAGCCGCATTCATTCCTATGGCTTCAAACAAAAGTTTTATTTTGTTCCACCATACTTACTGGTGTAACTACTCATGTAACAGTCTTTAAATGGGGAAAACATGGAAGTGTTTGGTGGCTTCTAAATTCATCCCGTTTGGAGCCATAGGAATGAATGGGGCTAGCCTAAATGCTAACACATTCACAACACGCTGAACAAAGATTAAAAGTGAACGCATTGAAAAAAGACAGGGATGTATTCATTCATCTAAGTTGAGGTAAAAACATAGTAAAATATTGAAAAACGGTGGTGTTTTCCTTTAAGATTTATATATTTATAAAAATATGTTTATGTAGACCACTAAACATTCTATCAACAGTACAATTAAGTCGAGTATTTTAATGGTTTTCTTTGTTACTGTGTGACTTAAGTAGAAATTATGTTCACCTGTGAAATTTTTACTCCAGTCAGTTTTTCCACCGTCATCGGCAGGCGACTCATAATATCCAGAACCTCTCCAGCCAGTTTAGCCGCACCCACTTCTGACCCTCCACTGGACACCATGGTGACCTTCTGGACTGAAGCGAGTGGCTTGCTGATCTCCTCTGCCATCTAAAGGTGTGGAGGACAATATTAAACATACATCCTCTTTTCACTGTTCCTATTTATATTTTATCAGTACGGAGGTCCCCTTAAAATCCTTTGGCCAGCTAATGAAATGCTCTGTTAGGAATTGAGAAACTGATAAGACTAACCAGTGGGAGTGTCTCAAGCAGCATGTCCACCATGGCTCCCTCTTTGTACTCTTTAAAAGCTTCTGCCTTTTTGGCCATCTGCTCTGCTTCAGCGCGACCCTTCGCCTCCAACGCGAAGGCCTCGGCCTCTCCCCTCATCTGAGAGATAAGAAATAAGAGATAGATGGAGAATGTGAGAGGAAGATATGTGTCACACAGCAAGAGCACGGTAAAAGACAACAGGGTGTGGAGATGTTGTGTGGTTTACACCCAATGTCACCAGCATGGAGGGATTCATGAACTCACTCTGATGGATTCGGCCTCAGCTTCTGCCTCCATGATCAACTGTAGTCTGTTAGATGAGAAAAAAAAATACGATTTAATGTGGTTTCATACTTGGACACCACTGGATTTCTGTTATACATCAAACGTGATGTTTTCACCTCATTGCCTCAGCGAGCTTCTCGACACGATATCTCTCAGCATCAGCTGGCTTTCTGACCTTAGCTTCCAGTTCTTTCTCCCTACGGGTGATCTCCTGCTCCTGCAGGGTGATCTGCTGTGTGCGCTCCACAACCTGAACCTGCATCTTTTCCTCCTCGATGCGCTGCTTTGTCTTAGCCACCTATTGCAGGTAACAAAGGATAAAGTTTAACACTTGAGGTGACCAAGCAACATATCACATACGTGACCATGGACCACAAAACCAGTCGTAAGATCTTTTTAAATTGAGATTTATACAAACCACTGATGTATGGTTTGTTATGATAGGACAATATTTGGCTGAGATGCAAAAATGTGAAATCTGGAATCTGAGGGTGAAAAAAAATTGCATTTAAAGTTCAAAGTCCACATGAAGTCCTTCAACAACACATTACTAATGACAAGATTGCTTTTAGCACTCTCTACTGGCTTACTGCTGTAATGACCTTGTGGAGTGAATGGGGATACATCAAAATAATTAAATGAAAAGTCAATAATTTTGACCCATGCAATATATTTTTGGCTTTTCTACAAATATACCCATGCGACTTACAACTGGTTTTGTGGTCCAGGGTCACATATGCTGTTAAAGTTTCATAGTTGTAGATATTTTTCCTAAAATTCCTGAAATTTTTAACTTAAGAGATGATTTACATAAAATTAATAAGTTATAATGACGTTCGAAACAGAGCCGATCAGAGCAAATGTTAAATGGAGCCGAGTTTTGGACTTAAACGTGTGATGTTCCAAGACATATGGAAACGAAGCGAATGATACAATTTCCTCTCGCAGATGGACATCAAATATTGCACATCTATTTAGGATGTTAGTAATACCTGAAGCTGATAGGCCATTTCAGACTCCGCCTTCTTGGTATTGACCTCAACGTCATAGGCGGCCTTCTTGAGCTCAAAGTCTCTCTGGGCTTTGGCCATCTCAATCTCATTCTTATACTGAGCAGAGACCTTCTCCTGCATTGCATGAGCCTCCTACACACAAACACACACATGTACACATTTAGTTTTGTTCAAAACCATTCAACACTTACAAGAAAAGTAAAAAAGTATCTGACCCTCATAACAGCATCTCTCTTAAACTGAGCCTCTCCGATACGAGCGTCTTTTTGCACCTGAGCGGTACGAGCTTTACCCAGAGAGACGAGATAACCCTGTGTGAGAGAGTACAGGTGAGTTTAATACTGAAGTATACATACACTCACTTATTTTTATTAATAATTGTATGTAGAGCTCAGAAAAGGTCACCTGATCATCATGAACATCTTTGAGTGTGTAGCTGACAACACCGATCCCCATATTGACCAGGTCAGAGGAGGCGACCTTAAATACCTGCTCTGAAAACTTTTTACGGTCCTGGTAAATCTCCTGCAGAAAGAAAGATAAAGATGATAAATGTCACTTTTATATAATTAAGCATTAAATAATGATCTTGTCTCTAGTGTCTCTGGGTTGATCGAGTATATAGGTCAGGGATTTGGGCCTCTGGTTTTAAAAACAGACTTTTTGTTCTCTGTACCTCCACAGTCAGATGAGCGATAATGGCTCTCTGATGTCCCTCAAGAGTCTCCAAAGCAATCTGAGAGATCTCAGTCTCGGACTTCCCCATGAACATCTGGCAAGCTGCGGCCAGCATTTCTTTATTTTGCCCCTGGATCTTCACCTGCAGAGAAAGGGTGACAGGTTTCATAGACTGTACACTTGAGTTTGGAGCTTTTGCATTGTTTGTGTGTATCACTAACCTGGGCAATGCCTGTCACTGAGATAGGTACTCCATGTCTGGTGTAGACCTTATCACTCTTCACATTAAGAGTGAGAGTATTAAGAGATATCCTGGAAGAAAGAAAACTAAAGCATAAACAAATGGTATAAAAGAATAAGGCAGATACAGCAGTTACTGATTTATTTTAAATCTGTGCAGAGATCTAATCTATATCCTAACATGTTTTCAGCACAAATAATCACTTTATCGTCCATAAAAGCAGAATACTGTATGAAGCAAAACAATCAGAACATGTGTGATACTTAAAGGTGCTGTGTCATCCTGCTCTTAAAGGGATAGTTCACTTTAAAATGAAAATTCTGTCATCATTTACTCATTATCATGTTGTTCTAAACCTGTATGAATTTATTTTTTTCTGATGAACACAAAATAAGATATTTTGAGAAATGATGGTAAACAAACAGCAGATAGTGACCATTAATATAAAGGAATAAAAAATATGATGGAATGTAATGGGTACCATCAAATGTGTGCTCACCATAATTTATCAAAATATTTTCTTTATCATTTATCACAATACTTCCAAAAATAAATTAATTTTTTCCTACTATGGAAGTCAATGGTCACCTGTGTGTTTACCATAATTTCTCAAAATATCTTCTTTTGTGTTCATCAGAAAAAAAGAAATTCATACAGGTTTAGAACAACATGAGGATGAGTAAATGATGACAGAATTTTCATTTTAAAGTGAACTATCCCTTTAACTAAACATCTGAATGGATACTTAAAGTTCTCTTTGTACATAATGCTAGAATCATTACAGGTATTGTAATAAATGTATAAACGGTCAGTTCCAGTCTTTGATTTTGATCGGTCAATAACTGTTTTATTTTTTGATAAAACACAGCTATGACCACAGCACCCAATGGGATAATGATAAAACAAGCTCCTTAAAACCAGGGGCGTCAGTTTGTGTTGAAAAGTGGTGGGGACAAAAGATCAGATGAAAAAACATTACAGCAGGACGGGAAAAATATTGAATAACGGCGCATCAAAAATGTGTGGTCCACAACACAAAAATACTCAGCATAAAACCCTTAACAATGTTGACTGCACATGTAACAGTAGCTGGCTCCGCCCTCCTACGTGCTTCCGCTTAATTTTCATTTCGCTTCAGCAGTACGTCTGGGACTGCTCTATAGAGTTTTGTTTTCTCCTGCAAAAATCTGCAGGACCAATCAACGAACAGATGGGGGTGGCTAAGAACGATGACGTTGAGGTCGTGCGTCAGTTTGAGTTCTAGTTCAGTAATGGCAGCGGAGAAAGACGTGAGAAAAGCTATTCGGTCTGTTGTTGCAAAACTGCCGAATATACAGAAGTTAAAGTTTGTCTGATTATTCTGACTTGTTGTTTCCGGACGGTTTCACGTTAGCGATTGGCTTTGGCAGATCCTGAGTGACTCTGGGCAGATCCAATAGTTTTAAACTTCAACAATGGACCCTCCTTAATGGAAGTAACGCTTTGCAATGGAGCGTGGCCAGACTCTTTGTACAAATGAAATGAATGTACGAGAGTCTGGTTGGACCAGGCTAATGTAATAGTCCCTGCAACACCAGCTCAACCGAACAGTGCAAAAACACCATACTGTAAAAATCATAATTTCAACATGTGACCATGGACCACAAAACCAGTCGTACACTGCAAAAAATGATTTTCAAGAAGAAATGTTCTTTGTATGTTTGTCTTGTTTTCAGTAAAATATCTAAAAATTCTTAAATTAAGATCAAAAATATCAAATGTAAGTGATTCTGTGAATAAAACAAGCAAAAAAATCTGCCAATTGGGTAAGCAAAAAATATTGAAAAATTAAATTCAAGAAAAATTCAGATTTTTTGCTTATTGATATTTTTGGTCTAAAAACTAGATTTTTGTTTATCAAGAAAAAGCATCTTAATTTAAGAATTTTTAGATATTTTTACTGAAAACAAAAAAAATACTAAGATTTTTTTTTCTTGAAAATCTGACTTTCTTACCTAGTATTTTTGTCTTGTTTTCAGTAGAAAGTAAAAAATTTTAAATCAAGATGTATTTTCTTGATGAGCAAAATAAGTCTAATCTAATAAGAAAATAAGTCTAGTTTTTAGACAAAAAATATACAATTTAAGTGAGTTTGTGCTTAAAACAGGCAAAAATATCTGCCAATGGTGTGAGAAGATTTTGCTTAAATTAAGTGTTTTTTTCTTTCTAAAAATCTTATTTTTAGATTTTTTTTCTCAACCCATTGGCAGATATTTTTGCTTGTTTTAATCACAAATTCACGTAAAGTTTATATTTTTTGTCTAAAAACTAGACTTATTTTCTTAGGTCATTTTGCTCATCAAGAAAATCATCTTTATTTAAGAATTTTAGATATTTCTACTGAAAACAAGACAAAAATACTAAGTAAGAAAGACATTTTTGCAGTGTAAGTCGCAAAGGTTTTGTTTGATTTTTCAGAACATTTTAACCAAATGCTTCCAAAAAGTGGTGGGGACAAAATCAGCCATTTCAAAAAGTGGTGGGGACATGTCCCCAGCGTCCCCAGTGTAAATGACACCTATGCTTAAAACATATTTAAAATATATATATTTAAAAAAAGGATTTAATGCATATTGTTATGTATAAAGCAATGTGTTTAAAAGTTTTGTTTATTGAACATCATTTCAGTATATTTTAATATTTTTCCCACTATATTTCCATAAAAAATGTCAGGTGGTACAACCAGCCTATTTGCCAGATAAGTTTTAATGCGCTCCCTGTGTCATGCTGATTGTATGTTTATTTGATAGTGCCATTTAAAATTATAATCCTGAAAATAGTTTGATAGTGTAAAACAATTTTACCATAAAATTAATATTTGAGAACTATACATTTTTAAAACAATAATTTAAAAAAGTAATCATAGACAACCTTAACTTCCATCTATTGAAACTAAAATTATTAACTAAATTATTTAGCTTAATGTTTTTTATTTCTCAGGGGCATTCACAG
Source organism: Paramisgurnus dabryanus (assembly GCF_030506205.2). Lineage (NCBI taxonomy): Eukaryota > Metazoa > Chordata > Actinopteri > Cypriniformes > Cobitidae > Paramisgurnus > Paramisgurnus dabryanus. The sequence continues at coordinate 20,004,101 of NC_133349.1, forward strand.
CAGTAGCACCCTTTGACTTTCTGGTTGCACCACCTGACCTCTGCAATGACTTTTCTACTTGGATGCTGGTATAAGATTTTGCGTGTGATATCAACTTCATGAATAGTTTTTTAAAAATACAACAATTATAGGTATTTATACATATACATATAGGTATATAATCATGTTTATGCTGTTTATGCTTTTTAACTTCTTAGTCCCATGATTGTACTACCTTGAAGTTTGAGAACATCCACATTTTTGGAAAAAAGTTTTTAAATTGTTCTAATATCCCAACAACTACTAATATTTGAGAAATTTGTTTATAGGAAAGGTTTCGAACATCAAATAAAAATAATTTTATTTTTAAAAATTTAAAAAGTCTTCACTGCTAATTTGCACAGACAGTTGCCCATCTACCATTTCACACCCTTCAGATACCAAACCAAAAATTAGTATTTATCATTTAAATAAATCATCTAAATGTATTCAAAGTTCGAACCAAATATTTATAGAATAAAGTGACATGTTATAAACACGTTACATGTTATTTTTATAGCACATAATGCCCCCGGACACCAGAATATGCATCTCATGTCATTGACCCATATGTGAAACATTTTGTTGCTGTTAATAGCTGGTCAGGGACTACTTTATCCAGTGGAAGGAAGGCTTTTGTGATTTTATTTCATAAAAGTTGCACTGATAAATTATTTATTTTTTTGCAGTCATATTTGTATTGTTTTATATAAAAGCAAAAAGGTACGAGAGGCTGTGCTGTATTGTGATTAAGTCAATGTGAATTGGAGTGCTTGCAAACCCTTACCCATGATACAGCACAAGCCTTGAGTAACTTTTTGCCTTTATAAAACACATCACTTACACATAATCTTTTGGACCAGTGATAATTCACTGTGGGCGTGAATATTACACTACATAATATAACTTCATCCACAAGCAATAACATGTTTTAAAGCCCCGGATCAGACATGCACACAGCATTGACCTCACATATGTGATTGTTGACATACGAGACTGTTGGTGTGGTGGAGAGAGAATGAGGTGGACATCTGAACACAGCTGTTGGCCATTACAGACACATTTGTTGGATCATTAGCAAATTCATCTTTAGATATCTACAAAATGGGATGGAGGTTTTACTACAAGGACAGAAAGATTCATCAATCTTAGAGTGGAATGTAAACACCAGACTCTACTGCCAAAATCATCTGCATTGGTCCGAATTCCTATAAATTAGGTGGCTTGTAACTTCCAGTCAATTTTGGAATTACACAAAATTCACCCTACGGCACCTGGTGAAAGAAGACGTTTTCCGTGCACCAACACATGCTCAAGCGCGTACATGTTTTAAAAGTCCACCTTCTATTGAAATTCAATACATACCGCTGGATTTTCTGAATGCAGGGTAAAACAAACACTCTTCCTCCAGCAATCAGCAAAGGAGGGGAGCGGCCGCAGCCTGAAATACACAAAGAGGGACAGGTTTTTTGCATGCTGGTATTAGATGACTATACTTACTTTATAAAAAAATACATAGTAGCAGTGTCCTTTAGTTTAAAATGTCTAAAATCCTTCAATGTAATGACGGATAAAGCACAGCAATGCCACACCATTGGATTTTCGATAGAAAAGCCACATAACCACATTTCCTGTGACTGCATGTCGACATCACCGGCAGTCATGTGTTTACAAAGCACAACCCATTCCAGAGATTGAGTGTGAGCGAGACACAATAGACCTGATGATTTAATTTTTGCCTCCAAGTTGGCATAATATGATTCAACAACTATGTTAATCATGTAACAAATGTGAGCCTGTTGTGGTCCTCAAAAGCAATCTTAATGTGTAACCACTGAACAAAATATCACAGCTATTACAGTGAACTTTGTGTCTGTTTTGACCTACTGTATGAATGAAAGTCAATTCAATACAACCGGTTCTGCAATATTGCTGCACACATAAAAGCAGCTATTTAAACATGCAAGGGTATTGCTTAAGACAAAAAATGGGGTTTGCACAACACCATTGATCCCTTTTATCATTACAGATTACTTCTCTGAAGGATATCAAGCCAATCAATGTTGTCCAATCAAACAGCTTATTAACTGCATAACATATAGTGAAAATATAGTAAAGTAGTATTAAAATTATCTGTATTGGTGCAATTTTTGCTCACTTTTACAGTCTCATTTGATTGCAATCATTGTGTATAATAAGTAAATGTAAACATCTTTGACTTGCAGCTTCACATGAGTAATAATACAGTAAAACATGCGTGTAGTAATGCAGAACAGCTGCTGCATACCTGAGACCACCATCGCCTCATTGGGACCACAAGTGTAAAACATCTTAAATTAGCTCTGTGGAAAGAAAGCAGCACTATTTAAAAACCTTCAATCTGTAGATCAACACATGCTGAGCATATTTAGGACATGGTAAGCAGTAACGTTACTAGACAATCTCTGTGGTTCAGTGTGTAGTGTTGGTTACTCCAGTAGTTTTATGTAATGGTAAACCTCTGTTAATCTAATTTGGGTTAGTCTAGTCATGTTCATCTCTTTCTGTCCCTTAATGAAATATGTAGGTTTTAATTTAGACTGTAAATCACAAACAGAGTTCCATTTTTGTTACTGTTAAAAGAGATCTGCATAGCACGGTATTACCGTGTTAGAAATCAAATTGCGCCTCAAATTTTGTTTATTAAAATTTACAGTCGAAACCCTAAAGCTAAACAGAACCATTCAACCACTGAAAATAAACTCGACAGTTCATGTACAATTGATGCACTTCTGCATTTGAATATTAATGAAATATGAGACATACGCCACTATACGCCACTATACTCATCGATAGTTAACTTACTCTTCATTTAAGTTTCCTAAAACAAATCTTGATCTGGACGTAAAATTATTAAAAAACACAAGATGTGCTGTGCGAGTTGTATATTATTGCTTATAAGTTACCTGTTTAGAAAAACAAACTTGTGCTACTTATTTTGCAACATAACAGGAAATGCTCGGCTATCCCCTAGCAACAGCTAAGGGATTTCACACGATTAAAGTTTACTTTGGTGTTGAGAATAACCCGTCTCGACACTCCGTAATATCTGCAATAAGTTTATAAGTTCTTACCGATTGCTGAAATTTTGTTCAAATGAAGTAAGTGCGTAAAAGAATGATCACACTCTTGTCGGTAGTAAGAAAGGCTCGTCTATCGTAATCACGCAGTGTTAGCCACGCCTATTCAAAACAGCAAGGTCGTGGCCGTTTCTCAATCAGAAGGCTCAGCTGCAGCCTCTGGGGGTCGCATTTCCAGGCCCCATACGTCATCAAGTCTGTCTTATTTCAAAATATTAACAATTATAAGTAGACTTTTATTCTTAGTTAATCGTAAATTGTTGTAATATGCTTATGACTTGCGAAAATAATGCTCAGTTAATTTAAATAAACCAGGCTTAATGACGTATGCAGCCCGCATATTCGACCTCCGCAGGCTTCAGCCGTGTCTCAAAATAGTTGCTCTAATGACTGGTGGTGTTCAAAATGCTGTTGAGGATTAATGTAGGCAGCTGAGTAGGTTTTGAGACACTCGGTGGGAAACACTGCTCTCTGCTGTTGAATGAGGATCAAAACGCTTCTATAAAAAACGCCTTCTGATTTTTGTAGTTCATACATTATATACTGTGCTTTAAACAAAATACAGAAGGCCAACTTTATCCATTTTTGTAACTGTTATAACAGATGTTCTGTCAATTCTGTAAAAACTTAAATCTAAATTGGTTGTTGTAGTTATTAAAGTGGTTATTTCTACACAAACGTGTTTTTAAAAATCTATTTAGCATTTATTCGAATCATCATAATAAATATTATATAGTATCAATTGTTAGGAGTTAAATGATAATCAAAATACACCGATTTATTCTTCATAAGAAAGCACAACTGGATACATTTCTGGAGTTTTCCTTTTTTCCCCACAAATAATCCATGTTGGCACTCCCAATATACTTCCGGTTCTTGCTCCAATCACATCAATTGAAATTTGTCCTGCACCAATCAGATTTCTCAACATCGACTAGTGCGCTAAAACCCCGCCCATTACTATTCTAGCCTCGTTCTGGAGACAGTCCAGGAATATAAAGCCTTTGTCCGGCTTTTCCCAAATTATTTCTGAGCTGTACCGTTACTTCTCAGACTTATTGGAGAACTTCTCACACATTTTATAACAATGAGGGAGATTGTTCATATCCAGGCCGGTCAGTGCGGAAACCAAATTGGTGCCAAGGTAAGATGAGTTTATTAGAGGACAAAGTGAGTATTTTATAATTTAAAGCATCTATGAATAAAACTGATGAGTGGTCTAAGATTACAACAGCGATACAAGGATGAGGCTGTTCTTTTACAAAAATGTAAAATATGACAGTATGGTATAATGTGAAGATTTAGTCTTGTTTTTGAATACTTTTATAACTATAAATATGCATTATATACACAGTTTATTTGGACTTGAAAGCCTTCATAACGTTATTAATAATGTATTATACCAAAGCAACACGTTGGACAGTTTTATAGCCCTCATTTCTACACTTACAAGAAAGTTTTTGTTTAATATTGCAATGCCCTTGTTTCTCATTTTGCCTCATCTGTCTTCTTTATTTACGCCCAATATTTGCAAATCATACCCCTTAAAGTTTCTTGCTATTTGCCATCCTATAAAGGAATCGTTAAATAGATGATGCGTTAACTCTGTACATTTCAGCTATAAATCTCTTTGTCTGACAATCAGTAAGATGGGTAAAGGGATTTGTTGGGTAAAGAGGGGGTATGTCTTTTTTCTTTCTCTCATTATTGCACCGCACCGGGTGTGGCGGATCTGATCTCTCTCAGTAATTACCGTGACCATCAATGTTACGAGCCCTTTAAACAGCTGTCAGGACCAGCTGGGTCCAGTGGGCGACCCATAACACGTGGCACTTATCTAACTACTACATACAGTAACAGTACAATTTTCATGTAAAGTGATTTTTAATTATTTTTAAGTATTTTCTTCATTTATTATGTTATATATAATTTTGCCGATGACTGCTGTGATGAAGTGGTCAGACAGCGGATGGGAAGGGTGGGGCGATGGAGAACGACAAAGATAATAATTCTCAGGTTCGTCGTAAAAAAAAAGAAATGTAAAGAATAATATGCCGTTGTAAACACATTGTGTTGAGTGTTTTATTCATTTAATTATTGTTAAATTAGATCCTCCTTTTCACTGCAGTCATTCTCACACAAAGACTTGCATACATTTAAAATATATCAGTTCGATTGAATTCTGTACCACATTAAGAAAAGGATTAAAGTGGCCAGTTAATACACAGTTTGCACCCTATGACCCCATTAAATATTATCTATGAGATATGGTGTGTATTCTGTGCCCTCAGTAACCTTCTTCTTTTATATCATCTGAAATCAAATGACATCTGGGTGCGGTGGGGATGGAAAACCACTTACTAATGAACTTAATGGATCTAACAGCTGCTGCCTATGGCTTGTATTGTGGAGATATAAATGAATTATGAATAATTGAAAAGTAAATTATATATTCATGAAAAATCCTTTTGTTTTAAATTGATTTCCATCAATTATTCAACTGACCAAATCGATTTATTCAGGAGTGACTGGATAATCATCTTATTGTTAAACTAGGCGAAAATGCTGAATTATTATATATGTGTCAGCATCTGCATTATGTGATGACACAGCAGTAATGTATAGACAACCCTGAGTAACAGGATTTAATAGGCGTGAGAGTGAACAGGGTCACAGTAGGGCTTTGCCAGTAAGTGCATTCCAGTTTATTGGCCTCATTCTTTCAAAACAATTATTTTCAGTATATAACAAAGAACAATCTTTTCTGCCTGTCTTTAACTTAGCATTTTTGGATAAAGGTCACTTGGACAGTAATGTAGAATTAATGATTAGAACATCCATATAAGGGGAGTTTTTCTTCAGATTAAGGTCTTAAGGGCTTTTCTTCAGTTTTTTCTTCAGATTAAGGGGCTTCTTCTGAGCCAAAACTGATGCTAGTCATCCAGATTACAGATTATTTGTAGAATAGGTGGGTTTTATACTTCTGCGTCAGTTTTCATGTATATATTTGTGCATCGTCATTGTACACATCGATGTGCAATCACACATGCAGACAGCTAGTAGGCAATGTCTACGTGCATGTTACTGTATCAAGGCAAAAGCCGAAGAAGCAGTGCTTGTTGTGTTCGTTGCTGGAGAAGGATCAGAAGCGATGAAGCTACATAGACGGCAAATTTTGTTGCATCTTAAGAATCTTTTTAACTGTCGCAACTCGCAAGCGGAAATGGTATGAAGAAATGCGACGCAGATTTTTTTGACCTGAGGCAGGGGTTCTAAAAGATTAAAGACAGCACTTGCGGTCCTTGAAGAATTGATTCATCATTACATTATTGCAAAGGTGTGCATCAGGCTATGGCGTAGGGTACGTGTCTATGCGTGGGCTACCCTGTACATGCGATGCAGAAATATAAAATAGCCTTCAGTGAACACAGTTTACCGAAAGCACTGTATTTACATTGTGTTTTAATTGTTTTGTATTGGATTGCAGTTTTGGGAGGTGATTAGTGATGAACATGGGATAGACCCAACAGGAACCTACCATGGAGACAGTGACCTGCAGCTGGATCGAATCAGTGTCTATTACAATGAAGCTACAGGTAATTTCCCAAAACATACACGCGCATAAATATTTTTATTTTTTGTATAGCTAAATTTGTATGCACTTTATCGTTGAGATGATGTATATTGAGCTGGTCTTTTCTTTCTCTTTCTTTCTGTTTCTCTATGTGTCATGGAGGAGGTAAATATGTGCCAAGAGCTATTCTAGTAGATCTGGAGCCTGGTACTATGGACTCTGTGCGTTCAGGACCCTTTGGGCAGATCTTCAGACCAGATAACTTTGTTTTTGGTAAGTGACTGGTGAAAGACAATTTAGAGTTGAACGTTTTTAATTGAACTAGCAAAGCAAGTAAACATAGGTAACAGATGTTAAACGACTCATCTTGCACTTCACCATCTAATATTTGTGCTTCCGTCATGTCATCTCACAGGACAGAGTGGAGCTGGTAATAACTGGGCCAAGGGCCACTACACAGAGGGGGCGGAGCTTGTGGATTCAGTTCTGGATGTGGTTCGTAAGGAGTCTGAGAGCTGTGACTGCCTGCAGGGCTTCCAGCTCACTCACTCCCTGGGTGGGGGTACCGGGTCCGGCATGGGCACCCTCCTTATAAGCAAAATCCGTGAAGAGTATCCAGACCGGATTATGAACACGTTCAGCGTGGTGCCTTCCCCAAAAGTCTCTGACACCGTAGTGGAGCCTTACAACGCCACCCTGTCAGTCCATCAGCTGGTTGAAAACACTGATGAAACTTACTGCATAGACAATGAAGCCTTATATGATATCTGCTTCCGTACCCTCAAACTTACCACCCCCACATATGGCGACCTCAACCATCTGGTGTCAGCCACCATGAGCGGTGTTACCACCTGCTTGCGCTTCCCCGGCCAGCTAAATGCTGACCTTCGCAAATTAGCTGTTAACATGGTGCCGTTCCCCCGTCTTCACTTCTTTATGCCTGGCTTTGCTCCTCTGACCAGTAGAGGCAGCCAGCAGTACCGTGCTCTCACCGTGCCTGAGCTCACACAGCAAGTGTTCGATGCCAAAAACATGATGGCGGCCTGCGACCCGAGACACGGCCGCTACCTGACCGTCGCCGCCGTGTTCCGCGGCCGCATGTCCATGAAGGAGGTTGATGAGCAGATGCTGAATGTCCAGAACAAAAACAGCAGCTACTTTGTGGAATGGATCCCCAACAACGTCAAAACCGCCGTCTGCGACATTCCTCCCAGGGGTCTCAAAATGGCCGTCACCTTCATCGGCAACAGCACCGCCATCCAGGAGCTCTTCAAGCGCATCTCCGAGCAGTTCACAGCCATGTTCAGGCGCAAGGCTTTCTTGCATTGGTACACAGGAGAAGGTATGGATGAGATGGAGTTCACCGAGGCAGAGAGCAACATGAACGACCTGGTGTCTGAGTACCAGCAGTACCAGGATGCCACTGCTGAAGAGGAAGGGGAGTTTGACGAAGAGGCAGAAGACGATGCTTAAGAAGGAAAAGAATGAGGGTGGGAGAAGGAAAAAGGGAGGTGTTTGGGGAAGAGATAGTGTGGTTGGATAAATGTAGCAAAACATGTGGAAACAACATATAGTGTCTCAGTCAGATGAAGTAGAAATTAGCACTAGACAAAAGGGGCCAAAAATAACCAGAGGTATGCAGGAAGAATGTTCTTAAACATGGAATGAGTGCTTGCTGTTACTCACTTTTTTGTTTTATTTACCATTTCTGTCATCAGTTCCTCTTTGTACAATACATAACAGGGAAGGATAAAATGACAAACATCCGCATTTTGAACAGTATGTGACATCAGCTACTGCGTTTGACCAGTTCAGACGGAATTCAGATCTTGTGTCAGGACAAAAACGATGGAGGGAATCTATCCAGTGAATAAAAATGATTGTTATAAATCAGGTAGAGGGATCAAGAAGGAAAACCAGGAAAAAGTTTTTCTAACTTTAATGTTCGCTTCTTTATGTTTGCAAAGTATTTAAGTAGTAGTCAAAATGATGCTGTAGTGTCGCTATAACACTATAGTGTTTGTGTTTATGATGTTACAATTGCACTAGAACAGGGCACTCTGTGAAATGATTGCACTCCAATGTGACCTTCTCAGGTCTAATTGCAGTATTTAGGAAAAGGTTTTTTAAGAGAAAAGTATGTTTTGCCAAAAGATGAAGAAAAGACAATGAAAGTAGCAAAAGAAAGATTCCGAATAACAGGGTTATTGAATCTTTACCTCACTTGGACGCCAGCCAACGTCTACAGGAGGACATGAGGAAGGACAAGGATGACACTTGAAGGTATTAGATTTTGAAGAATTGTGGGATTTAGCATGTTAAATCGATTGTTAGTGCAAATATTAACTTTATAGACTCTTTTATGTCTCATATCTGAGCCCATACTGTGTTACTCTTTTATAATATATTTAAAATTTGTCAATGTCCCTTGCACATCTTCTTTGATTTCCTGTTGGAAAAACTGAGCCTCTGGAGAAAACCAAAATAAAAATGAAAACAATTTGCTAAATTCTTGCCTTGCTTTGTGTGTGTTTGTGTTAAACTAAATATTTTAATACTGACATTTGTCAGAATAAAGACATAAATCATATCTTACAAATGCCGTTCTCAATCCGAAGGCTGCAGCCTGATATGTACAGGTCGTATACAGCCTATAAATGCGACCTCTAGGGGGCTGCAGCCTTCGGATTGTGCACCCACAACAATTTTCCCATACTCCCATCATAACACATTATTAAAACACAGTACATTTCAAGTAAACACAGGATTGAGAGAATGAAATAGGGCTGTGTTTGATGAAATGCTAGGGTATGTTTATGTAAACTTAAATGTAACTTACCCAACGAACACAGAACACAAAACTTTTTCTCAAAGCACAATAGCCTACATGCCGAATTTACTGTGGGAGGGTAAAACAAACACGGATAAATATAATAAAAATATCTAGAAATATAATAATGAAGTTTATTATGTCAAACATAAAGAAAACTACATTTATAAAGCTTATTCAGCCCCGCAGGCAGCAGGAAAATCTGATTGGTCTGGGACACGAGCGGGATAAACTTTGTACAAAAGAGACTCCCTTTGGTCAGACAACCAATAAGGCCACAATGACGAATATTTAGCCAATCAATGAAGGGTTACTCTCTGACAGACAGCTTCGCCAGCCAATCGGTAGTCTTCGAATAAAGGCGGTTCTCAGTCTTCAGGAAATAATCTGCAAGTGTTATGCATGCTGAGGTAAGAGTTTATTTTTCATTAAATGCAACAGTAAATCACATACATATATCATAGATATGTGTCGTACCTCGTGTTTTGGATGTCTTTGCAACATAATTGGAAGCGTTATACATCTTTAAATGTTTCTGATCGCTTGTTCATAGATCATTAAGCACTGTTGATAATGTGTGGCACTTACGAAAACTTAAAATGCAGTTAAAAAGTCAAACTGTGTTGTTATATCAGTTACGTAGATAAAACTGTCACGTTTACACATCGTCACTAATTCTATCAACGAGATTTATACTGTTTAGGTTGCTTAGATGAAAAGTTACATAACAGCATAGCTACGTTAGCCTTAACGTTATTTACTTTGTAAATGGTAGCTATGGCAACCATACAGTGCATTTGTGCTAATGATCCTCTTATCTGAATGTTTTGCTTCAGACAGGATGGATGCAACTCAACAAATTGTGGATTCATTCTCTGAAGAAGAAGATGAGATAGAGGAGAAACAGGAAGGACCAGAAAAAGAGCAAGTAGCAACACTGAAGGTGTTTAAAAATGATCACATTCCAGAGACAGGTAAAAGTAAATCACACACAACTCCTCACTTTGCCCTTATTTTAAAACATAGTTGTAAAAATGTTATCATCAGTGTTTGAAATGATGAATATCATATCTCTCTACACTATTAGAATTTCCTCTCTATGTTGGAGAGAACATCTTGGGTCGTGATCCTGCTGTCTCTTCTGTTCCGCTTCCGGCCCGATCTGTGTCTAGTCGGCACGCTGTCATCTCCATCACGGTGTTTCGCTCTAGTAACAATCGTTCCAGCGATATTGAAGCCATAGAAGCACTATTATGGGATATGGGCAGTTTAAATGGAACCAGAAAAGGCAGATTGAAGCTAACACCCCAAGTGCGATACGCACTGGCGGATGGAGACAGTGTGGTGCTCGCTGATGTACCGTGCCAGTATATCAGCCTACATGTCCAAAATAAACATACCAACGTAGGTCCAAAGGATAAAGAAGCCTCCAGGCATAAAAAACAGAGAAGTCCATCTCTGTCCAGCAGTGACTCCGAACCAAAGGTGAGGAAAGGAGTGGTGAATGAGAAAAAGAGGGGTATCTTGCCTCCCGTGCCTTTATGGAGTGATGAGGATGAAGAACCCAAGAATGCAACCAATCTGTGTTCAACACAGCCAGCCAACAAGCAGCCTGAAATTACCCTGGTGCCCGATTCTGACTCTGGTTCAGATGGAGAGAGTGCTATAGATGAGAGGAGAGATTTGGGTGGGTGAAACAAAAGCTAAACAATATAGCGAGATGTGGTAAGACACTGTTTTCATGTTTTGCTTTTTTTCTGGCTTTAGTTTCAGATTCTGCATCTTCCTCTAATCTGGCTAGCCCCTCAGATTCAAGAGTCCTGACCCCTGCAAGACAAATCATTCCAGAGAGGTATGGAGGGTTTACTTTAATGTATATTTATTTGAATGAGTCTAAAAAAGAAAACATAATGCATTGTGCAAAACGGAGAAACTGGAAGTTTCTGGGTTCATGTACTTTAATTTGGTAAATTTGGACCCTTTCTACACTGCAAGTGTAGAAATGCAGAAAATGTGAAAAAGCACATTTTGACCATTTGAACCATAACATTTAAAGCCTACAGTGACGCTCATGCTCACCAAATACTCGCAAGACACTAGCTTAACACAAACTCTGACTACACATGAGATTAAGCGAGTATCTGGCAAACGCGAGCATCTCTTTTATTATAACCCTTTAGACGTGTCTGCAGCAGGCTCGTATGTTGACAACACACGTGTTGCACATTAGTTTACATTTTGAAATGACGAGCTACACATATGTCGAGGCTACATACATGTTGTGATGAGGTTGATGATGTTCGCATCTTGCGCCGTCGAAAAAGATGTCACCGGCCGTCACTGCTACCAGGGTAGCATGATAAATTATCTAACTGTGGCAAATGTGCATATCACAATATGCATATTTACAATAGCTAAATGATGATTTTAAACATACTTCAAAAAGTTATGTATAGTCAAAGTTTTTGGTTGATGCAGAGAGACAGGCGAGACAGAAAGTAATGATTTCTTTTTCCCAGAAATAATATGAAACATGTACGTTGGTTTTTTTTATGAATGTATTATAATTTAATTAAATTTTATATACTTAAAGCATATCATATTGCATATCCTCAGTGATTTTTTTTTCAACAATATGTACGTTATCACAGTGTTTTTCTTTAGCAAACTTGCTTCACTACATTTCGATTCACCATACTCTACGTTTTACTCTAATACATTTCATAAAAACAAGCTGTTTTTTACCTTTTATACTTAAATACATTAAAATTTTATATACACATTTACTTTTATATAAACTTTTATTTGAGTATAAGTTCTTAAGTACTAGAATTTTTATGTAACTAATTCAGGGCTCAATGCAAATAATTTTTTATACTGGCCTGGTCGGGCCAGTGGTTCAGGTTTTCACGTGCCCTGCCAATAATTCAATAGTCAAATATAATTGTATACACATACAACAGACTTGTTCCAAGGAAAAAAAGGCTCCCATCTTTTTTTTGCTTTACCTGTAAACTGAAAGCAAACTGTGCAAAATATTGCATGGTTTCTTTTGTCGTGTAAATGTAAATATCTGCTTTCAAGATGTTAGATAATATACATTGATGAAAATATATTTCAGTGACCGAGGGTGAAGCACTGGTTGATCGGGCAAGTGACAATACTTTTACCGGCCCGAATGTCTCTCATGCCTGCCCCGGGCCACCGGGCAGTCTTTTATGTTGAGTCCTGTAATGAAATATATATTTATTATGAAATGTAGTGGAATTTGATGAAGTATTATTATGCTTGAAAATACATTGAAGTTAAAGAAAAACACACTGATAAAGGACAGATACTTAAAAAAATGTACTTTAAAGTAAAAATACTTGAGTACCTTAAACCTTGAGTACTGAATTTTTCTTCAATATTGTGCAGCCCTTAACATCTTGAGGTTTGTGCTGTGTGAATTGAATACCATTAGAATGTAAATGTGATGTAAATTAGATTTCATGTCTATTGGATTTTGTAATAACTGTAAATGACCATCTTCCGATAACCATTCTAGTAATTTATGGTTGTCATTAAAGAAAATACTCATTTTTTTCTGTTTAAAGCTGACATTCCATTACACAGCAGAATGCCTGTCAGTGTAGATTTCCATCATTCCCTTTTCCAATATATTAAACGTATACCATTAATTGTTATCTGCTTAAAATGATAATTTACCCTGCTGTTCCTTTTTATATTCACAGTGAGGATGAGAGCTCCATCACTCCATCTTCAGCTGCAATGGACCGATTTAAGCTGAAAGATAGCTTCAGTGTGGACTGTTCAGACTCATCTAAGACTGGCCCACTTGCTTTAAACTTGGACAGTGATACTGATATTGAGGAAGAGGAGACGGAAAAAAGCAGGACGGGAGCAGAGGCACAGATTGAAGTTGCTTCTAAGGTGCAACCGGTATCTTCAGCAGATCTTCATATGGACAGTGACACTGATGTAGAGGAAGAGGAGATGGAGAAAAGCAAAACTCATCCAGAGGTTGTGACCGAAGAAGTTTCTAAGGTGGAGTCAGTAGCTTCAGCAGACCTTCATATGGACAGTGATACTGATGTTGAGGAAGAGGAGACTGAGAAAAGCAAAACTGAACCAGATGCTCAGACTAAAGAGACTCAAAATTTGAAATCGGTAGCTTCATCAAATCTTCATATGGACAGTGATACTGATGTTGAGGAGAGTGATGCTAGTAATGAACTTCCCAAAGTTTTAGCAGTTCCGGAAAGTCCTCCTAATGCGAATATCCAGTTGGACAGCGACACTGATGTGGAAGATGACAATCCCATGGATGTTCCCATGGCGGCAGAGGTTTCACATCCAGTAGTAATGGCCGGTGACATTAGACCTAACCCAAATCCTGGTACTGAGTTCTGCATGGACAGTGACACAGATGTAGATGAAGAGGATAAGGACAGAGACCCACTGTCAAACAGTGAAACCGATGATGAGGATCCTTTTAAGTCTTTACCAGGCAAAACTGTAAATGTTGCAGCGAATCAGAAGACGACTTCTAATTCAGAAGGCAGCACAGTAGAACAATCAGATAAGGGAACCCATAAACAAATAAATCCTATCCAAACACACACTAATTATGAGGAACCCACCCAAGCTTTTGACAGTCCAGAAGACTTGGACCTACAGGCCACACAAGCATACGGTAACCACCTATTTACCTCCTGCCCTTTAATCTTAGCCTAAAATATTTTATATATCATCAGTCATCATGTTTGCATAATACTTGTGGCATTATACGGGTACAATATTAACCCATATCTGTTTTTTCTAAACCCCAATTTACATGAACGTTCATCCAGATGGGCATTTTTACATAGTTTTGAGTAGATTTAATTCAGTACTGGCACAGTAGACCCTTTTAAATACAGTGAATTGGTAAGGTGCCCCCTAATGGGACATATAGAAACATTAATGAATCATGGAGGTCTGTATGACTTCATATATTTACACAAATTAAATTATAGTCCGTCCACAAAGTTGCCATATGGTTTCAGAAGGCCCGAAATAAAGCTTGCAAGTCGCTTTACGCTTTCACATTAAGTAAAAAGCATCTTTGACTATTTATTTTGTGTTTCAATAGTCAGGTTTTGGAAGCTATATGGATGTATAAATGATAATTTGAATATTTCCAGAGACTACCCTTAACAACTAGACTGTCATTATTTCTTTTATGTTTTCATTGTCATTTTCAGGTGTTACTGGAGCCAGTGCTGGTCTCAGGCCAAAGCAATTGGATCTTGAGGCTACACAGGCATACGGATCCGAAATAGACCGAGAGGAAGAAGAGAAAGAGCCTCTGAGCCATAATGAAATGTACTCAAACCTTTCCACTGCTGAAACTCAGTTTATTCTTCCAGCAAAGAGTAATGATGAAGATGATGAAGAGATGCATGATCACTCTCACCTCTCCACAGCAGACACTGTCATCATTGCCAGCACCCCTAGACGAGAAGAGCAGACTCAGAATTTTGCTCTCTTCAGTGCCCCAACACAACTCTTGTGGGAGGGAGAGGAGAAAGAAGTGGATCAGAGTGAGCCAGCCCAGGTGGTGGAGGCTGATACCACTGATGAAACACAAGATAATGAAGAGGATGATGAGAATATTAAATGGGGTAGAAGGAAAACCCATGTTGGAAGAAAGATGCCAAAACATAAAAACATCTCAAGCTCTCATATTTTCATTGGTGAAACACAGCCTATGTGCGAGGATGAAGAGGCATCAGATGAAGGTCTGAACAGTGCTGTCAGCAGCAAAGATACAGATGATGAACCCAAACATTTTAGAGGAGAACCCTCTAGCTCCCATATAACCATTGCAGAAACCCAGCCAATGTGTGAGGATGAGGAGACATCAGATGAAGGACTGACCAGTGCTGTCAGCAGCAGTGATACAGTTCATGAACGCAAACATCTTAGAGGTGAACCCTCTAGCTCCAATGTTGCCATTGCTGAAACGCAACCTATGTCTGAGGAAGAGCAAACACTGAATGAGGATTTTAAGAGTGGAGTGAACTCTGGGAGACCAAATTTAAGACAGCAGGCAGAGGAACATAAATCCAATCAGCTTGCTTCTAAAAGCTCCATCTCCCATTTTACCATTGCTGAAACACAGCCTATGTGTGAGGATGAAGACGAACCAGATGAAGGTGTCAGCAATGCAGTCAGCAGCGTTCTTACAGGTCAAGATGAAGCCATGCATCTTACAGAAGATCCCTTGACGTCTCATGTCACCATTGCTGAAACACAGCCTATGAGCGATGAAGAACAAACACTTAATGAGGATCTAAAGAGTGGGGTCAACTCTGATACACTGGATACAAATCACCTGGCTGACAAACATAAATCCACACAGCTTGCTGATAATATTTTAGGAACAAAGAAGCGAGAAGGTATAACTGAAAAACAGCCTATATGTGAGGAAGAGGAGGTTCCTGAACAACTTGAGAAAACACAGCAGGTGGATGAGGAAGATGAAGGACAGGACAAGGACTTTAAAAGCAAGATGCCTAGCAGAAGATCATGCAGAGGAAGACCCAAAAAAAAGGAGGCTGCTGAGGCTTTTGTCCATCACACTATTCCAACAACAGAGCCAATTTGTGAAGAAGAAGATGAAAAAGATAAAGAACAGAATATTGAACTAAAATCCAGAAGATCTCGCAGGGGAAGACCAAAAAAAGAGGAGCTTGCACAGGCTGCTGAGGCTGTTGTCCTTCACACTATTCCAACAACAGAGCCAATTATTGATGAAGAAGATGAAAAAGATGAAGAACAGGATATTGAACTAAAATCCAAAAGATCTCGCAGGGGAAGACCAATAAAAAAGGATGAAATTCCACAACCTGCTGTGTCTCTTGTCACAGAAACACAGCCTGTTCCTGAGAAAATAAATGAGGGGGAAGATCTGAATAGTGGCATCAGATCCAAAAAATCCCGCAGAGGAAAACAAATAGATGAACCTGAACCAAAGTCTGATCTTAACATTGTTGAAACACAGCCTGTGACTGAAGGAAACATTCAAGAGGAACCTGCAAACGCAGGCAGCTCCTCTCAGAGAAGACAACCTAGAGGTAGAAGACAGATGAAAGAAAAAACGGACCAGGAAAATGAGGCAGGTGCATCTACCAAAGGCCCAGGAAGAGCTAGGAAAGTGCAGGAAGGAATAAGAAAGAGGGGAAAAGCATTGTCGGAGGATGAGGAAGAGATTGAGGAGGAAAAAACAAGGAGGAGAACAAGAAGGACTGGATTAAAACAGGACAAGGAAGAGAAAGAGAAGATTGAAAAAGAGCTGCAAGAACAGGAGGAGAGAGAGAGGTTGGAAAGAGAAGAAAATGAAAGACTGGAATGTGAAAGAAAAGAAAGAGAAGAACGTGAAGCTAAAGAGAGAGTGGAAAGAGAGCAGAAGGAATTAGAAGAGAAAGAACGATTGGAAAGAGAAGAAGAGGTACGGATCAGGAAAGAAAAAGAAGAACATGAGGCAATGGAGAAATTAAAGAGAGAGGCAGAGGAAAAAGATCGTTTAGAGAGAGAGTTAAAGGATAAATTGGAGAGGCAACAGCTTGAAAAGGAAGAGGAGGAAATAATTCAGAGAGAAAAGCGGGAGAAGGAACAAAAAGACAAGATGGAAAAAGAAATTTTACAAAGGCTAGAGGCGGAGAGAGAACAGTTAGAAAAAGAGAGACAAGAAAATGAGAGGCTTGAGATGACGGCAAAAGCACAACTGAACAGAGAACAAAAAAAGAAGCAAGAGATGAACCAACAGGAAAGACAAAAGAAGGAGACATTGAAGGAGAAAAATGCAGAACTGAATGCTTCTCCAGTTTCTCCCAATGATGATGCCCCTGCCAGACGAACACGCCGCCATTCAAACTCATCTATGAACTCTGAGCAATCTGTAGCATCACAACAGGAGCAGCCCAGTCAGAGAGGCAGAGGGAGGGGCAGGGGGCGTGGCAGAGGGAGACAGACAGCTAATGAACAGCCAGTTATTGGCAGAAAGACTGGCAGGAGAAAAACCATTTCAAGTCACGCTGATGGTGTTGAAGATACAGAGCCGGATTTCTCACCCCGTTCTCGATCTCGCTCCAATTCAAGAAGTTCGGAAAGATCCTCCAATAGCTCGAGAACTCCGGACCAAAGTGCAAGAGGAAGAGGCAGAAAGAGTCTGAAAGTACCACAACCAGAGGAAGAAGTTTCCCAAGCTAAAACCCCAGGAAAGGGCAGGGGGAAAGGAGGCAGGCGTTCTAATGTAGACAACATAAATGTTGAGAGCAGTAAACATGAACAAGATGCAGAGGTAGTAGAAGAGGCTGTTAAACCCCAAACCAACAGCAGGGGGCGCAAGAGAGCAGCCACTGCCAGCACATCCTCAGTAGAGACTCCTCCACCCACACCTAAGACACCGCGGCGATCTGTAGCCAGTCAAATGCCCAAGGTCATACACATAAACAGATATTTAATATTCAATAGCTGGTTTTATCACTGTATGCATTACCATCTCAAGACAACATCTTCTCTTTTCTAGGTATTATTTACTGGGCTGACAGATGAGGATGGAGAACGAGTGGTAGCCCGGTTGGGAGGGAGTCTGGCAAAGGGGGTGAACGATATGACTCACCTGGTGACGGATAAGGCTAGACGCACTGTTAAATTTCTCTGTGCTGTTGCCAGAGGAGTGCCTATTGTGACTCCCGATTGGCTCAAAAAGGTAAGAGCATAATTTAATTAAGGTGTGTATTACTCTAATAATTGATGATTGTATAATTATGGTACTCAAGATTTTATTGAACACTCTTGAATCCTCTCTTTCACTCAGTGTGGCAAAGCCGGCAGTTTCCTTTCTGCTGATGAACATTTATTAAAGGATTTTGAGCAGGAGAAGAAGTTTAGTTTCAGCCTACATGCATCGCTACAAGCGGCTCTACATCAGCCTCTCTTAAATGTATGAACACTTTGCACTCACAAGCATCTCCTTTTTTGTGTACTATGCCTCAAACAAATCTTCATACTTTAATCACATACTCTAATGTTTTCTTAATAGGGTTATGAGATTCACGTGACAAAATCAGTGATGCCAGAACCATCTCACATGAAAGAAATCATTACATGTTGTGGAGCACGTTTCCTCCCAAAAATGCCTTCTGCTCACAAGGTAGCATTACATGCAAACTTCTCCTTTGTTTTTAATGGATCCAATACCATTTAACGACCTTCACTATTCGTTTCTCCCTAGGAACACACAGTGGTGGTGTCATGTGAGCAGGACAGGGCACTTTGTGCGAAGGCATTGAGTATGTCATTGCCTGTGGTCAGCACAGAGTTTCTATTGACTGGCATTCTGCAGCAGAAAGTGGACCTGCAGGCCTATGCTCTCACTTTCACTCCCAACACAACTAATCAGCCAACAGCCCCCAAAACACCATCCAGGGGCCGTAGGAAGTAGTGCCAATGACATAGAGAAGGACTTTTCATGTATAACATTTGTGGAGCTGTTCTGTCTGATTCTATTCGGTAGACTGTTTAGGATAAATGTAACAATCTTAAAATTAGGATTTTATGCAATGAATTTAATTTGACTGTGAATTGCTGCTATGCTTATAACCATACACCCACTGATTCCTACGAATGTGGGAGCTTAAGACAGCGTGATAGGAGGTTAAGAATAAGCTCCCTTGATTTTTTTAAGCTATTAAGTCAATAAACTCTTTAATAGACATATTAAAAAGCTGTTGTACATTTTTCCTTTAATCTTTAAAAAGCACTTTTCTAAATAGTATATGCAAAGTCAAATATTATTAGACAATTAAAGGACAAAAATATATATACATTCAGTTGCCCATACAAAGCATCCCTGTTAAACATTCGTAATCGCATGTTATTCATATACTATATTTCATATATGATATAAGGGCGTTGGTCTCTGTAATGGATCGATGTGAAGAATATATTATAACAGTTTAAGGTGGCTTCAGCAAAGGTTGGCAGTGTTGAATCCTCGTGACACGCCCATAAGCGGCTGTAGCGCCAGGTTTTACACACTGCACTCGAGACCATATGAGGTACCGGACGGATTCCTGAAGTAGATCTCAGTCTTGAAGTGATTTTCTCCAGAATCGAAGTGAAAAGGTCGTAAGAAGAAAATAAGCTGTCGAAGAGGCAATTTGCACTTATTAATCGTGCTTACAGTCCATCATTTAAGAGGATTTTGGAAGTATACGGTAAGGATGACAATTTTGCGGTATAACGGGCTCAGTCATTGAAGGGTTAAATTCTGCAGTTTCTGCCTCGTCTGGTACTTTTCCGGCTGGTTAAAGTTGGCTATTGCCGTTGAGATGAAAATGAAATGCGGGGTAAATTTTAAGGGTTTGGAAGAGCAGGTTGTATTTTTGTGCGCTGATGGAGAAATATGCGCCTGCATAGCATCACATTAAATGCCTCGTCAGCGCGCGCCCTATGGTTCAGCATCTACAGAAGCGTGTCAGAAATTTGTCACATTTACGTTAATGTGGTGAGCCGACAAATGTGTGTATCGCTCAGTGCCAAATCAATTGTCTGATTTTTGTAAATACTACAATAATTTACGAGTTGTTTTAATATTTATTCATTTAAATAAGACGATTGACTGCGGCTCAATTGGCCTGCTTCATTTCGACGCGCGTGCACGGTAATAACCCGAACTAGTGTAGGCGATCTGCCTCACCGTGTGACCAAAAGAAAATCTGTTTGCCTGGCAAATATTTTTATGATTGGGAGGGAAAAAACGTCGCAACAGAAGGTTCAGTCAGAAACAGAGACCGCTCTGGGGTAGTCAAGTCAAGGATGCCGCCGCCCCTCTTATCACATATGGACTCTCCCTCAAAACCCATCTGACTGTGTGAGCTGGGCGTTGAGCTTGTGGTATCCAAAAATTATGTTTAGTTAGTCACATATAGCTCAATTGTTAGAACATTGCGTTAACAGCACGGTTTTGGATTTAAACCCGAACACACATACGGATAAGATACAGTATATCTTGAATGCAATGTAAGTAGCTTTAGACTAAACGTAATTTAAATGTAGTACCATAATCTAATCGCCTTTCATGTCGATCGACCGGGATATCTCTAATATTATTTTTTCCCTGGTTGTCTGGTTAAAAACATTACAATAGATTATCATTTGAGAGTGGATGTAGGCTGTAACAGTTAAATGCAATGAAGTTTGATGTAATCTACTGAAAATAACTGATGTGGAAAACATATGCAGATTCCTGGTAACGTTACCGTGCTTTTTGGACATGCCCTCCTTTTAACATAAATGTAATGATCACACATGAATCTGCACATTGAGAATCTGATTTTCTGTTCATATTATTGCACTAGGTTTGGACTTTTGCCATGATCTTCTGAAACTACAAGCAGTTAATATATCATCAGATAATTAAAAGTACATTTTCTTAATGTTCTGTTTATCTTTTGTACTCCACTCAAGATGAAACCATTGTCTTGTGACTATTGTGGTCTGTATTCCCCTCTCCTCTTTCTTGCTACTGCGTGTTTAATGGATGCTGTGTCTTATGCTTATTTATAATGGGAACGTTGAAAGAGAGAGAGAGAGAGAGAGAGAGAGAGAGAGAGAGAGAGAGAGAGCATGTGGACCAGATGGCACTTTTTCCCATGTAACACATTTATAGTGATGCATTTTCAAGTTTTTGCACCTGATTGATAGTAAATTGTTCATGGGTGATTGTTGAGAGGACTTTTATGAAACCACTAGTGATGTGGGATGTCTGCTCTTCTGAATTCTGTTCTAATGTATAGCCGGGCAAAGGTTTTCATTATTGTCTCATTAGGAATACAATTAGGAATCATGTTTGGATTTGGCAGACACATACTACCCAACAGCCTGCGCTGTATCTATTGTACCAGCAGCTCAGCATTTCTCTTTAAATAAAGCCAAATCAATGTAATGCTGAGATTCCCACTCACATTGACTAAAACCCACATTGTTTTTTATTCATTACAAAACCCCTCTGAGATACCAGATCAATGTCAGTCATAGAAAAGCAATACACAACTCGAGCTAGTAAGACCACAATTACAGGCACATCCAAATAGCTCTTTAAAGAGGCTCGTTTGTCTGCAGAACCCTTTTAGGTCCATAATCTGTTGATCTAAATAATGGCGCAGGTTTAAGCTGACATATTGCATCAACACTGAAAAACAGGGCTTTCTTACATTAACACAATTTAATTTTTGCATAGCTGCTCTCCATTTGCTGTACTCATTTGATCTGTGTGCCTTTTTTTGTCATTTTCTTATTCTCCAGCTGAATGTGAATATGAGAGCAATTCAGCAATGTACTGTAACAATTACATGAGTGCAGTCAATTAAAATCCACTGGCTTCACAAACAAAGCTTAGCTAAAGCCATGACTACGCCAATTAAATGGCACTGGCTTATTTTAAGATCTGTGAGTTTTTTTCAGTTGGGACAGCTCAAACATGTTCCAGGACTAGCCTTAAAGGGACATTCCACTTTTTTGCAATCGCTAACGTGTGGTCGTGAAGTATATCATGCGCCGAAACCGGCCGGAAACAACAAGTCGGAATGATCAGACCAACTAAATTTATCAAACATTGTTCTTGCTCCTTCTTTAACTTCTGTATATTCGGCAGTTTTGCAACAGCGGGCCGAATAGCTTTTCTCACGTCTTTCTCCGCTGCCATTACTGAACTACAACTCAAACTGACGCAAGACCCCAATGTCATTTTTCTTAGCCACCCCCCTCTGTTCGCTGATTGGACCTGCAGATTTTTGCAGGAGAAAACGAAACTCTACAGAGCAGTCCCAGACGTAGTACTGAAGCGAAATTAAGCAGAAGCACGTAGGAGGGCGGAGCCAGGCTAATTTTCCAGCTCCCCTAGAGTTAAACATTTGATTCTTACCGTTTTGGAATCCATTCAGCTGATCCCCAGGTCTGTCGCTAGCACTTTTAGCATAGCTTAGCACAATCCATTGAATCTGATTAGACCATTAGCATCGCATTAAAAAATAACCAAAGAGTTTCGCAAATTTAAATTTTCCGTCAGTCTTAGTACACGATGTAACTACAAAAGAGTCAATTTTTAAATAGGAAAAATATAGAAACTCTTTGGTTATTTTTTAGCGCAATGCTAATGGTCTAATCAGATTCAATGGATTGTGCTAAGCTATGCTAAAAGTGGTAGCGCCAGACCCGGAGATCGGCTGAATGGATTCCAAAATGGTAAGAATCAAATGTTAAACTCTAGGGGAGCTGAAAAATAAGCATATTTTCAAAAAAAGTGGAATTTCCCTTTAAGCCTTGTCTGTGAAACTGGGGGTAAATGTCTTATTTAATTACTTCTAAAGTTTATTTGTAAGGATGGAAGGATATTGTTTAGCATTGGTTTGTGGTAAAACTGATTCATTTGTATATGTTTTCAGAGCCAATATGCAGAATCTGTTGCTGCTCGTCTTAAGCGTGCTGTTGTGCTGTTATTGCTCAGGTAAGAGACTCCTTTCAGTGGTTTACTGTATATGTCTTTCAGTATTACCACAACTGGTGCATACAGTACATCTTTTATTTTATAATGAATATCTGTCTTCACTAATGGAACCAAATTGGCTTTCAGTTTCCTAGGCGTCATGCAATTAATAAAGTAAATATAGTCATTTTGATCAGGGCATGATATGTTACTAAGCTTGTTAGCCATCTAAATTCTCCATAACTCTTAGTGATTTAATTGCTGAACATGAATCGATTACATCAGTCCATTACAGCTTTTCTTATTCTGGTTATGTTTAGAAAATGACAAAGGACTTTTGTATTTGTGGTTAAAAATGTATTTCCACATGAACAATAATTTTGGAAACACTTACTTAAAATGATTATATTAGTAATTTGCATGTTTAAATAGCAAATTTTTATATGACTTTAGTATTTGTTAACATTAGTTTGTTAATCTAAACATTGGTGCTTCTGGCCTTTTAGCTTTCTCTGCATCTCTGAAAGGTAACGCATATAACATGTTATGATAAGTTATTTGTTATTTCATTGTTTCATAAAAGAAAGAACCAGTTTTGCTTACTTTAAAATAAAATTTTCCTGTCTTTCTTTTAGCTCAAGAAGAGACCCAGACTCTATTTTTAGGGGAAGACTTGCACATCCCCATTCCAGTGGATAGAGCAGGTGTGTCATTCAAGTCTTCAGTTGGTCAAGGATCCGAAAAGGTGCTGATGGCTGCTGGGAAGGCGGTAGATCCTCGTGCCAAACTCAACGATGCTTTAAGCCACCTAATCTTGGAGAATGTTGGAGAAACTGATGAAGGAGTCTACACCATCACATCTTTCCAAAACACTGAGAATGTTACACGCTTGACATTTTATGTTAGAGGTATGGAATAGCAACACAAATTGCAAACATTTTAGTTACCATTGTTACTTAAAATATATATATATATTTTAACAACTTAATCATCCAATCACATTGACAGTGAACTGAGCACACCAGTAAGCGTTTATCTTTCATAGTTAGTGTCCATTACTTAGAACCACTGTCTTATTACAAGAACTACTGAGCAAAGGTTACATCATCTAATTAATATTCATGAGAAATGCTAATAAGATTTAAACTAGGCTTTCCCTCCTTTCTCCTCCCCATTAATACTGCATGACCCTCAGTTCATCATTTATATACATAAAAACTAATAATATGTCTTGAATGTGTCTTATATTACTGTACAGGAGCTATGCATATTGCACACTTCCTACAGCAGCACATACACTAGATCAGATGAGTAAAACATACAGGAATAGCTCTGAGTGAAGTCCATTATTATGGGAAGTCATTTGGTGAACAGTGAGGGTGGTTTAATGACCCGCTGCAGTAATTGTAGCTCTGTCAAGCCACACCGGGTCCCTTCCGTTTTTTTTTTCAGATCCCAGTAAAGATCCTTTCTCTTTCACTCAACTCTCTCTTTTTACCATTATTATTGGTGCTTACAAAGACAAGCATCACTATTGATATTGCTCACCTTTGTTTTTTGCTACAGACTTAAACAATACCACAAATCTTACTGAGAAGTGGTATACTACAACATTTATTAGCAATTGGATTTTGCTCAGAGACAAAACGAGTAGAAAAAACAGCTTAAATCTAGACTACCTGGTAGATTGATGGAGGGACTTGGGTCAATAAGCAATCACCTAGCAGGTCCTTAGCAACCACCCACAACACCCTAGCAACTAGATTGCAACACAAAACACCTTAGTCACTTCATAGCAATGCCTAGCAAACTCCTACAACACCCTAGCATCATAGTGCGTGACTTTTGCAAAAACCATTTACAGTGTTATTAGTATATTTAAAAATGTTATTTGTCTCTCTTTCCAGATTGTTATAATGAGGTCCTGGTCAAGTATGGTTCAGATTTTTACGTAGTGCTGAGTGATTTTTCAGAGCCGCTTCAAGTGGGGTTTCGTAACAGTACAGTGGAAGCCAATCAAACCTCGGTGAAGCCTGTGGAACTGCTGAATGATAAAGGGAAACCCACAGAGAATTACAATGGTCGAATTAATGTGACAGCTCAAAAGTTCACCCTTCAGGCTGTCACAGGCGCTGATGAAGGTAGTTACACCTTCAGAGCCGGTGGGAAAGAGCAGAAGAAGATCTGCCTAAAAGTGAAAGGTAAGAGTGGGACAATTCAAATCTGTGTTTCGTCACACAGGGATGAACAAACTGTATTATAGAGTATGTTTTAAAGGACTGATGTGTATTATTATATGACTGATGTGATGTGTAATAAAAGAGTAGTTCACCCAAATATGAACATTCTTTTAGAATTTACAATTTCTCATAAACCGTAATCGTCCACTGCAGTAACTGACGAGACGGATGGCGTGATATCCACTGCTTCACTCTAATTGGAAGTCACTCTTGAAAGTTGCTCATGATTTGCATAAAGTTAAACTTTTCTCAACCTTGTCTCATTGCTGGACACACCCTTTTTCTTTCGCCAGTGGTCACTGTTGCTTGTGTTGCTGGAAGCTTCCATTAGAATAAATGAGCTCATGTTGCACTGCCACTTCTAGTTGCTGGTGGTCTGATCGGGACTGAAGATTTGTTAACTAACTGTAGTCATTTGGATTTCTTTAAAGGATTAGTCCACTTTCACAAGAAAATTTCCTGATAATTTTCTCCCATGTCATCCAAGATGTTTGTTTTTATTTCTAGTCAAAAATAAAGCCCTTATGTATAATGTTATTATGTTGAAAGGTCGCTGGAGCAGTAGTTTTGTATACGTTACCTTTCAACTGATTATGTAATACATAAGGTTGCGCATGCCAAGGCTAGTGCAAGACGAGAAGTTTTAGTTTTTTACAAAATGATGATAGTTTCACTAGTTAAGACCCTTATGCCTTGGGGTGGATTCTTTAGAGCCATTTGAAGTTGCATTGAAGCTGACGTGATTACGTAATACTTAAGGTGGCACATGCCAGGGCTAGTGCAAGATTATTTTGATGAATTGAGGATCGACCTTCATGCCTCGATTGTGATCTTTTAGAGCCATTTGAAGCTGCATTGAAACTGCAATTTGGACCTTCAAACCATTGGGTTCAATTGAAGTCCACTATATGGAGAAAAGTCCTGGAATGTTTTCTTTAAAAAACATACTTTCTTTTCGACTGAAGAAAGACATAAATATCTTGGATAATATAAGGGTGAGAAAATTATCTGGAAATTTTCTTATGAAAATGGAGTAAATCTTTTAACTTCCTAAGACCCGAGCTTTGGTTTGTGTTTTTATTTTTTCAGATTTCTTCCAGCTATTTGGGGTTAGGAAGAACCAATAAATATAATATTTCACTTTGAACATGAAGCAGTGTGATTGTCCACGTTTGTGCACAACAGGTTCCAGTTACACAGAATTAAGTATTATGGTGCAAACAACAAAGTAATGTGATCTTAGGTCTTAGAAGGTTAATGATGGATGTACAGTATGTGATTTTTGGAGCTTTGCCATGTTGACCCAAATAAAAGAACATAACAGCATTTTTATATCAAATTGTTTACTTTTATGCATTTGGCAGACCCTTTTTTATCCAAAGAGACATACAGGGCAAACATTTTTATCAGTATGTGCATTTTCTAAGTTTTAACCCATGACCTTTTGCACTGCTAATGCAATGTTCTATTGCTGGGGAGAAGAAGTCATACATTTAAGATGACAGAATTTTCATATTTGGATGAACTACTCTACTTCTTTAAATCCTAAAACTAACCTTAAGGGTACAGTAAAATAAATGAAAAAGGAGTGAAATATGTCATAGTTAAGGATAATAATGATAAAACTGTCTGCTGACAGGGTGAAGTTACCAAATGAGTAGTATTTACTTATGATAATATTAAGATTGATATAGGTTTAAAGTAATTTGTGGATAGAAAAAGACCGCAATGTGATGCGGGAGACATGAAAACACTGTTGGTCATTGGTTGCCGGGGACAACTGTCAGCTTTACTGTGTAGTGGCCATTATAGATAATATGTGACTGTGCAATGCGGTAAAGAGCATACAGAGGGAAAGAAGAAATCTTCTGGGTATTTCATAACACAAAAAGTGATGATAGTAGAGACAGTACAAAGAAATAGAGAGAGAGGCAGATGGCACAGATTCTTGAGTCATGCTTGCAGCATTTATTCTCTAAAACATTTATGATTGCGTCTCAATGCTTTTTTCACTCAATGACATCACCAGAGCAAAAAAACTCTTGAGGTCATTGGCCGTCTTGCTTAAAATATAGCTCTTATATTCTCTTCCTTTTTTCTTTTTTTCTCTATTCCAGCACATCAAGTATTTGTCACCCTTACATATGGTGGCACTCTGAAAATAAATCTTCACATTAATAGTTCCTTAGCTCGCCTGTTCTACACCCCTAAGTCTGATAAGACTGGTAAGTATGTGATTCTGGAGAGTGGAGAGCTCAAAATGCCTCCTAATCTGAATTTCGAGAATCGTCTCTCTTTGGAGGAGTCTGTCTGCGTGCTGACGGGGTTGAAGGCCAGCGATGCCGGAGTTTTTAGTGAGACTGACCTTCACGGATTCCACGTGTCTGAAGTCTACCTTGAGGTGGAGGGTAAGATGATAAGGAGAAATAAAATGGACAGTTTATTAAATTTTCATGTACCAAACTTATTTGTGTATGCCTTTTCATTCAGAATACAGGCTTCCTAATCTCTTCATTGCCATCATTGCTCTGGTGGCATTACTGGTGCTGCTGCTGTTGGTGTGTTTGATCTCATGTTTGATTAAGATACGCAAACGTGCAGCGAAGGCCAAAGCCACTGAGGAAAACACAGACAAAGCGGAGGGAGATGCGTTTAGACAGGTATCTACCTCCTGTCATACAAATAAACAAAACATGGTCATTTTAGTGGCTTTAAAATAGATTTTGGAGATCTTTTAGTAGATTTAGAGTAAAATATAATATAAAAATATTTCTGCAGGTTGTGAAAGATGCCTGTACCAATCAGAACGAGGAAGCCCCAGCCCTGTCACAGAAAGAGGACATCACTGAGAAATCACAGAGCACAGAGGTCAGCATTAAGGTGAGTTCTTAGTATCTGAAAAATACACTAGTCACTAGATTTAGCACAACTTCAAGAGGTATGGAGCCAGAATGATCTCAAAAAGAAAACATACAAAGCATAATTCATGAACACACAGCACAATTCACATTACAAAATCAGATTTGTAAATTCAAAATGCAGACCATAAACCTCCCAGCCAAATGCACAAATATTTCTCCAAATGCTCACACGAATACATCTCACCATAATAAATTCAAAATGTTTTCACAAATCTGTATCATGTTCTTGAATGAATTATCATCACACATTTATGAATGTTGTTACATTTATTTATGGATCGTTGAATCTGCGTTTTCAAATCGCCACACTTGTGTGGATTGCTTTGAATTTGTGTGTGGTATTTTTGAGAGCTTCTTGCCAGGTTGCGATTCATAAATACCTTTTTTGAATGACGTTCTGTTTAGCCAATCGCATTGAGCTTTTAACCCACCAATCATAACGCTCCATACCGAACTGACTCAAGAAGCACAACGCTGCGCTCTACTGTGCAGTGTCTGCATTAGTTTAAACACAGAGCGGGACATTCTCAGCAAGATCACACTCAACCAGTAAGTAAAGTTTACTTTTGTATCTGATTCTGATTTATAATTTAAAAAAATATATATTTTCGTAAGGGTTGTTTTATTAGTGTAGTGGGGTGAGGCTTTACATGCATATAAATACAGTGGTATTAAAAGACGATTCACTACACATCTTATAAATCATATTATGTACAGACAAGCAGATAAGCACAGAATATTGCATTTTATTTTCATAGAACACACCTTGGGTGCCATTTTATGCTTTGTGTTTATATTTGCATCGATTACGTCATTGACTACATTTATAGTACCATTTTGTCTGGTGAGTGTCCAGTATCATATCATACAGTATGTATCAATCATTGTGTTTAATATTAGAGAGAAGAATACATAGAGAAATGTACATTCACAGTAAATATGCATTCATGTTCCTCATGCTAATTCTTCACATCCTAATTACATGTTCACCCACATGTTATTTGATAAATTTAATGAATGCAAGGAACCACAAAGAAGTTTGGTAGGTATTGCAAAATAAACAAGACAACCAATCGCAGTAAAACAACAATGTTATTTTACAAAACTCAACTTGTTTGAGCCTTTCTTTTAAAGGTGCAGTGTGTAATTTTTAGAAGGATCTCTTGACAGAAATGCAAAATAATATATAAAACTATATTATCATGGGGTGTATAAAGACCTTTCATAATGAACTGTTATGTGTTTATTACCTTAGAATGAGACGTTTTTATCTACATACACAGAGGGTCCCCTCACATGGAAGTCGCCATTTTGTGCCACCATGTTTCTACCGCAGACTTTAACAGACAAACTGTGGGATAAAGTTGTCTCCGACAATGATGTGATTGTCCGGTGGCAGCTACCGTAGCTTCTCTATGTGTTTTAAAAGCGAGGGGTGAGCAGTGGACTGAGCCGTTGGTTGCAATTCGCAACCTCACCACTAGATGCCGCTAAAATTGACACACTGCACCTTTAAAGGATTATTCCATTTTCTTTAAAAAATCCAGATAATTTACTTACCCCCATGTCATCCAAAATGTTGATTTCTTTTTTTTCAGTCGAGAAGAAATGTAAGTTTTTTAAGAAAAACTTTCCAGGGCTTTTTTATTTTAAAGGAACACTCAAACATTAGATTTTTACCGTTTTGGAATCCATTCAGCTGATCTCCAGGTCTGGCGGTACCACTTTTAGCATAGCTTAGCATAATTCATTGAATCTGATTAGACCATTAGCATCGTGCTCAAAAATGAAAAGAGTTTTGATATTTTTCCTATTTAAAACTTCACTCTTCTGGAGTTACATTGTGTACTAAAACTGACGGAAAATTAAAAGTTGCATTTTCTAGGCAGATGTGTCTAGGAACTATACTCTCATTCTGGTGTAATAATCTAGGGCTTTGCTGCTGTAACATGGCTGCAGGAGGCGTAGTGATATTACGCACTGCCCGAAAATAGTCCCCTTGATAACTTTTAATAGCAGGGGACAATTTTCTGGCACTGCGTAAAATCATTGCATCTGCTATCATTGACCTATTTTAAAAAAAAGTGGAGTGTCCCTTTAATATACTTTATTGGAGCCCAACAGTTTACAGTTTCAATGCATTTTAAAATCGCAGTTTCAACGCAGATTTAAAGGACTCTAAACGTTCCCAAACAAGGCATAAGGGTCTTATCTAGCAAAACAATAGTCTTCAAGAAAAAATATGTAATTCTAAACCACAACTTCTCATCTTGCACCAGTCTGGTGACATGCCAACCCGACCTCACTTAATGCGTCATCACATCAAAAGATCACACATGATGTATGCGAATCTACCACCCCAGTGTATACAAGCGTGGAGAAAGAGAACCGTTCAGATGTTGTTGTATGTGGAATGATACTAATTAATGTCTTTATATCAGTTTATTGTTTAAAATGGTCCGCAAATGTGCTTTTTACAGTTACGTGTGACCTTTCGAGGTGCTTACGCAATAATGTGAGGTCACGCTGGCACGTCACACGGCTGGTGCAAGACGAGAAGTTGTGGTTTAAACGTGCATATTTTTTATTTTTCTTGCCAAAAATGACAATGGTTTCTCTAGAGATAAGACCCCTATGCCTCGTTTGAGATCATTTAGAGGCTGTTTACACTTGGCATTAACATGCGTTTTCGTCGATCAGATCACAAGTAGACGACGTTAATGCCAGGTGTAAATGGTGTTCAAAACGTTTTGAACGCGTCCACTTTCGACCACTTTCAACCACATCCAGAGGTAGTCGAAACCACTTTCGATCGGATCGCTTTGGAGTTGCGGAACGCAAATGTGGTTGAATGTGTTCGAACAGCCACACGCGACCGCCTTCTCTCCGCCCATTTATCTAATCTGAGGTATTAAACACAAGTTTTACGTCTTTTTTTACACCTTTTTTTGAACATACGGTGAACAGCGCTATTTTTAGCCTTTCATTGATAAAACTACTGCGGGTGTTCTCCGTAGTTTTGTTTTGAAAGCGTGAAAGTTGCGCGATCCTATTTCATCAATTGCGCTGAAAATTCAGAGAAAGCTCCAAGATATAAACGTACAAAACACTGTGCAGCATGTATACTTGCTAAACAAGCAGCGGACTCCGACATAATATTAGTTTGCATCCACATAAACTCATAATTACTCCCACTCGCGTTTGAATGACAGCAGAGAGACTCGCCCACGGTCACAAACCACCCCCTCACAGTATTCAGCACAGATGCGGTCGAAAGTGGATAAAAGAGATGGACTTAAATACCAGGTGTAAACGTAATGTGTCTCTCTCGTCCACTTGTGATCCGATTGATGAAAACACATCTTAATACCAAGTGTAAACAGCCCCTTAGAGCCCTTTGAAGCTGCATTGAAACTGCAATTTTGAACTGCATTGAATTTGTAAACCGTTGGGGTCCAAAGAAGTCTATTAAAATTAGAAAAATCCTGGAATGTTTTCCTTAAAACATAATTTCTTTTCGAGTGAACAAAGAAAGACATAAACATTTTTGATGAAATGGGGGTCAGTAATTTATCAGGATTTTTTTAAAGAAATTGAAGTAATCCTTTAATGAGAAGTGTTCAAAGAAACTCATTAAACCTTCTATAAAAAGAAAGAGGTGATTAGAAAAGCATAAACCTGTTAAAATAGCATTTTAATTATTTTAATCTGAACAATAATACCAAAACCCAGTAATGTTACAGTAAAGTACAAATTAGGATGTTGTACTGAAGCTTTCTGTATATGCAGGGTCTGCTTCACTTTCACATCTGGCCCATTGTCTCATGTTTTCATTGCACTGATTGTATTCACGCTGTTCATGTCATATTAATTGCCTTTGTGATTCCAGAAATTACAGAAAATGTGTTGCCTTGAATGAGGTAGTTTTAACACTTGACAGGCGATCCGTTTCTGATTAATTTCAGACAACATATTCTATTCCCTATCTTACAGGCTCACCACCCCAACAGGTCAAGCATTCCATCAGTCCAGTAGACCTACTGGGCAGCTTCTTCATCACTACACCACATACAGGAATGACAAGAACCACCAGCGTGATCTTCACGCCAATCATAAGCCATCCTATTGAAAACAAAGACATACACATTGAAATACCACTTTTAAGTATCTGTAATTTTTATCTTAAACAGCTGAATACCTGCTCATAGACCCTTGCAAAACCACATCCTGTTTCAGTTTTAACTGAATCAAAATGTTAAACACACATATTTAAAACTTAATTAAAGATGTTAAATTTAAAGCTGTAACAGGGAGTGCTTCTGCACCAGTATTATTACATTTTATACATATACTTATAAGTGTTGCTTGTGGTTATCTCTTGTATTATTTTCCTGAATCATATAAATAATAAGAAAATTCAAAGCAGCTGGAGCTTGAAACTTAATGCATCATTGGCTCATGCTTTGGAATTTCCTGTTAACTCCTCAAAAGAGAGAACACAGGGAGCCACAAACATGTTTTGTTGTGCAGCTTAAAATCATCATCGTATCTAATTACAAAACTATTTTGTGCTGGCATCTGGTTATGGTAACTAGGTCAAATATTAGCAATATGAGGAGCCAGGCTTATAGCTTCAGCACGAATAATAAATGTGATGAACTATAAGAACTATGCAGATTGTGAAAATGTGACGGGACTGACTAATGTCAGTAACAGTTACAGCCATAAACATTCTGCATTAAACAGAAAGTCATGGATGTAACTTTTAAACTTTTTTTTATCAGTAACTTTAACTTACAAACGCCTCTACTGAGCGAGAATGCTGTGAAGCTCAGGCAGTGCTGTTTATATTCTTTGCTTATCTGCTGGTCTGTACATAATAGGATTCATAAGATGTGTAGTGAATCGTCTTTTAAACTCACTGTACTTATGCATGTAAAGCCTTTATCACATTAAGCTTTTAAGAATGTGCCATTTATAACACTGCAAAACACCTCACTTCACTAATATAAGCTACTTGTACGAATAGTGCCCCCGTGTCAACAAGCTTTGACCCCGCCGAGATGGGTATATGCAGAGGTCGGAACCAGTTGCAAACAGGTGGGTCAGCCTCAAGTGGGTGGGACTTTAGGAGCTAGTGGGCTGTACAAATCTCCAAAGGATTTTGATTGGTTTATTTAATGTCATGAGCGATGTCGTATTTCTTTGTGCTCCACAGTTGATTTTGATTGGTTTATTCAAAGGGATAGTTCACCCAAAAATGTAAATCCTGTCATCATTTGCTCACTCCCATGTTGTTACAAACCGGCATAAATTTCTTTGTTCTGATGACCACAAAGGAAGATATTTGAGGAATGTTTGAAACCAAATCAATCATGAGCCTCATTCATTTCCATAGTATTCTTTTATCCTATGGAAGTCAATGGGGTCTCTGATTGGTTTGTTTACAAACATTCCTCAAAATATCTCTAATATATTATTTGTAACAACATGAGTAGTTTAGTTTCGATCCTTGCGGCTTAGTCTAAATATTTGGTATTTCGAGTCTGTCTTGCAGAAATATTATACCCCAACCCTAAACTCAAACCACAGCGACATTTTAAAGTTTGTGGGCTTGATATAAAGCATGCTATCATCATGTGATTCAAACACACTCAAAACACCAAGTATTTAAGATCCAGATCCTTGTTACTAGTAAAGGCTCTCACTAAATCCTTGATGTTTTTCGAGTCCGATGACATCATGCGGGTGTGATTTGTTGCCTGCTCCGATAGCATCACGATCTTGGCCGAGAGGTGCTTTGAGTCTGTCGATTTCAGGGCTGTTAAATCTTACAGAAACATATATTATACCCTAACCCTAAACCACATGCTTAACATAAACTATGCTATCGTCATGTAAACGGACTCGAAACAAGGATTTAGTTAAAGCCCACTAGACAAGCCCCCCACTTACATGTCCTGGTATAAGCTCCTCCCACCTGCAGGTCTCTGGTCTGCAGCGATATCTGCTTGTCCCATTTGGCACCCTAAATCTGAAATTGTATCACACCAAACCGAATGCAGAGTCTGAATCTTTGTCATACAGTCAACAGAAATATTTCGTTATAGATAATACATGTTTACTTAGTGAGAAAAAATATTAAACAGTGTCGCATATGTTAAATCTACATAAAGATAAAGAGGTCATGAATATGCAAAAGAGTCAGCAGCTGCCAGAGAACAGGTATATCCAGGTGAATATTAATTTGTTAGTCATGCTAATATAATGAGATAAAATGTACCTTACAGTATATTCATTGAATGTTGATTTTTGCCTTATAATTAAAGTAAATGGCCTGTTATACTAAAGAACAAGCTTATTCTATGCTATATATTTATAATTTGTGTTATATTTGAATGAACCCATCTTTAATCACACTTATAAAACGAATGTGTTAATTATTAATACAGTGTTTGTATTATGATATTTAATACATTGTGTGTCGTTTTGTGTTAAATAAATAAAATGGACAACACACGTTAAGTTAAAAGTAACAAAATTTGTTGTCCCTTTTATTTATTAAACACAACATATAATGTGTTAAATATTATAGGGGAGAAGTGGGGTGTATAGGAGTATTGATATACCACACTTGTGAGTTATTGACCACGGCTAAATTACGTTTTTCTGAAAGATGGTACTTTCGCCCCTGCTCTCCCCTAACACAAACAATGTGCGGCTAAATAACCTTTTTAAGAGTGTGTGTTATTTGTGGGTTGTTTTACTTTTATATATGTATTATTTAGTTTACAGATGCAGAAAAGTGCATATATGCTAAGTTGTTATAATTGTTATTTTGACTATACAAATTTTGTGGTCAAATAAATGAAAATGAAACATTCTTTTGAGTTGAACTTGTTTCATTAGCTTATTTGCTTATAAGTTTACTTGTAAAGAAAACAAAGTGAAACATGACATAGTGAAAAATGGCTTATAAAATTATATTAATGTATATATATATATATATATATATATGTATATATATATATGTATATATATATATGTATATATATGTGTATATATATATATATATATATATATATATATATATATATATATATATATATATATATATATATATATATATAATAAACAGTGGTATATATATATAACAGTGGTATATATATATAAAAGCATAAGTGACCCCTGCCTGGCCCCCTATATACTGTACTCTAGAACCACCACTGTTCATAAATGTGTAATAATAATTACTACAAGAACATGATTTTTATATTTTTTTTAAAACATTTTGTGTGAGCTTTCAGGAAAATATTGTGCTCTCGCTTGTGTGTTTATGAACTGCATTTTGAATTACGAATCTGATTTTGTAAATATGAATTGTGTTGTGCATTCATGAATTATGTTCTGTACATGGTTTCTTTTTGAGATCATACAAAAGTATTTGCTTTATGTGAATTGCTGAAGTATACTTTTTATTAAATATGTTTTCCTTGGTATGCTCTAAGACTGCTGTGTATGTTGCTCAGGGTTTGGAGGTGTCAACTAAAGAGCCAAGTCTCCAGGAAAGGAATCTTGAGACCAGTGACTCTGGTGTAGGCTTTAATACCTCTGGGCTTCCAGTTGACAGTGATACAGATGTTCAAACGGCACCCATAGATTCTGATGTATTAAGTTCCTCTGCCGCCCCGTCACTTAAAGCAGATCCAGAGCCAAAGTCTGCCCCCTCACCTCCAAAACCAGCACCAACTTCTGATCTGAAACCAGCTCCCGTGGCCAAGTCGACTGCTCCTCCTCCACCTTCTCCTGAACCCAAAGTAACACCTGAATCCAAACCTGCTGTGACACCCGAGCCAAAACTGACCCTCTCATCAACACCCGAAACAAAAGCAACCTTGACTCCATCACCCGAACCAAAGCCAGCTGTGACACCCGAACCAAAGCCAGCTGTGACACCTGAACCAAAGCAAGCTGTGACACCCGATCCAAAACCAGAGGCCACCAAACCAATTCCGAGCCCAACTCCTGAAGCCCCCAAAACATTAACACCAACACTCGATGCCAAACCACCCACTACTCCAGATGCCAAACCAGCAGTTTCGCCTGCTCTTGAGCCAACACCAGCTAAAGTCAGCACCCCTGAACAGAAACCTGCTGTTAGCCCGACTCCTGAAGACCCCAAAACATCGACCATCACT
The DNA here is from genome assembly GCF_030506205.2 of Paramisgurnus dabryanus. Lineage (NCBI taxonomy): Eukaryota > Metazoa > Chordata > Actinopteri > Cypriniformes > Cobitidae > Paramisgurnus > Paramisgurnus dabryanus. The sequence goes on from NC_133349.1 coordinate 20,040,538, forward strand.
CCTGCACCTGATCTGGATTCAACCCCTGAGCCTAAAGCCTCTTCACCTGCTTTGCATTCTAAACCACCCGTCTCACCGGTTCTCGACCCAAAGCCAACCACAAACGGTACTCCCGAATCCAAGGATGACATTTCTCCTAAGCTTGATGTGAAGACCACTGAGGCACCAGCATCTACCCCTCCTAAATCTCCTGATACTGGGAAAAGCTTGCTCAAAACTCCCGAGGTCATATCCAGTGGAGGTCTTTCTCCAGAGGGAAAACTAGACTTGGCTTCTCCTAGTGACAGTGCACCTCCTTCCAGCACTGATGGAGCTGCACCAACTGAGATTTAAACCGTAGCCTCTTTCCTGCCTCCTCTGAGTGTATTAACCACCACAGACAATCGAGACACTTGACTTACCAACAAAGAAGAGCTAAGTGACTTCCTAAGTGGGTGGGATTCTTACGTCTTTTAAGTCTCACTTTTAATACGATTAGCGTGCATCAAAAGATATTTACACTGTCAGTTCACTCAGTTTACTAATATTTATTCACCCTGTGACAGTAAAGTGTAACACGTTAAATACAGAGATATAGCACCACTGGCTAATTTTACTCAGAGGGGTGAATTCACTAAACAGTTACACCATTTTTACGGTGCAAAAGGCTTAACCAGGCGCTCCATGTAATTTTGTAATTTAGGTTTGTTTAAAGACTTTATACGCTGTTGCAATTATTATTGTGCTGTTACCACCAGTGAAGCAGTTTAAAAGAGATGTTTGCGTAGGTTTTCTGACAAGCGTGACATGACTAATTCTTCAAATTATGATAAAACGATTAGAAGCGTGTTTCCTGCATTTAGCTGAGCTGATTCAGATGCTTGGACTGCAGTATTGTATAATGCAGTATTGTCCCAGTAAAGTATGCCATGGCATTGTGCCACAACATTCATACAACCTAGCACTCCTAACACATACCGGCCTGTGAGATTGAAAGAAATAGCAGCATGCAAATTGCATCACTTCTTTCGTGAATAATGGCCTGTTTACACCAGGTATTAAGATGCATTTTGTCGATTAGATCACAAGTGGACGGCACTAAATAAAGGCGTTAACCTGATGTAACATGTTTTGAGCTTGTGCCCTTAAGACACTCGTGCACTTTTGAGGTAGTTGAAAACGCATTCAACCGGAGTGCTTTTGTGGTGTAGATGCTCATGTGGTCAAATGTGTTCGAGCACCCACAAAAGGCTACCTACTGACCTTAGGGTGCGCTCTCCGGAAGTCGCATTTCAGTTAAATACATTATAAAATTAAGATTTATTCCCCTTAAGACATATAATCATTGTAGTTTCATTCTTACATTAAAATGTAATGGTTGCTTTTTTTAAAATAGAACCTGAAATATTAGACCTCAATGACATTTGCGGTCAACCAATGCGACTTCCGGAGGGTGCAACCGAAATCCTGGCCAGGACGTGTCCGGCAAGATGGCACAATGTTTCCTCCTCTCACCCATAGACCATCCCAAAGAAATCAGGAAAGAAGCGGTTGAAAGTGGACAAAAGAGACATGTTTATTTCTCGTTTACTTGTGATCTGCCTGATTGAAGCGCATCTTAATACCAGCTATAAACATGACCTCAGACACCAAAGGAAACGCAAATGGTTCTTAGTGAATTCCCCCTCAATAAGGGAGGCTGTCGGGGCTTTTTATGTGTATAAAAACAAACATCCCATCCTCGTACCTGCATGAAGATAGGGAGAAAATAAATTTGATCATCTGTTCCATAATCCTAACTTTCTGCGGTAAAACTTAGGAAAAGTGCACAGAATGTTAAATCTTTACAAGATTATTTTGACCAGTAGGCAAATCCAAAGTTCAACATTGATGCTGTTGAGTGATTTGTTAGAAGAAAGCCGGCAAGATAGCCTTGTTTCTGAAGAGTTTTCTTGTTTCAGCGATTACTATGAATAGTGCAACACTCAATATGGCCACTCTGGTGTCCCTCCTTCAAGTTAAAAGAACCAATCATCAATCGATAAAGACTGATGATTATCTGGGGGAGGGACTCTTTACAGGGTGAGGCGTTTGCCAACTTGTGCGCATTCCAGTAGCTGAAGCGACATTGAAAAAATTGTGTTTTGGTACAGTTGATTTCAGGCTTAATTGTTGTTTGGAAACATGTTATTTAATTGTGATTATAGCACAATATTCTGTCCTTCCGCATTGAAGTAAATAGGACTTTAGTTTTGCACGACTAAAATGACTGCCCGGAGGCACTGGAAACATGGCCGCTTGTGGCATGACTTCCTAAAAGGGAGTTTGGTCCAACCCTTGAAAACATTGGTCTCGCGGATGTTCTTCATGGATGTGACAATGCACATTTCCTGTTCATTTAGTATTACAAGAGTTGTTGAAATATGTGACACTGGACCGCAAAACCTTAATATTAAGTAGCACATGTATATTTGTAGCAATAGCTAACAATAAATTGTGTGGGTCAAAATTGATGATTTTTCTTTTATGCCCCAAATAATTGGAATATTAAGTAAAGATCATGTTCCATAAAGATATTTTGTAAATTTCCTATTGCAAATGTATCAAAACTTTATTTTCTCTGTGTGGATGCAGTTGCTAATGACTTCATTTAGACAACTTTAAAAGTATTTAGATTTTTTACACCCGCAGATTCCATATTTCAAATAGTTGTATCTCAGCCAAGTGTTGATAAAAAAAAACATACATCAATGGAAAGCTTATTTCCATTAAAGATGATGTATAAATCTCAATTATTTTTGGTTTTGTGGTCCAGTGTCACATATATGCTTCTGTGAAGGAAATGTGTTTTGGGGGAATATAGATCTGATAAGTTTAATGTTCTAAATGGGTTCTATATTGAAGTCACCATGGTTACTTAACTGATAAAATAGGATTAAGGGTTAGGATGCTTCCATAATACAGGCATAGATTAAATAATCTCAGTGGTATGGCAGAAAATGTTTCTGTTATCTCATCTGTTATCAGTGATTCTTCTTATCAGTTTTAAAGGTTTCAGGATGTGTATCCCATGTAAGCAGATCTGTTGATTCTAGATGTTTGAGTACCAGTGGATGTGCTTTATAAGATCTAAATTATCTCCATTACTTCTGGGAAATCCACAATGTTGACTCACATGCCAGTTTACATACAGTACAGTATATTCCAGGTGTCTCCAGTGGAACCTGAACACCACTGCCTGTTATACAGTATGTCTAGGATCCTGCTCGTAACACAGAGGTTGTGGAAGCAGAGATTTATAAGTGAGTTTGAATATAAACTATCTTAAGGTTTGTGGGTAGATTTCTTAAATGCGGGGTGACCTTTGTCTCACATTATAGCTTGATTAAATCTGAATGGCATTGTAAGGACCACATATTTTGGCGAAGCACAAAATACTTGCGATTGAAGGTTTACAGTAGTCGATTATTAATTTGAATGACCAGGCGATGCCTTCCCCTACAAACCGCCAAAATATGGCCTTGCTCTTCCAAGCGAAGTTTTAATATCAGTGCAATGACTTGAAAGCCATACGGCTTTAACATCTCATAATGTAAATATTACAAATATTAAATATATTCAAAGTACACAGTTTCCCCCCTAACATAATAGACTTTATGACCGACAAGGCAGGCTTATAAATGTAATCCTGTCTAAAAATGATTGTATGCACACACGTGTGTTTTGTGATCTAAAAACATCTAAGCAATATACAGTATGCACAGATACACGTGTGCATATAATGAAATAATAGCTGGTCTTCGAGTATGTATTGTGAAGTACCAGGTTATTTCATTACTCACAAGCATTCACTGTAAAGGGTTTTTTCTTCTTTATGCAATAAAACCCCAATAAACCTAGCGTAGTATCACCATCATGCTCCCCTGTGACCAGGCTTCTGACTAATCGCATTGGCTGTAGATGTAAGTGAGCTTGATTTCACATGCCCTAATTTTTGGTCTCCAACAAAATGATGTCATGGTTAAGTGCATCCCGGTAATGCGCATCACACATCTTTCCAGGCAAAGTCAATATTCATCTGGTTGCTTGCTGAATTGACGGCATTATATAGCATTAGATCACCTCCAAGAATCGCATGAATTAAGAAACTGTACCTTCAAGACACTGCCACTAATATATTAATCTTGAATCATGATTACTGTATGTTTTTGTATTTGGTGTGTGACACGTTGTGCCCTTGGTAATTCGGTTGTGTTTTCTGTGTGCGTGTTTGCGCAGGTGCATTATGGGATTTACCCATGTGCATGCCCATAGGTAGTCATTCTGGGCCCCTTAATTGTCATGGGTTACCCCGGTAGCTACAGCCCTGCCTGTGAGAGATTATAGATGTTATTCACCATTGGCGACATCAGCAGACCTATAAGTATTTGTAAATGTGCATGTGAGTATGTTGTGTGTGTGTGCGCGTGTCAGTGTGTTAGTAAAGCAGCAATGTTGATTGGATAGATGTAATTTAATGCATTTAGCAGTGTCTTCTATCTTTCTCTCTCTCTCTCTATCACTCTCTATCTCTCTCTCTCTCTCTCTCTCCAGCCTGCTAGTAATGGCCTTTCTTTCTAAATGGTATTAAAGCAGGTTCAGTATAAGAGAGTTACAAATGCTTTGCTTTTCATTAAGATTTAAATCAGAAGGGACTCTTTGCATTGTAATACGAAAGCCGTTCGTGACTACTAAATTCTGTTTTGATACTAAGACGGCCCCATGCTGTTTGTGATTTTGACTTAATCCACACTCAAGACTATGCCATATGGAGTTTGTCAATGCATGCAATAGAGTTGAGCTCCCATAGTGTTTATCTGTGCTAGTGCGATCATGCATTTGTAAAGTAGTGCGTATATCTATATAAAAAGTCTGATTTTCATATACACAGAGAGCACTGCTTTTGTAAGTCTCCTTGTGTATAGATTCGATAATTCCATTGCCTAAAAGTACCAATGTTATACAAAAAAATAAACCGTTTTATTGTTTATCAACCTGTATCTCTTCATTTATGTATGGAATAGACCTGATTGGTCCAAGACAAATTCTTAAAAAGTATTAGGAGAGTTACCCAGAATTCGGTGGGTGTACTATGAAATGATCTTTTAAAGGGACACTCCACTATTTTGAAATAGGCTTATTTTCCAGCTCACCTAGAGTGAAACATTTAATTTTTTAGCGTTTTGGAATCCATTCCGCCGATCTCCTGGTCTGGCGGCACCACTTTTAGCATAGCTTAGCATAATCCATTGAATCTGATTAGACCATTAGCATTGCGCTCAAAAATAACCATATTTTTTTTATTTATTATTTAAAACTAGACTCTTCTGTAGTTCTGTAATGTTATTACGCAGTGCCCAAAAATGATCCCCTTGGCTACTTTTAATAGCAGGGAACTATTTTCGGGTGCAGCATAATATCATTGCGCCTCCTGCAGCCGTGTTACGGCAGCAAAGTCCTTGATTATTACGCTAGAATGAGAGTATAGCTCCCTAGCCATATCGGCCTGAAAAATTGAACATTTTAATTTTCCGTCGGTCTTAGTACACGATGTAATGACAGAAGAGTCAAGTTTTAAAAAAGGAAAATATATTGAAACTCTTTGGTTATTTTTGAGTGCGATGCTAATGGTCTAATCAGATTCAATGGATTATGCTAAGCTATGCTAAAAGTGGTGCCACAAGACACAGAGATCGGCTGAATGCATTCAAAAACTGAAAAAAATCAAATTTTTGACTCTTGGGGAGCTGGAAAATGAGCCTATTTTCAAAAAAAGTGGAGGGTCCCTTTAAGGTTGAGGAAAATTAGTGGTGAGAATGCATGAAGAATGAGAAGATACAGTACATCTGTGCATCCTCTCCTTATTCCAACTTCTAGTGATGCTTAATGGTCTCTGTTCTTTCTTTTTGCACAAACATGTTTAAGATTTTGTAAAGAAAAGTGATACAGTGCTTTATTTCATGCCTAAAAACGACAATAAAGGATTTTAAAATGTTTCTCAGAGTCAGCCTGTGTTGTTACCTCACACATGTGACACAGCACAGCACAGCACAGCACTCTTACACGGCTCTCATGTATATGGAAGACATTTGCAAACAAGTATAGTGCTTTTTGCTCTTGTTAGTCAAAAGCGCTCAAACTCTCATTTGTCTCTGTCCTCCCTTTATTCGGGCCTGTTGCTTTTAAAATGGAGTGTGCAGGAGCATTTACCTCCCCTCTCTCTGTCTCCCTTTTTTGGCTTTCCAACAACACATAGTTTCCATTGTAGTGCCAGGGCTAAACATAACAGTTGTGTCTGTATTTATAGACACATAGAGGTAAACAGTATGAGGTAACCATATAAAGAGTTCAGATGCAAAACCGAAAAAAGTGCATCAGTCATTTCATTTTAATGGCAATGAAAATGTTATAAGTCAGTCACTGAAATGCTGTATTTTCACAAAATCTCACTTCATACAGTCATTTTATTGCAATTTAACAAATTTGACTGTCTTTCACCGCAAAACCCTCTAAGTGCATGCAACTTTTTTTTAGCAAAAAACTCCTCTTCTAAAAAAATCCACTTCTTTAAACAAGACATAGCTAACATTTGCAAGATCAAAAAGATGTAACTAGAAACATGCACATAATGAAAGTCAGAAATCAGAAGGTAAAAATTAAGAAATTGCCCACCACATTAGCGGAGCTTAAGGTTAAGGTTTTCCTTCTCATTTTTATAATGTCAGAACATTCCTAGAGATTCACAGATGGCTTGCAAACATGATTGCATGATGACATCTTTTATAAATAAAGTGCATAGAAATAAAAAAAATGATAAAAAAATAAAATAGGTTACCAAAAATGTTTGTCATTATGTACCCATGGCCATCTGTTCCAACATCATTGTATACCACAAAAATAAACAACTGCATTAAATTAATATTTAAAAATTAATATGAAAGGGTGAAACTGCATTATTGGGTGAACTATTTTTTGTATACATATAAAAAATAATAATTGTAGCATGAAACAATACACCGCAAAAATCTACTCTTCCTGTACTGAATATCACATTACAGTAACTTACTGTTAATTCAAATAGTTGACCCACAGACAACTAAGCATTAGGAACTGCTCTCTATAGTGATATTTCTATGCCTTCAACATTTAATGTGCACTGTAAAAAAAACCCCGAAAAATTACAGTGTTACTTGCAGCTGGTTGCCGGTAATTTACCGTAGATTTAAATTTATGTCATTTACTGGCAAGAGTTTGTTCAAAGTTAAATAAATGTTAAATATTAACAAGTCTTTATCTTTAAAGAATAAAATTATACAATAACAGCCTCATGCAAAGAATTCTGGTAACCAGAAATCATCATCAACCTTTTTCTGTTTTTTTTTTTTTGCTTCAGATTGTTTGCCAGAATGCTTTGCTTGATGCTGTTATTTTAGATTTACTCTGTAAAGACAAAGATGTTTAATGTTCATTTAATTTAAACAAAATGTTGCCAGTAAATAACATATATTTAAATCTACGGTAAGTTACCGTCAACCAGCTGCAAGTAACACTGTAATTCCTACAGAATTTTTTTAAGGTGTGATGCTGATCAGAAAGACAGCAAACATCCATCTACTACCCCGGTCTTCTCAGAGTGATGGATGAAAGATAGAAAGAGGGGCACAATTCTTCCCTTCATCGTTGTCGCATGGGTTGTAGAACGGATAGATTGGCTCTAAAACAGTTCCCATGAAGAAGGAGAAGAGTGGCGCCATGGTCACAGCATTGTAGAAAGACACCTCCTCTTTATCACAGTCCAGAAAGATGCCGATGCGTACGAGATGTGCGGACGAGCGCACCTGTGTGGGCTTCGGATGGGTGCAGGCCGTCATCGAGCCATTTCTGAGGGACAACGTCCACATTCCGTTCAACGTGGTAGTGGAGTCCATCTCCCCACGGTGTACGTCCGCTTTGGCCACACCCACTCGCCAGGCGGATTTGCCTTTCACCTCCACCTCCCAGTAATGGCGTCCATGTGTGAAGCTTTCGGAGCCCATTACGCAATAGTAGTAATGAAAGCGTTTTGGGTTTCTTTCATCAGGGTTCTCCTTAGGCACTTCCTTGTCCTCCTCAAAAATCACAGATGTTCTCTCAGGAGACAGCGTCAACAGGGGATGTGCCGTTTCAGGGTCAAAGGTCAGCGTAGATATGTCTGTTTATAAAATGAGGTAAACATTTAGTTCACTGATTAGTCAAAATATGCGCTCAGTAATGTTTTCATTATCATTAATAGGATCTTTAAAGCGTGTTAAAACTCACTAAAGATAAAGGCTCTATTCATATCAGTAGCCTTTAATTTCACATGGAGCCCAAAATTGGACACTAATTCTTAAGAAAACATTAATCATTGGCTGACTGTAAATCTTGCATTTTTACAATGACATTGTTTGACTTTGTTTTTGAATAATGATGATTCCATGGCGCTGGATGTCAGTACGATAAATTATCAGCCAGCAGAAAGCAAAAAATTCACTTTTGTGCACTTTTTAATGAGATTATATAACATTCTATCTTTAGAAATCAAATAAAAAATAGCTGTATAATTTGGTTGTTTTCAGTACTTGGGTAAAGGGATGTTTTCATGTGCTTCCAGATCCTGTACTGAATGGGCCCAACAAACTGACCACTGCAGATTTCACTGTCTATTGGGGCAGGCCGGATAAAATTGACTTCGCATCTAATAAAAAGAAACAATAACACATACACACTAACATGGACTGATGATAAACAGATACAACAATGGAGAAAAATGTGGTAACTGTTAATATTATAAAGCAGTCAATGAAAACAGAGGAAGAAAGAAGATTAGGGCCATTAAATTACAACGAGCAATATCGTTTTTTAGGATTTATAAATTTTTGCATGTTAGTTAATGTGAATACTCTTCTTTAGGTTATTAACTAATATTAACAGTTTATAATTAAAAAAAAAAATTAAATGCTGAAATTAACATGAACTGAGATGAATAAAAGCAGTAGAAGTATTGTCCTTTGTTAGTTCATGTTGCATAATGCATTAAAATGTTAACAAATACAACTTTATGCTCTAACGTTAACATTTTAATAATATATTAGTAAATGCTAAAATTAACATTTCTAAGATTAATAAATGCTGTAGTAATATTGGTTATTGATAGTTCATGTTAACTAATGCATTAACTAATTTATAACAAATAAAACCTTGTTGTAAAGTGTTGCCCAAAAGTGTTTAAAATGCATATCAAATATTTAAACACTTGCCTTTTCAGCAGCTCTTTGATTTCCTAAATAAATAAAAAATGCATATTGTTTAGAACAAGAGCCTTAAGATTGATATCTGCCTGGTTACAGGCATCAGCTCTCCAGATTCCTCGAAGTCATGTGATTGTTTAGGCACTTGACAGTGTCAGGTGGCATCTACTTTATTATGTCCTGCTGGTTTGTTCCAGACCCTTTCATTGCCTTAAGCAACTTTAAATCTAACCCTGTCATGATGTAATGTGGTTTGAGACAATGATGTCATCAAGCAATACTAATACAGTTTAACGAACGATTCTGGCAGTCCAAAGCAAATAGCTCAAATCTTTAGACTAATCAAATTGACCTTAAATTCACCTTGTAAACAGACTATCTAGAGGATAAGTGCTTTCTTGCATGTGCAGCAAAGTACTGCTTCAGTTCAGATAACAGCTTCAAGATAAAAACTTTTACTACTTAAGCTGCCAGTTCAAGCAACTTCAAATGTAAATCCACCTTGAGAAGTTTGGGACTGTCATCTTCCCTCAGCTTGCAGTTTAAAGTCTCGATGGCTCTTTCTAGATCTCTGCCCTGCATTGCAATCTTCTTCTCTCTGTCTTTTAAGATCTTCACTCGACGATCCCTTTCCTTCCTCAGTCGTTCCAGGTCCATCTCCTCTTCCTCATATAGAAAGCGATGGAGGTTCTGAAACTCTGCTCGGATTTCACGTTCTATCTCTTCAAATCTGTTCTGTGTGTGAGAGAGAGGAGAGAGAGACATTAATGGCTTACCAGGGAATACAGATATTAATAAATCAGTCTGGAGGAAGCCGCAGACTAAGTCTCGCTAATGGAGTTATCACTCCAACGTAATAACGAAAATTGCTTATTACACATACATAGATTATGCTAAGTCACTGGATGGATTGACATATACATATTTAATGTCTATGTTTTTATTTGTTCCCTTTAATCTGATTTAAAAGTCACCATTAATGTTCATTACTGTATTACAAACCTCAACCGCCAGTGCTTCCACAAAGGTGTCATTCTCCGCTTCATAACATTCATCAATTTCATGTTTAATCTTTTTAATTGACTGGATAAGCTTCTCCTGAAAAACAAGCACAGGCACATAAACAAAAGCACTCTGCAGTGTGGTGAACGCACTCAAAACATATGCAAAATAGATTGTGATACATCAAGAGTACAGCATTAATACAAAATATAATCCTTTATTTTTGAATGACTTTGGAGATAAACATGATTGCAGATAACATGCTTATGCTGTTAGCTTGGAACCTTCTAGAAGTCAAATAAATGAGGTACAAATAAATTTACAATGTATCCCTCACCTTGTAGGTGACAGTTCATTCTTACCTTTTGGTCATAAAGGAGAGATTTGTTGAAGTTATTGTTTGTGTCCTTCATGTGATTTGTGTGCATTCCAGTTCTCCTTGTCAAACTGGAGCAGAGAGAACTCTGGGATGTTGTGCATGAGAGAGAGGGGTTAAATTAAGCTGACTGATAGGTGTGTGTTAGAGAGAGAGAGAGAAAGAGAGAGAGAGTGAGAGAGAGAGTGAGTGAGGGGGTGCAAAAGCATATGAGGGTAACATTTCAACGTAGAGAGATTTGAAATATAGAGAGGCTGAAGGTGACTTGCATTGATCTTACTAAACAATATTTGAGTTAAAATAAGTAATGATGACACAAGAAATTTGAGTTCATATTGTAAGACATCATGGAAGAAGAGCAGATGGGGGTATTGTGGTGTTCACAGTTGTCTCACTGCAGCGATTTATGGGAAGCAAGGGGAGAGGAGCTTCTATTTTTGTCTGCAACAAGAGTCAACGTCAGGGAACAGAGGCGGATTATTACAGGGAGAAGGATAGATAGAAGAGCCAATATGAGGTTTATATTTCACTGTGAGGGGTCTGCCATTGGGATTTTGTGTATATGTGTATAATCACAAACGGGAAAGAATAGGAGAGAAAGCAAGAGCGAGTGCACGAGTTTTGAGCAAACAGAGGAAAGATTATGTTTCATAAAGAGCAGTCTGTCTGGCAAAGATTTTTCAAATATTTCAATAGCAGAGGGCAGTGCAGTGTTGTATGACAAGAAAAAATCTTTTGTGAAAATGTCACCTCTCTTTCTCTCTCTCTCTCTCTCTCTCTCTCTCTCTCTCTCTCTCTCTCTCTCTCTCTCTCACTCTCACTCTCACTCTCTCAGCCTGTGCAATGTATTATTCATGGATCTGTCTTGAGCATCTGACTGCTTAGAGTGTAAAGGTATTTAAAGCACGGTATTTGCATACACCAGTGGCCGAAATCATAAGTGGACAGATGTCTTTGATTTTCATTCAAATATATTATTATAGATATATTAAAGATTTTGTAGCCATGTTATGCCTGGAGTGTTAGCTGATGACTGATGTCATTAAAAACAAGGGAGGAAGCACAAAATATGCTATAGTTTTAATTTCACTTTTGCAAAAAATAAAATAAATATATAAATAGCTTACACTAACCATGTTTTGTTATTTCTCAATTAAACTCCATTGAGCTATACTCCTAATATGTGGATACTTTTCTCAAACATGTAGAGTCAATAAAAGCAAATATTTTGCAAATATCCCTCCCAGACGTCACTTCTTGGCACTAGTTACATAGGTTGTCAAAATGTTGTAGATATTTCTTGATAAACTATTTAGTATACAGTTTATATAGTCTACAGTAAAAATGTTTAAAAAAATAATTGTTTAGAAACATTTAATATGCCAGTGTTTTAACCAAATTTAGTAAATGTACAGGGGTCTGTTAAGAAAAAATATAAACCATTTTCAATTTAATGTAAGTGTTGTATTTGGTAGTTAATATTTCTAATGGATTATATTGTGTCACCAACTAAATATGGGTGGTGTTGTTAATAAAAAAATCGGCAGATTTTTTTTATTAAGAGTTAAAAAAAGATATTTAGAACATTTCTAGTAAAGTTTACATATTTAACAAGTAAAATCAATATCGCACCATATACAAAACCAGTAGGAACACAGTAAGAAAAACTAATAACCAGCAGAAAGGAAAGAGAAAAAAGACAAAGAAAATAAAAAATAAAAATCAAGGTTAAACAAATATCTAGTAACAATAAAAGATCTCATCTTATATTTTTTTTAAGAATTACACTTCTTAGAATTAATAATTCTGAATGATTTGACTAAATGTTTAACTTCACATAAAATTCTACTAAAGTAGGTATTTTCTCAAAGAAAATTTTGCCATAAAAATTCAAAAGTTAACAGTAGCCTACATGATTTGCTTTGGTATTCAAAATAACAAACAACTTCCTTAATGCATAAATTACAGTTCAATTTAACTTTAAAGAAACAGTAGGAACTCAAATCACTTGATGAAACAATGTTTTTAAAAAGTTTTTTTTTATTAATGTCTTAAAACAATTTACAGAAAAGACAAAATATACAAAAAACCTCTACAGAAATAAAAAATAGACAGATTATCCATGTAAAGTTTCACAAGTAAAATAAGATAACAGAAAGATAAATAAATACGATAAGAAAAATTAAATAAATAAATAAATAAATATAAAAAATAACAAGTTGATATAGAAAAACATCATGCATCAGTGGTAGAAAAAGGCAGCCTAATATTTCAAAAATCTTTAATTTTTCTTGTTTTTTAAAAAAATATTTTTAAAAAGTTAACAAAGGATTAAAAGACTACATTTCCGGTGCGTATCACGTGGAAAGCGGAAGTAAACAGAGAGCACGTAGCAGACTAGCGGTGCTGGAATTGAAATGGATTTGTGCTCATTGCGTTGTTAAATATCATTTAATTTCGTTTTGCATTGCAGATTATAACATTAGTATTACCCTGCTCGGCATCTTCTTTGTTTAATACAACAAATGCGTGTTTTTATTTTGCTCGTCAATAGCATGTAGCGTTAGCCTGGCTAGAAAGACATCAGTAGGCTCTCTAAGCTGTCTCTTAAATATTAATGGACAAACCGTTTAGATCTATTCAAGTATATTTTATCTGTTAAAAATGAATGGTCAAGCTGAAGTAGAGGTTGATTACAAGAGAAAATACAAAAATCTTAAACGCAAATTGAAATTTCTTGTGTATGTAAGTATTGAATTTGTCCTCATTAGTCGTATTTCTACTTTTTAATACTGTGAGAATACTTGTAGTTACTACTGTCTGTCCGTTCAGGAGCAAGAGTGTTTTCAGGAGGAGCTAAGAAGAGCCCAGAGAAAGTTATTAAAGGTTTCTAGAGATAAAAGGTAAGCTTTTTTATTTCTGTAAATGTTATTTCTTTAATTAATACCACAAATTACGTCAACACATAACTTGTTTGTGTCACAGTTTTTTGTTGGACAGACTGTTACAGTATGAAAGAGTTGATGAAGAATCTTCAGGTAGGTTTACAGCTTTAATATCCTGAAGGTCTGTTTTATAATGTCTTTTGCTGTCCTGTGATCAGTGTTTTATCATGTTTGCAGACTCTGAAGCTACTGTGTCCTCTGACAGTGAAGGTGAAGGGGCCAGAGAGAGAGACAGAGAAGCCATAAAGAAGTGAGTCTAGCAAACTAGATCTTTTCTTTTGGATGTTGAGATCTCACAAGGCTTGTGATGTTTATACTTAATCTTTATCTTTAATCAAAGTAATGTGTGTTGATTAAATGTTTCATTGATATTTGCTTTTTAAATAGAGCAATGCTTACATTTTGTTATTGTAATCTATTGACCTTATCAAACTAATATTAACATCCATTATGGGGGGGGGGGGTCTGATGACAAGTGGTCAGTACTGAATAAGGGTGCAAATGCTGACCAGAGATAAAATAATAAATATAATACATTTATTTATCTGTCTTTTAGGAGGAGGAGTCCTGGGGTTCCTCTTGTCCCTTCGTCGTCATCTCCTCATCTCTCGCTCCTGTCTCGTTCCGGTGCGGTTCCGCTCCAATCGTCCGCTTCTGCACAGTACCTTAACACAGTGAGTGCTCCACACGCCTCCATGACTCCTCCGCATCTCATACATCCTGCATGGTTTTTAGTTACTCGCATTGTTTTGCATACTACTTTGTCCCCTGTTTATTTGTCATTCCATTCATTTTTTTCTCTTCTTTGTCTTTTTTTATCACATCACCTGATTTATGTGGATGCAAAACACTTGGGGCACTCTGGCCGCGTGTGGGAATGGTTGTTATTGTTTTATGGACGTATTGCGTATTTGTGATGGTGGCTGAGCAGTTACCTTTCCCTCCTGAGTATTTGGCTCCCTCTGCTGAGCGAGTGAAGAAAGAGAGAAAAACAAAACTGGGCAAACACAAGAAAGAAGGTTCAGGGAAGGTGAGAAAGGGATAGTGAGATATGTGGTCACTATCGCTACATGGTTTCGGACTGGTAGCATCATTTTCTTTAACCGGTTTGCTCCATATCATGCATTATACTTACTTCTAACATGCAGTCTTTCTAATAACTATTTTCTTTTTCACAGGTGGTTAGCCCGCTGACATCTAATTACCCAGCAGGCAGTGGTGCCGCTGGGGTTACGAGTGGGCCATTCAGCTGGGTCCCACAGCAGATGCTGAGTGAAGATGCAGTTGAGGAGGAGGGGGAAAGCGAGGGAGAGAGTGACAGAGGAGATGAGGAAAGAGGAGAGGGAGACGAGGCAGAGCTCGTCATTGACATACCAAATGAGTAAAGGTAATAGACACATACACTGTATTTTGATTCATCACAAAATTAGATCTGTATTATGTTGATTGAGACAGTCAGTTCTTTGCCTAACAGAAGATAATGGATACTGGTTGTTTTCTTACAAAAATGTTAAGTTGTGCATTACCTGTAAGTGGAGACAGAATTGTGCAATAAATACAGAGCTGTCAGTCAGTATCTAGAAAATGTGAAGGGGGGAAAGAGAGTTGGTGAACTGAGGTATGAGAGAAAAACAGACTGAGAGCCACACCCATTTTACCCAAGAGCACATAAATACTAGTTCAGACAAGTTGCTATGGGATCTTAAAACATGCACCCAAGCAAAACAACAGGCATATTGTTTTGACCTTCGAAGAAACAATGAACTGTAAAATATGTGTTTCTTTATATTTTTGAATAATTTATATATAAAGCAATTTAACAGTTTTTTTTCTTTTTACAGGTGCCAGATGACACTGCCAGCCAATCATTTCATCATTATAGTTTAAAGACCTTTTTCTATGTCCTTTGTTTGTCTGAGCAATATTAAATGTTAAAAATCTGAGCCTCTTGTGTGATGTCGTTTTTATTCACACTTAAATCATGTTCAATACAGTTTCTAAATTATTATACAAAGCCTCTATTTATATGATTTTATGAAAAACACAATTTATGACTGAACATTTCCTATCTTTGGCATGCAGACATTATCAGAATGTTTTCGTGGGCATGAAAACCGACTGAAGCTGTGAAGAATGGCCATATTTGTTGATTGTTTGTATGTGTGTGTGCGCGCATAAGGGAATGCTGACATGCCGGTAGTCATCAAGGCGTGTGAGAGGTGTGTGTACTGGTTTTTGTACATTATAGCAATACTGAGACAAGGTGTAGTCAAAAAGTGATTTAAAAGGGAGGGATGGATGAAAAAGAGCGAGAGAGAGAGAGATTGTGTGTGTGTGTATGAGAGAGAGAGAAAAGGGGAGGGATAAGAAAGGTGAGATTCTGGCCAGACTCATTCTGCACAGGGAAAGAGAGCGAGGAGGAGGAACAATTTAGTGGGGTCTTGTTTTGTGTAACTGCTAGTTCAGCACTGTTAGCTGCTTTAGCCGTCTCTGCTTTGATGTACTGAGGGGTTTGCCATGCCGTTTGCTTTACCTCGGCTCGCTGTGTGTTTGTATGCAGTACTTAATGTTGTTTTGGTCTGGGCAAACATACAAACGGTTCTTGATCCCGGGTTCTCTCACTGTAAGGAGTGCTTTTTCAAAGGCACACCTCCATCATCACTGTCTGAAGTGGGTTTGGAGCAGAGGTGTCACAGACAGCTGACCGGACGGCCTTTTGCGTCGGTTTATAACACTGGCTGCCAGACCACCGTCTATACAGCCCTTCATCTCAGCCAGGCTAATGGATGGGGCAGAGGAGAGCAGGATAAGGTGAGACAGTTTCATTTGACCTTCTGGCATGCTTTTATCCATTGGAGCTAAAACGCCTCATCATGCAGTCAGTTTTTGGCTCGGATGACAGACAATGATGTTAGCAATTCTAAGATAATGGGTTTAATTTATAGGGAGCACATTTACTGATAAAGTGAATGCGGTTTTAGATAAAAGTGTGTTGAAATGCATGAAAATGTAAATGATGAGGCACTAGTATTAAATAAGCATATGCACAAAACCGTGCATTTTTAATTAAAGTAATGTCTTGCTGAACAACATCCATTAGAGTTTTGCTGACATGGTAGTCAAGCGAAAGAGAAAAATCTCATTAAGCCTTTTACGGGTCATTGTTAATAGATGTGCACAAGTACAATAGACGCAAGTACAGCCCTTGTAAGGCAGCCTGATGTCTTAATGGTGCTATTCATTGAAACTCCTTAGAAACAGACTCGGACTGGTTGTTTCTTTCAGTCGCACCTCAAAACAAACATCTCATTCCTCTCTGTCAAGCACCGCCCTGAACTTTAAATATAATTATTTTAATGTCATCTATTGTTCTGTCTAATTTTATGAATTCCGTGTCAAAAAATACACTGGAATGTTTAAAATGTATACTTAAGCATGTAAATAAATAATGAGTAATTAAGTACCTGTCTCTTACATACATCAGCAGGATGCTGAAGGGCAGATCAATGAAGATTCCCCTGTGGCCATCCCAGCCCTCTACACAGAAACTATCGGTGAAACCCCATCTTCCTCGAATTCGCCTCTCTTGAAGTGGGACGCTCTGACAGCAGGGCTGATACGGAGCTCGGTCATACCGATGTGCTCAAAGACAAGTGGGGAAATATATGTGCAAAGTGGAGTGGGAAGATTTAATGAATGTGGGGGAAAAAAGTTGTGGTCAGCAGTGTGTTGTGCTGCTTCATATGAGAATGACAGGTTCAGTGTTGGGCTAGTTGAGGGTGGGGAAGTGAAGATAGTTAGCATTAAGGCGTTAGAGGAGCTGATAGGAGTTACAGGCCTGTTTTCGGGAGACTGTGGTGGGGAAGGAGATCACAGTTCAAAGTTCACATCACTTACAGAGCAGCTCAACAGCATCCAAACCTCCTCGTCTGAGGTGCAAAGTGAGACGGATGTAGCCAAAGAGACAGTACCGGAAACATCAGACTTAGAAAATGAGGAAGTGACATCACGGCATGTCAACAGTGAAGACCAAAGCTACACATCTTCCTTGGACTCAGAGACGGACCTTCAGGAGAGCACCAATGAGAGCTCAGAGTCTGTCGTATTATATGTTTTGTCTTCCACCGTCTCACTCCTTTACACTCCTTTCAGTCCAATCGTAAACAGAGTCATCAACTTTCCATTTCAGGTTGGATACGTTCTCAAGGAAGACCTGTGTGTTTTAGCTTCAGTACCTGTTGACAGCCTAACCCTAGTAAACAACCTGGGCTCAGGTGTGTCATCTGGGGTTTCACGTGTTTTTAACACCTTGTATGAGACCGGGGAGGTAACTACATGTTCGCTTTACTCATGTGTCAGTTTGCTGGTCAACAGTCTGCTGCTGGTGCTCCAGGAGGGATTCGTAGGCGTGGGCACACTGGTGTGGGATGTCCTATGTTTGATGATGGGCACAGTGTGTAATGGTTTTACGATCTGCAAGGTGGTGCTTGGGTCAATCTGTTACCAGATGCTAGACTACCTATATGCGTTATGCGCGGAATTGGGCCACCAGATGTCAACAGTGGGTTGTGGGATAGGAAAACTTACCTGGATAAGTGGAAAGGGTGTGGGCAATCTGCTTAAAATGGCGGCGTCTGTTGTATTTGGGGTGGTGGGGAATACAATAGAGAATGTGCAGGAAGCTTTTGAAGACAGCTGGGGGGGATCGTCTGTAGTGGAGTTACCGGAAATCCAGCCTCCACCAGACGTACATACACCTGAAGTAGCTGGTGAATAGATTTGTGTATGCTAATGTTTAACAACTGATTTGCTATGATATTATACTAAAATAGTGTCTTGCCAACAGCGCACCAAATATCATATAGCATGTGAATATGGATGAAACAACTTTACATGTTGCCTTAAAACAGACAAAAAGACATAAACTATAAAATACATAAACTAGTTTTTTAATTATTTTATAAAGGCTTTGTTTTGGGCTGCAGTATTATGAAATTACTAAAGATCTGTTGTGGATATGAAGGTGCTTTGGGGTGATTTATAACAAAGTTCAAGATGCTTCAATGTTTATGATGACATCTAAAATAAGATGATGTTATTGTTGTGAAATGTTTGTTATTTCATCTGAAATGTAAGCTCTGCGATGTGTCATGGTTTATATGATGCAATAAAAACCTTTGAGTTATGCAATCTGTATTGAATGATCTATTATACGTTTTTATTAAAAAGAGCAAGGTCCACTTCTGTGTGATATACTTGAATCTACAGTAGATCTGAATGAGATTTAAAAAAAAAAGGCAGACAAATATGAATTGAAACATCACATTTTACTCATCATTTACAATGGTACTACCAGTAATAAACATATCCAATATGGCAAAAAACGCATTTCTCTGGCCAAAAATATTTTATATATTTTAAATATATGATAAATGCATTTTGTAGAATGTTATGCTCAACTGAATATATTTTTTTATTTGGAAATATATTTAGTTTTAACCTTTATATGTCAGCATATATTTAAAATGCATTTCAAGGGTAAAATACATTTCTAATTTTACAACCCATATGCCTAAAATATTTTTAATATATGCTCAATACAAGTTAATTTTAAAAAGTATATTTTTGAAGTTAAAAATATATTAAATTTTAACCATTTTAAAACGTTATGTTTACAGGTTCATGAACAAAGTTTTTCTTCCAGTACGTGCAATGTGAATATATTTCCTTGGATTGAAATATATGGAGGGCTAAATATATTTTTAATGCTTTAAAATGTATTTACTTTTAAAACATATTTATAAATATACAAAAAATATCTATATATAAATATCTATATCTATCTATATCTATCTATCTATCTATCTATCTATCTATCTATCTATCTATCTATCTATCTATCTATCTATCTATCTATCTATCTATATATATAAAATAATATATATATATAATATATATATATTCCAAAATATATTTCAGCCAATATATTTTTGGCCATTTTTTGTACATTTTTAAATATATTTTATAATATATCTTTTTTAATATATTTTTAAAAATATAATTATAAGATAAGTCGCATCAAAATTGAATCATAGATTTCACGTTGATTTCAATCATGGCCTTAGTAAATCTGAAAGATATCAAGGTTGTATTTTCATAGAATATTCTTAACACAATTTTACTTAAAAATCAATAAATCACACAAAAAAATACTGTACGTAGATGTTTTTTTACAGATGTTTTTCACTGTTCTGATTTAAATGTGATGATAAAGTGAAGGACTTCTATTTAGTCACATCAGCATCAGAGCGCCCCTGCTGGTGACTCCGCTGTTGCAGGATTATTGCGTCAGACGGGGCTCTTACGACAGTTTATATAGCTTGACGGCAGCTCCTGAAGAAGTCACTTCATGCTGGATTTAGGCTGACGTTTCCCCTCTGTTTCCTAGGTGAGATATTAATATATTCATTGAGACTTTAGGTTTATTAATATATCAGGATAAGGAATTTTAAAAGAGACTATAACTTATATATTTTTCTAAACTTTACCGGCATGCATAGCTTATTTTATAGAGCATGTGTTTAGCCATTAGCTACTTTAGAAGTCTCCAGTCATAAGTCAAGCATTAATTTTAATGTAATTGTAAGGTAAATTATCAAAAGGTCACGTACCAGAGAGCATTAATAAAGTTAAGAATATTCCAACTGCTTTTATTTTTAATAATTTCTATATTTCATATTTTATTTTTATGGTATGATTACGAAAACGTCAAAATAGTGTGGTATAGAAAATGAAAGAAATATTAGTGTCTCGTTTGTCTTATTTGATCACGTGACATAGAGGAAAGTGCCCCAGTCTTGATCTGATAATACTTCTGTGTTCATCTGTCTATTTAAGAGATTGAGGGCTGATAAAGGTTCACACTGTACAACATTGCTGTGAATTATTGCTCTTGATCTAATGTTTTCTCTTAAAAAACCTCCAGATGGACACTCTTTACATCTCTCCCCACCCTGATGACTTCAGGAGTCTGTTGCCATTGATCGCTGCTGAGTACTGCCAATCTTCTCCAAGAGCAGTTCATGAGGAACCTCCAGCTGAGGTTGCCAAATCTCGTCCAGCACTGGTTTTGGCTGGTGCTGGTGGGACGGTGCTCACTGGTGCCAATGCTGTGAGCTGGTACCTGGCTGCAGCGGGTAAACGTACAGGCAGCGACAAGAAACAAGAAAGTCAGGTGTGGCAATGGCTGAGCTTCGCTGACAATGAGTTAACGCCTGTGGCTTGTGCTGTGACGTTCCCTCTGCTTGGGGTCATGGGAGTTGACAAGAAGGTGATTCTGTGTGTTTGTGCTTTAACATGATGTATACAGTATATTGTGTCCCTACTTCTGATGGAGCAGCAGTATCTTAATCCTAAATTACTTCTCTCTGTAGGTTCAGCAGAGTTCCCGGGCAGAGCTGCTACGTGTGCTTAAAGTTTTAGATAAGAACCTAGAAACACGAACGTTTCTGGTCGGGGAGGGCGTAACTCTGGCAGATATGGCTGTTGCTATGGCATCTCTGCTGCCGTTCAAATATGTGAGTGCACATGTATAACCAATTTAACCAGTTTAGTTGTGCTGGTTTGTATTAAATTCTTTAAGAATTGGTGTTAAATAATACGGTTAGCGTGAGAATGATTATAAGAAATCACAGTGTACCTTATTTCTCTAAAAGGCATTGGAACCTGCAGACAGGAAGTCATTGGTGAATGTGACCAGATGGTTTGAGACTTGCGTGAACCAGCCACAGTTCCTGAAGGTGTTGGGTAAAATCTCACTGTGTGAGAAAATGGGCCCAGTGACACCCAAACCCACCACAGCCACCAACACCAGTGCCAACCTTGATGCATCCAGCAATGCACCTGGTAATGGTAAGAATTTGTGTGTGTAAAAAATCTGTGTGTGTAATTGCATCAAATCAATCTCTGATTGATTTGTGTTCATTTGTTGTTTGCTTGTTACTCTCAGGTCCTCCCAAAACGGAGGCTCAGCTGAAGAAAGAGGCCAAGAAGCGTGAAAAGTTAGAGAAGTTTCAACAGAAGAAGGATATGGAAGAGAAAAAGAAGCAGCAACCTCAGACAGAAGTAGAGAGATACTCTCATTTACTGAAGATAAAATAAAATAAAAATGTTTGTCATGCTTCTTATTCTTTTTTTCTCAAATAGAAAAAAGCCAAACCTGAGAAGAAGGAATTGGGTGTGATCTCCTACAACATCCCCACTCCACCCGGAGAGAAAAAAGGTGTGTGTCGGTTGTTTATTTTGTCAGTTTCCTTTGTTTCGAGGTTCCTTGATGCATAGCTGATTATTTTGCATGATCTTTAATGTGTTTAGATGTCTTAAGTCCTCTACCTGATTCATACAGTCCTCAGTATGTGGAAGCTGCCTGGTACCCCTGGTGGGAGAAACAGGGTTTCTTTAAGCCTGAATATGGGGTATGACAAAAATCTATTAAATATTTATCTAGATTTGCCTTAATACAGTAAACACTATACACCCTGCCAATCAAAAGTTTAGGTTCATTTCATTCATGTTTCACATTATTTTGAAATATTTTGAAGAGTACTTAAATGTTTAAATTAGTTTAATCGATTGAATAAAATTTTATTTACAAGAAATAAAAAAGTTTTTGAAAAAGGATTACCAAACAATAAAGAAAATGCAGCCAATAAGAGCCTGGCATATATTTTAAAAAGCATCTCTATGACCTCAAGATGCTGATTAATAAAATGCAAAATATTTTTTTTTCTATGCCAATTTTTTGTTAACATGGTTAACTTTTATTATGCATGTTATTTCATTGTCATGAGTCTACTATTATTTTAAAATGTGAAAAAATATAAGTTGGCCTTTGAATGTTTTATGTACATACAATTGTTTCTCTCCTATAATTAACCAGAGGAAGAGCGTAAGTGAGCCCAACTCGCGTGGAGTGTTTATGATGTGTATTCCCCCACCCAATGTGACCGGATCCCTGCACCTTGGCCATGCCTTAACCAATGCTATTCAGGACACCTTGACCAGATGGTAACTAGTCATGATTATTATGAATAATTAACATGCTTGTTATACAATTTTAGCAGGTACAGTAATAACAGTGTTATACTTATAGTAATTACATTAAGACATTACATTACATAACATAACAAGACCAGATGTAAATTATATGTCATAAATAATGCATGACTGAAGCTGTGTGTTTGCTGTATGATGATGCAGGCACAGGATGAGAGGAGAGACCACACTGTGGAACCCTGGCTGTGATCATGCTGGTATCGCCACACAGGTGGTGGTGGAGAAGAAACTGATGAGAGAGAGACAGATGAGCAGACATGACCTCGGGAGAGAGAACTTCATCCAGGAGGTCTGGAAGTGGAAGAATGAGTGAGTATGAGAAGAGAAGGAAAGGATGTTGATGGATTATTCAGCTTAAAGTAAACGAAAAATGTTTCCTTCTTTTTGGTATTGAACAGAAAGGGAGATCGTATCTACCACCAGCTGAGGAAGCTGGGCTCCTCTCTAGACTGGGACAGAGCTTGTTTCACCATGGATACTGTAAGTACTTTGCATAAAACCCAAAGAGATGCACTGTTGGCAATCATTATGTAGTCAGTTTATTCATTTTTTAGTGATGAAAGCTGGCTGTCTTTAATCGTGTGTAACACTGTCTGCGTGCAGAAACTGTCATTTGCAGTCCAGGAGGCTTTTATACGCATGCACGAGGAGGGCGTGATCTACAGAAGCAAGAGACTGGTCAACTGGTCGTGCACTCTCAACTCGGCCATCTCTGACATAGAGGTACATTTCTATCTGAGCTTTCTTTAAAGGGGACATATCATGAAAATTTAACTTTTTCCATGTTTAAGTGCTATAATCGGGTCCCAAGTGCTTCTATCAACGTAGAAAATGTGAAAAAGTTTAACCCAGTAACTTAGTTTTGGGAAACCATGATCTGCAAGCATGTGAAAAAATAGGTGATAGAAATTTGGCTCCCCCTGTGATGTCAGAAGGGGATAATACCGCCCCTTAATCTGCACTATCCAACCACAACACTGCCATTTAGTGCAGAGATCAGCTCATTTGCATTTAAAGGGACACAACCAAAAGCAGCAGATTTTTGCTCACACCTACAAATTGGCAATTTTAACATGTTATAATAAATTATGTATATGATATTTTCAGCTAAAACTTCACATATGTACTCTGGGGACACCAAAGATTTATTTGTCATCTTAAAAAAGTCTTGTGAAATGTCCTCTTCAACATCAGTTGTTTGAGTCAAAGTTCGGAAGTTATTTTCAAGTGACGAGAACCAGAAAGGCGTAAGTGACATTTTGGGTGAAATTGAGATGTATATAACTAATGAAATCTCTTGATGAGCTGCCAAAGGGACACACATGAATACATAATCATTTTGGAGCTATGAAAGTTTGAAATTAGTACACCAAACCATGGTAATTATTTTGTGTTGCCTGTCATGTATATCACTTACACCCCTCTGGTTCTCACTGCTCGTTTTGCAGTTTTCAGACCCATGTGAAATGAGAGTCAACGTTTATAGTCACAGTTATTTCATCATGAAGATGACAGAATTTTAATGGGGCCATTCATATGTAAAAGTGGAGATGGCAGAAATAGCACCTTCTTCAGAGTTTTTATGATTTTGATATTTTAACTTTTTTGGGTCTGATGAGCTTTACATACCGTTTTATGTTCCAGGTGGATAAAAAGGAGCTGACAGGGCGGACTCTTCTTCCTGTGCCGGGATATAAGGAGAAGGTTGAATTTGGAGTGCTGGTGTCTTTCGCGTATAAAATTGAAGGAACAGGTGAGTGAGATCATATCCATACAAGACATTTTCACAACCATTTGGATTGCTTTATCAGTTAAGCTACAGGAACACTTAAAGGGATACTTCACCGATTTAGCATTCAGCTTTGTATCTGTAGAAACCCGGCAGTATTACTGAATGACCATGTTTCCCTCCCTCATTTCCCCCTGAGAGGAGAGATATCTGCATTTTGGTTCTGCAAAAAAGTCCTCCGATGATGTAATATGACGATTTTTGCATCATCGGAGGACTTTTTTGCAGAACCAAAATGCAGATATCTCTCCTCTAAGGGGGAAATGATGGAGGGAAACATGGTCATTCAGTAATACTGCCGGGTTTCTACAGATACAAAGCTGAATGCTAAATCGGTGAAGTATCCCTTTAAGACTAAATTCTTTAGTGCAGAAATATGATGATTTTAATTAAACAATGATGTTCTCTCACAGATGAGGAGGTTGTGGTGGCCACCACACGTATTGAAACCATGCTTGGAGATACAGCTGTGGCTGTACACCCTAATGACCCCAGATATCAGGTGATACCAAACTTTCCTCTGTAAAGGTTCTGTGTGTCTCGTTGTACGATAAAGATTAACTGACTGAAACATTGAACTCTGTCTGTCCAGCATCTCAAAGGCAAGATGGTTGTTCATCCATTCTCTGATAGAAAGATGCCGGTGGTGTTTGATGACTTTGTGGATATGAACTTTGGAACAGGTAATAATCGGATATTAAGTCTCTTCTGAACAGTAGGATTGAGAAATGCAAAAGATCTGCATCCTACAGTTTTAATATTTCTAATTAGGAATGTGCGTGTAAGGGTTTAAATGACAGTTTTGTTGTACAGGTGCGGTGAAAATCACTCCTGCCCATGACCATAATGATTATGAGGTCGGAGAGAGACATAAACTTCCTTTCATCAACATCCTGGATGAAAATGGCCTCCTCATCAATGTCCCTCCTCCATTCCTGGTACACACACACATATACTTGAATATAAAGTCCTGTTTACAGTTGTATTAATGTCTCGGATTGTCCAATCTCACTGAAAATTTAGACCACGTTGAATGTAGTATTGTACCCTGTTCGCACCAATGTTAGTGCTAACCACTTGCGATCAGATCACCTGAGATGTTAATTCAATAGTGTAAGAAAAATCTAAGCTCATTATGAATCTGTAGTTAATCTGACTTATACCAGAATAAACAATATTTCACATAGTTGATGAACTGTGGGCCTTATTCCAGACTAACAGGATTATATATGAATGATCTGTTGCTGCGGTCTTTTAGGGAATGAAGCGTTTCGAGGCGAGGAAAGCTGTGCTTCAGGCTCTGAAAGACAAAGGCCAGTTTAAGGAGGTCAAAGACAATCCTATGGTGGTGCCTGTGTGCAGGTTAGACACAAACTCTCATTCTTAAGGGGATAGTTCACCCAAAAATGAAAATAACGTCATTAATGACTCGTTCCAAACTCGTAAGACTTCCGTTCATCTTTGTAAACACAGTTTAAGGTGTTTTAGATTTAGTTCGAGAGCTTTCTGACCATCCATTAAAAATATATGTACAGTATTACTGTCCATGTCCAGAAAGGTAAAAAACGAGTCTTACGAGTTTGGAACGACATGTGGGTGAGTGATAAATGACATACATTTTTGGGTGAACTATCCCTTTAATGTATGCTGTTGGTTGAACAGATTGCCCTGACCCAAACTCATGCCATTGGTTAAACTTATCTTACAATTTCTGGTCTGATCAGACACAGAGAGAAATGTCCTGAAAGCACAAAAGGAGTAAATGTGTGTGTTTTTCTCAGCCGTTCTAAGGACATAGTGGAGCCCTTGTTGAAGCCCCAGTGGTACGTGGACTGCAGGGAAATGGGCAAGCAGGCCGCAGATGTCGTCAGAAGTGGAGAACTGAAGATCATCCCCGACCACCACCTCAAGACCTGGTTCAACTGGATGGACAACATCAGGTGACCCATCTATCTTCAGCTGACCTTCTCTCTCCTTGGGTTTGTGGCTTGTGTGTGGTAACAGGGATGTTTTTGGATTTCAGGGACTGGTGCATCTCACGGCAGCTGTGGTGGGGTCACAGGATACCAGCGTACTTCGTAACTGTGAACGATTCATCTGTCAAACCAGGCGAGGTGAGTCGAGATAAAGTCTTTTTAAGGAAATCGCGTCACTGTCCCACCAAGACCTGTCAATCCCTCTCTTAGAGGATTCCATTATTTAACGGTTGGCGATTGGCTCTCTCTACTTGGAGGCAGGACTAGAGCACTGTTGCGATTTCCCACCTTTCATCTTTGGTCGAGATGCCCAGACAGATGTAGAGCTGACTCAGTTGTCAACGTATGACCCGGATACACTAGGATAGTCGGAATTAAGATGTTTCTGTGTGTGTTCAGGATGTGGATGGACATTACTGGGTCAGCGGGAGAACAGAAGAGGAAGCCAGAGATAAAGCAGCCAAACGCTTTAATGTGACTGCAGACAAAATCTCTCTCCGTCAGGGTGGGAATCTCACAGACACAGACTTCATATCTCCTCCTCGTGCATATCAAATATTGATTTTTTTTGTCTGTTGGGGTGCGTTTTAGATGAAGATGTGCTGGACACTTGGTTCTCTTCAGGGATCTTCCCATTCTCCATCTTTGGCTGGCCCAATGAGGTCAGACATTAATTTACACACACTTATCCAGTGTCATGCATGTAGGCTACATTGACTGACTGAATTCAGTGTAATTTCCTGTTCTGCAAATTATACGACCTCTGAAAAACTTTTTTTATTTTTAATACATACGTTTGTCTTGTAGTCAGAAGACCTGAGAGTGTTTTACCCTGGTACTCTTTTGGAGACCGGCCATGATATCCTCTTCTTCTGGGTGGCTCGTATGGTCATGATGGGTCTCAAACTCACAGGAAAACTTCCTTTCAAAGAGGTGGGTGTGTAGATCTTTAGCATTTCTAGGAGTTTTTGCAGCTTCAAACAGATCAGTGAATCAAGTGTAATGTTACATTGTCAGGTGTATCTGCATGCAGTGGTACGGGATGCACATGGCAGGAAAATGAGCAAGTCTCTGGGTAACGTCATTGATCCTTTGGACGTCATCACTGGCATCTCAGTGGAGGTACAGTAGTGCACACCCAGATCTAACATTTATGCTTTTATTGTGTGAAAATTAACAGTGTGTGTGTGTTTGTATGTGTAGGGTCTTCATGCTCAGCTGACAGACAGTAATCTTGATCCACTGGAAATTGAAAAAGCCAAACAAGGACAGGTACATGAAATCTCTTCTGTTATGGCACCATGGGGTAGTAGACACCAACTTGCCGCCAATTCCTAGTACCACAGTAATACAGCTTGTAAAATATTTTGTGTTTTTGTGTATTCTGCAGAAATCTGACTATCCCAATGGAATTCCAGAATGTGGCACTGATGCGCTCAGATTTGCTCTGTGTGCTTACACAAGTCAAGGTAAAAACGGCAATAACCAAAAGCCTATCTTCTTCTTCATTGATCTGATTAGTCTGTAACTGTTAAGGCAACAAATAGGGGCGGTTTCCCAGACAGGGATTAGACTAGTCCTAGACTAAAATAAATGTAAGATCTGTCCAAACTGAAAACAGCTTGCACTGACATATCTTAAAATACATCAGTGGCCTTTGTTTTGCCTGTAATGCACGCCAGTAATGTTTTTAGTAAGGCATATTTGTTAAAACTAGTTATATTTCCTAATTAAATTAAGGCCTAGTTCTCTCTCTGGGAAACCACTCCATAGCGTTCCTCTGATTAGGTATTATTTTTTTTCTCTTAGGCAGAGATATTAATCTGGATGTAAACAGGATTCTGGGATACAGGCATTTCTGTAATAAGCTGTGGAATGCTGTGAAGTTTGCCATGAGGACTCTGGGAGAGGCGTTTGTGCCCTGGGAAAAAGCTCAGGTGAGAGAGACAAACAGCAGAAATAGACAGACAGAAGGAGGATGATGGTGATGGGTGGATGTATAGATGGTTTCAGCGTTAACAACATAAACAGCCTTTGTGGCCCAAACTTAACTTCCGGTAGACTTCTGAATGAATCAATAACAACAAACTCTCTACAGCAAATCATTTATGATAACAAGCTTAATAAATAAAAAGTAAATTAACTTAATTCAAGTGTATCAGCTATATCACCGAGCTAACTTTACTGTGTAAAATTAATGTATACAATGTTAGCTACAGATTGGCTGCCAAACCGTCCTTCACACAGGGGTGATCCAAGGTCGCCATTTGCCCTCGTCTTTGTCGAAAATAATTTTTTTAAGTTTTTCTAAAGTATTTGTTCCAGAGGTCACTTTACCCACTAGCCAGACCATTAAACAAAAACAGACTGGAAGATAACTTCGGTCCAGATGCGTAACAGTGACAACATGTGTGCATCCGATGTAGGGATGGGCACGAGTAATCGATTGACATCTCGACAGTACTCGAATGTGGCATCGGCGATTAACCACGAAAACTATGACCATGTGGGTTTATTTATTTATTATAGATGCATGTGTTATAATACATTTATGTTGTATCAATGCTTAATATTATGTACAGTGTGTCATATAGAAATCGCTTCCGTTTGTATTTATTAACCCTTTAGTTTCACTTCATCAAGCAGCTTTTCCTGTTAAAAACATTTAATTTTCCGAAAATCTAGTATGTATTCATTTTTCTGTCATAGTTTCTTCAAAATTAAGTTTTATTTGAGTTTTTTTATAAAAATATTTTATTTTCACCACTCCTTTTGATTGCCCCACCCCCAGTTAATCGAGTACTCATTTTTCAGACCTATGGACTTATCGAAATGAAAAAAAATGACATAAATGCACATCTAAAAGGACGTGACTTTACAAAACATAACTGTGTGATAGAGTTGTGCCGATGGTTCATACTATTGTGTATCGGCGATCTCACAATGGGGCATATCGTCCAAGAATACTGTGTGACTGTATGTATGGCATTATATTGCGTATGTTTTTTTGGATGGAGTGCCCATCTGTATCTAAATGTTTGATGTTTTTCAGCTGTGTGGCAGTGAGAACGTGTCTGATCGCTGGATTTTGTCCCGGCTGTGTGCGGCGGTAGCTTTGTGTGATGCTGGATTCCAGGCCTACGATTTTCCTGCTATCACAACTGCCATCTACAATTTCTGGCTCTATGAGCTCTGTGACGTCTACCTGGTAATATATATGGCACACCATATCATTTTTATAAGGTTTTTATAAGGTTATCGCAGCCATTAATTATAACTTCTTTAACTTTATGTAGGAGAGTGTGAAGCCAGTGATGAGTAAAACCGATCCAGAGGGACAGAAGGAGGCAGACATCTGCAGGCAGACTCTCTATACCTGTCTAGATGTGGGGCTCCGCCTACTTTCTCCTATCATGCCATTTGTTACAGAGGAACTTTATCAGAGGTTGCCAAGGAGGCGACCTCAGGACAGCCCTCTCAGCATCTGTGTCACATCCTATCCAGACACTACAGAGGTGAGTCACATAGGGGGATAGATTATATCCTCAATGAGGTGCTGGTAACTGAACGTAGGTATGTAGGTTTGAACCCTCACAGTCAATGATCAACACCATTGTGTTTTTGTGGTTGCAGTTCTGTTGGCACAGTGAGGAGATCGACCGTCAGATGGAGTTTGTCATGTCTGTGGTCAGAACCATCCGATCGCTCCGGGCCGATTACAACCTGACCAAAACTCGTGCTGACTGTGAGAAACTACACTACAGTACACACAACTCACTGATCATAACAGAATAAACAGCATCCCTAACACTGACATAACCTAACATATTAACCACAGTCACAATACCTACAAGTTTTAACACTAGTTTTACTTAGACACTTCTTTCTTTTCATTCTGGTTATCTACAGGTTATCTGCAGTGCATAGACTCTGATACAGCTGCTCTGGTCCAGAAATACAGCCTGCAGATCCAGACCCTGTCTTACTCTCAAGCCATTCACCCAGTTGTAGGAGGCGACGGCACTATCCCACAAGGCTGTGCGGTGGCCATCGCCTCAGACAAATGCACTGTTCACCTCATGCTAAAGGTAAAAAAATCTTACCATTGTAGATTTTAATTCTAGCTGTTACAAACAAACATTTACCAAAATGCAAAAATAACTTTAAATAGGAGATGCAGTTAATTTAAATACACTTCTCTAAAAATAATATTGGCACACTTTCAACAGCCAGTTGTTTGGCTTGATGTCAAGAAATTAATTGAGCTTTCTTACAGTCACATTTTAATGAGCTTTCTTTGTGTTGGTTTTTGAATCCATTATACTGTTTCTCCCGATCAGGGTTTGATTGACTTAGAAAAGGAGGTCACTAAACTAACAGCGAAGAGAGGAGAGCTGGAGAAACAGATGGAGAAACTGAAGGAGAAGATGGCTAAGAACGACTACAAGGACAAAGTCCCTGTAAAAGTGCAGGAGGCAGATGCTGAGAAGGTGAGCAGGATGGAGGAAAGCAATTTGTCTGAGAGGGGATGGTCTTAAATTACAGTTGTCTGCAGTTGTTATTTACCAGAAAAGTCTGAGGAAAAGTTTTTTAAAGAATTTTTTTTTTTACAGCTGAGGCAGAATGAGACCGAACTACAGAAAGTGAAGGAAGCCATTGAAAACTTCAGCAAGATGATGTGACGCACCTCGACTTTCATTTGCTCTCTTTAACTTACAAACTTTTACATTCAGATCATTTTGTTTAATGTATGTGTCGGCTCAGTCTACTGAAAAATAATATGGGAAACTTGAATAAACATCAGCTTAAGATTATGTGTTGTGAAATTTCTATTTAATATGAAAGTGTTGTCATACAGGTCATCAGTGGTAACTCTTGATGCAAGGCGTGTCTGAAGCTTGGCCCTGACGCGATCGTCATAGTGACAATTGGCAATCACAGTGGACCACAAAGCAACACAAAAAGCCGGTTTGGTTGCAATACCGATTGCTGGATTAGCTTTAGTGTTACCCATTGCAATAATTAATCTTTCCTCCATTTTCATGCTCCTCTGATCTAGCATAAATGTTATTGGCTAGCATCTGCACTAGGTTATTTACATAAGGCGATCTGATTTGCTGATACCTGTGTTGGAGCTTGTAAAGTTAAGAAATTTAAACTTCTGCAATGAGCAACGCTAGTGATGCGATGCCGACGAACCACAATTCAGTTTGGTAATGCGTGACTTCACCCATTCAAAATAAACAAGAAACGTTAAAGGAAAACACCACCGTTTTTCAATATTTTACTATTTTCTTACCTCAACATAGACGAATAGATACATACCTATCTTTTTTCAGTGCGTGCACTTTTAATCTTTGTACAGCACGTCGTGAATGTGTTAGCATTTAGCCTAGCCGCATTCATTCCTTAAGAACCAAACAGGGATGAATTTAGAAGCCACCAAACACTGTTCAACCATGTTTTTCCTGTTTAAAGACCGTTACACGAGTAGTTACATGAGTAGGTATGGTGGCACAAAATAAAACGTGATTTTTTTAAGCAGATAAACAACGAGAACTATATTGTATGGCAGAAGAGCACTTAGTTTGCAGCACTTCGGCCACAGTAATATTAATGGAAGTAAACTAAATGCTCTTCTGTCATGGAAGTGTTTGGTGGCTTCTAAATCCATCCCTGTTTGGATCCTAAGGAATAAATGGGGCTATGCTAAATGCTAACACATTCACGACGCACTGTACATAGATTAAGTGCATGCATTAAAAAAAGATTGGGATGTATTATGTGTCTAATTTGAGGTAAGAACATGGTAAAATATTGAAAAACAGTGGTGTTTTCCTTTAACACTGACACGCCATGTGAATGTACCTTAGTTGAATCACAAACGGCACTGATTTAAGTTTCAAAAAAACATTTACAATCACACATTGTTTAACTTTTAAATAAAAAACTGACTTAAAGGTTTTATTTCATATGTGACAGAAAATATGGAACACGACCACAAAAAAACAGCATCCCTAATTTAATATTAATATGCAATATAACATTCATGACATTTTACGATACATTTTCATATTCATAATTACAATGCTCACAAAATAGAGGATAAAATGGACAAACATAATCGAAAAGAGATGAGTCCGTATCACTGAAACTAACATCACGATGACAACAAAACGGAGCGTCAACAAATTTCCAACCCTCAACCATTAAATAGGCCATCCAATAATTTAAAAATCTCCTTAAATGTATACAGAAAACAAACTTTTGTCTTAGTCGCAACTTAATGCTTCCCTGCTTTGTTCTTGACTCAAATGTACCGGTGTGTGATTCCCTTTATCCTCTGTTCTCAAGCGCTCTCTTCTGTATCTCATTGGTCGTCTTTCTCTATGGCACAGGTGTCAAACTCAGTTCCTGAAGGGCCGGTGACCTGGAGAGTTTAGATCCAACCAGCTCCAACACACCTGCCCGGACATTTCTAGTAATCCTGAAGACCTTGATTAGCTGGATCAGGTGTGTTTGATTAGGGTCAGAACTAAACTCTGCAGGACACTGACCCTACATGAACTGATTTTGACATCCCTGCTCTATGGTCTCCAAGGACGCTGGAACTCAGTGATGGGTAATGGAGTGCAATGTGTCGTCTCAAAATTTCTCATGTGTTTTCGTGCCTGTGACAGAAAGGAAAAGGTTGGTACCCAGATCGATGACTTACTGTGCTACGATTGACAGATCAGGAAAAACTTCTGAGGTTCTGGAAAATTCTGCAAATTAAGCTAGATAATGCATTCAATCAATTAATCAAAGAATTATGGGCCATTAGGGGCTGGCTAATAAGGTTGTAATGGTTATAATGAAGTGTGTGCGTGCATCTAGTAGCATAGTACTTTCTAGGTCCAAATTTATGTAGCACAGCATGTTTATTTCTAGATACACTTGTTTGTTGTTTCCTAACATACCAGAAATAGAGCGAGCTGTCTTCTCCCCTCCAATGTCATGTCCTCACCTGAAACATAAGAGATGAGATTAGACACCAGGCAGTACTGAAAAAAACAAGAGCTGCCAGCCATACAGATGAGAATCACTGCTGAAACACGAGTCTAAGTCGATGTTTGCACTGTGGGACCTGAGTCACATGAGTTAGTATGTGAATAACACTAGAGACTAGTTAGTTACATGGAGCACGTACCAACACTCCAGGGAAACAGAATCTCCCTCTCTGACTGATAGGACTGCAGCACAGACAAGCACCAATCATCATCCACCTCAAAACTGGTGTACACGGATTCTGAAGAGCAATGGGAAAACATTTTAAAGGGGACATTTCACAAGAATTTTTTTCAAAGTACATGTGTGAAGTTTTAGCTCAAAATACCATATAGATAATTTTTTATAGCATTATAGTAGAATTGACACATTGAAAATGTGCCTTTTTGGGTGTGTCCTTTAAAAATGCAAATAAGCTGATCTCTGCACTAAATTGCAGTGTCATGGCTGGATTTTGCAGATTAAGGGGCGGTATTATCCCCTTCTGACATCACCAGGGGAGCCAAATTTCAATTACCTATTTTTCACATGCTTGCATAGAATGGTTTACCAAAACTAAGTTACTGAGTTGATCTTTTTCACATTTTCTAGGTTGATAGAAACACTGGGGACCCAATTATAGCACTTAAACATGAAAAGTCAGATTTTCATGGTATGTCCCTTTTAACCAATCTTCTTAAACAATTTGTCTCTGAAATTCCGGCTAAGGTCTCATAGTCGAATTATAAAATTATTAGGAGCATCAAAGTTTGCTTTCAACCATGAATTTCACCATGATTTCCATCTTTGACATGACCTTACTCAGTCAATATTAAAGATATCAATGTTATATTTTCACAGAATGTTCTTTACATTATGTAGGATGATTTTGTGTAGCAAACAGTAAATCACAAAAAATAAATGACTATAGCTGGGTTTTCACAGGCAGGGTCACATATAACACTGACTCATAATGACTGTATAATTATTTTAATGGTTAAAATCACACCTCCTTCTATTTGTGTCCCAGCTGCAAGCCAATGCCTCACTGCTCTTATAGATTCATCTGTCATGACCTTAGGATACCTAAAACACATATAGAGAAAGAAATGTGTGTAAACACAGTCAAATCTTATTAAAATCAGATTCACTGATTGGTGTGAAATCAGGTCAGACCTGTACTGGAGTAGTTTGAGCAACAGATCATTTCCTCTGTTGGACATGATGTCTTCTGGACCCCTACGTGTCAGAAAACAGTAATGGCACATTAATAATGTTTTTGACTTGACCGACACTTTTGTTTTTGTGTCTTGGATAACTCACGTGGTTGTGATGATTTCATCTTTAGTTCTTCTGATCAGTAACACAGGGCCCTGGTACCTGAAATTAGAATTTATAGTATTAATGCAATGAAAAGATAAAGAAACCAAGTATATAAGAAACAATTTATAAATCATGGATATTTTTTTCTCTTAAAATAATAGAAAATACCATCAATAATACAAAATAAAGACTAATTAGTAGTTCATTTTAATAATGAGAAGGACTTACTTGCAAAGCTGATCTGCATTATTTAAGTTCACATACTGTCTCACTGTGTGAGTCACCAAAGGTCCTGCAGGAGTCGAAATAGAAGAACATCCATCAGTACATTTGGGTCCTATAACCTTTCAGTCACTTAAGTGGAGATGAAGAAAGCCCAACACTTACTCCAACTGTCTGGCATGACCTTCAGGGCAAGGGGTAAGAGGTCATCAAATGAAGCATCTAGAACCAGACCCTGGATCTCGAGGTATGACATCACAGCCCAGCAGGCTGAAATACAGTAACGTTATTGTGATGTTCGATAGAGAAAAGGTACAGCTGCTGACAGGTACAGAATGAAATCGAATCACTTTTGCCATTCAGTGGTTTTCTGACTTGTGATTGGTCAGGTGGATCTGCCAGATGCTATTGCATATTTGCAGTGTGTGGCTGTTTACCTGTAAATCCTCCTATTGACCAGGCGTACACAACAATGTCGTTCAACTGGAAACCCAGTTTGTTAACGGCAAACTGAATGACAACATCCATCGCGTTGGCCTCATTTTGAGGAAATGGAACTCCCTGATAAAACAAAAGTGCAAATAAATAGTTATAATGATGGTGAGGCAGACTCCATGTGAGAAAGTAAAATGTTCTCCAAAAAAAAACTTAAACCTTTTTATATTTAAGAATTATGTCAAGGTAAGGATCTTTTACTATAAAAATACGCAGCCCATTCAATCAGAATTTAGTAAAAAATTGACATTTCAGACACACAAACAATAGCCAGTGAGGAACAGATGACATAAGCCCTATTCGGACGGTTATTGTTTCTCGTGGGGACATAAGATATTTTCATCATTTACAAGGGGGTAGTTAATGATTTTATAGCTGTCCGAATTCTGAATGTCTGTGTTTTTCGAATGATTTTTTGTTCTTTGTCAAACATCAAGGTTATGTGGTAATTTAATTGCTGTCCAAGTCCAGATCTCTGAGTTTATAAAAGGAGATCAATGTAAAAGTCATTCTGCACTTCCTTTTAGACCACTAAAAAGCACCGTATGTTCACGTGCTTCGCGTTTATTCTGCACCAGAGATGCGTCTTTCTTTGCTAGCATTGACTTTTCATAACTGAAATGATGAGAATTATGGGCACAATCTTTCGAATTATAAACTCACACTTTCACCGTAATTTTATCTTCATCCGAATGCAGGAGCTTTATTGCGTAGGAGGCATGCAAATATATTTTTACAGACATCCTCATGAGAAACAATTACCGTCCGAATAGGGCTATAGTGTGATACTTACTGTACTGCCGCCAAACCCTGGGTGATTCCAACCCAACACTGAATATCCACCTGTACGCAGAAAAGAGTTTAAATAGTGCAGGATTGTTCAAACATAAAACGCAAACACACTGAGACACACAGGTTTACCATCCAGTGGTGTGTTCATGCAGCCGACCTCATAAAACCCTGCGTTTCCCTCACAGCAGATCACCTGTCATAAACACACATTCAATATATTTTACATTCACTCATTCAAGTTGAATTCAATTGTGCACCTGTATAGCTTAGTCACAGAGCATTGCATAAGCAGGTCATGGGTTTAAACACATACTTTCTACAATGTATCTTGCAATGCACTATTTGGACAGAAGCGTCTGCCAGATGCATAAATGTAAAATGTAATTCTTACCAAAGTTTTACCGTTCGGCCCTCCCTCTTTCCTCCGGTCCACAAACATTGTGTCGATCTCATTCCCATCACAAGCCACCAGTTTGTTCCGTTGACCGTCGTACTGAATAGAACCAAGGATTATTTTATGTATACTACGTATATTTAAATGTATATATTTAATATGCGTGTTACCTCTTCTACAAGCCTAGCTAGGCCCTGCTGTAGCATGGGTCTCATGGCCTTCTGCAGCAAACCCACAGAGCCTGGATACAGCATTCTCCGACCGAACGAATGAGCTATCAGATAACTACAGGAAACACATATTATGCATAAGAACCTATTACATGAAACGCTGTGCAGTACAGCCCTGATAGTGTAACTGATTCTAGCTTAGTCGTTTGTTATTTTTGTGTGTGTGTGTGTGTGTATGGTAGGAGTGTTACCTTAAGACGTGGCATGGCAGCGTGCGGACTGAACTCAGCACCGTGTCTGCTGTTCCTCTGTGTTTGGGTTCTGGTTTTAGCAGTGATACACCACCTTTTGACGACTTCCTGCAGACAGAGGAAGTGTGTAAATACATCAGTTACATGTTAGTAATAATAGTTAGTAGGTTATCTAATGATGACATAACAGAGAAAAAGGGCTTCACTTACGGACTACTGACTTCCTTCCAGCTAAAATCTGCAGGCCAGTGTTTGAAGTCAAAGTCGAAGGATGCCAGTTTTTTCTGCAGGGAAAATATCATGAAGGAAACCATGTAATGAGTTAATTACATTTTAAGTAATACTATGAGAAGGGTTCTACAACATACAATTTATTCAGTCTGCCACCATCTTGATTCCAAACCTAAGCTGTCGGGGATGGACATCCAGAGCGCACGCTTTAAACCTATTTTTTTGTATTAGGATGCTGGTCATTCACCCATCAAAACACAGAAAATGTTTTACAAATGTCCACACTAGAAAGAACCTCAGAAAACGTGGATTGTTAAAATTAGAAGAAACACATGACCTTATTTGAGATGAGAATAGCACATTGTGTACATAACTGTTTTGGATATCAGCCTGTTAGCTAATCGCTAATCTCTCATGTTGTAAGCATATTTACTTTTCTTTAAAAAATATAGTGCAACAATACAAACTTGTATGACAACAACTAAGCATACATCTCCAGTTTGTATAGAGTATGTCCCATGTATTTTCTTTGTTATATTTTTTTCAAGACATGAACATTGACTAACATGTGATTGACTTGATAACAAGCTATTTATGTGATAGTTTGTTGTGCAAGTACTTTTAGAGGTAAAACCACTTATGAACCCAAAAGTTGTGTCCAAATGTTATTTAGATCCTGCTTTTGTTGATTCTGGTCAATGTGCTTAAACACCTAATGGAGACGTATTCATGCCTTGCGTTTTTTGTAATCTGTACGGATTGGAGATATGTACTTAGTTATAGGAATATATTAGTGTTTTAAAGAAAAGTAAGCATGCTTATAACATTAGAAATTATTGATTAGCCAACAGGCTCATATCAACACAGATTTTATGTAGACATTTTTTTCAAAATTAAGTCACACGTCCCTTCTTATTTGAACAATCCATGATTTCTGAGGTTCTTTGTCCTGTGGAAATTTGTAAAATGATGTATTTTCTTTGTTTTGATGGCTGAATGACCAGCATCCCAGTAGATTTAAAAAGTGCACGCTCTGGATGTCCCTTCCCTCACTGCCTCGTTTTGGAAACAATATGGCGGCAGGCTGAATCATTCGTATGGCTGCAGTTTCACCTTGTTGCTGGATGTGTTGTTCTTTCTGGTCTCCTCCAGGATGGTGATGAACTGAATGTACTCTGGGTTTCTCCAGCGGCCCAACCCTAAAAATAACAAACTTTATTACAAAAAGTTGTAATAAATCATACAAGGAATTAAACCTATTTCATTACACTTAAAACAATTTAATGAGTTTCAACAGAAATAACACAACCATTCTCACCTCTCAAACAGGCCACTCCCAGGAGACAAACCAGCGCTGTGCCAACATACTGACTGAGAGGAACCAGTTTACTACTGCAGATGTACCCTATAGGAAATACAATTATTATACTGGTTGCATTGTATTGATAATCCTCAACATTCTGGCAGGAGTTTGTTCTAAAGCACTAAAACCAAGAATTCAAATACTGAAAGTTGTTTTGACTTCATCCTATTCTCATTGCTATTGCCTTTATGACATATAAATCTAGTTTATATTAATCAGGATCTCACATCAATATGATATACATACAATATTTATGGTTAATATTAACATTTGCCAGTGCAGACACAATATTATTTGTGGTCAGTAACAAATGACACAACACTGTAAACATTACAATGTGCACAACTTATTTGTGTATAACTTATAAGTAACTTATTTATTACACTACTGCTAATCATTTACATCTACATAATTCAAATATTTTATTATTA
Organism: Paramisgurnus dabryanus; assembly: GCF_030506205.2. Classification (NCBI taxonomy): domain Eukaryota; kingdom Metazoa; phylum Chordata; class Actinopteri; order Cypriniformes; family Cobitidae; genus Paramisgurnus; species Paramisgurnus dabryanus. Next base: position 20,079,725 of record NC_133349.1, read on the forward strand.
CAAATACATAGCACCTTTGGCACATGTTTGTCTGCCTAACACCTACATGTAAATATAATGTAAATGTGACTCTTACCAAACACAAACAATACATACACTCTAAATTCACAAAGATTTTACACCCGAAAAAAGTAAACCCAAAATAACTTAAAGGATTAAAAACCTTTTTTTTTTTTTTTTTTTAAGAAAATTGACTAATCCTTTAAACACAGCATGTCATCTTCTTTCAACACATAAAAATATAAAAATTAACTATTGTTATAGCCATTTAAACTAAAGCTAAAAATATAATACATGCACACCACCAGACATGTCAGCACTTAAAACAGTAAATGAATTGGTTCTGTACTTACATTACATTCAGTATTTCATGCACAGTGATTAAACTACAGAACAGCTTATTTGGACATCAGTATATCTTAGGTCTGCTTAGCAGAAGTACAATAGACCATCTGGACATCTCTGATACCTCTCATGAACCAGACTAAAAATACATAAGCCCTGCTGTGAGTGCATTATGAGCACTCATGTTATATGACACCTGTTTAACATAACAATGCATCTCAACCAATCACACATGCTCATATATATATGCTGAAAGCATGCAGATAAAACAATTGCCTGATATATTATTCATTTATCTGATGCTTTTATCCAAAGTGACTTACAATTGCTATATATGTCAGAGGTTGCACGCCTCTGGAGCAACTAGGGGTTAAGTGTCTTGCTCAGGGACACAATGGTGTGCCACAGTGGATTATTTTTGCAACTTTATTGCACTTGCATACATACAAATAGGTCAGTTGTGTTGGGTGCTGTGCATGATGCCAAGTGTTCAAGAGATTTACCTTTTCTGTAGAGATAGCAGAGGAGCAATGGAGAACTGTAGTATGACAGAGACCACAGTACAGATGCCTGAAAGACAAGATAGGGCAGACAAACGTAAACTGTCAAAAATATCTTGGATGCTTCTGGCAGAGAAAATTTATATAATTTTTTTATATTCCATGTAATAACTTTGTAACAACACTTTACAAATGAATTATCTGTGAGCTTCATTATTTTTCAAAAATTAAAAATGAATGTGCCCCCATGATCTTAAATCAAAAACGCAAATCTTCTCCACTCCTGGAAGCAAGCTCTCTTTTTTTCTCTTTGTTTATGTCAGGGGTGGGGAACCCTGGTCCTGGAGGGCCTCTGTCCTGCAGAATTAAACACACCTAAATAATCAAATTAAAGTCCTCAGGATTACTTGGAAATGAAATTCAGGTGTGTTTGGAACTAAACTCTGCAAGACAGTGGCCCTCCAGGACCAGGGTCCCCCCCTCCTGGTTAATGTCATATGGTATGGCAGGTGGGCAGGGTCCAGGAAAAGATTGGAGCAATTAACAACATGGCCAAAATTAAAACAATCCAATTAGTTCTCGATGGATGAATTCAAGTCCAGCCAGACAATCGCTACTTCCGTTTCAAAGCAACTTTAAAATAATCATAGGGAAATTTATGTAAGAATATTTAAGTGTGTCATTGACAGTGAACACGTACCCAACCGAGGATGCTGTTTGTGTGCCTTTCCAAACCTTGGGGCTGATAATTCCAGCCCTGTGCAAAAAAACATGACTTTTAGTTAGATGCCCCTTTAAAAAATGTCATACAAAATATCATAGAATGTCAAGTTATTGTTTCTATAATAAACCCCTGGTTGCTTGGAATTAACCATTAATTACATTATTACATTGCATTTATTTATTTAGCAAAATTAATAAATTTCAAAATGCCCTACAATTAGCCAACAGTCATAGTACACAAAGCTACATACAAGTAGGAGTTGAAGCTAGAATAAAGAAACAAATAATACGTTGAAAAATTAGATTTATAAACCAGGTTACATCTATTTTTTTCATACTATATAACAGTTAATAAACATTGTGTGATTGTTGAAAACAGAGAGAGGCTGATTATATTAATTCAGTCAGTCATTATTTAATAACTTCAAACAAGACCTAACTTACACATCTGATAAACGAAACAGAAACAAACAATGCATCGATAGAAACATTGCCATAGTTCATAAGTTAATTGTCTTGCATACCGCAGATGTTTAACGTCAGCTCATCTGTCACTCGACCACTACAACTTATGTCACCTAGGTTAGCAGCTAAGTCATCTTTGAATGGATGTGTCTCAAAAACAACTGCGCTCCCAATCTTTCTAGGGCATCGTAAGTTAGGTATTTTCTGAATGTTTATGTCTATCGGAATGTTCTTAACGCTTATATGATGCTTACAAATGCTGTGTAGATAGACAGCCCAGTAAGTTAGGTTATAAGACTGAACCATAATACAGCCCAGGCCAGCACCTTAGAAGATACGCACTTTATACAAGAATCATACTGTCAGACTCTAATTTAAGATGAAGGAGGAATGCGTACCCTTCGACTCGCTCTTCCGTCAGCTCGGGTCTGGTCCGGTGAGCGGTGGATCCGCTGTAAATTGGGCCCGAAAAGGCACCGGAGCCACATCCAGAGTGCCATTCTCACCTCGGTCAGGAACTACGGCGGCTTGCAAGGCTCACACCTACTACAATCGCGAGATTCGCGAATGCGAAAAACGCAAGGCGTATTTTCCTACGTCATCGTGGAAAGTAGGTCGTTACTTTGGTGCAGTTTTGCTTCTCAGTGAAAGAGATATATATAAGGGTTGTGACAATTAATCGGGCAAATGCGCGTTTTCTCAATGAATGAATTTGAATGAATTACGGTGAAATGCAGCCACATCCAAAAGCCAGGGGGCGCTCTCGCTTAGAATCACCATTTGTGCCACAGAAGAACAGGAAATGTCTAAAGGAATATTTATATCGCTGTTCTTCAGATTGTTTCAGGTATTTTCATGATAATAGAGAATATTTTGAATGATTGTGTTTGACGAGTGTTGCTTTTTTAAATACATCGATGCACATCCCTAATATGTTTTTTATTTTTATTTTTTAGTGAAAGAGATATATTAACTTAGACATATTAGGGTAGTTACGGTGATTTTTGTGGGTGTGTTTGATTATAACTAATTTAAAGACGATTACGGATTTGCATACACACATATTGTGTGAGCCAGGGCTGGTTAGTTGCAACATTCGTTTATTACACAAAATATACACAAAAATATTGTCATGCATTGTTTCCGTAAAAATACTACAGTACAGCTGTTCTTACCACAATTCAAAAATTACCATACATCAAAAGCACAAAAAATCCCATACGATCAGAAGAGCTTGTGGGTGGAGCTTTATCTGCAAGCGAGCTCTTGTGCTGTCCTCAACAGGAGAACTCGCAGTCGCAGACGGTAGGTAAATTTTCAACTTAATAAATTAAACGATTTAAATTGATTAAAAATACACATTCATTTATTGATACACAATCTATGAAAATACAGTTGTTTTTGTTGCGTTCTTGTTATTTCCTATAATTTATTTTCAAGATCTGAAGTAAATTATCTTGTAAGGCCAGTGTTATTACAACACAAATAACAATCCGGAAGTTATCAGGAAATTGGGACATGTTTTTACAGTCCATGGTTATATCTCGCAAAAAAGCACATTCATTTTTTCCATGACTTTTGAATTATCACTAAAATAAGCTCTGCGTTTAACAAAAGTAAGAGATCCTTACATGTTTTGTCTAACAACATTATCTTTACAGATGAATACATATTTTATACATTTTGAAGTGTAAATTTGTTTACTAGAAATATAAAAGCCAAATTTTGACTTCAAAATTCATAAAATTGCTCATATGTGAAGACTATCTTGTTGGACAACACGTCTAAGTGTCATAAACTTTTGTTAAACACAGATCTTATTTTTTGCAATAATCCAAAAGTCTATGGGAATGATTAATTGGCTTCTTTGAAAGGGCAACCAGTGTTAATTCCAGGTTAGCCTACAAGTAAGCATCTCTGTTGCACTTTATAACCAGAGGTATAAAGTGCATAATTTGTGTTAAGTAATTCCACAGTCCTAAGTAACAAATAACATCTCACACATTTTATTTGTTGTTTTATTTAATACACAGCTGTTTTGTCCATTGAATGTTTTGAAATAGCTCAGGAACAGCACTGGTTAGATCTGAAATGAAACGGCATACACAGAAGTCAGGAGAACATTAGCTGGGTGACTGATACACAAAAAGCACATGAACTATGACACGCCTGCACCATGTCCCCCGAATGACCTGGAGCCAATCATTCCTCACCTTTCTAATTCTTTATATACATCCATTTCACCCGTTGGCTTTAGAGCCTAGAGAAAAAGAGAAAGGTATGAAGATGAAAAGGACGGAGATGTTTCAGATTTATTGTCTGGCAGAGGTTTGATTTGGTTCTGCAGCGGCTAATATCACTAATGCAAGCGTGACAGTACAGAGAGGTACACACACACAAACACACACGCACACACACACGCACACACATACACCACACACACACACTGTCAGATAGAGACTTGCTTTTTGGAAAACACACACACACACACACACACACACACACACACACACACACACACACACACACACACACACACACACACACACACACACACACACACACACACACACACACACACACACACACACACACACACACACACACACACACACACACACACACACACACACACACACAATTATTCATTGCTCTGCCCAAGAAGGACCACAATAACTCACCATGTAGACTGCGCCTTGGGGAGATGTCTGTTAGAAGAGGGAGAGAAATAAGAAGAAAGAAACTGATTTAATAACAGAGCTGAGACAGATATGCATTGAGAGATAAACACATGGATAAACAGAGAGGTAGAAAGAAGTAGCTGAAAGAAAATCATTTAATAAAACAGAAGAGAAACTGCAAAAAAGAGGCACTGTGTGTTTCAATCACCTGTCTCAAATCATCAGGATTTTCATAGGTGTTTTCCACCTCTCCAGAGTGACAAGACAGTGATTGCTCAACATCTACATAAACAAACACAGGGAATTAGTTCACACCAAACACACATCAATTGTGTTTTGCTATCCGTCCAACACGACGACATTCAGAACTTTGATGGACAGACTGTGGAGTAAAATAACAAATGCAGGGCCTTACTTCGACTGGTGATGCAACAACCCTGTCTCCATAGCAACACCCCAACAGCTACGGCAATCATGGGGATTAGAAAGAGGAGCGATGAGAGGATGGTAACATGGGTTGATGTTGAAACACTGTCTGCTGGGAGGAGTGTGAGAAAACAGCACAAGGAAAACCAGGTTACTTCCACATAATTGAGTGAGAAGTGTGCTAAGATGAGCTAAAATGATGCGCTTACCTGCAGGTGGCAGTGCAGAGCCGGGATAAACTGTTGTACTTGCATAGTCACGACTACAACATGGGCTAACACTGGCTTTAAGGAAAAGTAAATAGAAAGAAATGGTTATCGCTAAAAAAAATTTATGGAAAAAGCACAGTACATTAAACAGTACATTGGTACATTAAACATTATGGACAAACATTAAAAGCATAAGTATGGCAGACAGGCGGTGGACATGAATGAGCATAATAAAAAATGTTGAAAACCTAAATGCATGTATTTGAAAGATGGATAGAGGCATATATGGAGGCAAAAAGGAACTAAAATGAACAAAATATGTTTTTGACTGAATTTTTTGCATATGGTGAGATGATCTCATCCATACAACAGTGAATCTCATTGTTCTGTATCAGTCTGAGTCTCACTGTTTCCACAATTATCACATTACAGTTTAAAGCAACAGAACATTAATATATTTCTTTATCATTTAAATAATTTTCACTTAATGTTTTGACATCTGTTCTATTTCTCCTTTACACCTTACTGCGGGGAGTAGCAATGAATAAGATTCAAAAATGAATAATTTAGCCTGATTCTGTGAACCAGATCAAACAATTTAGTGAAGAGATGAAATGTGAACGACAAGTACAATTCTTCACAATTTTACATTTTTGAATCACCTTCCTCAAAAATATTTTTTTAATTGCTGTCTTAGAGACAACACTATTCCAATACCAGAAACGTGTAGAAAGTCTATTCTGTGCACCCACGTGCCCCAGAGACCCAATATCTGTGTTTTAAATAATCCATTATGATGGAGATGGGTTTCATGAAATTGATTGGTCGGGGACTGGCACTTGATTGAGCTGTGTTATGGTATGTGACCTCACCAGTGACCTACATCATTCCACTAACTTAATGTTCTTGTCATGCATTATAAAAACTGAGTTCAATGAAGCACAACAAAAATGCAGCCTATCACTCAAACAACAAAACAAATCACTCATCACTGTACTGCAGCTTCCACATTGTGAAAAATGTGCTGCTCAAAGAGCTTAAAAAATGAAGACAACAATTTGCATTTAAACTGCATTCATTTACTCTTTAAAAATGATATCATGTATTTTATTATTTTGTGTTACTTTAACTTGACAAATTAAGTTAAACAATTTCCACTTGTTTTTATAAGTTATGTCAACTTATCACAATAAAGTAGGTTGAATTGACTTGTATAATTAAGCTGTTTAAACTTCATGCTGCATTTTTTTTACAGTGAAAATGTTCCTAAATAGATAGACTTAATTTAAAGGGATAGATCACCCAAAGATGAAAATTCAGTCACCATAAATTTCTTTGTTCTAATGAGCAAGGAAGATATTTTGAGCAATGTACCCATACTCTTCGTAAGCCCCATTCACTTCCATATAGGAAAAAAGAATACTATGGAAGTGAATGGGTCTCAAAAACTGTTTGATTACGAACATTGCTCAAAATATATTCATTCATGTTTATAAAAACAAAAACATTTATACAGTTTCGTAACAACACAAGAGTGAGTAAATGATTTATTCATTTTTGGGTAAACCATCCTTTTAAACTTAAAAAGTTATGTTGTCATGACCAAAATTTGCATCATTATTACAATTACTTTTTTAAAGGCGGGGTGCATGATCTCTGAAAGCCAATGTTGACATTTGAAATCACCTAAACAAACACGCCCCAATACCCCAATAGAATCTGGACTTTCTTTTGATAGTCCTGCCCCACACATACGCAACCCAGGCAACGATGTCGGATAGTAGACACGCACCTTACTGCTGATTGGCTACGAGTGTGTTTTGGTACCTGGCCTGACTCCCTTTTCCAAAGTGTTTTTCAAAAACCATGCACTCCGCCTTTAAGTTATATTTTTTGGCAATTTTTGCCTTTATTTAAAAGTGAGTAAGGAGAGGACAGGAAATTATAGGGAGGAAAGCGGAGTATGGAATCGGCAAATGCCCACGAGCCGGGAATCGATCTCGGGTTGCCGAAAGTGCGAAAGCACCACATGTCGTAGCACTGCCCAACACCATTGGCTCCAACACAATTACTTTTTTAGATACTTTTTAGTTACATTTTAAGAATGTATCTATTTAAACCATTGTAAACTTGGTGCTTTTGACATCATTACACAAGCTTACACTTGTGCGTGAACCACTTACCACACATCAGACACCTGCTGCAGGAAACTTGATAAGAGTATTTAACAGAACTGATAATTTTAAGATAGCAGGGTCATTGTTAGTGACAAGACAGCATTGTCCTAGGCCCTGTGATGAGAGGAGGGGGACTACTATTTTATACTACGGTCAACTCATTGGACTCAGAGGTAATGAGGGCCCAAATTTAGCAACTGCCCTAATTAGAGAAACACTTACTGACCTCATAGGACAGCAAGTTACAAAATGTAACAAAATCAACGAGAAATCAAATAAAACTGGCAAAGGGTACAGAGCACTTTTAACACATGTACATTAAAAAACACTCATCTCATACAAACTAAATGTAAATAGCCACAGGATCTAAACTGTATATATTCTTACCTGTACTGGACATCTGAACATTATAGATGTATTTGACTGAGTTTCCATTATTCAGAGTAAGAGTGCAAGCATACTCTCCAGCGGTCTCAGGGGTCACGGGATAAGGTACGGAGGTCGTGATGCGGCCCAATACAGCATTTATTTCCAGACGGCGACTGGGGTTCTGTACATGAGACCACTTTACCACGTCGACCTGAGATCGCTCCGAGTACTCACAGGTCAGTTCCAGGGAAGAGCTTGATGATTTGGTGCAACCTGATGAATGAATAGATGGATAATTAGAGAGCAAAAACAGTCAGTGAAGGGTTAAATGACCTATATTCATTAAGCAAGCAGGTGGAGCCGGTCAGACGTGGTTGACTGTGACTGATGTACAGTGTCTCTTCAAACCCACGGCCATATCAATCCTGATGTAATTGAGCTGAGCCGTTACCACGGTAATGCCACAACCCACAGAGTTGTCAGCGGCAACGAGCAGGTGTAATTGCACATAATGAGATCTGTAATGAGGCCTACTATAATACATTACATTAGAGGAAGAGGTGGGAGATATATAAAGAAAAGAGAGGAAAGTAAAAGGATTGAGCAAGAATAAAGAAGAACTTAAAGTAGAACAAAGGGTGATGAGATTAAAAAGAAGATAAAACTGAAAGTTGAGACACTGATTGATAGACTCCTGCATGCTGATCTGCTGTGATTAATGTAACAGCCAATGCAATAATAAAATACAAGATCAGCGATGCAGGCACATGCATCATTAAAAATCAATGAACATGCTTATGTGCACATCTGATAATGAGTGGCTCTTTGCACGTGGTAGTTGCAGAATGTAAAAAAAATATATTTGTAATGCTTGTAATCACAACTGACTGTGTTTCTCAGTTGTTTATAGTTTAAGGGCATCACCTTTCCAAGATGAAACAACACTGATGGGAAAACAATACTTTTGCGCTATGTAATAATCTCTGTATGGTATGTGCTGTATTATAAAAAAAGTGTTACCATGTAAAACACTCAATTTGCTGCCTTGGCTGTAAACCTTGTCATCCAGAAAGACCTCACATGTATACAATCCTCCATCGTTTAGGGCTGGGCTTAACAGAAAGGTGAAGTTCCCAGCAGCAGCCAGCGAGGTGGGGTCTATCAAATGGAGGTGGGGCATGGACTCGTTAGTGTAGCTCCGCCTCCAGCGGTCAAACTTAAATATTAGTTTTGGTTCATGATGCTCCCAGTAAAGCATCACATAGTCACCCAAGACAGGAGGGCAGGATAGAGTAACCGATGAATGAGAGAGGGCTGCCAAAGACCTTAGGGTTTCTGCAGAGGACATAAGATTGGAGAAATTATAAAGAAATGTAAAATGACCGAATAAAGAGGCTTGAAAGGCTTGAAAAGTGCAAATAGAGGCAAAAGAACATAAAGAGGAAGCCAAAAGAGTGAAATAACAGGCTGTGATACATGAACAATATCATTAATTTGGACTGATCCAGTCCACATGGTAATTCACTATGCTGCTAGTCGCTTCAGATTCTTTGTTCTTGAGACAGTCAAGCGAAAAGAACATCATGAGTCTGAGAGCAAAGTCATATGGGGAGATATCAAGAATGAGAGAGGCATTGAAATGGGGATTATGTTATTAAGCTTACAGAAAGCTCTTCAGAAACATTCTTCTCTCAAATTTAATAACCCCGATTAAACATTTGCTGACACAGACCATGAGAAGAACAAGCCATGTTTGTTTGAAACAAATAAATTAAGTTAATCAAATTGTTTTAGGTGGTTCAATAAAAAAGCATACAGAATAATTTAGTGTAGTATTTAAAAAGGTCTGTCAAGGAGAATGGTTAAGTGTAATTGCTTTGGGTAAATGCAGCACATAGGGTAGGTCCTATTTTACACATAATACTGCAGTAACAATAGAGTCTTTTACCTCGTGTCATATCTTTAAAAGCAAACACCTTCTCTGAAAGAAAGAGTGGGACACAGAGAAAGAGTTAGATTTGCGTTATAATGAGGTTGTGATATTCTCTGTTCTTCACAGGAAGGCTGTACTTCACACCTGTAACTTAATTTCAATGAGATTATTTTTTAAGATTTCAAACTTTACTAAGTTCAAATTGAATGATAATGAGTATAAGGTATATTGTTGACTAAATGTTTTGTTTTCTGAAATATTAGTTTATATGTTTAAATAGCCATAAAGATCTGTTGTGAATTTTTTTTCAAAATCGACCCTTGATGTCACTGGGACAGTAACCTCTTAAAAAAGTACCATTGCACCTATAGAGTATCCCTTATGGAAAAAAAAAATGTTTTTAAATACATTTCAAAATATACAATATATGGCCACAAAATACATTTGCTGCATACTTTTGTCACAAATTAATAAATTACTGTCATTGCATTATCATTACTGCTAAAACGTTTCGAAATATGAAAACTACATTCAAGCTTTCCAAAGATATACTTTGTTAACATTTTTGATTATACTAGAATACAGCATTCTGAATATATAAAATTAATATGCATTCCTGGGGGGGGGGTGTTATGTAAACTGTCACTACATTACTTCTATCATCTGATGACCTTGAAATATGAAAACAACATTTTGAGAGCTTTCCAGTGATATATAGTTTATCAATATTTTTTGGGTTAAGAATAGGGTTTTAGTGTTATAAAGATGCAAAAAAAAAGAAGGCTGTGGGCCCGTGACCTTTTAGAAACGGACACTCACTACGTCATTTCTTTCCCAAAATGGTGATGATATATGACAACTACACTCTTAAAGGTTTCCAATAATATATAGTTTGTCAAAATTTTTAGGTTTAGAATAGGAAGTGTAACAAATATATAATAACAACATTGGGCCACCTGTGGACCCCTGGCATTTTAGAAAATGCAAAACACTGTAGTAAATGAAGGCTCCCGCTGGCGGGACGGTGACGTTTAGCAGGATATAAATGTTAAATAAATCAATTACTCTCCCATTAAAATTTATTTTATAAAATACTGTTGAAATATGTATTCTATAGGCTTATACCTTTCTATCGATAGTTTGCCATGATAAATTAAAATTTACATCGAAATATTGAAATAAACCCAGGTGTCCCGTATACAGGACAGCGACAGTTAAATAAAAATCTTTTTAACTTATATATTCAATAAACTTGTATTTAGCATAATTTAAAATATATTTTGGTAAAGAATACATTTCTTACCGTAAGGGTTGTAATAGGCTTTATGCATAGCTGCACTACTTCCTGAACTTCAGCCAGCTCCTTGTTTCCTGTCTGCCATTATTGGACAAACTGATTAATCCAGCTGTGCCTGACCTCAGTAGTTACAACAACAATAATCAGACACACCTGGATTAATCAGTTTGTCCAATAATGGCAGACAGGAAACAAGGGGCTGGCTGAAGTTCAGGAAGTAGTGCAGCTTGCCCTTGAAATATATTTTAAAATATATGTTGATATAGGTTAAACCTATAAATAATTTGTTTAAATTCAAATATATATTTAATTAAGCCTTACAGTACTTTCTACAAAAACATATTGGCCAGAGAAATGTATTGGTACACACTGGTATGGTACCAAAGGTTTCTAAAGCTGTACCATATTATGACCTTTTAAAAGAGTACTGCCCCAGTGACAGCTTGGGACAATTTTTTGAACATCCATTTTTTTCTATAAGTGTTCAAACTGTGTTATAAATGGTAACATTTTGTGGGCAACATCTATTACTTGTATGCTGTCAAAAGATATCTCCAAATCTCACCGTTCACTGTCACATTGACACTGTGCTCTGAGACATATGTGCCACTGTTACCATGGACACTGATTCTGCAGGTATAGACTCCACTGTCTATACTTGTGATGATAGGCAGCTTGCTGAGCAGACTTCCCGTGGCGCGGGTGATCTCAGTGTATAGCTCTTTGCCCGAGGGAGACACCCACGTTCCCCGAATGTCCACAGAGGGGGGAGACACCTGAGCTGTCAATCTTAAAGTTCTGTCCAACATGACGGGGGGTGTAGGTGTGACTGTTACTAAGACAGAGAGGGAGAAAAGGCTTTCAGATTTCAGGCATATTAAGATTTTAAACATTTTGGTGTGGTATCTTAATAGCTTAAACTCAACCTTTAACCAGGGTGAGCAGAACAGTCTTCTGCTGTTGCTCTCCGTCCCCACGCTCAATCAAACAGTTGTACAGTTCAGGTGTTGCAGCTTTGAAGGTGAGCGAGACATTTGAAGTGATCTCAAAAGTTCTGCCTTCAAACTTCACGCTCATGTGTACGCGTCTCAAGTCAGGGCTGACTTTTGAAATCAGATTTGACCAGCGTTTCCCTCCCACTGACTTCACTTTCCAAGTTAACAATACAGAAGATGCAGGCAGTGAATTGAAGCAGGATAGGGAGATGGATGCACCCTCACGTACCATGATCACACTGTCCCATACATCACCTGAATAAACAGATTTCTTTATGCACAGAAAGTTCATTCTCATGACATTTAAATTATAACATGTCATATAGCATGATTTACATGTGAATTGCTGGATTAGGAAGCAAAGTAGAGCGTTCATGGTAGTTAAATGCAATTATCAGACCTAAATCATTTTTGGCACACTTAGATAAAAGGGATTCATCTTTAAGTACTTTTAGTCCCTATTGCAATAAAAATTGTTTTGTACTTGAAAATGTAACGTTCTTTAACATCATCTACTCTTAAAGGTGCAGTGTGTAATTTTTAGAATGATCTCTTGACAGAAATGCAAAATAATATACAAAACTATATTATCAGGGGTGTATAAAGACCTTTTTATAATGAACCGTTATGTTTTTATTACCTTAGAATGAGGCGTTTTATCTACAAACACAGAGGGTCCCCTTACGTGGAAGTTGCCATTTTGTGCCGCCATGTTTCTACAGAAGCCCTTAACGGAAAAACTTTTTTACTAAGTTGTCTCCGACGATGACATGTTTTTCCGGTGGCAGCTACTGTAGCTTCTCTATGCATCATAAAAGCAAGGGGTGAGCAGTGGACTTAGCCGTTGGTTGCAATTCGCAACCTCACCACTAGACTTCGCTAAAATTTACACACTGCACCTTTAATACATTATACTAGGCAAAAACACAAAGTTTATGTTATAAAAACAATCTTTAAACATACACTGTAAGAAAAAAATTGTCAAAATATGTACCCCAGCTTTTTAAGTACAGCTTAGCACCAAAGAGTTCATACCTCAGAGGTACATACAAGTACTAAAGAGTGCATATTAGTATCTCAAAGGTACATATTGGTACCAAATGTATACATATCTGTGCCTAATGCTACATAGGACCTCTGTAAAAGGTACTGACCCAGTACGGCTAAGGTACAAAGTTAAGTAAAAAAGTTGCCTGTGTACGTTTAAGTAGTTTGAACTTTCTATTTCAAGTTTCTATCATAAATATAAAAACAGATGTTCGTACCTGTAACGAGAGGAGGGATAAAACATATACCAGAAAAAACAAGTATGACGGTAAGAGAATACATCCTTATGGTGGTGCTGGAGAGAAACATATTCAGAATGTCAGTAAAAACAATAATCCTCAGACACAGAAGACTGAATTTAGTGATCCTATGTGTGAGATTATTAAATGCTTGTGTGTGCATCTTTTCTGCATTCAACTTCATGGACGGGGCAGGAAAAAGCCTGACCGTGGGGGTTGGGTACAGTCGTGTGACAGAAACTGATAAACACAATAAATGTCAACTCACTCACAGAACGGAAGCAGAATTTTAAAATACTGAGGCAGATAAAACAGAAAACAAATTAATATATATGTACAGTAGCCTTAAAATTATGGTCTGTGTGTTTATCTGTCTGCAGTCATTGAATATATAGCCTTGCAATGTGTTCACAAGGATCATATGGGTACACTCTAAAAAATATTGGGTTGTTTTTAACCCCGGGCTAGGTAACTATAGGACAGAACACATTTCTGGGTTAAAGTGACCCAAATAATGGGTTGTTTTAACCCAACTGCTGGGTTGTTTCAACATAGATGATTAACAATAAACAACCCATTATTTGGGTCATTTTAACCCAGAAATGTGTTCTGTCCTATAGTTACCCAGCCCTGGGTTCAATATTTTTTAGAGTGAAAACAATTGCCTTTCAAGTACCTAAGTTGACCAGATTTTAAAAATGCAAAGCAGGGACATTTCCTAGTTCAGTGGTTCTCAACTCAGAACATTTTAGATGTCTCCATATATAAAACACCTGATTCAGTTCATCAGCTTGTAAGTGTGTTAATAAAGGAAAACACTGCGTCCCAAACCGCCTACTTTTATACTATATAGTAGGCAAAGAGTTCGAGAAGAAGTGCTTTTCGCCTACTATATAGTATGGAATTATGCGGTTTGGGACGTAACGAAAGTTTCAAACAATCTGGAAGGAGCCTAATGAGTGGAATCAGGTGTTTCATATAAGAAGATATCTAAAACATTCTGGGAGGGGGGGGGCGAGGACTGGAGTAGAGAACCACTGTTCTAGTTCAATGATCAAAATATCCTAAACATTTTATTTGTTATTCTCTATAAATTAAAAAACCGGGACAAAGCATTTTTGAATGTTTTAGTCTTTTTTATTGTTGTGGGTTTTTGGAGGACAGAACACAAAAAATGGAGACGTCGGGTCACGTTCCTTATATTGAACTTTCTACTATAGGAAGTGTGTGTGTGTGTGTGTGTGTGTGTGTGTGTGTGTGTGTGTGTGTGTGTGTGTGTGTGTGTGTGTGTGAAGGAGGGAGAGTAGATAAGTAAAATGAATTAAGAAATGTAATCAGAAATAGTCTTTAGCTTCTGGCTAAATGTCTTTACATTCCTGTAAATGTCTTTAATTAAAGCTAACAGACTTATCAGCACCTCCAAGTCCCATTACCAGCTCAGCTCTTAATTACCTTCCTGCAAAAGAATGAGAAAGAGTCTATAAGAAGGGAGATAAAAGTGAATGAAGAAAAGTGAAATGGAGAAAGGGTTGACAGGATAAGTGAGCAGGGAAAGAGAAACATCACAGAGAACAAACTAGGGCAAAGCAACTGATGAAAGTCATAGTACCGCACGTGACATCCTGCCTGCGTGCAAAATCAGATAGTGAGAATGCATGAAGAGATAGATGCTTTAGTTATAATTTAATGGGGTGGCAGAAGTGACACTGAATGGGATTACTGAGATAGAGTCAAGCACTTCTGGCCATTAGTACAGGCCTAGCTGGACTTTCAGCAATCATAACCGATCTCACTCAGACAGTATTGTTCAATGTAAATGCATTTTGTATCCGGAAATGCAACTTACCATATCTTCCAGGAAAAAACAATGTTCATTTGGAGATGCAGTTGTAAGGGAAATGTACTGTGCTGATGTTGTCTACTTTATTACAAGTGTCTTTACTGGGGCAGAGGGGTCCATTAAAGTGTTTAAGTGTTTCACATGACTTCTAGCTGTAGTTTATGATAGCACCAGCAGGTGGAGCCCTGGAGCTGCTTGCGGTCATATGAATGTTTACTCAAAACTTATAACTTCCCTAAAATACATTTGAGAGGCTTTTTGGCATCTCAGTGAAGCTCATTATGCTAAATGAATTTATTTCCGAGCCTAAATTGGAAAAAAAAACCTGCATATAGCAGAGTGCATTTTCACTGAAACACCACAGTTACTGAGCTGTTAAATAGTTTCAGTGTAATTTAAGCCTTTTCACAATATCTACTTCAGGCAAAATATATAGCTTAACACACACACACACACACACAAAAAAAATATTATATATATATATTATAGGCTCACGTGCTTTACACTGCAAAAGTATTTGATTTTTTTATTAGGTACTTAATAATGAGATTATTTATTGTTTTACTTTGAGCATGATGATGCAGTAGTTAGTACACACATAATTTCTAATCTGGGGACTCAATAATTTATTACAGACTCCAGGTCCATCAAAAATACAACACTACAAACAAATACAACAGTATCAAATAAAAACACATAAAAATATGGAAATTATAATTTAAATATTAAAAAGGAAATTAAAACAATGCTTCCGCATACAGGGGTGTATTCCAGAAAGCTGGTTATGTGGCTTACCCGGGTAAGTTTAGGAGTAAGTAAGCGGATAACCTCTGCTTTCGGTTCCAAAAACGGAGGTAACTTTCGGGTTATGTAAGTAACCATAGCAACTGACTCTCTGAAGATAACCTGCTCCGGAGCAGGTTATGTTGCAAGGTAAGTTCATTTTAGTTAATAAAACGAGGCTCCGGAGGAAGTCTGCGCATGCGTGTACTTATGACGAGCGTACAGCGGGCGTGGAAGCATATATTTTGCATAATTTTACAATGTTAAAGCATTTATTTTATTTTATTGCATTTACAGTCGCGAATATTTATTGCTGTCTTAAAAAAATGTGTGTTATGAATTTTTTTTAAAGAAACTATTTTTTAATAACATGGATTGATATTTGTGATTGGACTAATTACTATAAATGTAATTATTAATTAAATTTTATTAAAAATGTATTCATATTTGTGTTCAGACTAAATACTATACATTTAATTATGTTCATTATTAATATATCTCCAAATATCAGTGGATGTATGAAACACAATTCCATCAGTTAATTAATGTTAACAATAAAGTACATTTCCATATCAATTTTGTCAATTCATAAATAACCTCATCTTTCGCTTACTAGATAATTTGAGATTAATCTAAAGTTATAATAAATGTGTGTGCAAATACATTGTCATTAATGAATCTTAACCTATGTTACTTAAGTGACAATGTGACAATGTTACAGTAAATGGGTATAACAAATAGAAACACATGATGCCTATCATAATAATAATTACTGAGGGACAGAAGTTACCCCTGGCTGCAGTCTCTGATAGGCATGTGCATCTGACCTGGCCCACAGAATGACACCCATGAAGCAAAGGCATGATTTAACACTGATCAGAATGACACAGGTGAAGCACAGACTTCATTAGATGAAACACCATTGAATCACAGACATGGCATAGTGGTCAGAGATTTTCTATTATCAGTTAGAATCATGTACACAATGAAATGAAATTATAAATATATATTTCATAGTATAATATTTATTTCTTAAACATGCAGATCCTTAGCCCTCTCTCTACATTTGATCTATAGTTGGTGTTTTTCTAAATCACCTTTATTTCTTTAAAATGGGCCTTTTGTAGCTGCTCTCCAGAGCTATCATTTTTGAGCAAAGGGAAATTGAGATATTTGCATATATTAGATGATAAAGGACATATTAGAACATGTTACTATTGACACTAATGTAACATTTATATTCTCCACTTCTGTCACAGCAGATCCTAATGGTCCAATGCAAATGAAGTGTAATGAAAAGCATTACAGTGTAGTGTAATGAAAAGCATTACACAACATTATTGAAAATCTGTAAGGAGTGTAAGGAAGCTTTACAAATAAAAGAGGGTGCATAAATCTATCAGCTATCAGTAAATGTTAAAAAAGATGGTGACACAGTGTCATACAAGGAAAGTCCTAAAACTAAACAGGGTCACCAAAAGGAGCAGAAGTAAAATAAGTACAATATAGTGAATATTATCATAATGCATTTTATGCCTACACAATACAATCATATCTACAAAAAAACCCTTTAAATAAGCCTTATGACAGATTTGCACTTTATGTGCCACAACCCTTGTGAAATTAACCATGGTTTTATTGGTGTGTAGTTGTAGTAACCATGTTTTTTTTTTTGGTGCGTTGATTACTATCAGCAGAACCATGGTTTTACTACACTAACCATGGTTTAAGTATGTTTTTTGAAAACCATGGTTATTTTGTGGTTACCATGGTTTTACTGTAACCATGTTTTTTACTGTAGTTAAACCATTGTTACTTTTCACAAGGGAAAAGATATTCATAATTCATATGTTTACAATCATATATAAAATCTATGATTATTTTTACTATATTAATTATTTTAGATTGTTTTAGATTATTTTAAATAATATTGTGTGTATTTTCGTTGAGACACATACAATATTGGACTTAAATGGGGTAAAATAGGTTCGTATTAATTATTTAATTAATTAATTTTATCTGTTTTGTAATCACGCACTTCTAAGTCGATTATAAAACGTTGATTTTGCCAGAAAGTGTTGGTTTATAATGTTATTTCTCATTTAAAAACTTTTAAGTTCTCTGACGTTTCCATGGTGACTCGTGAAATCTGCGATCCATTGACAATGCCTTTATGTTGTTACCGTGAGCGCGCTTTAACTCTGGGTTACTTTCAGCGAGTTGATTGAACTAACTCTTAAACTGTGTTTTGGAACCGACATACCCCGAGTAAGCAAGTTTGGGGTTGATCAACCCAAAGTTCGGGGTTAATCTGATGGTAAGTTAACCCTGCTTTCTGGAATACACCCCAGGACTGATACAGCGGACCCTCAGAAAACATTGGGTCAGACAGCACCTTAATAATGATAGTGACGTATCCACCCTACAAGTAAATTTATATATCAAGTTCCCCATTAGAGCTGGAAAGGATTGTACTAATTAATTTAAAACTGTTAAAGTAGTGGTCAAAACCCTACTGGACGATGGAAAGTACCCGAGCAACTTGTGAATTTAGGTGTTTTAAACCAGCGTGATGTCAATATGACATCACGCGATTCTGTCCAATCAGCGCACTGCTTTCTCCGATAGAGTTTCAACAGAGTACAATCCCAGAGCGGCGACAGGTTTGAGACTCAACCGTCTGCGGAGCCTCCAACTCATTTACAGGATATTTATTCACTTGTAGGACGTTTCCTACTTGTCATCCGGACCCTCGGGGCAGTTTCGAAGGACTTTATACGATTTAAAGGGAATTTTGAACCGAGATTGTATGTTAGTTTGAGAGGCACGCGCTGAATAGAGAAAGGCGCATCTTATTTATAAGTTTCAGTGCTTAACTTACCGATCGAAGGAAACCAGAATAAACGCTTGACAGTTTTGATCTACGGTGATTATCAGTGGACTGTTTTGTCAGATTTTTGTGGCCTTTAGCTGATTTAATTCATCAAGCGGACAACAGACGCATTAATCAAAGTGGACCGTCCACCCTTTCCCCTGATGAACATGTCAAGAATGTTAGGCGCACTCTTTCTCCTTATTCTTCAAGGTAAGATCATATATTAGTTAACCAGTTATAGCTGTGACAAACTGTTAGAGTTAATGAATCACCCGGTTTTCTTTCGGTTTCAATCTATTATATTTAACCAATGAGCTGGCGCAACTCGGTATCATGTCAGAAATTTCCTACTGTGTATTTCTTCCCAATAGTGTGTGCGCTCCTCTCACACGCTTCTTCAATGACTGTATTTGTCCTCTATTTGTCCTTTAAACAGATTGGTGTTAGCTGTTAACTTACGTATAATAACTTTAAATGTTCATATGTTTTATAGACATATAGATTGCATAAGTTTGGTTTCGGTCAGCGCCATTTTCTCTCTAGGTGTGGCATTGGCATGTTTTTCCTGGTAGGTGTTTGCAGGTGTGTTTGTTTGCGAAACTAGATGCACTATCATTGCGTCCTTCAATGCCCTCTCCCTTCTACCACATTTTTCTCTCGGTCCTCCTCACGTCCCTTGGCGTCTCTCCCCCCCCCCCCCCCACTCTTTCAAATCACATCCAATTATTTCCAGCTGAAATGACACGAATAAATGAACGTAAATCGATCTCGCGCGACAAAAGCAACAGGGTGTTGCCGACGTTAATTTTGTGGTGTAAGTTTCCGCTTGGTGTATCGTTTCAGGGTTTCATTTGAACGTGTATAAATCACTCTCACATTTTATTTGTTGAGTTTATTTAATTAATCAATATGGACAAAAGTGCATTATTCGTATCTCGGGACTGCACACATCGGTTAATTAGGGTTACGTCACTGCTTTTTCTGTCGTCATAATTTACCTTTCGTCTCATGCAGTATACCGTTCGGCTAGTCTTTTATGACAGGTTGTCTAGTACAGTTGTGTCTCCGTTTGCAGCTTTACTCTTCGGTTTATCGTTTAATAATTCAGTGGCTGTGTCACGGTTCGCAGGTGCACTACACCTGACTGCGAGCGCGAGCGGAACTGGTGTTGAGTGTCAAGAGAAAAAAGTGGTGTGTTAATGTCCAACCGAGCGCCTGTAATATTGTTACTTAGATCTTTATTAATTTCTTTATGAACCCACAATCCTTGTAGCCAAACGATTATCCATTTGTTACGTAAAAATTAGTACGACGTACTTCAGAAGTTAGTGACGTCACACGACGCAGCTCTTAATCTTAATCGCTTGCATCATAATTTATAAACGACATTCACTCCTTTAACTTATTCATAGGCTGGGCCATCTTCTGCCTGGGCCCATTTCACAGTACATCAGCAGCACTTCAGAAGGAAAAACTGGAATATCGAAACAAAGGATTTGTTTTATTTATGAACCGAGCAGTGGAAGAATGGGTCATGATTGTTTAGTTTAACGCAACAGTATAAACAGTCCTTGTGTTTTCTCTTTTACCTTCTACCTCGCATCCGTTTACTTGGGTGTCCTGGGAGCTTTTGCCTTTATTCGCAGCAGCTGTGGAATATTTTAAGGGTCAAAGCATTGTTTTGTGCCCCTGGAGAGACTTCCCTTACTGTTTTCCTAATAAAAACACTTAAACACATTGAAGTTTGGGTTTATTTTATTAACGCCAGGATTGTTTTTTAAATGAAAAGATTCACAGACAGGAAGCAGGTTTAAATGTTTTTATCTTTTTATAAAACTCAATCCAGTTTCTCTTTTGTTGGCAGCACCATGCAGAAACCAGGAGCAGAAAACAGCTAGTGATTGTGTTATAATACCCTCCTAGTGAACACGGGTCAAAAAATGCTCGAACCCGTTGCCATAGAGATGCTGTATTTTTATTAAAATCCAGGGTTAGGGGGGCCGACTGTAGCGGCGTCTCTGACTGAATGCATCAAGTGTGTGTTTGTGTTGGAGTGAGGGAGGAGGAGGGGTGGTTCAAAATGTTAGGCTGCTCCGATGATCGAGAGGTGGGGGCTAGACTGACCTTATTCTTAACTGTGTGAGCCCAGCAGTTACAAACACAAATTAACAAACACACACGGCGATTGCGACAGTCCTAGCTCGCTTGCATGCAGAGCTGGGTTAAATAAATGGTGAGTAAATGGGTGGGAGAGTTTCATCATGCAAGATTGTCCACACGGTTTACGTCTTAAGTGCGCACACATTCTAGGGAGGATGCATTCTTCGATCTTCTCCTGGTTTCCTTCCTCTCTTTCGACGTCCTCTGGCGTCTCTGGTTGTCCTTATCCATTTGCTTTTGTTTGAGAGATGATTGTCATTGGTGTATTCAAATCCCCCCCACCTCACCGTGACCTCAAGGCCACTCTGTTTATTAGCATCAGAGTAAGAATGTGGGAGGGGTGTAGCGAAACACTTGAGAAACAGAAAGGCTGTGGAAAGACCTGGTTTAGAGGATAGTTCACCCAAAATGAAATTTCTGTTAGTTTTAAACTCTGTGGGGTGCTTTCCCGGACAGGGATTATCTTAAGGCAGGACTAGACTTTAGTTTATTTAGGAAATATAACTAGTTATAACAAACATGCCTTACTAAAACATTACTTGTGTGCATTTTGAGGCAAAACAAAGGGCATTCATGTATTTTAAGATATGTCAGTGCATGTTGTTTTCAGTTTGGACAGCTCTTACTGTACATTTATTTTAGTCTAAAACTAGTCTAATCCCTGTCTGGGAAACTGCCCCTGTATGCGTACCATGAAATGTTTATAGGCTCTGTTGGTTTCTTATGTATTTCGATAAGTTGGTTGAACCATTTCTTTACAAAATTGTACAGTAAGACAATGTACCATGTATCTGTTACTTATTTGTATATGTAAAGATTTCCTCCTAAACCACGTTGGTTAAATGTTGTTCAAAGGCTGTAATTGTGGATCTGTCATTCAAGTTGGGTGTAAGATAAGGCTAGATGAACGCAGAGGGATTTGTGGACGGAGGGGGGGTGGTGCTCCACAATCTATCCTTATTGTGACTTCCTGCTCATTTTAATTTATTTAATATGGTTACCTATATTATTGCCTGTATTATGCCTATACACATTCAACTAATAATCATAGTAAGCCTGATAATCATAAATTAACTCTGTTATCTCTTACATAATCTCAGGCAAATTATTTCCGTGTGCAAATGAAAAACGGCGCCGTGTAATTCAGTGACATAGGTGGCATTTCCTTGATTGATGTTTCAGTATACAAGGTTTTAAACATTTGCAAATTACACGAGCTAGTAACTATGTGGTTGTCGCTGTTATTATCATAGAAAAAGACGACACAGAAACGAACTGTGAAGATGTTGCTTTGGCTGCTCTGAAGTCTGTTTTCTCTGAACTAATGTTTTGGTAGTAGGGTTGTTGCAGTGACAGAATTTTCCCACTGGTTAATCAGCGCTTGACAAACCCGGTGATACCGGTTTCACTGGGTGGGAGGGGCTTATAAATGCACAGAAGTGCACATTTTACTTTCACTTTTGAATTAGATGCAACTGTTGTTTAAATCCAGCGCTTGTGTACGCTGCGTTAAATCGCGTATGAATTTGCGTGCAAATGCGAGTGCAACAGCTGGTTTAAGTGCTTGAATCAATGTGCGCAGGTACTTCTGACAGAAAACCCGCCAGTCCCAAGCAGAGCAACCGGCTATTCCTCCATAAAGCGCTGCTTGAATGATAGGTTTATTATTATTCTTATGTATCTTATAACATAAACGAGTAAGCACGCGGCTTCTGCCATCGTCTGCTCACCGCAGTCTGACAGGAATAAATGAAATTTATCATTTATTCGCTGCTCTGTGATGACGCGCGTTCAGCTCCGCTGAATTCAGCAGACACATTCAGTTGTAAGTGTTTGCTCTCTCTAATGAAACTAAATTATTTAATTACAAGAAAATATCAAAACGACGGTGAAAGACGGTGTCGCGGTGGGCAAGTGATCTAACCGGTGAGAGGCTGAAGCACCGGTAATCACCGTTTCACAGACTATCGCAACAAGCCTATTTGGTAGGAATGAAAATTAACTTTGTATGTTTCTCTGGAATCAGCCAGCAAAAAAACGTCTAGGCTATATTTCGGATTGGTTGCTGGCGTTTTGCCGCTGCTTGCCACTGAACCGCATCATATCTCATTACCATAAAGTTGAGCTTCTTTCAACTTTCTGATTGGTGCTCTGGTCACTCAAAACTCCCAAAACGTGACGCCAATGGATTTTACGCTCCTTGCAGCTGAGTGAAGCCAGCTTACATTGTAAATGAATGACTTTCGTTAACTTTTGAAGCTCAAGTCTGCGGCGGTGTGAACTAGGGCTGTCAAAATTGCTCAAAAATGACGTTCGAATATTCTCCCTAAAAAACCCACGAATATTCGAACTATTCGAATATCTGGTTGCCCATTTTTTCAACGACGTTAACAACGTTTAACGACGCATTACTTCAATAACAGGACAAATTAATATAAAGAGACATAACTACTTCTATAGGTAGTCTATTTAAGTTTAAACATATTTGACAACGTATATTACATACACAAAACAAGTAAATTAAGAGACATCAAAATGATATGGTACCTCGGTTACATTGCTTGACAAAACTCCCTGATGCCTGCTCCATCCACGACACTGATCGGTCTCATGTCCTTACAAATGAACGAAATTAATTTCTCCGTTATGACCTCTTGTTGTGTTGCAGACAAATAGCTTGTGGCGGGCGATGCAAAGTAAGTGTTAAGACGTGACTGTTTAGCTGGAGTTCCACAATTGTGGTCTTGTACACACTGCAAACTTTCAGGAGTGACAACCGCATTTAAATGTGAAAATATGATGATTGACACGTAGATAACCATAGCAACGGTCTGCCGTCTCACATGCTTATCACTCACAGCTTTGATGAAAATAATTTAACAGCATTATGTTTTGCAATAAACCTCCGTCGTGTCATTGTGTATTGTACGCATTTGTGAGGCTGCGCGCGCTCTTGCAGTGTTGCCAGGTCCTCGTCTTTTTTGTACTCACATACCATTTTAGCGCTTAACCGTTTATGGCTTTTGGCTCATGAAGCGATCAAGTTTTTGGTGTTGTTAAAATGTGACGGTGCCTGTCCCAATATTTTGATCTTTGAGG
Source organism: Paramisgurnus dabryanus (assembly GCF_030506205.2). NCBI lineage: Eukaryota > Metazoa > Chordata > Actinopteri > Cypriniformes > Cobitidae > Paramisgurnus > Paramisgurnus dabryanus. The sequence goes on from NC_133349.1 coordinate 20,103,888, forward strand.
TAAAGCGTTTGGATTTATTTTGGTTTATTATTGGATTTTTCTTGTTCGCTGTTTTTTAGTGCAAGATCTGGCAACACTAGCCAGCAAACGCTTGTGCCTCTGTCATTCTTTGTACCGCGCATACAGAAGACTTTTCCCCCTTGTAATAATTTATTTCTTCAGAAGAGAGACCTGTCATGTCCATGATGCACGTTTAAACACTTTATTAACTAGTTGTTCATTTCGGTTATGTAGGCTACACACTATGCAAAGTTTCTGTAAACGCGGTTGTCACTGCAGTTTGCGGGAGTTAATGCGGTTGTAGAATGCGATTGTCAGTCCCGTAAATTACTTTCAATTTCTGCCATCTTCCATGCAAGACACGTCAACTTTTAACAGTGACAGACAGTGTGACTACTGTGATCTGTTCTTGAACCAGGCGCATTAGTGCGCCCAATTACAAAGCAGACAGCCACGCCTCTACTACCGCGGGCTTTAAATAAAAGAAAATAATTTATTCGAATATTAATTTTCATATTCGAAATTCGTTTTTTTTTACTATTCGAATATATATTCGAATTTAGAATATTCGTTGACAGCCCTAGTGTGAACATACAGTAAGAAAACAAATTCTTTCTGAGGGGCCATGCCAACTTTGCCCCCCCCAGTGGCGTCGGGCTTGACAGAGTGTCAAAGCTTTTAACACTTGTGGTGGGTTTGACACGCTGCTCTGGGAATGCACTTTGCTCAAATCAGTTATTGCCCTTATAATTAACATTAACCTGCACTAATATAGACACTGGAGAGTTTTCTGCCATCTTCCGTATAATATTCATGGCCAAATATACGCCAACGGGGTCAGGTATGCAATCTGAAAAGACAAACAGTTAAAGAGTGACAGGTGAAATATGGAAAGCAACTCGGTTTATGTTCAGGGCCTTTTTAAGAATCACTTTCACTCCTCGTATTCTTTTGAAAATTCACAAAAAATGAATCTCGCCTGGTCCTCCAAGCACTTAGATGACAAGGCTCTTTAAAGCATCTCTCTGTTTCTGGTTGCCTCGTTCTATTCTTGTCACTTTCTCTCTCGAGCCTCACTGCTTCAGCAGATGTCAGATCTCAGAATGCTTTTATGGTTTTAGGGATTCATGGGGTTGACATGTCCACTTAATTGGTCCTCATATTTTAGTCTTTTGCCTGGTGATGGAAAGACAACCAGCGAAGTGCCTCCAACAAGCTGGTGTGAAGTGAAACAAAAGTGCCACGGAAGGAAGAGAAAATGGGCTTCTCCTGCAGCTGTGGTTTACAGTCTACTTCAAAAGTGCCATGTGATATTGTGGTGAAATTGCTTCCATTTTACAACTGAATTTGAGATTCTTATGTCGTTCCTGCATGTATCACAACCCATGCCGGCAGAGTTTGTCCTCTATTTTGTTGCATGCTGGTAGATCAGTGACCCTCCAGGGGCCAGTAGCCAGTTGGTCCGAATAAAGGTATGCGGTTGCCAGATTGATGTGGGAATGCTGAGGGTTGCCAGATTCTTAGAGTAGGTCATGCATACTCAGGGAAGATGACTAAACATCCTTCCCTCTTCTGAAAAGAAGCCAAAAGACATAAAGAGGAATAGGACATGATGAGCTGTCAGCCCCTCCAGACAAAATGTCATCCAGTTCGTTTTATGATTAACATTGCTACCCTGATGGTTTTTGGGATAAATTAATTGGCACTATATAATAACTCAGCCTCATCATGGCCTTGACAGAAAGAGCATCTAATAAATTGGTTTCTTGAAGATTTTTGTCTTCATTTTACAGCAAGTAAGGATGTAAAAAAGTCTAAAAAATATTCGATTTTAAAGAGGAAAGAAGAAGCTATTTTTAAAAGGTTCACAGGGTGAAAGGAGTTTTCATTCCCAAAGATTTTAAAAGCTCACTCGTGCTGTCTCATGAATTTAGCATGCCGGTGGTTTCAGGGACTCGGCTGCTCGCTGTGAGCCGTGACATTGCCGCAGCCTCACACACTGGGCACAGCGGAGTGAAGATAGACGGTGATGGGTAAAAGGACCAGCGTGGCTGGAGATGTGGTACCTTCAAATAACAGCATAAGCTTGACTTGAATACCACTGCAGAGAGTTGGATTTTATTATGACTAATGCTTTTGAGTCTCTGTCCAACTGTACCACGCTTTTATAATCAATGAACACACACACCCTGTTATGTTTTTCCGATTGACCGCAATATAGAGAGATGTATTTTATTATATCATTATGCTACATGTTGTACTCTGAGGATATGTCTATGATGCGTGGACATTTTCTGTGTTTAATGAGACTCATGCTCAGTGACCTTCATTGCAAATCAGGTAGTCAGCACCTTTAAAAAGAAAGGTGATCTTCCTCTTATTAGCCTTGGTTTCTCTTTCTCTCTCTCTCCTTTTATGAAGTGACTGCAATAATATTTAGAAGATTGTCTTCCCTCCCTTTTCCCTGTCCTTAGTGTGTCCATCTGCAGTCGGCTAGTCAGAGGCAGACATGGAAGCTAGGCTTTACTTTATTGATCCTGTATCGATCAGCAAGGCCAGCGATGCCCTTGTGAGTCGACACAGCTTATTGAAGACATTACGCCCCCGCTTATATTGGACTTGCATTTCTGTAAAATATAATCCTCGGTTTCCAGAGGACGTCTGAGTTAATGACTTATCTTCTCCTTTATTTACTTTTGTCTCACACCTATATGTCCACTGCTCAGGAGGCACTTGCACTGAGAGTCCATGGTCAATTTGTAAACTACGGTGAAAATTGAAATCTAGTTAGGGGTGCAACGGTTCAAATTACTTGCGGTTCGGTGTGTGTCACGAATCACGATTTTAGTTGTGTATGTTTACAGGACAGAAAGGCTACTGTCAAATTCAAAGAAAAAAAGAGAATTTTTTATTGGGTTACAAACACTTAACTCTTTGGTCACAACAGGCTTCTTTACAAAAATAAACTGTCTCTGCAAAAATTTACATTTTCACTTAAGAGTACTTGCATTATTATACATGTACCAACATACTGTACAGTGCATTTCAAAATTAACATAAAATCGCTTACAACACTGAGGTACTTTTGGTATTATATGCCACAAAAAAAAACAATTTGCACATGCATGCCGAACCGTGGGAAGATAACAGGATGGTTTGATTCTTTACCGAGAACCGTTACACCCCTAGAATCTAGTAGTTTAAAACGATTCCAATACTCGTGTCCAGTGGAATCGATGCTCCGAGACGAACTGCGCATTTTTTTGTAAAGCCCAATTTATAGTCATGCGTAAGCTTCACTAGAATCTAGTAATGTGCGCAACCAAGTATTTCCTAACAGTGGGTAATGTGTATATTGACTTATTTCTGTCCAATTCTTTAGAGATAAGAAAAAAAAACAATGCTTGATTGCTTTAACCTGTCAGTCATGTGACATTTTCTTACTAAAGTCCTGTTTATACCAAGACCGATAACTATAAAGTTTTAAGAATCGTTTTAAGTTTAGAAGAATAGCAAAAACTGCGCAAACCATGACTATAACAATAGAGAGGAATGATATCTATTTGATTTTTAGGGGTTCACCTACTAAAGTTCAATTATTTGCATGAGTAGATTGTATATAAAGTCAAACCAACTGACACGAATGCCACGTGCTATACTCGCATCAATCGTGTCTTCCGTGCAAGTTTGAAAAAAAAATTCAACTGTGAAATTCGCATAACCTGTTGTTGTGAACCCAATCTGATTTGCACATCTGGTGTGAAAAACAATTAATTCCCCTTGCAATAAAGTGTGAGTAATGTGATGCGCATATTCGGTTTGCTTTTGGTGTGCACACCCCATTAGATTAAGCATAACGTTATCATTTGATGTTGTGGACGTTAATATAGTTCATATCTGTAATCTCTTTGAGAAAATGACCCATAAGGGTGTTATTTCCTGCCAGTAAAAACCCCCAGACATACCACCATACTCATACTTTTTCTTTATTTGTGGGTTTTCACTTTCACATTTTTTCACACTCTTAATCCCTTTGCTCTTCTGAGGTTAGTGATGGAGTTAGCGCCTGTCTCTCAGCGCTTGCCCTTGTATTTTATTTCCTGAGCTCCTCACACCTGGTCCGCAGAAGGTCGCGCCAGCACTCGGTTTCCCTCATTGACGCCATAAAGGAGGCAAGGTTGGATCGGAGCCAGACCGAAATGGCCTTGTTACTTGCAGTCTCATTCCATTCGAGCTACAGTAACTACACCACAGTCGCAGTGAGCAGAATTATCATATTACAAGATTCCGGTTAGCGTGAACTGCACAACGCTCCTCGGAGAACGCTAATGTCATTAGCATGCCCAGTGTAGCGAGCTGTCAAAGACAAACACCAATGACCTTTAAGATCATTTTGCTTGTCTCCTGTGAGTTTTGTACATGGTACATATGGTGAATGCTAGTGTATGTTCCCTGTAGTGTTTTATAAGGTCATTATAGTGTAAAATAATCAAGAACACTTGGTGTGAATTGCCGAAATAAAATAAAATGATAGTTCTCCTGAGAACGTTCTCCTGAGGAGAATGGGAACTGTGCCTAAGAGACATCATTTTTCTTTACAGTGTTGTGTGAGGTAGGATTGTTCCCTGAAGGTTTGCTGGGCATGTTAGTGTATATGGTCTGTAGTGTCTTTTATAGTCAGTATATAAGGAAAATACTCTGTAAATTACCAGAATGTTCTTCTGAGAAGAACTAAAACTTGTTTAGGGGATTCTTTGACAGATTAGATATTCATCCATAACACACACATAACCATAATGGTTTGTTTTCGTAAGATTGTCTGTCTCCTTTGTTCTCTTCCATGCGGGTGGTCAAGCTTTGTTCTGACCTCTGATCTTCATTGTGTCCCCCTATAGCTTCCTTCTGTGATGTTTTTTCTCCCGTCAACCATTTAATGAAGCAGTGCATTGCAGTCCATCCTCCCATGAGCCCATCTTCATCTTTATCCCCAGTTTCTCAATTCTTCCATGTTGAGCACTTGCTCCACTTAACAAGTCTATCTCACCGCTGAACTGTTGTGTCTCTGGGTCTCCAGTGACCTTCTACTCTTTCTATCTCTTATTATTTCTCCAGTCACCTGGTTTTGAGTCTCTGTAACATCTAAGCTTCATTGTTTTTCCACGGTTGCTTTTGTCTGCTGTGTTGTGGATTTGTCTGGATGCTGTTTAATCCAGTGTGCTTTGTAAAACCAGGACGGCTGATCCACAGTAAAGTCACTGCTAGTTTTCAGCTAGTCTGTTTTTTGCTGCGTGTGCGTTTATTACGGTGACGGGTGAACCCAGGCATATTCTCATTCCTGATTTAACTTTGATACAATTTCATTCTTACAAATAAAACCAGTCAGTTTCTTTAATCTTCAGCCATGCCTCAGTCTTGCACTGTTTATGCGCTACGCTTTCTCCTCTACCGGCAGGTCCATTTTTTTTCTTTTCTGGCCTGCGCTGTTTCTCTTAAAATTGGGTTTGACCTGTCTTTTCTTCTCCCTGTGGTCTTTCTTCTCACTCGTTTCTTTCTTTTCTTGACGCATTACGTGGTTCTTGAAGGTTAACGCACATAGTCGATGAAACAGCACTTGTTGAAGGAGGAAAATATGAGGCAGAAAAAATCATTTTGTGATGCTGTTAAAGGTCAAAATACTTGTCTGGACCTGTGAAGGGAATCTAATAAAGCAATTGATTTTGAGTGGGTGATCACAAATAATTTAAGGGAATAGTTCACAAAAAAATAACGCAGTTTATTTGCACTTATACCATTACAAACTCGTATGACTTCTGCTTTTTGTGTGGAACATAAAATTTGATTTAGCAGAATATCCGAGCTTATTTCAAGCTGTGACCAAGCTAAAAAAAAGACTACTGTAGACTACTCTTTTTGGTCCAAATCGTGCCCCAGTGCGATTGTCCCCCCTACTCCCCCAAAAGCAAGCACTTACACTGTACTTGAGCGATCCGAGCCTGGGCGCGCTTTCGTCATTAGGATGCGATTGTTTTGAGGAAAACAGGAAGTAAAGCACTCTCTTAACACTGGAGCCCATTGTGATGTTAAGTCTGTGTTTTTTTTAATTCTAGTCATTGGTGCATGATAACACACTTCCCTCTCACGTGCCTATCATATTGCTTAGTTGATCTGTCTCATGTGCAGCTCAGACATTCACGTAATTCTGCCGCATGGATCAGAAGGGTTTTTACGAAGGCAGAAGAAGATGAGTGGTTGCGCAATTGACATCTCTTCTTTTGAACTATGCTCTGGCGCGAACACACTGCGCGTTCCGCGCCTGAGCCAAAGCGCACCCGGGCATGGTACAGAGTCATCACACTAGTCAAACGAACCAGGCTTTAGGGGTCAAACGCACCCGGGCACAGTTTGGTTTGCATAGTATGTGTGCGCCCTTTGTGTTCTTCGTAGAGCTCAACAGGGTAAATATTTTGCCTAACATCTCGTTTTGTCCTGCACTGATGAGTAATGGGACAGGAATTGGTGACCATGCAGGAACAGAGAAGCCATTGTGTTTGCCCCCTACATCTTCTTAAAAACACAGCTTTTCAGACTAAAGAAAGCCCCTCATTGTTCTCTCATCCGTGTATCTTTATACAGGTAAGTGATATAGCAGAGTTTTAGCCCCTGCCCTTCTCTTCCTCTGCTCTCTTGAGGACAAAACTACAAAGAAAAGAATAAAGAGAAGAGAAAATGTCACTCTCACCCGTACGATTGCAGAATGGATCTTTTTCACCCCGTCTTTTCCCTTTTCGGCTCCCCGAGAGGCAAAGCATAATGGAAAATCTAAAATATAAATGTCGTAGCCGGTAACTTTTTTCAATTTTTAATGACCATTTTGCTTGTTTGCGGTTCATTGCAGTGTGTGATGAATTTTTATAAGCGCAAATATTCCAATTAGTCTCCGTCTGGATGAAATATATGCATGTAAATTAATTACATAAGATAAAAATCGCTTCAGACTGCTGTGGAAATTTAATGTCAGCTTCCCATCTGCATGCAAGCTTAACATCCTCAAGCGTATCGTACAGTATGTATGACTAGACTAACATGATATAAGTGTGCTCTGAGTTTGTTTCCAGTTTATGAACGATTCTTCTGTGTCATAAGCAAACCCTCAGGGCAACACGGGCCTGTGAGAGAACAAATGAAAAAAGCACAGGAAAAAGCCTTAGGCGGAGCGAGGGATGTTCAAAAAGCGAGTGATTAACGCTGGAGCGTTCTTGTTTGGTAGATGCGTTTTAAGAGCTTCATCTTTATCCTGTTGCATCTTTGTTGGAAATCTAATACTGGAAAGATTTATCTGATATGGATTATTAATAAACTCTAGTGTCGGTGACCACCCTCCATTGGCTGCTGCTTTATCCCCCCCAGGCTGACTTTCCTGTATCCTGAACATCTCTACCATCCTCTTCCTTTTTCCTCCTGTCTTCCTTCCTTGCTTTACCTAAATGTGTGTGGGTATCACGTTCCTTCCTCTCTTGCTCTCTGTCATTCAGTTTGTATGTGTGGGGGAGGTCTATGGGTCCCAGGTTGTAGTGTCCTAGTTTTTCTCTCTTGGTTCCCCTCGTTCCCTTCTCTGTGTTTATTTATTTAGATGCAAGGGAAGAGAGGGATGGATAGATGGGCGGATGGGTGAAGAGATGAATGATGAAGAGGAGAGAAGAGAGAGGTGTCAGAGAGAACATGATTGATATTTTAAGGTTCAAAAAATGACATGCGAGCAGCTCATGCACCGAGTTGTTGTGAAAAAAGGTGTTTCTGTAAATGGTTTTCAGAATTTAGAAACAGATTTGCTTAAATAGTCACATGGGTAGTCTTTTCTCACCCTGTGTGAGCTTTGTGAGGGTGTTATTTGATATGGTTCTTGAAGAGTTGAAAAGAGCAGATGAAAGAAATCTTTCTTTAACATGCTTTACTTGCATCCTCCATTTTCTTCTGTTAGTGTTCCCCTTCAACCCTTCACTTTGATAGGAAATCAACCTGCAGGAATGAAAACCTTTCTGCATGAAAGGTCCATGACAGAGTTCAGCAGTACCTCACAGATTTACAATCGTTTCTTTATATTCAGGACATTTTTATAATAAATGTAGGTCTTAGTATGATGAAATCAAAACCCTTGTTTACCTTTCTAGTCCACTTTCCTGGTATTTTGTAAAATGTTCAATTTTGTTGCAAGCTATTTTAATGTAAACCATGTGAGCATAATCCAAAACTTGGTCTGACTATGATATATGGCCGGTTTCCTGGACAGTGCTTAACTGTGGTCCCCAGCTAAAATGCATGTTTGGATTATCTTAACCGAAAACAGCTTGTGTTGTAGGGATTGGATAAAAGCCGATATACATTAATAATACCTGGCCGGTCGATAACGATTTTGAATCGCACAGCTGATATTATGCACAGCTATTTCTTTTTTTAAACATTTTTTTTTGTGTTTTTTTACAGAACAAAGACAACAAGAAAAAAGGCAGAAAGAACCTATAACAAAAGCTATTGAAAATAACCAAGGGGACTATTTTCGGGCAGTGCGTAATATCACTATGCCTGCTGCAGCCATGTTACATCAGTAAAGTCCTTCATTAATACGCCAGTTTAAGAGTATAGTTCCTAGCCATATCTGCCTAGAAAATCGCAACTATTAATTTTCTGTCGGTCTTAGTACACAATGTAACTACAGAAGAGTCAAGTTTTAAATAGGAAAAATATCGAACCTCTTTGGTTATTTTTTGCTGGATGCTAATGGTCTAATCAGATTTAATGGATTGTGCTAAGCTATGCTAAAAGTGCTAGCGCCAGACCCGGAGATCAGCTGAATGGATTCCAAAACTGTAAAAATCAAATGTTTAACTCTAGGGGAGCTGGAAAATTAGTATATTTTCAAAATAAGTGGAATGTCCCTTTTAAGATGGATACAAATTCGTAAATGTTGTAGGGTCACTTAATCCTATTAAAATATATTAAGATAAAATATCTACTAGCTTATGTGTACGTTATAACAATAAAAATAAAGTACATTAACCTCACAATTGTCAGCTGTCTAATAAAACTTTAGGCACTATATTAAACAAATTATCTATAAATACAAAGAGATTACACTCCATATTAATAACATCAACAGGGGTTGTTGGCTATGAATGCAATACATCAGTTACCTTAAGATATTAAAAATCTGTCCCCTGATTTGATCAAATACCTCAGGTTTAATTCATCTTTATTAATCTATCTCAATCTCTCCAATGCAAGCATGTTTACAAGATCTCTACCCCACATTTCAAACTAAGGCACAGAATCAGTTTTCCACATTCATAAAATCAGCCTCTTAGCAATTGTCATACCTAATAAAACAGCTTGTCTCTCATGTATATAATTTCTAGATTGCTAGATATCCCAAGAATAGCTAAAAATGGACATGGTCGATATTCTTTTTAAATGCTTTAGAAAAACAATCAAATATGCTTTTTCCAATAATCCTCTAATTTAGGGCACAGCCATAGTATGCACAGCCATTTCATGTACTACAGATTTTAATCAGTAAGTCTAAATCACTGTTAGTTTGAGTCGTTTAAAACATGCATTTGAAAAAGCAACAGTTGTCATAATCATAATCATTATACATATTCTTAAATATACATGAAAATGCATGAAAAGGTTTAAAGAACCATAATATAAATATATGCCTAAGCCATTTCCTGGAGATGCGTGTGTAAATGGTTCTTTTTATGTGGCCCATATTGTGTTGCACATGCTCGCCGTCTGGCTTTTGAAAGTAACGGCATTTCATTGTAATTCATTGAGAAGCATAGCAAACATTATCGGGCGATATCTTAAAATATAAAAGTGCCATTGTTTCGTCTAAATATGCACATCAGTAATGTGTTTTGTATGTTACTACACTGCAAAAAATGACTCTCTTAGTAATTTTGTCTTATTTTCTTTAAAAAATCTAAAAAATAAAAATTCTTTAATCGAGATGTGTTTTCTTGGTGAGCTAAATTTTCTTATAAAATAAGTCTAGTTTTTACACAAAAATTATCAAATTTAAGTAAATTTGTGCTTAAAACAAGCTAAAAAAAATCTGCCACTGGGGTTAGAAAAAATATTGAAATGAGTTACTTTTTCCTTAAACACTAAAATATGTCTTACCCCATTGGCAGATTTTTGTTGCTTGTTTAAAGCACATATTCATTTAAATTTGATATTGAATTTTAGAATTTTTAAATATTTTTACTGAAAATAAGACATTAAGTCAATAAGTCATTTTTTGCGGTGTAAAACTACTTAAATGTCCTAATAAACTAAGGACTAATCCTGGATTAATCTAAACCCTGTCTGAGAAACCGCCCCATAATGTTCATATTTTGCGCAGACCACTTAGACTGTGAGGGAGATTTATATGATGTCAGCTAATAGACAAAATTTCTCTTGAGCCTTGCCTATTGTGCTGTGTAACGCCCACCATCTAGTCAGTTCCTGAAGAATAAAATATAGAGTCTTGTACTATATTATCAAAGTATGCTACGTTTAAAAGCATTTGCTGGTTCTTTGTGCAGCACTGCATTCTGGATGAATGGATGAATAGATGGATAAATTAATGCATGGAAAGGTGGACCACAGAAAGACACAGATGATGAGAGATGAGAACAGACAGAAAGAGAGAGAGAGAACTGAAGCATAACCTTATACCTGGTGCATAATATTGGAGTTAGACAGGGTTAAATAGTGCACAGACTGGTGTTAGTTCTGTGTACTTGCTGCACCAAAATAGAATGTCTCCAGACATTTGTAAATTGTTTTTTTTAAGGTATGAGTTTAGTTACGTTTTGTTTGGTCCCCATTTAAACTGGAAAATAAACATGTTAAAACAGTTTAGATAGATATGTTGTAAACAAAGTTCTTTTGAAGTGGAGTAAATGTTTTGATTTAGTTCTCTGTGCTGAGGAGAGATCAATCACTGACTGAAAGCAAGGCAAACAAAACCGTGTTTGTTTACTCGGGCTAACAGTCATTATCTTCTCAAAATGCTTTTAAGAAGTCGGTAAGACAGAGATGTGTGTGTACAGTTTGATTCATCTCTTCCTAGTTTGATTTATTTGATTTATTTTATTCATTTACCAGCTCGAAGAGAGGTAAACATCCTGGTTTATAAATGACAAAATGGAGTAGTGTGCTCGACCCCATTCGTTAATAGAAATGTAAACTCAGAGGGGTGCAGGTTTGGGGGTGGGGTTCGGTTTAGTAGTTTCTCCAGTGCCATGGAAACCATCTCCCCACCCCAGACCCCTGTCTGATGACCTCACACCCTGGATGATCTCCATCTGTCCAAGTTTTTAGAAAGACTTAAAGCTTTTTCTAATCTAGTCATTGGAATTTAAGCTACTCTACACTGTAAAAAATTCAACTTAACTTAAATTTACAATTTATTTCAACTTTCTTGACTAGTAAGAAGTTGCTTTTTAAACTTAAAAAATTAAAGTTCAACAAGGATTATTTACAGTGTATGCTTTTTTTCTCGGTTGTGCCTTTCTAATATTTTATGGTACTTTGCATAATTTTAATTACATTTTCATTAAAATGCATGTAGAAACAGCATGCTCCTCACTCGTGTGAGGTGGGGAACAGATTTAGTCTCTGATGGATGTGCCCTATTTCTCACAGCCCTGACGGTGTAGCAGGGGCTGATGAGGACATTCGCACACACTTTCCTCTGGGTTCCTTCATCTTTGAACTCACACAGGCCCTTCTTGTTCTGAATGTAAGAAAAAGCGACCGAGAGAGGAGGAACTTCAGCTGTCTGAGGGAGTGAAAGACTAAGCGTCTCACACAAGGGGAATGCAGAGCAGGTTACTCCAGTGCTCGACTCCGACCATCGCTTGATATTTCATCTACAGCTCACCCCCACCGTGACCATCCATCCAAACACGCGAGCTCGTGCACACACACCACCCTGTGTCTGTCTCTCTCTCTCTCCTCCGCAGGGCAGCGTCTGTGAGCTGATGGCCGTGTCTCTGTACAGATGTGATAGGAAACAGCTGTTGCGTTTCTCTGCCTGCTCTCTGTTTTCTCCCCCCATTCCTCCCCTCCTAATTCCTGGAAATAAAAGAGTGATGGGTTTACGGCCCATCTCGCAACAGTTCTTCGGTCCGGATCTTCTGTAGCTGATCCATCATAGATAACGGGAGTTTCTTTACATATCTGATCTGGAATGTGTCAGCTTTTGTGTTTGAGGAGAAACAGATGTTGAAGTGATAAGCCTGTCTCCTCTATTCTCCTCGACGTCTTCTCAACCGGTCTCGTCTTCTTTCCTTAAGTCTTGGGTCTCATCTTCTCTCATTATTTCTAACCTTCCCATCTTCTCTCACCTGCACATCCTGTCGTTTCCAGCAGGTAATTAGTTGCGGGAGAGTGTGCGAGTGTTTGCGTGTTTATAATTAGCTGCTCTTCCTGATGTGTCGGTGTGTAAGTGTGATGTGCAGAAAATCCAGGATGATCCTTTCCTAATCAAAAGTGGTGGTAAATCTCTGCAGCCTCAGTCTAATCTCTCTCGCATCCTTTAAAAGTAGATGCAGAAAGCCGGCTCATTTAACAGCTTAAGACCTCATATGTGTGTTTGTGTGTTCGCTTTTACTTTTTTTCATGTGTGTCATATTTAGCTCTTTATTATCTACTTAATATACATTGGATTCACCCTGAAGCCAAGAACACTGATGAATCTATTCATTGAATTAAACCCTTCCTTTCTCCTTTTCCTTTTTTGGAGTCATTTTCTCTCTCTCTCTCTTTCTCTCAGTGTAATTATAGGGCGCTTGTTTAATTAATGTGAGGTGTTAGATCCTGTGTATGTGTGCAGGTAGTGATGGATCTCCTGATTGATTTCCTCTTCCATGATTTGGCAACTTTCGCTCAACACATGCTCATAAAGGAAGTTGGTTCGTGGTTTAATTTTCCATTAAATGAGCTCCTCTGTCTCAGCATTATCAAGAAAAACATCATCAACATTTCTGAAAAATGAAATCATTTCTGTTTGTCATCCGACTTCATTCTCTCCAGGTGGTGTATGTGTCTACTGCTCTGTGGCGCTAGGGCTCACAGGAAAGAATCGCAGATGTGGTATGTTTCCTCTGCGTTCTTCTGCTATGAGTTAGCAGGCTTTATCTGTAATGACGTTAATGATTTGTGACAAAACAAGCGTTGTATCCTACCACACACTCATGGGGTGGTGGGATTTACAACAGGCCTGGCGATAGAATATCTGGGTCACAATACAGTAGGCTAATTATGCTGTCTGCACTCTTTGGGCAACGGCTGAGTTAATGTCACGTAGTTATTTTACATCACTAACTTTGGTTAGTTAGCCCACCCTCAGCACAGCAATGGAATGTGGTGCAAGCCAATACATCATTGCTGTCCATCCATGCACAAACGCACACCGTTTGTACCCTATCATTCTCCTCAGACAGGCTGTTTTCTGTCTATGCGTTGTGCTAACAGTGACCAGTTAGCTCTTTTGATCAGACTGTTTACTGACTCTCAGTGTGTTTACAGAGGCAGTAATGAATGTACCTTTAGAAAGCGTGATGTGAATGCAGTGCTCGGTGCTGAATCATGGTAGGGTTTATGTTTCATTCAATGATTTTGAGGGAAAATTAGTGAATTACAGCAGAATGGATTTGGGCTTTCTGGCGTCACTTTTGTGCTAAATGGAGCTGAGAGTAGCTCACTTTTATTGCTGGCTAAGAGCGTAATTAAATTAGCCGAAATTTCCTAATGAATCAACACACAGTGGTGAGGGAGTTTTAACCTTTATGAATGATAAGAATTTCAATTCTATTTGGGTGATTTTTAGGTGTCCAGCATCAGATTTTTTTAAAAGCCCTTGAAGCCAATTTTTTTGCACCTATAAGATTAAGGCCATGAATCTTTTTTAAAGGATTTAAAACCTATTTTCTATAGAATTTTTTTAGATTATCATTATCAAAAATTATCATTACCGCAACATGATATTACATTATATGCATTTACAAACTCATGTTTCGGTAATGAGAACTAAAAAGTTGTCTAGGTACTATGACAAAGAAAATTTCAACTTTTATCTGAAGAGAAAAATAAGAACTGCTTATTTGGTAGCCATCTTGAGTGTCACAGTCAATTATGTCCCCAAATTTTTTTTTGAAAATGTTAGTTCCTTGAGGACTTAAACAATGATTGAAAATTGTTGCTGCGGATGAGAAAATTGGTCTTGGACACATTTATATGCCTTATTATTGTCTCTACAAATACCACATGCTTCTTTACTGTAAATGTTTATAGTGTAACATGCACTAAAGCTTTTTATTTTTTAATTATAAATATTTCCATGTCAAAGAACCCAAATCCAGTCATGGACACATTGCGGTAATGAAAATGTTCCCCTTAAATGTGGAAAAAACTACAAAATTGGTTTGTATGATGTCATTTGAAATAATGTGCAAAATAGTACATGAAGAGATGTTTGTAACTGTATGCTTCTTTTTTTTATACTCTTACTTTGCATTAACTTTTTCATCAAAATGTTTCATGACACCTCATAAGTCTAATCTCGCAAGAATCACCCATGTGGGTCTTTAGTAATATGGCCACAGATTTCTTGTGTATAAAGTTATAATGTATTATATTGACAAACATTACAATTTATAATGCTTTACAAAGTTTAGGAACATTTAGATTTTTTTAAAAATATTTTATTGCGCATAATGGGTTTGTCGGCCTGGCAGATATACTGTAAGCATTTTTATAGTTATTGAATCTGTCATTTTCAAAATCAGATTTAAAAAAGCTTTTGTTATTCTTAATTTTGAAATACATTTTCATTTTTACATCAGACATGTATATCAGTTCAAACATCGATTATCATTCTACTTGATCTGTAATAATCCCTCTTGCCATCGGCCCTGAAAAACACATATCATAGTGCACAAGCCCCCATGTAAAGACTTATTCATTATAGTAGTATTAATGCAAGGTTACCAAACTATGCCTTTATTTGTTCTCACTGATATCATGTTGACTATACTTTAAAAAGAGGAAATCTATAAGTCGCTTAGCAGGTCCCAGATCAGACCTCCAGAGAGTTGTTTGGGTAAATGTGAGCCTGCAAAGTTGTATTGTACCCGATTAAAGTGGTGTAATGTAATTGGCTGTGGTCTCTTATGGCTGGAGACTGTGCTATCTCTTTACCCGCAAGCATCTATCTGAATCTGTTCCCTCCTTTTGGAAAGTACAGGAATCCAGTTACACACCCACATTAACAGAGGTGTGTGTGTGTGTGTGTGTGTGTGTGTGTGTGTGTGTGTGTGTGTGTGTGTGTGTGTGTGTGTGTATGTGTGTGTGTGTGACTGCCTGAGGATGAGAAGTAAAGAGGAACCAGAAGTTTTCAATGATCAGATTCGTTTTGGATTGTTCATGAGAAGGCCACATGATCCTGTTCAAATCCCTTACATTTGCAAATTATGATTTATGAAGAAAGGACATGCAAAACAACTTGTGGCTTTCTTCAGTAGTCGTAGTATAATGTTGCTTCACATCAATACATTTTCGTCACATTGCACATAGTCAATATTTGTTTCGGTGATTTTAATATAATTTTTATTGTCTCATGTAGTTGCCATTTAAAATGGCATAACTCAAAAAAAGTCTGTTTCTGTCGCAACATTTAAACATTTCATCTCTAAATAAATATTAAAAGCTGTTGTCAACACACACACACACGGATCTTGGAGTGCTCTTAGGGTTACTCCTCAGGTTGTCTCTGAGCTGTGTGTGTTGAAAGGTTTAGGGCGGTCTCTGTGTGAAGTGTGTATGGTTTTCGTTCTCTCTAATCTTAAGGATTTGAGCAAACAAACAAATGGCAATCATTCTAGTCCTTATCTCAGTTTGTCTGGTCACCCTGTGGGAAGGACATTCTTGTCCCTTGCCAGTGACATTTGTGCTTACGATTGACAGCCGTTACAAGCAGCTGCAGTCATTTATTCGCATAAACACTTCAACTCAAAATGAAAAAAAAACATTATTTATGTAAAATGCTTATCTTGCAATTCTTTCAAAAAGGATCTTGTTCCCTCTCTCTGTTTTTTTCTCTCTCTCTCTCTCTCTCTCTTCATAAGTGAAAGATAAATAATTAAGTCTGTAGGACGAAAGTCTTAGCCCTGGCCCTGTGTTACTCTTCTAAATTTTGTTTCTGCACGTGTTCATATAAAGAGGCAAATAGTTAATGGTTTGTGCTTCATTTCAGGCTGCACATGGCCCTCGTTCTATCTTTCAGGCTTCATTAGCTCATAATTGTGTATGTGTGGTAATAAGGACTGGGGTTGCGTGACAACTGCCAAATTGTCCTGCATGCGTGAGTGTATTTGTGATTATAGACGCATTTGAGCTCTTTATAGACCACACACATACTCCATACTAAAATATCAGGTTCAAATGATCACATACGCAATTGATATGTATGTACACCAGACACACGAGTATAGCGCAGTGGTGTAGCATTGCATTAACAGTGCAAAAGGTCATGGATTCAAACCAGGGAACACACATACTGATAAAATAATGTATACTTTGTATTAATGCACTTTAGATAAAAGCGTCTGCCAAATGCATAACCGCATAATGTAAAGTCACATTCAAACTAATGAAGACCAGACATCATTTATTTTCATAAGAGCTGGCAATTTCCACTGACATACCAGCATGGCCTTGTCCATCGACTTGACAAAGTTAAAAAGTTTAACTTTGTGCAAATAAGCAGTGATCGCCAGTTGAGTGACTATTATATGGACTAGTGCAGCTCATGTGATTGATAGTCATGTGTAGGCAAGACGGAAACGTTCATGTTACTGTCAGCAATTTCACGGTTTTATTCGATATGTTTTTCTACCCACATGCAATTTAACACAGATGTTTGGAAACCGTGATGTTGTTAGTATTTTGACAAATGAGTTTGATTCGTGCTTTGATAGTCTTTTATCTTTCTTCTGATGATAGGATAGGATGTGTTTGGCACTGCTGGAGTTTGGTTACACACAGAATAATATTTTAGTAGCTGATACTTTGTCAAAATAAAATCACATCTAGTTTGCCAGCAATACAGTTGTGCATGGATGTTTAATATGATTGAACAATGAGCTACAATGCAATGAAATGTTGAACAGTTCAGTGATGAGATTTCTGTTAGTATAGGAGCTCAGGTTAAAAACACAAGTTTGAATTCAGCCTGCGTTATATAAAGATTGCATACTTCTCTTGCTCTCTCATATTTTCTCTCTCCTTTGGTCAGAGTCTTGATGAAAAATTTACAAAATGGCCCAAAACTTGTTCACTTAAAGACATCGGCATACAGTATGCACATAAATAAACAAGTTTATTCTACGCACTCCCTATAGACCCCCTCCAGCTGTTTATATCAGAGTTGCCTTATGTTCCCACCCCTCCATCTCTCTCTCCATCCATCTCTCCATCTCTCTCTTCATTTGCATCAGCTGTGTCATGAATGATTCTCATTCACCCACTTTACATCTAAATTTTCTTGCTTACCACGCATATGTTCAGATTCTTAATATGTGTGTGGTAAGGAGCGTGCGGATGTGTGTGCGGACAGAAGCTGGATGCTCTGTCTTCTGTCCTTGCTCGCTAAAATCAAGGTCTGCTCGCTCACACACACACATTCGCACACAATTGGTAGTCACGGCATGCCGTCTGCCATCTAAACTCTCATTCTGGGCACTCGTCCGTCACTCTGCAGTGGACTGAGCAGCAGTTTTCTCCAGGATGAGGGAACGGCAGGCCACAACATTTGTGAGATGGAGGTCTTCCCTGTGTATGCGTATGACATGATGATTGGTGACAGGGCTCAAAAAATTGTGGTGTGTGATTTACATAAACGTCCTCTCTGTGTATGTGTGTGTGGCGTATCACCTGCTGGCAGCAGCGCATTGAGAAACCGAGTGACTTTGGCTGTGACATTTATTAATGTATAAATTATGTATGCGTGTCTGTTTACAAGTCAGACATACAGATTAATATATACAGATTTAATATTTTAACACTATCACGCTGTTTATGTAAATAATTTGCCATGAATCTGCTATTAAGATTAGCGCATGGATGGCCACAAGAGCCTCATTAAAGCAGAGCTTCAGTAATCTTTATTAGTTATCTGTACTGTGGATTTTAGTGAGGCAAATGTAGATGTTTATTAGGCTTTGAACATGTCTTTTGAAAATTTTGGGGTTTGTCAACTTTGGAAAGCTTTTAGGGAAAATGGCACTATTATGCGGTCAGAACGAATTAAAAGTGCAAGAGAAAAGCTGGGTGGACCCAAACTGGCTGTTCATGAGAGAATAAAACAGATCTGTTTAAAATAAATTTGTATGAAGATGCATTACAAAGTCAAATCATTAGTAGTTACATTCAATATGGCCATTTTAAGTTATAGAAAGTGGATTGACTGCTGATCTGCTGCTGTATGCACAGGAAAAATTAGGTGTCACCTGTTCCTTAATTCCGACCTGTGTGACCGTAGCTGTAGCTTCTGTTGCTCTTTCTGTTTAATGGTCGCTATGTGCTGTCAGCATCTCTCCTCTGCTTTTTATAGTTTATTATACCTTATCCACCCACCACCACTTTCTATTTACACACCACGCTGCTGTATGTTAAGGTAAGTGTGTGTGTTTAGTGTAGTGATGGACTGCTCAATCCCCTCTACACATCAGGGTAATGACCTATCCACACTCCCCATCCAGTGAGAGAAGACAGGAGGGACGTTTTCAATAACAGGGTTCAGCGGTGCTAAACGTAGACTCGTGCGCACACACCGGTCTCTCGGTTTGAGAACCTGTGAGAGGTAAAAAAGATACATCCCTGATCAATGTTGAAACTTTGTCACTTCTGCACTCATCTTTCTCTCTGTCACGCCCTCAGTTTTGCTGATTTTTTTATCAGAGAGAGATTTGAGTTTCTGCCTATTCAGCTGTTCACCAGACCAACTGGTTTGACTGGTTTTACACCTACGAAGGGTTTTTCCAGTTGTTTCGCTTTGACGTCATTCGTTTCCGGCAACTTTCATATAATAGGACTAGTTTTCGGTAAGCGGTGTCACTGTTGTTTGGCAGCCAGATACTTTTATCCAAAGTGATTTAGCATTTATCATTTATTACCTGAGCATCGAACGTGGGACCTTTTGCTCTGCTAATGCAATGCTATATCAATTATGGTAACACTTGGAGGAAGTTACTTAGTATCCCGAATATAAAACAGATTTGTCACAACTTCCTCACTGACACCCACTTTTACAGCTTTTCCCCTTTTATTAAAGGTGACATAGAATGATTGAACGGAGTATTTATCCTTGTTCTGTGATGTGACATGTAGACACAAATTTTTTTTTGTTTGGGTCTCTAATGCCTTAGAAGCTTCCTAAAAACCTCTCTCAGATAGCTCTATTAGGGTGGGGGATTTTAAACAAGTGGTTTTGCACCTCTTTGGCTCCCCCTACTGGCTTAACTTGCAATCTCATTACTGATTGGCTGACTTTGCTGCCACTCAAAAAATGTAGCCAATTATTTTAAAGTGGAGGGGCAGTTAGATGCCTGTGATGTCATAAGCATCAGTTTTTCAGATTGGGCCGTTTTCTGGCTGACATTTCTAAAAGAGGAATTTCTATGAGACTGAGATGTTTAGCATGTCTAGCACTTTTTGTATGTTCGTGAATGCGCGTAGTATACCATTATTCAACAAAGACAAGGTAAAAATGGGTTTTCATTCTCTGTCCCCTTTAATACCATCCCTACTGATAAATCCAGCTAAGACCAGCATGGTAGCTGGTTCTTCTAGCTGTTTTAATGTGGCTGTAGCTGGTTTAAGCTGGTCCTCCCAGCAGAGTCCTGCAAAGGGTCGGGAACCCGCGGGTACCCGCATAAAAGTGGCTAAAACTGGTGGATTGTGACATTTCTAAAATTCACGGGTGGGGATGCGGGCGAATAATTAACTCCCATCACGTCACCGCCACTGCGACAGTGCGTCTTTTGTTGATGCTTCTCGTAGCCTAGTTGGAGCAAGCACTGCAGGAGTAGCTATGGATGAAGTAAAAGTAAAGTTAGCGAGTGGAGTATATAAAATTGTTGACAACGACAACGAGTCTTTTAAAGGCAAAATCGGCTGTGTGGAGAAAGTGTGGTGTAATACGAGGTTGTATTTTTTCTTGATTTTTTTTCATTTATAGGTATGTTTGCGTATACTTATCAGGTTCCATAGCATATTTAGGTGCAGATGGCAGGCTACTTGAATGACGCAAAACAAAACGCACTTTAGCCTAATTCGCCCATTCAAGACGCTGTTGTGATGTTGAGAGAGGTGCGAGATAAAAAAATAAAGCACTTTAATAGGAATGATTTTAGCAAGTGTGATTTATCACGGGCACAGAGCGGGTAACGGGCAAAATATTAACGGGCCTGGACGGGTGCAGATTTAATTTTGTTATTATCACTTGTGACTGGTCGAATCTGGTGCTGAACTTTGTGGGTACGGGCGGGGGCAGGTCTCCAAAAACTGGACACGTGCAGGACTCTGCCTCCCAGTCTGGCAAAGCTGGTGGGTCAGCTGGTCTTTCAGCCTGACCACCTAAGTCCAGCTGGACCTTCTTAAAAAGTGACCAAAACACTGCTGACCCAGCTAATAACAAGCTGGGAGACCAGCTAAAACCAGCTCACCGGCTTATGCTGGTTTTAGCTTTTTTCAGTAGGGATATTACATAGAGCGCTGAAACTGATGGGGAGAAGGTTGTGTTCAGGACGTGTTGTGAGCCAAATTTGAACTTTAACATACGCAGTACTCCCATGGCACTTTACTGCGTTATTGTATATGTGTTATTGTATCTTCGTTTACCACTAAACACCCTCACTGACGTGCACACACACACACTCACGCTCTCTCTGAATGTGTTCTGTCAGGGCTGTGTTAGATGATGAATGCTTCGGGCAGAGAGGGAGCCGGATATTTTTTCATAGATACTTTCACACACGCTTGCACACACATTCGTATTTAGACTCTCGCTCTCTCGCACACCCTGCCTGAGATCAGAAACACTGGCCTACTTGGTGTTTTGTTGTAACCTCATTCATCATTTCTCATTTCACAATCTCTGAACCCAAGGCTGCACCAGCATGTGCTGAAATTCTCTCTCACATGTGTGGCGAGGTGGTCGGGGGTCACCTGAACGTAGCCAGACAGAAGTGAAGGTTGTTTCCTGTTCTCATGACCTCTTCTCATTTTATTTCAGGATCACTGGCTCAGCGGGTGAGGGTGGAGCCAGAAGTCGTGTCATATCCTGGTCAGACTGTGACATTACGGTGCCAGTTTCAAGACCGGGGCGATACCCAGCTCACTCAGGTCTGACATCAACTTTTATCTTTCCTGCCAGTCTACAAAGCCAAATGGCAACAGTAGTATTTGTCTGTTCTAGTAAATACCATGCGAAACATCCTAATAGTTTTATAGTGTAGCGTTTCAGATGGTAAGTTCTTCACTATTTCACTTGGTGGATGATAAAACGGGCAAAAAAATCCCCCAGTCTGTTTTAAGCCAATAAACAACCACCAAGACTATACCAGTATAAACCTTTTAATGACCAAGCAACTTATCAACCGCATTTAATACCCTGGTAACCACTTACAGTACAACAGCCTACTGATGCATTGTGGTGGAGAGCTTCGTATGGACAACATTTTTACATTTTCTAAAATAAGTGAATGTAAATATGATCCTGTATGCATCTATTGGTAGTTGCTGCTACTATTGAATATATTGCGTGTGTGTGTGTTAAAGCCCAACCATCTGTTTCCTCTGGGCTGCAGGTGTCATGGATCCTCGAACCGACTGATGGGGAGCGAACCAACATCGCCGTTTTCCATCCACAGTTTGGGATAAATTATCCAACCAAATCCCCCGTAGCAGGGCGTGTCGGTTTTGTACTGAACCCGCCCACTCTGGACAACCCATCCATTCAAATCAAAGATGTGAAGATGACCGATGAAGGGCGATACATCTGCGAATATGCCACCTACCCTTCTGGCAATGAACAGGGAGTGTCATCACTGATCATGCTGGGTAAGTGTGTGATTTTTTTTTTTTTACACCACGGGTCTGTTGAATGCTTTATTCTGATTGGTTGAGAAATGTTCCATGGGTATGGATTGTTTTTCGATAAACGCACAACTGACTTGTCAAATGTATTAAAAATAGACACCATAGCAGTGTTTTTAGTAACCGTGGTATAACCGGAATTATTGACTCCTGTCCTTTGAATTACATTACATTATCTGCTTTGCCGTGCCACATTACCACCTTGGGTGTGCATTATTTTCTTATAATTCAACGGCCGGTTATCAGTTATTCCTTACTTAATCATTACAATCATTCAAAATCAATAAATTGATGAATAAGTTTAATATCTATGGGGATTATAACAAAAAATACTCTTTAATCTTATTAAAGAATCTCTTTGAAATAAAAAATAGGTTCATTGCCATTTTCATTGCTAAAATAAGATGTTATGTTTAATATGGGCTGCGTCCAAAATGAGGCAATGATATCGCCGGCATGAAGGCAGCTCCGTTGAATGCATTCGGACAGATTTCATAGGCAGCGCAATGGAATTCTGTTTAAAATATAAACAGAGAGCTCCTTTGAGACTAATTTCTCACTAGAAATGCAATCAAAAGGTGTAAAAAGTGAAAATATAAACTTTTTACACTGAACTTGTCTCTTTCTTGCCGCCCAATAAATTTTTTTCAAGCTCGACCAATCACAATCCCCGCACACGCAGGGAATTGTGGGACAAGACAATGAAGGGAAGTAAACCAAACATTGGATTCGGACGTGCCTTAATGCCTTCATGCCTTCGAATGCTTCTTCCGTAGGCAGCATTTTAGAGATTTCGGATGCAGCCATGATAAGTCTGTTACGTTCCAAAGAGGTCATGAAAGCATTGTTATTATAATATAAAAGTATTTCAGACTGTATCTGAAATCCTCTGAAGCGATCGCTTAGCTATGTCGATAACAGACTAAGATTAAAGTCATTTTTCACTCTCAAATGAAATCATTTCACTGCATAAAGCTGAGCATGCAGCTCCTAAATCAAATATATCATTATGTTTTGTTTCAAGACACTTGAGAACAAATGGCATTTTGCATTATTGATGTTTCTGATTTTGTAAAATACTGTCTGGTATTTTAATTGAAACATTTTTATGTATAGCTTATGCACAGTGTATAGATTCTTAATGATGTTTAGTTTGCATATTACTAGGGCACATATAACATTGGGCTAAGGTTATAATAAGGTGTTTGTATTAAAAGCAGCTGATTTTTTTGCTAATATTTTGCACAATTATTCAATTAGGAGAAAGATTAATCATTTATCAAAATCACCTAGTTTCAGCACTAGGTAAAAGATAGCCTTTGTGGGAATATGTGTGCACATGCTTGCGTTAATGTGCGTTGGCTTAAAGGGGGATTTATAAACGGTATTGTCAGATCAATTGTGCTTCTGTTAATTTGTGTGAAATGTGGCAGTAACCTTGGCCGGGCTCTAGTTCACTCGCCCCCTCCTCCTCTCTCTGCTATTGATCTTCCTGCTTATCATGCCGAGGGGCCGTCGCTCCCCTGTCGCTAACCGTCTCCACTGCTTTTCTCTTTTCTCTCTCTTTGATGTCTTTCTCTGAGTGAAACGTGAGCACAATGTGAGCGCTGTGTTAGCGTGTGGCGGGACAAGCCAAACTGTGATCTTCCCATCCACACTTCCTCCTACCCTCCTCACAGTAGAACCATCAAATAAAGGTCAAACTCTCTCCCTCTCTCCCCCAGCTAAACCGAAGAACATAGCTTCTACAATCACAGTTTCTGCAGGCACAACTCCGCTCATCGTGGCACGCTGTGAATCATCCAATGGCCGTCCTGCAGCGACCATTTCTTGGTCCACCACGCTGAACGGAAATGCGACGACGCCGCAGACGACGAACAATCCCGACAACACGGTCACCGTCCAGAGCCAGTACATGCTTGCACCAAAGCCCACGGATAACGGCAAAGACATCACCTGCAGTGTGTCACACCGCACCATGCCCCAACCAGATAACTTCCCAATGAAACTCGTCGTTGAGTGTAAGATTGATTTTATCCAGGTCATTAAATACACCAGTGGCTGCTTATCCAAATGCTCAATTATGCAAAGCATCACTGACCGTAACTCTATAGTGAAAGCTGAGAAATTGCATTGTAATGAGTCACTTCTAAATGAGTCTATTTTGTTAATGTATCTACCGAACATGCCAGAGATTTAGTAATGGGCATCAAGCAAATTGCCCTAAGACATTATAGTGCTGGTTGGACCAGCAACACAAGCAAAAGGTCAATGAGGTTGTCTAAGATCATGGAGTCGACTGACAGACCATTTCAGTGTTTTATTTGTTTAAGACTTCAGTGCCTGAAGGCAAAACTCATTTATAATGGCTTGTTAACGTTTAGCTTTGGCCTTATTGTTCGATCCAGTAACTCACTTTATGCGCCCTCTTTCTCCCTTTCTTTCTCTATCAGATCCTCCACAGGTGCAGATAGTGGGGTATGATAACAACTGGTACAGGGATCGGACAAATGCGTTTTTGACTTGTCAGCATGATGGAAACCCTATCCCTACCACGGTCACCTGGAAAACGTAAGTATTTACCAACGTATCTATATATATATATATATATATATATATATATATATATATATATATATATATATATATATATATATATATATATATATATATATATATATATATATATATATATATATATATATATCCACCAGATGTATCCATCAAGCCAAATAATGAATTCATACAAAGAAATCAGAACATTTAAGTATACAAGTTGAGTCATAATAAATAAGGTGAAATGACACAGGGAATAAGTATTGAACACATGAAGAGGAACAAGGTGCAAAATGGCATAAAAAGCCACGAGATCACCTGAAATCTGTCAGTATTGAGAGAGAAACCCTGCCCCTATCAGTACTAATTGGGGATGTCTCATTTCACTTTATTTATTACGACTCAACAGGTATACTTAAATGTTCTGATTTTTTGTATGAATTCAATATTTGGCTTGATGGCTACATCTGGTGGAAATTTTGTGTCAATAGCCCACTTAGAAATCCCCTTACTGATAAAAATGCCAATGTGTCAAATACTTATTTTCCCCATTGTATATGTATAACACAAAAGGTCATGGCTTCAGTAATAGTGAACACGGATACAAAAAAAAAATGCAATTGTGAAATATGTATTGCTAATATTACGTGCTTGTTGTTCTTCAGTTTGTCTGGCCTGATGCCTGAAACGGTACAGGTGCAGGACAATCGTCTCGCCGTGCAGAAAGTGGATGACACCGTCAACACAACCTTCATCTGTGAGGTCAGGAACAGTCTGGGATCTGCCAAAGATCAGGTCACCATTATCGTGAGGGGTAAGTCTGTCTGCCCAAGACACTGTTTTCAGTCTTTAGTAGTTATTCAGCACACAGACTCGCACACTTGTACCGTTTTAAGTGTGAGGTGGTGACAAGAGGCTCCGGCTGGGAAATTAGCTGCTAGATTTCCGGCTCAAAGGAAGAGCTCTAACATAAGGCAGTTTGTTCACACTTTTCCCTATGTGTTGCTTTTTCTTAATCCCTCTTTCCTCTGCATGCATTGTCATGTCTCCACCTCGTCCTGTCTCTGTAGTGGTTTATTTCTGTACATGTTTTAATGTCTAATGCAGGATCCCCTTGTATACTGTAGGGCATTTTCTTAAAATAATAGTTGAGTCTTCATGCTATCTCAATCTTAGATGTTGCTTCTTCAGTTTAGATAAAGTTGGAAATCTTTGGTATTTGCATGGTATCTCATGATGAAACCTAAATGATGCCTAGTCATTCGATACACAAGACCCAGTGAAATTCTGATCTGTATGTTTACATTAATACACAACATATTGATCGCTAAACAAGCTTAAAAGCTTTAAAAACTGTTTTCTTTCACAAACGTATCATTTAATTTTAAAATTGATAGCATATATCAACCCACTGGATTTAGATTACTTTAGTGATGGATGGATGTTTTTTTTGGAACTTTGCCACGTAAGATTTATACAGCTACGGTATAAGATAACAGGACAACGTTTTAATCTAAAAATATTCGTTTGTGTTCAACTGGAGAAAGTAAATCATATATATCTGGAATGGAATTTTTCTTTTTTGGATGATTTATTCCTTTAAAGAGAGGTGTGTGTGTGTGTGTACTTTTACTGCTTTGTTTATGAGGACCAATTTTTTGTAAGACAATTGAAATAAGGACAAAGAGAGTAAAATGAGGACATAACCAGTCCTTACTTTTGGCACCCCTTTAAAGTGCTCTTTCAGGGTTAAAACTTTAGGGTAAGGCAGTGGTTCTCAAACTGGGGGCCAGGGCGAAATGGTGCCAGGGGGCCCCAGGTTTATAACATTTGATAAAATGCATTAATTTATCATATATTCTGTGAAATTAAACCTAAAAAAATAAGGCTACTAAGCAACAGCACTACTTTGTATAATTTAATGTTTTTTTTATTATCAAAATGTGATGTTTTAGAACAGTTTTTTTGTCATAAATTTACTTTGGGGGGCCGTGAAGGAATGCACCGTACACAGGGGGGGTGCACATTGAAAAAGTTTGAGAACCACTGGGGTAAGGAATAGAGTTAGGCGCTGAGTTGTGATGGTTGGGGTTAGGGGATAGGGATTGCATTACGTCTAAAGCCAAAGGTATACTAGGGACGTCCGCATATGCACGCTGTCCGCATGACGTCATATTCATCAGGAGACCATCCGGGTGCTGCCCAAAATTTGAGACCGCGTGGACAGTGCGTGTACAATTCACGTACAACAGCACATGCGCATGAAAATATTGAGACAGGACACTATACAAAGGAAATAGACAGCATCCTTTTTCTTTTTTAATTTGTTCTTCTTCCAAGAACAGAAACTGTAAAGCATTTTCATCACCATAATGTTTGATTCCTGTTCTTAGTTTTCTTGTTGTTTGTTCTAAACTGTGTTTGCAATGGTGGATCGGCTACTTTTCTTGACCTATCCTAAATGTTTTAATGTACTGTAAATGTCATCAAATAAGTGCTGCCCTGATAACCTGGTAGAATAATAATTGCACACCAAAACTTTTAAACGCGTCTGAAAATGTCTGGAGGACAGCGGTTGCCAGCTGTTTTTTCACCCGAGCGCTTTGGTAGCTGTGATATTTGAACTGTGAGCCGGTTGGTTGTTGTGATACTTGTCCCACCCCTCCTCCACTGTGATTGAATGGCCGTGTGAGAACTAACAATGACGAGCAGAGCTTTTCACCCAAAGTTGAATCTCTTTTAACTCTCGACGCTCAGCGCTGAGCGTGGAAAAACCACAGAGCGCCGGTTTTCAGCGCGGAAGAAAACCGCTAGCCAAGCTTTCATTGGAAAGAATTGAAAACATGCGATGGCCGCGGGCGTAAAAGTTTTGGTGTGTCATTAGTGTGTGTGTTTGTGTGTGTGTGTGTGTGTGTTGCAAGTGTGACTGTGTTTGGGAGGCGTTGTGTTTTTATGCAGCTGCATTTGGGTGGTATTGAGTATTGTTCATTTTAGCAATAATGACTCATTATTTCTGTATGACTAGCGCATTACTTTAATTCCCCTTTGCAGTCACTTAACTGTGCAAATGTAAAGCTGTAATATTACACTTGCAGTTTATTGTGATTGGCTCACATTTTTCTTTCAAAACATTGTGCTAATGCATTGATATGATCTTGCAGCGCTCATTTTTCTTGTCATATTTTCATCACCAGCGAGTGAATTTAAAATCACTTAATTATCCCAATGATACGCCTTTTCCGACTCAACGTTATCGTCGACGAAATCAAACCCCTCTGTCAATGAAGGTTTCTGTCAGTGATTTTGTTGATGAGATTCGCAGTGTTGAATTTTTAACATCTTAAAAAAAAAATGCAGACCCTAAATAACTTTCAGATGCTGAATTTAATCCTCATGCATGTCCCAGGGCTTCGTGTCCGGAGCGAGTGCAGTCTGATCGCTGTCATGGGATGTGTTTCTCTCCTGGATTTGTCTGGCCCATTCTAATGTCCTGTGACAGGCTGTTATAGTAAAATATTCACATGGTTGAGTCTGCAGGGACTGAATTCAACGGCATAAGTAATAGCTTTTAGGTAACAGACAGAAACTGTGCTTTTCTCTCACCACTATAACTCTCTTTTGCTCTTGCAAGCATTTTTATGTCCTTGTAGATGTGTTTGCTCGAAGGCCGCTCAAATATTCGCTTATGTACCAAACACTCGAGTGACAACATCTTGGCTTCTTCCTCCTCTTTGGCTTTCGGTCCATCCAATAATCTAATGGACTGAAAACTAGCAGGAAGAGAGATAGGCAAGTGAAGAGGGTGGAGCGGATGAACGCTGGTGGTATTTAACCCCCCTTTGGAACCTGCGGCTTTCCCTTGTCTACCCCATCACACGTGCATCCTCTTCCGCTTGCTCCACTTTCATCCTTCATTCAGCAGCCAATCACTCCTGTGCCTTTCAATCAAAATTCAAACTTCCACTTGCCAGAGAAGAATGAATTGGAAATTCAAGCCTCAAAAATGATTTTTTTTTGTACAGTGGGTAGTTATGTTTAATGTGCAAATTTTTCCTCAAACCCTGCTTTGTCCACCCCCCAAAAGCCCTCCATAAGGATAAGTCACTCACTGCTGTTTCAGCTGCTTGCCTCTTATCCTCCTCTCCTCTCTCAAAGCAAGAAGTGGAATCTCCACCATAAAGCGCTATATTATGGTGCTGGCACAGCTGAAAATGCATTTGGCGAATGTTTAGTTTTCATTTGCAGTGTGTTGCGCAGGTGTTTAAGTGCGAGTGGCTGCAGGTAGAGATGTTTCGTGGAGTGTCGTGTGAAGTGTGAGTTAGTCGTGAAGTTGGCTGCATTTAAGTGCAGGCGTGATGACAGCCATGAAATTGTCCCTACCTTCTCGGTCGCATGACTGTCTTTGCCCCCCGGCAACCATCTCCATGGTGACTACGGCTGGCCTGCACAGATCTTATCTCTGTGTTTCTACTGGAAGTGAGAGAGCGGTACACTTATACCCCCAAGCATGGTTTTTATTTCTTAACTCCACCGCTGCTTGTGGGGAGAAACCTCAGCCAGAGCCGAAAACCAAACCTTGGATCCAAATCACTCCTCAGCACATGTTGCTCTCGGGCAAGCCAGGCTAACCCAGATTCAACCCCCACCTCTCTCTCTCTCTCGTGCGCTCTCTCTCTTTCCTCATTTATTTTTAACAGTGTGATAGAAAAACAAAGAAATGAGAGGAAGTGAGACATCAAGTGAGATTATTTGCCTTTCCTTTTGGCATGTAAATTGTTTTAAGGGATTCTTTCTTTTATTCTACACTTAGTCATTCACTTAGACTCTGTCAGAGTGCTAATACTGGACGTACATTTGTAAAACAAATAGTTTGCCTAAAAAATAAATGGCTGTCATTATGTAGTCATCCACATTTTATTCCAAATCTGCAAAAATGAAGAATTTTGAAGATTTGTTCAGGTCTCCGTCAATGAACCGAGGCTTTTAAGCTTTAAAAAAAATGCAGATGCATTAAGTTCGTCTGATTCATGTGCTAAGTCTTCTAAAAAAACAAATGGAAATGCGAGTTCACCAAACCGCCCAGAATGAAACATTGCACAGCGAGTCCTTAAATTTAATTCAGGAAATGTGAAAATCTAGCTCTAACTGTTATAGCCTCAGTGGAGAATTACGCATTAAATGCACAACATCGTTTATCAATTGGCGTGCCTGAAATTTTACAGTAATCAAATCATGCATATCTGAAAGTGGTGTGCGTGTTCAATATATGGTCACGCACCTTCATGTATAATTCAGTAGACCGGTGCAGACGTTTACTCGGAAAGATCAGAAGAAGTGAGCGAGTGGGATGTGGAGGTGTGAGTGTGTAGGAGAAGCATCACAGTGGGTGGCTAATCTGAACACGGCGAGTGAGGCACTGAGACATGATCCTATCCTGAGTTTATCTCTGCGAGACCTACAGGAAATATTTAGATGGTGGTCCATGAATAATGAAAGACTTTGATTAGAATCCGTAATGTTGGGGTTGTTTTGAGGGAGCGGCGGCATTTGGTTGTGTTTTGCATATGTGTTATATTACATTCGCTGCTCTCTTTCAGCAGTGCTGGTCACGTCTTCATACTCATTTCATCACACACACATTTTGTATTTTGTAGCTTCAAGGCCAATACGTCTGTCTGCTGTCCAACCCTGTCATTTAAAGCCTCCTCTCATCTGTCTGTCTATCCATCCATCAGCCGGCCCATCCATCCATTACTTTACCATTTTCCTTTGTCTGTTTTATGTTGATGCTGCATGTTTTTTTGTGCAAGTGTGAACTTAGCAAACTGGCCTTATGGAAAGCAATCCCCTAAAGGAATTAAACACAAATGTCACCCTCCTACATCACGCTTTAGTATACACACGCTGTATTTGTACTTACAGTAAACACAGTCACTGTAGATATGTGAGGAACTGAACATTTCCTTCTGTCTCTTTACGTAGTAGTTCACCCAAAAATGAAAATTTGGTCATCATTGTGATGTTTCAAACCTGTATTATTTTATTATTGCATGATAACTGTAAAATGCAAACAAATGTTAGTCAGAATATGCGAAGAGTGAATGGTAGTTTATTATGTCCTGGCTTTTGAAGCTTTAATAGTTTTGAGTAGCTGTAAAATTACTGTAAAATGTACCTTTAACTTTATTGGGCAGTTTCCCAGACAGGTTTTAGATTAATCCAGGACTAGGCCTTAGTTATTTTCGGACATTCAAGTAGTTATTACAAACATACTTTAGAAATAAACTATACTAATGTGAATTTTGAGACAAAACAATCACACTGATGTATGTTAAGGTATGCCAGTGCAAGATATTTTTTAAATTAAGATAAAACTCAAACATGCATTTAAATCTGGGATTTAATCAATTAAATAATTAACTAAAGGGACACTCCACTTTTTTTGAAAATATAGTTTTCTCATATCTAATTTTCCAGCCCCCCTAGAGTTAAACATTTGATTTTTACCGTTTTGAAATCCATTCATCTGATCTCCGGGTCTGGCGGTACCACTTTTAGCATAGCTTAGCATAATCCATTGAATCTGATTAGACCATCAGCATCGCGCTCAAAAATGTTTTTAATATTTTTCCTATTTAAAACTTGACTCTTCTGTAGTTACATCGTTGTACTAAGACCGACGGAAAATTAAAATTATTAAAATTAAAGTTACGATTTTCTAGGCAGATATGGCTAGGAACTTTACTCTCATTCTGGCGTAATAATCAAGGACTTTGCTGCGGTAACATGACTGCAGGAGGGGCAATGATATTACGCAGCGGCCAAAAATTGTCCCCTTGGTTTCTTTCAATAGCAGGGATTATTTTCGGGCTATGCGTAATATCATTGCTAAGCTATGCTAAAAGTGGTAGCGCGAGACCCAGAGATCAGCTGAATGGATTCCAAAACGGTAAAAATCAAATGTTTAACTCTAGGGGAGCTAGAAAATGAGCATGTTTATAAAAAGTGAAGTGTCCCTTTAAGTGTGTGGTGTCTTTTTTGAAGTATGGCATTAAAAACTCCATCTATTCATATACCAACCTCTCCTTTTGTATTGATTGGAGAATGACAATAATTCAGGGTTGGAACTTCATGAGGTTGAATAAATGATGACAAACAAAATTTAGGGTGAATTATTTCCTCTTATTAATCTTGTCTAATTCTTTTCTCCTATTTTCTTTTCTCTATTTTCTCCTCTTCTTGTCTCCAGACCAAGCACCTCCCTCCACGAATGCGGGTGTGATCGCAGGCGTTATCTTCGCTTGTATTCTGGCCATCTTACTGATAGGCGGTCTCATCTTCTTCCTGGTAAACCATAAACGTCAACAACAGCAAGGCTACCGCGGCACCGGCAAGCCTGCCGGCGCTCCCTACGACTCCTTTACGCGCCTCTTCGGCTCTTCTAAATCGGGCAAAAACGGCACCGGGAACAACGGCAACAACAACACGCCCATTTACAGAGGAGACGTGGGGCTTAATGAGAAAACCAATCAGGGCATCCATCCTGGAGGCGTGGCTCTGCTCGAGACCACCCATACTCATACGGCAGAGGATATTCTGCTTAGTAGAGAAATGGACGAGGCTGAAAGAAAGAAATTCGACGAACTAGAAGAAGAGGATGAAAGATATGATCATTTCGGTGGAGGCAGACCCATCCTGCAGCTCCGCCAACAGGATGATGTCCTGGATGACGATATGGAGTCCCAGAAGGACGGATCTGTGATATCTCGGACTGCTGTGTATGTGTAAGAGAGGTTCTGAAAGATCGCGAATGAACAGTGGAGCTCCTCAAGCAGGATTGCATTTTTTCCTCTTAATGAACATTCATTTTATTGTTAAAAAACAAATGATGACATCAAATACCATGGATGGACTGATTTAATGAATGGATCAATTAATACGCAGGATATAGCACAGATTATAACAATGAAGGATACGGTAAAGGAAATAGAGACTATATAAAAAACTGTCAGGCTTCCTAGTTATGGCTCTGGTCATCACGGTGACACATACGAAACTTCAGATGTTGACACTGCGTAAAATATATATATACACGGAAGAAGTTGTATGTAAATTCACTGTGCTGTTGTTCATGTAATAGTAGTTTTAAGTTGTTTTTATTTTCTATACATCATGTTTCATAATAATAACCTAAAAACCTGATTCACTTAGCGTGAGTTAAAGCACACTCTCTCTCTGCCTTCCCCTTTATTTTTTTCTCTCTCTTTCTCATCCTATGAAGCGTGTCCATGTATATTTGTTTAGATTTTAAAAGAGATAAAGTGTATCATTTTTTGCCCTGTTACACTTACTAAATCAATCATCCTGATTTGACTACCGCACCTCTGCGACCTTGTTTCTTGTAAATCGCCCTCACACGCTCATCTATCTTAGGATAAAGTGTTCGGTTCACTTCTCAGCCGCTCATTACACAGCACTCAATATCTGAATCACAGGACATGACTCACCAGCGAATCGTTTGGTTTCGGGGCTAATCAAATCACATCAAAGTTAATAAATAATGTGATCATTTTCACCCACAATCCATTTTGCCTGTGAAAACGATCCGAATGGGTTCAAAGCTGCGTTCGGGGGTCAGAGGTTATTCCTGCACATGTACAATACGTTTATGCATTAGATGAAGCCTGCAGCGATGAATCGTTAAAAACATGTAGCAAGAACTAAACAAGGAAGTCAGGGTCACATTGTTCACCACATTAAAGCGTGAAACCTTGTATAAATGTCAAACTAAATATAATGTGTTATATTAACTAAACTAAACTTACAATGTTATGGTGAATTCACATATGTGCATCTATATTTACAACTATAAGTCCACGATGGTTACCATGGCTACACAGCTAAATATATACCTCTCCTGTAACACAGCAGTTACGCATCCCCTACTCGGTTATTTCCCCGTTTTAGTGTTGTTCCTCTTAGTTGGGAGAGACATACTGCCAGTGTAGGGGAAAATAAATGAAGAAGCGTTTGAATGAAACAAAAGGTTGTGCGTATCGTTCGATGTGAGGTGATTGTATAGTACTGTATGTACACATTTTATTTTTCTTAAAAACGAAAAATGTCTATATCTATATGTTGTAAATACAAAGACGGGGTATGGAGAACGTTGCACGTGAAGCACAGCTCTGTGAATTTGAAGGGCCGCTTCGTATCCGCTTTGAGCACATATCACTGTATCCGTAATCTAGTGTCAACTGTGCTACTTTCACCCATGAGTATCACCGATCTAAAAAGTCACTGTGTCGGGTCAGGTGTAGTTTTTCCTTATGCTTTTGTTTGCGCGTGTGTGTGTGTAGATGAGTCAGCGTGTTAAGTGTGTCTGACTCGAGAGCGGTGACTTATTCCTCCGGGATCTCGTACACACGGTGTGATTTAGACTGGACATCACACGCGCACACAGCCACCCTCTCTAAATCATTTGTCAATCTACAGTAGCTGCCCTTGAGTCTTTAAGTGCTACTCTCTGTTTCCGACCATGAGAGGGCACACGGGGTACTGTAGTGTTGTTTTCCCGGGTTGATTCAGTGACCCTAATAGACGCACGTCCAGATCGATAACATTAGAGGAGTTGGTCTCACCTCTCAATGGGTGACAGGCTGGCGGCTCCGAACCGCTTTCAGGCCGACAGCTTGACTGGCACTGAATAGACCCGGCCTTCAATGCATCCTAGTTTACATCCTGATTGAAAGGTCAGACTGCCATCCGTCCTTTGATG
Organism: Paramisgurnus dabryanus; assembly: GCF_030506205.2. Lineage (NCBI taxonomy): Eukaryota > Metazoa > Chordata > Actinopteri > Cypriniformes > Cobitidae > Paramisgurnus > Paramisgurnus dabryanus. The sequence goes on from NC_133349.1 coordinate 20,138,428, forward strand.
CAGATGTGAGAGTAGAGGAAGTGATGTCACTTGTGCTCTGAGAAGCAGAACGTTTAAGCTTCTCATTAAGGAGAGATTGTGCTGACCTTCCAGTTCACCATCTCCACCAGGAATTCGGTAATGAAGGAATGAACGCCTTGAGAATATTAAGGAAGAAATTTATGTCTATGGTTATAGATTACCGGAGATCTTAAATATGTAATATGAAACTCCTTTGTTTTCTGATTTAGGTGTTCTGCATACACGTGCACACATTTAAAAGCCTTAAGTATGCCTGTCACAAACCATTTCCCCTGTGTACATATTATAAATATATCAACAAATGATAAACAGTGATGTCACCTGCTGTGATCATGAAGGAAATACAGTTTTAATTGAGTTTTTTATGAAATGATTTGCTGTTGTTTATTATTTTCTCTTATGTTTTGTTTAATGATCTGTGCTTAAATTGTTTTATTCCGAGTGCTTTATTGGTGCCTGTAATGTGTTTGTGCTGTACAGTTAAGCGGTGCTCTCAAACTCTCTCTCATGGACACAGAAACACATCTATACTAAACGCTTTATCACCTGAGTTTTGTTTTGGCTGTCTGAAAATGATTTAAAGTCTCAGTCTTTGTAAAATTGTCTTTTATTTCGTTTGCTTATTAAAGTCTTAAAGATATCCGACAGTGATCTTGGTGTGTGCCGAATGCTCTGGGGCTCAATCAAATCCCTAATGCTTTTCAGTCTAGGTTGTGAATGGCTAGGGAACGCACTGTTAGCTGTGTGTGTGTATGTGTGTGTCGTGATAAGTCACCTGTCACAGATAACACTGGGGACTGAGATCAAGCTAAATGGGCTATGCAAGAGAGCACACACGTGCACATAAAGCTCAGTTTCTGACTTCTTTGCCCTTTGTAAAGAAAATTATGCAGGTATAACTGACAAAGCACGTGCTTGGCTATTTTTGCACAGTGCAATTTATAGATCTACTGTGTGTTTGTTTTATGCATACTTTTAAAGGTGTAGCTTTAACCACATTCAGGAACTAAAAACCTTTAGGAGAAAATGTGCCTAAAATAATATATGTGCATTATTTAAAGCTCTGGAATGTGTTTGTTTTGGAGTTTCTCCCACTCAAGGTTATGAAGCATGAGCTTTACTCTCAAAACATCTTTGTTTACATTAGCTCAACAGGTTAAAATGTAACCAGGATCACATGTGTGAGAGTTTCAAAAGAGGTGTAGCGAAACCGAAAGAGTTAGTGTCATCATGAAGGTATTTAGGTGGTAGAAATTTCTCACAGTGGTACACCATTAGAAAAAATGGTCAAAATATGTGGTACCATTAGGTACAGATATATATATATTTTGTACCAATATGAAATCTTTAGGTGCAAAGCAGTACTTTTTGAAGGGGGACAGCATGATGACAGATTTTTTATTTTAGGGTGAACTATCCTGTCATCTTAAAATGTTTAAGTACAATAAATTTGCTTTCAGAAGTCTTTTCAATTTAAATTTTACAATGGTTTATATTGCTTTAGCTCATCAAAATAAGTTTCAGCTTTAGAGATTCAACAGATTCAGCTTATTTTTATAAGTTACACAACTCACCCCTGGTTTGAATTTTAAATGGATATTTTGAACCCCACACTGTAAAATTTATTGTTGCACTTACATTTTTAAAGGTGCCAAAGAATGCGTTGATACAATATGTTAAATTGTGATCTGATATCTACATAGGTTTCTGGCTTTATTACTGTAAGTGCAAAAATGATCCAGAAACGGTTTACATTTACAACCCTAGAATTTGCCCTTAGAATGAAATGCTCCATTATTATCTTATTTGATATGGTCATGAAGAATAATGTTAAGCTCTGCTCTGATTGGCTGTTTCCCAGAGCATTTTAGTTTTGTATCTGTTTGTGTAAACCAGAGGTGCCCAAACTAGGGCCTCTGGGCCAAAGTTGGCCCGGAATGACCTTTCATTTGGACTGTCATGCCACGTGAGGTAAGGAAAAAGGATCAACGTCATTAACCCAGATGTTCATGTATGCGTAAATTTTAGTTATTTATTTATACATGACAAAATGAAAATAAATACAAGGAATAACAGTGATTTTTTTATGTACATGCATACTTAAAGGTGCATAACATGTCACGAAACTCAACCAACTTGTAAGACTAATAATGGATAAGTCGAGGCAGCGGCACACAGAAAAAAAGAAATTTAAAAATGATTGGCAAAATGATTTCTTTTTTTACAACAGTTACCTTTGAAAATCAAACTGCATTAGTTATGCATAAACAGTGTAATGTTTGCTTATTTATTTTTTAAATATTAGAAAATTATAAATGAGGAAAATCAGGGCAACTTTAATTTTAATATAACACAGCAACATTTACTTTCAGCTCACGACCCTCAGTCAGGTTTGATTTTTGGGTCTTGGTAGGAAAAAGTTTGGGCACCCTTGGTGTAAACAGACCTTATCTTTAAGCCTGTATCAGACAAAAATACAGATTTTGATGAATAATCAATTGTTTGGAGATTTAAAGTGGGCGTTTCTGAATGATACGTTTGTTTTTTCGGTATCGACCTGCAAAACATAACTGTAACGTCAATAGTAGAACTTTCACTTAAACGTTATCATATAGCTTTAGCTATTATAAAGCGCTAACTCAGCAGTCACAAACTTATTTATTCATAACTTTTTTAAACAACGGAAAGTGAGGGTTTTAATTGGTTTAAAAAGAAGATATTTTGATAAATGAGGGTAGGCACACAGTTGACAGTACCCATTCTCTTCCCTAGTATTTGTTTTTCCTTCTTTGGAAATCAGTGGGTACTGTCAACTGTGTAGTTACCATCAATTATTAAAATAACTTCATTTGTGTTTTTAAGAATAAAAGAAACTCATACAGGTTTAAAACAACATGAACGTGAGCACACAATGACAGAATTTTCATTTTTGGGTGAACTAACCCTTTAAAGTGCATTAGCAGTTGACTGATAAAATAGTTTGTCTTCAATACAACAACAGACTTCTCTTCCAGAAGTAGCGGTGTCCTAGATTCAGTCCTTGTTTCTCCTCTCTCTCTCTCTGTGTGTGTTGATGGGGTCAGAATCTCTGTGCTGCTGGCACACTTGTCACTGTCGTTTGGAGTTGGAGTTTTTTTTCTTGGTCATTTAGCCATCTGCCTGCTCTAATTGCTCTGAGTTGCAACCTGGCGTGAACACCAGCTGCCTGTTTCCTCTCTCTCTCTCCTCACGACACTTGTCGAATGCATCATGATAATAACCTTATGTTAGTGTATAATGGTGCGTTCCACTTGTCTTGAGACAATCATGGCCTAACGCAGATGTGGGTTTTCAAATTTGTATGCAATTTGGCGGATGGGTTCAGAATTCAGAGTAGAGTTAAAGAACGAAAGAGCTATACCTGTTCCTATTGCTCAACTGGTAGGGCATTGCGCTAGCTTCAAAGTTCATAGATTTGATTCCAAGGGAACGCATATACTGATTAAATATATAAATATATATTCTGATGTCATAAGGAGATCTTATTATAATAATACCGCCCCATCATCTGCACTATCCAACCACAGCACTGCCATTTAGTGCAGAGAAAAAGAGAGAGAGAGAAAAATAATTCAGAGTTTCAATTGCAACAAAACACCATCATTGCGATCAGTGTTGGAATTTCATCAGCTCATTTGCATTTTAAAGGTCACACCAAAAACACCATATTTTTGCTCACACTTACAAAGTGTCAATTTTAACCTGTTATAATAAATTATCTATATGGTATTTTGAGCTAAAACTTCACATGTGGACTTTGGGGACACAAAAGATTTATTTTACATCTTAAAAAGTCTTGTGACATGGCCCCTTTAACAATGCCTTATCTACAGTATAATGTTGCAAGTTTAAACCTTACTTAATTAACAATTACCGAACAATTTCATCAGTTTGTCTGTAGATATATATCAGTAACGCTGATGTGATTGGTTGCATTTCATTATGTGTTTTCACTGAATTAGAGAACATTTGGATAAGAGAGGGAGAGAGAGAGAGAGAGGAATATATCTGACAGCTGTGAGCGAGGCAGTGCTCCGTGCCAAACACTCCCTCTTTGTCGCCAGATTTTTGTCACCTATTGTTCTGGAGCTTCTGTATGCATCAAAACAGCAAATTGTGCACACATTTAAAATCATCTGTTTAAACCACACAACATTTTTCATGGTCAGTGTCAGGACCAGTAGCTAGGGTGGTAAAGCTCTTTTAAGGTTGACACCCTTGTACCTTTGTATCACCGTCCTAGGGCTGTTAGTTCACTAAAGCAAGACTGTGGTCTTGTTCACCTAACCTACATGGCTTTGGACTGTGGGAGGAAACTGGAGGTCATGCTAACACGGGTCAAACATACTCCAAACTCCAATCAGAAAAGACTTCCGACCCAGGGACCATTTACCGTGTCACCCCTTATAATATTTAAAGGGGAAAATGTGTTAAACAGATCTGAAAGTATTTTTATATTTGTTAGCATATTTAATGAAAAAAAACTCAGCAATTTCAGTTCCACCACACAGGGTTCCACGTACGTGGGTATGGGATAGTTATAATATGGTATAGTTGATCATATGGGATAGTTACTGGCTTAAATGTGTTGTATGAGATCATGCACTTGCTAGACATTCCCATTCTCTTAAAAGTGGCACATGCATAAAGAACTCATTCACCATAATATTCCCCACATGCGAATGTGCGGTTAATAGCGAATGACGAGTCTTGTCCAAAGGCCCTATTTTTACTCTATCAAAGGGAAGCATGAATTAAAGCAGAATTAAAAGCAGGGGATGGATTCAGTGGTGTGATTTGGCCCTGAAGCCATGTGACACTTCCGTCATCTGTAGCGTTTCCATGAATCGGACGTGCGTGTGTACGCACCCAGTGGGAGATTGGATTGACCCGCATTGCCCTGAGCTGTCAGGCTGTGAGGATCGTCTGGTATTCCCTGTCTCCCGTGGGCACCTGGAGGCTTCGAAATACACATGGATAACAGATGAAGAGATAGATTAGACCCAGTGGGGATTCTACTGGTGCTATATCTGACTGATCAATTGTGTCGATTATTGATCATTTAGTATCCATGAGCAATATACGGTTGGTTTGCAACTCTTACGATGGGGTTGTTAATATAGAGAGAAGATCCAGTGATCTTTAGACACTCTGACATTTAAGTGAAATGATTGTTTGATAAAGCCGTGTTTGTTAAGGAGGGACAGGACACATAATCAATCTGTATGCATGATGGTATACTGTAGACTTCATCTGATAGATAACTACGATAGTACCACCAGTGCATTCTGTTGCTTCTGAAATCATTATATTCTCTCTTTTGTAGCTTTTGTCTTTGCATGGCTCTGTTGTTTTGTCTTTCTGTCAGGTGTGCTGCCTTCAAATCCTCTTGGGAAGTTCCCACTCGCACACTATGAAGTCGTAATAAGGATGTGATGTGCATTCGAATGATTTCGGTCGAAGAAGAGGGAACTCACTCATTTATTGAGAAAAGAAGCTTTTTACCACAAGTGCAACACAGGGGCGGATTTAGTGATTTGGGGGCTCAAGGCGAACCATGTGTCGGGGCCCTAACTATGCACCCTTTATGCAACCTTTACTGTATTTTTCTCTCCTTCTCATCGCCATCTCTTTTTTCCTCTAGGTTACATACGTTTCAGCCCCCAATGAGGTTGAGATTAATACTGTTTGATAATATGATTGGATTTTATACTAACCGCAGTACTACATGGTAAAAAGATGTGTATAACAATTATGTACTTTTTATTTTACTTTGTGTACTTAATTTATTTAATACATTTTCATTTAATGCCACATTATATCCACAATATATTTTAAATTAAAATACTTTGTATTCAAATGAACATAATATGATGAGAACAAACCCCTTACGAAAATTAACCATGGTTTTATTGTGGTAAAAGTGTAGTAACCATGTTTTTTTGGCGAATTGATTACTATGAGCAAAACCATGGTTTTACTACACTAACCATGGTTTAACTATGGTTTTTGAAAACCATGGTTGTCAAAACCATGGTTATTTTGTGGTTACCATGGTTTTACTACAGTAACCATGGTTTTTTGGTCTTAACTGTAGTAAAACCATGGTTAATTTTCGTAAGGAACAAAATATGGTTTTAAAATAATGCAATCATAGGTGTTAAGAACTCGAAATAAGATAAACAAGGGGTGAAATTTGACTTTATATAGTGGATGGTAAAGCGTCATGTATTGCTTCTGCATTACATTATGTAAACAGTTTTTATATTATTGAACTATACAGATGTCATCTATGTACACATCTTGTACTTTGATGTTCGCTAGTGATATACAGGGCAAAGCCGAAGCATGCTACCGTTTTCATATGAGATTTAAATGAGACTAAAGCGATCACAAATTCGTGTGCAGATTGGGGATGAATTACAATCTTTAGTGGTGCTGGGCAGACATTTCGGCGGACTAAAGTTTACCTAAAGGCTACTGTACCTGAGATTACACGCTAATATTATATAAACTGTAGATCCTGTATTATTTGCGGAGCATACTCACCGGCACACTATCAGTGTCCGTGGCCGAGAGAGAGCTGTGTCTGACGTGACGGAAAAGAGGTTGCTGAGAGCAGCACAGACCGTGCAGTGTTTGTGTGGAGAAAAGCGGAGACTTTTGCAACATTTTTGTGTGAATCATCTTTTCTTCTCCATTGGTGTAGCTACGTTTCACTCTTCATTCTTTATTTCACTACGTTTATTTCCTTGCAGCTTCGCTCTTTTAATGTATCAAACTCACTCGCTGCTGCCTGCAGCTCTGCTCGCTTTGTTGATTTGAGCTACGCGCGCATACAGTATCCGGTAGTGCATGGAATGATCCACTCTAAACTATAATGGGGGGCGCATTCGTGCAGATGTAATAATAACGTTCAAACCTTTTATGGGAATATACTGAAAAACACAAAAGATGTTTAAATAGAATTCTTAATTAAACAAAATTATGCTAGTTTTCTGGGAATCTTGATGATAAGCAGGGGCAAAAAGTGGCAGCTCACCAAGTACACCCCTGCGTTTTGGGGCCCCTTGGTAAGGCGGGGCCCAAGGCAACTGCCGACCTTTGCCTAATGGGTAAGTCCGCCCCTGGTGCAACACAATGGACAGTATACACATTAGGTGTGTTTTATATATTTTATTAGGGAAATTAAGTATTGGTGACATTCCTGTTACCTTAAACGGGTTAAAAGCATTTAATCAGCATAAGTACTGTACTCAAAATTAAAGAAACGAAAACGTTTCTTAATAGTGTACTCAAGCATGTATCTCTTAAAAAATATTCTTCTGACGTAGGTATCTATCAGCAGTAGTCCTGGTGATGCAGTTGTCACAGAGTAAAGGTGGTCACAATGACTGATACAGTATATAACAGATATCCCAGAGGTGCTACAGGACTGGCCTTGTGCCACACAGCAGGATGAGTGTAGGGCAGGAGAAGGACAGACCTGAGGAGACAGCAGGAAGGAGGAAGGCTTCTGGTGCCTTAAACAAAAAAAACACCACCGTTTTTCAATATTTTACTATGTTCTTAGCACAACTTAATACATACTATTTCTTTTATCAATGCGTGCACTTAATCTTTGTACAGCGTGTTGTGACTGTGTTAGCATTTAGCCTAGCCCCATTTATTCCTTGGGATCCAAACAGGGATGAAATTAGAAGCCACCAAACCCTTCCATGTTTTTTCCTATTTAAAGACGGTTACATGAGTAGTTACACTAGTAAGTATGGTATTAAGCGGATAAAAAAATTAGAACTATATTGTATGGCGAAAGAGCACTAAGTTTGCAGCACTTCAACCTCTGGGGCAATAATATTGAGGATAATGTTACTGCGCCAAGGTCGAAGTGCAGGCTGTTTACACTTGGCATTAACATGTGTTTTCATCGATCGGATCACAAGTGGACGACGTTAATGCCAGGTGTAAAGGGTGTTCAAAAAAAAGGGTACTCGTCCACTTTTGACCACTTTCAACCACATGAGGGGCTTTTTACACTTTGTATTAGGATGTGTTTTCATTGATCTCATCAGTCTCTCTGCTGTCATTTGAACGCGAGCGAGTGTAATTATGAGTTTATATGGATGCAAACTAATATTATGTCCACTGCTTTTGTTGTAAGTAAACATGCTGCACAGTGTTTTGTACATGTATATGTTAGAACTTTCTCTGAATTTTCAGCGCAATTGAGGAAATAGGATTGCGCAACTTTCACACGCTTGCAAAATGAAACTGCGGAGATAAGCCGCTTTAGTTTTATCTATGAAAGCCTAAAATAGTAAAAAAATAGTTTCTAATACCTCTGAATGTGTTTGAAAGTGGTCAAAAAGTGGACGAGCCCAAAACGTTTTGAGCACCGTTTACACCTGGCATTAACGTCGTCCACTTGTGATCCGAATCCGATCGATGAAAACGCATGTTAATGCCAAGTGTAACCTGCCTGGTAGTCGAAAACCCTTTCGATCGTATTGCTTTTGTAGTGTAAACGCACATGTGGTTGAATGTGTTCGAACAGCCACAGGAGGTCGCATTCTCTCCGCCCCTTTTATCTAATCTGAGGTACTGAACACAATGTTTTACATCTTTTCTGACTTCTGGGGATAACACACGGTAAACAGCGCTATTTTTAACCTTTCATTGAAAAAACTAAAGCGGCTGGTCTTCACAGTTTCATTTTGCAAGCGTGTGAAAATTATCATACAATATAGTTCTCATTTTTATCCACTTTAAAAATAGCCACGTTTTATTTTGTTCCACCATACTTACTCGTGTATCTACTCATGTAACAGTCTTTAAATAGGGAACACATGAAAGTGTTTGGTGGCTTCTAAAATTATCCCTGTTTGGATCCTAAGGAATGAATGGGCCTAGGCCAAATGCTAGCACATTCACGATCCGCTGAACAAAGATTAAGTGCACACACTGAAAAAGATAAGTATTAATATGTCTAATTTGAGGTAAGAACAGACTGATTTCACGAAAAGTTGTGTTATAGTCAAAGTGTCCATGGCACAAAATTCTTTTCGTGACACTCACACATATTTCTATAAATAGTTTTTCATGTGCGTTGCCTGGCTTTCTTTTTCGTGTCATTTTATGTATTGTTTTCTCATTGTTTATTCCTATTTTCTTACCATTGTCGCTTGGGGTTAGAATCACTTTCTGTTAGTTTTTTTAGACATCCTAACTCAAACCCCAACTCTCACCCCAACTCTAACCCCAAGTCCAGGTGAAAATTGCTTTAAAAGCGGAAGGAAAACATGTAGAAACCAATACATAAAAGTACATCCTAACCCAAACCCCAAGCGACAATGATTTAAAAATAGGGGGAAAAATTTGAAAACAACACATAAAATGACACGAAAAAGAAAGTCGTGCATGGACATGAGAAACTTTTTATAGAAAATGACATTCGTGCTCAAGGCATGTAAAAATGCAGAATTTTGTACCATGGACACAAATAAATTTATCAAATTTTGCATGACTAACACGACTTTTCATGAGATCATGTTGGGTAATGCATAGTAAAATATTGAAAAACTGTGGTGTTTTCCTTCTTAAGACAACTTTGAATTACCATTGGAACAATGCTTTACATCTTTAGTGAGAAGCATCATTTAATGCCTTCCAAGATTACAATTCAAAAATCATGATGCAATATGTAACGTTGGCTTGTTTTTGCTTTGGTCTTCTGTATTTAGCGAACACGTAAGCATATTGGATTTAGGTTTTAATGTTTGTACCATAACTGACAAAACTTGTTAAGTCATGGTGCCATCTTTTTCATCATTTTGTTTACATTTGACTCACTAACACTTTCGGTTCAGACGCGAGAAATTTCAGCTTGAATATTCCCAGCTCTGACTTGGCATTGATACAAAGAATAAAGTGATTAACAAAATGAAGAATGGAACAAAATCATCTTTATTTTCTCTCTGGTTGTTTTGTCTGTAGAGCTTTTAGCGGCTTTAGTAGCGCAGACCCTTTTAAACTCCCATGTCTCTCGCTGTCTCAGTCATTCAGGCCGTCCCTTGAGAGAGAGAGTGAGATGAAAGGAGGATGGATGTTGGTCTTCAGTATATTTTGAATAGGCACACACAGACACTCTTGTACACTGAGCATCTATTTCACGCGCTATTTACAATAGCACACACTTATAATGGCTTGGAGGGGGACATAGGTTAGTTGATACCTTTATTAGTAAGATTTTCATATGGGTAGTTTTATTTTGCCTTAATGTTTTGGCTGCAAAAAAGCATTTGAACATTATTACGTGTATTGCCTGAAAATGAAACTATGCTAAATACAAAATGACCTTTTTTTAGCGATAAGCCCCAATGGCATCACAGTAAAACGTACCATTAAACAGCTTAACAGAGGCTTTTAAAGAAAAGGCTTTATTATTAAACAGCTTATTTCTGAAACGCATCATAAAACTGCAAAACTGTGAAAGGTGATCTTTTACCTCTAAAGAAATGTCTTGAGACGCACGGGGTGATATTTGGAGAAAATAATTCACAAATCTTATTGTGACATATAGGTTTTTAGAGTAGCTGTTTGAGAAAGCATTTGTGTAGCTGGATTTTTGATTACAAATCTTATAGTTATTGACATTTAGCCTGTGTGACAACTATAGCCCTTCCCCTACAGTATACATCCACAGGCAACATTCACAGTTTGTTTTCCCCAATATCACTGTCCAGCCCCAGCTCCACCCTCTGTCTGTTGAAGAGTTGGTATATAATGATGAAGTGATCTGGATGAATGAGTGTGGTATGATTTGAGATAATTCATCTGACAGGCTAGTGGAGCAGAGCTCTTTCCTCATCCTGGTCATTTCTGCAGCTTCAGTGCTGCTCACTTCTGCCTGACTGATTCAAACATTCAGCCAACCGTTGCACAGCGTTCAGCTCTACACTAAACAACAAGTCCAACCATACAACACCACCTCTCAATATCACATTACAACAGCCCACTGCCCCGGCTTAAAACAGCACTGCCCAGTTCAGCATGCAAACACCAATGAGGGTTAGTACATTCCAGGGGTGAAAATGGTGCTAAATAGCACCAAAAGTGTTTCACTGGCTTGTAATCATATGGGAACCATTTTAAGTGCTATATAGCACCTACTGTATATAAAACCATAAGTGGTGCTATAGCATAGCAGGCATATGCATAGATTAGACTTAAAATGATTCCCCTATGATTATGAGACAGTGAACCACTTTTAATTCTGCTCACTTCTGCTTTGTTCATTGAACTCTTAGGGGCGATTTCCCGGACAGGGTTTAGGTTAATCCGGGGCTAGGCTATATTAATATTAGGGCATTTAAGTAGTTTTTACAAATATACTTTACAAAAAACACTACAGGTGTGCATCTTAAAGCTCCCATTCTGTCTGTGATTTTGAAGCTTTGATTGTGTTTATAGTGGGCAATATAACATGTGTTCATGTTTCGTGTGTAAAAAACGCGGTATTTTTCACACAATTTACTTATCTGTATAGCGCTGTTTTCACTGTCCTCAAAACAGGCTGATGTCTTCCTTGTTCTATGAAGTCCCTCCTTCAGAAATACGTAACAAGTTCTGATTGTGTAGTTTGTTTAGTGTGCTGTGATTGATAGCAGCTTAGCTTAGCAGAGCCATTTGAGCCAAAGCTGGTGACTGACGTATTTAGGTGGGCGGAGTTTAGTCAACGAACTGTTTTACTGATGTCATTAAAGCAGGAAATAGAGGGCTGTAGTCCAAACCGGCCGTTCGTTGGAGGCTTTGAAAGAGGAATTCTATTGAAGAAAATATATATCGCCTGGCAGTGAACTTTAAGCTTTATCATTTTACAGGTATTATTTATGCTATTATAGCAACATTACACACTAACTAGGGTTTAAAAAATGGTATCAGGAAGAAAGTGACCTTTAAGACAAAACAATGCCACCAAAATATGTTAAAGTTAAACAGGACAAGGTGTTTTTAAATTAAAGCAGCTCTTACATTTTTTAAAGTTTGGGACTAGGATAAGCCCTGTCTGGAAAACCGCCCCTTAATCTTTATGTTTAAAAAGATACCAAATAATGTATATTCTGTTAATATTTCTGTGTCCTTATGAAGTACCAGGTTGTATCATTTGAATCGAAGGAACATAAAGATAATAATTTTTGCCAACTTTTTTCTCTACACTCTAAATGCTGGGTTATTTTTTAACAAAAAGCGGCAAACACAGCAAATGAAAACACTTTTTTATATTTGACATGACAATGGGTTGAAAATAACCAAGAATTTTTTAGAGTGTATACAACAGTTTACAGTTAAAGGGATACTTCACCGATTTAGCATTCAGCTTTATATCTGTAGAAACCCGGCAGTATTACTGAATGACCATGTTTCCCTCCCTCATTTCCCCCTGAGAGGAGAGATATCTGCATTTTGGTTCTGCAAAAAAGTCCTCCGATGATGTAATATGACGATTTTTGCATCATCGGAGGACTTTTTTGCAGAACCAAAATGCAGATATCTCTCCTCTCAGGGGGAAATGAGGGAGGGAAACATGGTCATTCAGTAATACTGCCGGGTTTCTACAGATACAAAGCTGAATGCTAAATCGGTGAAGTATCCCTTTAAGTTTCAGAAATACTGTAAAAGCAATGAAAATAAAAATAGTCCATATGACTTGTGTAGGTCTTCGGGCATATGGTAGTTCTGACAGCAAAGAGATAAATTAAAAAATCCCTTTCTGTGTTCCAGTAAGCCTAAAAGCATTGAAGTTAGAAATCATATGAGAGTGAGGAAACAATTACAGAATTTTGGGGGGTAAACTATTCCTTACTTGCATGTTTTTCATGACCCAATGCAGCATTTTAATTCAAAGTAATTTTTACTATTATCTCTAAGGATCATGTAGATAAAGAACAAATGAATGACTATATAAACTGACAATATACACAGATGAATTATTAGTTATTTTCATGATTAACTGTTCATAAAATCATCAAAAATCATGTAAAGAACATTCTGTGAAAATGAGGAGTTCAGATGCAAAAGACGCTAAACACCACCTCTTTCAATAAAGAGAATGATATTACTCGACACTTACACTCTTAAAAATAAAGGTGCTTTAAGATGCCATAGAAGAACTTTTTCTATCAAAATGGTTCTATAAAAGGAACAGTATGTAAGAAATTTATATCAATTAATAATAAAATGGCCCTGATATGTCACTAGACTTTAAGAAATAATTTTCATTTCAAATACTTATATCACTGACAACAGTGGTCCGGCCAGGATATTGTCATTTACAAAGTGGAGTTGCAGCCCTCAACTGATGTTTATGTTGTCATTTTGTGTATTGGCCACCAGTTGGGTGATTGAAGTGTTTTAGCCACAAGTTTTGTGATCGCAGTACCAATTTTGGCCACAATCCTACATACTGTTCCTTTAAAGCAGTGGTTCTCAAACTGGGGTCCGGGGCCCCCAGGGGGGCCGCCGGATGGTGCCAGGAGGGCCCCAGTTTTATGACATTTTATAAAATACATTCATTTATCATAAATTCTGTGTATTTAAACCTAAAAAAATAAGGTTACTAACCAACAGCACTACTTTGTATAACTCAATATGTTTTGTTTAATTAAAATGTAAAATTTTAGAACAGTTTTTGTCATAAATTTTCTTTGGGGGGGCTGCGAAGGAATGCATCGTACACAAAGGGGGCCGCACGCAGAAAAAGTTTGAGAACCACTGCTTTAAAGCATCTTTAATATCTTAAGAACTTTTCTGTTTCTTAAAAGGTTTTTCAAATTATAAAAATAAACAAAACATATTAAATTATACAATAGTGCTGTTGGTTAGTAGCCTTATTTTTTATGAGGTTTAATTACATAAATGTATAATAAATTAATGTATTTTATAAAATGCCATTCAACTGGCCACGGCCCCCAGTTTGAGAACCAATGCTTTAAAGAACATTTGACTTAATTCTTTGAGGAACCAAAAAAGGTTCTTCTATGACATCGCTGTAAAGAACATTTTAAGTACCTTTGTTTTTCAGAATGTATTGAACATTCATTAAATGCTTTTGTTTTATATACATCAGTGCATTTAGAAATACAGCTTTGTTGGCAAAATCCAAAAAATGCTCATCCATAAGAAAACGTGTCAGACGCACTTAGAGGGTTTTGCATTTGAGCTCTTCAAATATAACCTTAATATATGTAATATTGACTTTGTGATCATGTCCAATATTAAGATGAAAGTGAAATCAATAAGTGAAATCAAACTTTGATGCTCCTAATCTCATTATTAGATGATGAGACTTTGGGCTGGATTTCACAGACAGGATAACAATTACTGGCTTATCTGTGTCTGTGTTTATAGAATGATTTGCACTTGTTTATTCGTTTAATTTCATTAATTATTGTGACACGATAATAACATTGTTCCCAACCATTATATTCATTATCATATTTTGGTATTTTAATTGGGTTATCAGTTTATTATGTATCAGTCCTCCAAGCAATCTTTACAGAACACAAACTGCAAGTCTTAAATGCAGCATGTTTACTTTAAACAGTCTCTCCTTTACACTTTGTTTCCACTGCACAATCATTTCTACACCATTAAATAATGTTTCCACCTCACACACCACTCTATGTACCTAAGGTATACCAAAACACAAACACTTGAAAAGATCTCGTCACCCTTCAATGCTCTTACACCCAAGCCACTGTATAAGCCATTTTCATAGATATGATCCACATCACCACAGTAGCACACTACCGCCAGTCAGTTTCCCTGCTGTGTCAATTTAACAGCCTGCATTTGTGTGTGTGAAGCACAAATCAAATAAAAAAAACTGATGGCTGATTGTAAGGTTTAATGTTGTGTGCTTTGAGTTTCCCTGCGCTGCGTGTTTGCGTTTCAGTTTTTATGTGCTCTTATATTAAGCGGGTTGAGCTTGAGGGGGGATTCAGTAACACTTGACCTGTTTCACTGAGTCACAGAGAAAAAAATGGAAGGAGAAGGTGGGGAAGAGAGATAGACACTAAGAAGCAGAGCGAGGGGTCTGTGGTGGAAAGGGTGCTGGGGCGAAGGCAGATGAAATGTGAAGGGGAAAGAAAGAACAGCTGGGAAGGCCAGCGGGCAGAGAGATGACACTGCCCTCCCTTCTCTCCTCCCTCTCTTACTCCATTTCTTCCTTCTCTTGTCCTTCATAGCTTAGCCTTTTGGCTCTTCTGGTTTTTCAGATGCCCTCATCCTCCTCTCATTCTTAAAGCTGGAAAGGGCAGAGTTAGATTTCTCTGCACACATACGCATGTGCTACTGTTGCGAAGCGCTGACAATGATTGCGATGCCAAACTGCCATGCACTAATATAGAGCATTTGTATGATGGCTGGTACAATTTTGCACACACTGCTGGATAATGTCCCCAGACAGCCCCGTACACTATTTACTGACCGCAGGATGCACATTGCACACAAAACTGGAAAGTGCTTTTTGTTCAATGTTTTTTGGAAACAGCCAGGCCAACATACCCGTGTAGTGATGCACCAATATATTGACCTTTTGGTATCGGCAGATAGAAATAAGATGATAATAAGTGATATTTAAAGCACCTTTCCAGAGCTCAAGGTTGCTTTAAATCGCCATGAAGAGATACAAACAGTAGTAAAAAATGACAAGCAAAACAGTTGAAAAATAAAACCAAATGAAAGAAAAACAACATGATAGCTTATAGATTAACATTCAGAGAACAGATGAGACTTGAATAATGAATTTAAATTATTTTACAATTTCACAACATAATACTTACTGAAATAAACAGTAAAAAGCTAAAATATTGGTATCTATCGGTATCAGCCGATGGCAGCAGATGTTTTTGACTAGTGAGGAGTTGCTATAAATTATAAAAAAATTTAGTTGAATTAGCTTAAAGGGACACTTAAAGGGACACTCAAATATGCTCATTTTCCAGCTCCTCTAGAGTTAAATATTTAATTTTTACCATTTTGGAATCCATTCAGCTGATCTCTGGGTCTGGTGGTACCACTTTTAGCATAGCTAGCGCAATCCATTGAATCTGATTAGACCATTAGCATTGCGCTCAAAAATAACCAACGAGTTTCGATATTTTTCCTATTTAAAATTATAGATTATTTCAACTTTTAATTTTCCGTCGGTCTTAGTACACGATGTAACTACAGAAGAGTGAAGTTTTAAATAGGAAATATATTAAAACTCTTTATTTTTTAGCGTGATGATAATGGTCTAATCAGATAATGGGCCCTATCTTGCACCCAGCGCAATTGACTTTGTCAGTGACGCATGTATCATTCGTATTTTGCGCCGGCGCACAGCGGGGTTTTTCCCTCCACAGATGCACGTCAGCAAACTAGGGAATGAACTTGCGCTCCCTGGGCGGTTCAGCGCAAAAAGGAGGCGTGTTGCGGCGCAAACCATCTCTTATGCTATTTTGCAGTTTCAAAAAACAATTGCGCTACTAACCAAAAAAAACTAGTCTAAAGTCAGTGGCGCGTTGCGCGTGGTTCATTATGCTATTTTAAGGGCGCATGCTTGACCATAATGTATAGCGTGCACAACGCGCATACACTTTGCTTATCTAATCTACACAGATGCAACAGTTATTTTTGCAAATCATAAATTGTTACACTTAAAAATATTAATACACGAGATAAGGGGAATCATAGTGGTGAGCATTGTGGTGATAGTTTTTATTTATTCTCATGCAAATAACGATTAAAATATTTTCATAACTTTGTTGTGTGGCTGTATTACGTTTATTTTATGTAAATAATAGTTAAAATGTTTTCATAAGAAACCTTAATGTATATGAACTTGATTTGTAAGAGTACTTTGGGGTTGGACCTTGCTTGCGTTTCTTGGGTCCGATTTCAAAGCCCCCAAACCCTTTCAGCGGTGAGGGTGGACGCAGCGATGTCCTCTGCTGGCGTCAAGTCCTGAGGCAGATCCCCGTCCCGTTACACGGCGTGCCCGATTTATGCTGGCAAGCGTGGGATTCCCCCGTACAAGGACGTCGGTCTCCTCGGCTGTGAACCGCTCCTGGCGTGCGCCTGGTAAATCCGTCATAATAATAGCAACCCGCCATGGAATTTGCGCCCTTGCGTTTAAAGGGAATGTTGGCTAGCGTTCTGATTGGTTTATTTGATGTTACGCCCAAACCACACCTATGAATAATGAACCTACTTCAGACCAACCCCTTATTGATTTGCGCCCGGCGCAAGAGTTATTTCTCAAGCCGGGAAAATAGCAACAGCGCCCAAGATCCGCCCACAAACTCACTTGCGCGTTGCGCTTCGCACTTGCGTTTCAGATCGTTAAAATAGAGCCCTCAATGTCTTGTGCTAAGCTATGCTAAAAGTGCTAGCGCCAGACCTGGAGATCGACTGAATGGATCCCAAAACTGTAAAAATTTAATGTTTAAATCTAGGGGAGATGGAAAATGAGAATTTTTCAAAAAACGTGAAGTTATTTCAATTTACTTACACAACTCACTATACTCACTATTTAAAGGAACAGTATGTAAGAAATGTATATCAATTAATCATAAAATGGCCCTGATACGTCACTACAAATTTTTGAAATCATGTTCATTTCAAATACTTATATCACTGACAACAGTGGTCTGGCCAGGATATTGTCATTTAAAAAGATGAGTTGCAGCCCTCAACTGATGTTTATGTTGTCATGTAGTGTATTGGCCACCAGTGTGATTGCAGTACCAGTTTTGGCCACAATTCTACATACTGTTCCTTTAAGAAAGTTAAAATTAATTAATTTCAAATTGATAAAACTTAAAAAAATTAAGTGCAACAAAGAACGTATGTACCCAAACAAACAGTAAATGGCAGGTGAAACAAAAATTGTGATTTGACGTTTGGTTAGATGGTCTTTTCCTATTAGCTGCTAAGTGGACCAGACTTGATGACCTAAGTCAAACATCTAACTGCATTATAAAGATACTGTACATGTGTCTTCCTTTTAAAATGGCCTCCATTAGTGTAATTTAATAAGAAAATGCTCAGTAAAAAACAGGAAGTAGAAGCTAAATGTATGGTATGCAAACCATCAAATGTATTTTTTTGTATAGGTCAGTCTTTTTGTATAATAAGGCTTGTTGTTTCTGAGAGA
The DNA here is from genome assembly GCF_030506205.2 of Paramisgurnus dabryanus. Classification (NCBI taxonomy): domain Eukaryota; kingdom Metazoa; phylum Chordata; class Actinopteri; order Cypriniformes; family Cobitidae; genus Paramisgurnus; species Paramisgurnus dabryanus. The sequence goes on from NC_133349.1 coordinate 20,156,687, forward strand.
TTATTTTTATGTGGATGGACAGTGCTTGCTTCATCTAACTGTGATCATGGCCAGAGCATTTCAGACAAAGATCTCCCAGAATGCCCTGAAGCCCAAACAGAGCAGGGTGCCTTGCGACATGCTGTATTTCAGAAATAACTCCTCATCAGGCATGACGGCCACTCTCTTCCTTATTTATTCAGCAGGACTTTTAGAGTTTAAAACACAGAGCCGAGCCGAGCCAAATGACACAAATGTCAATTTGGATCATCGGGCCGCCCAGAAAAAGTCATGTTACACTCCTACTCACAGTTCTGTCCCCTGTCAGCCATATTTAGATGCTCGGGTAAATGTCTTATTTCACGTTGTTCTGGTTTTCATAGGTTAGACTGTAGCTTCCACTTGATCTAAGCTGCTAAACAATTGCTTTACAAATATTAAAAGATGAATGTCATGTGTGCTGTTGGCAGCCTAAAAATTCTTTTAAGAGCCCCAGGACAGGAAATACCAGCTTGTATTGTGCGCTTTGTATAAAACTAGCCAGGTGGCTATTCACTCATGCTAGGATTTAAGTTTCGGTGGTACGACGTTCCTGCCTCTCTAAATGAGAAATTTAACACATTTTTCTTTGTAGTACTTTCTATTATCTATAGGGGCCCTACAGATACAACAAAAAGATAAGATACATTCACAACAATATGCCTTTGTCTCTGATCTCAGACACAAAGAGTATGGTTTACGTATTGAGTCATCATTTTGTCTCACCTCACAGTCAATACAGCACAGATGGTTATCAGAGATCACCTGTGGCACAGGGTTTTGCCTCCGGCTATCGCATTTACTAAAAGCTACACGAGCCGGTAGCTTGCAGGAGGTGTGGTCAAACTATTACAATGCTTTGTATTAGATGGCCTGTTTCCTCATACCTCTCAAATTATTTTCGTGGTGAGACATAGACCAGCGGAGCTGTTTGTAGGCCAGTCGAAGGAACATTAGTCATTAGGCCCCCATAGCAGCAGCGGACCTGACATTTCCAAAAATTACTACTGCCAGCCATTCTTGAACCTAATGCAATTTAATCTAAAATAAACATATAGGTTGTTTTTCCAACACTTAGATGTCAGGATGGGTCAGTGTCTCGAACGCCTTCGCAGCCGTTTCTAATCAGCTATGACAACTCTGACAGCGTCTGCTGACAAGAGCTGGGGGACAGCATACTTAACAGATCGGCCAAAACACATCTCGGTGCTGTCCTGCTGATGAAAGAATTGAAACTCAGAAATGTCAATTTTACTTGTTATTTTTCCTCCGAGTATAGTTCAGTAATTTGTCATTTTACTCAGTGATTCCCATCCAGTGATACACATTTAGTCTGAAATTGTTTTGATTCACTGAGACCTGTTTTCATTTAACAAATGTCTCAGCAAATTGAACCAATATCAGATATAATATCTTTCTTTTCTCAAATTGCTTTCATTTGAGAGCAACTTTTTCAACCAGAGTATTGTGTGGAGTTATTTAAAAAGCTTATCATTGTAGTAATATTAAAAGCACCGTATGGATTTTTTACATTAACATGCATTTGGCAGACACTTTTATCCAAAGCGACTTAAAGTACAAGGTATACATTTTAATCACTATATGTTTTCTCTGGGTTCGAACCCATAACCTTATGCACTGTTAATACCGGAGCATATTAGCGGCCTCTAGTGGTGAGATTGTGAATTGCAACCAATCTCAATTTTGAAACGTAATGAGACAATGAAGGGACGAAATGCGCTCTGTAGTTTGTGCGTTTAGGGCTACTGTAGAAACATGACAGCGACTTCCATGTAAGGGGACCAGCGGTGTAGGTAAAATGGCTGATTTTAAGGTAGTAAAAACAATGAAGTTCATTCTGTAAGAGGTCAAGAGATCATTCTAAAAGTAACACATTGCACCTTTAATGATATTTGTGTTATCCAGTACTAATGCTAAATTATATCAAGAATAATGTAAGTAAGGTGCACTGTAAAAAAAGAATTTTTCTTTTTTCGTGCTGCCTTAAAATGAAAGATATTTGAATAACAATTCGATGTTTGATTAACAAAGGGCAACACGAACGCTTACTTTTTAAATCGAAAGAGATCATCCATTGCAGGATTTGATCCTACAACCTTTCACTCAGGCTTGCCTATAGGGTGGTGCATGCTTACAAACAGCAAAAAACTGCTGTTGTATGTGTTGTACATGGCGTAGTGAATCACACTGATTTGTCTCTATATTAAATGTAAACAGAAACAAACTCTTTGTGAACTGGACGTGCTTCCGCCAGTGTCAGTATCATCGGGACAGCTTTCATTTATCCCTCTTATATCTCATCACTGGTCCTTTACTTAACACTGCGTATTGATTACTCTTCATCCGCTGACACTTTTAAATCACCCAGGAGACGGTTGCCATGGCGCTACACTGCAAGATCCACCCTTCTGTCTCCATAGCAGCCGTGATAGAAGGGTACAGTGTGGTGCGATGGTCAATTGTTTTATAAAATATGTTTTATGCATGCAGGTCTATAATATGATATGATCTAATATAATATTTAGTTGATTTATGAAATGTCAAGGGCTGTAACGCGTTGCATTTATCGCTATAGAGGCCTCGTTAAATTTTATGGATAGCGGATTTTATGACGTTAGATCAGGTTTTGATTTATTTTTTGAGTTAAGTTACTAAGATTGTGGTGGAATTTGTCTTAGTGAGGCAAATTTTGAATACTAACGAAAATTGGGGCATGAAAGCCATGCTGAAATCCATAGCAAATTTAGTTTGCGATTAATGTCTCGAGTTGAAACATCAAATGTATCAGATCAAAAGATTGCTTAATTGAGTTTATCTAAGTTTATGCAATACTCTTACTCTTACGAAGATTAAGTAACCATGGTTTCTGATGCATTCATTACTTTTGGCAAACCCATTGTTTAAAGAGCACCTATTTCATTGCTAAAAAACAATGCTATTTGTGTATTTGGTATAATGCAATATGTTTGCATGGTTTATGATTAAAAAACACATTATTTTCCACATACCATACAGTATACCATGTAGCTTCAGATTTAGTGTTGTAGTTCTCGAGACGGGTCTCGGTGTCAAGACCGGTCTCAAGACCACTTTTTAAAGGTCTTGGTCTCTTCTTGGAATCAATCACATTTTTACTCGGTCTCGTCTCGGACAAAGAGGACTCTGAATTTTATTTCAAGACCGGTCAAGACCACAACTGATGGCACACTGCAAAAAAATGATTTTCAAGAAAAAAATTCTTAGTATTTTTGTCTTGTTTTCAGTAAAAATATCTAAAAATTCTTAAATTAAAATGCTTTGTCTTGATGAACAAAACGACCCAAGAAAATAAGTCTAGTTTTTAGAGCAAAAAGTGATTTTGTGCATAAAAAAAGCAAAAAATATGCCAATGGGGTAAGCTCATTTTACTTTTATTTTTCTTGAATTTAGTGTTTAAGAGAAAGGTTTTTTGCTTAACCCATTGGCAGATTTTTTTGCTTGTTTTATGCACAAAATCACTTAAATTTGATATTTTTGGTCTAAAAATATCAAATTTAAGTGATTTTGTGCATAAAACAAGCAAAAAAATTGGCATATAATGTTGGCATTGTTTAAGCATTGTTTAAGTTTCTCCCAATGACAGTTTTTCTAATTTTATTACTAAAAACACCTGTATTGTGTTAAGTGGATGGCAAGCCATGGAAAGTTGATTTCAGCTCTTTAGTGTTTGTTCACTTTTATTTGCTTATAGACAAAGATAAATTCCCATATATCTGCAATGCCTTTGATTATTTTATCAACTTCTCAGATGGCACACGCACGTACGTACGTACACGCACACACAGACAAGAAGTGCCTAATCATTTGCATATTCCACATTTTATCTTAAGTGTTTTAATGCAGTGACTTGCAATGATCTTGGTCTTGACTTGGTCTCGGCCTGTCTTGGTCTTGACTCAGTCTCGACCCTTTAAAGTCTTGGTCTTGTCTCGGTCTCTGCCTGTCTTGGTCTTGGTCATGACTTGGTCGGTGGTCTTACAACACTATTCAGATATCACTCTCTTCCTGAAACACTTTGAAAAGCTCTGTGTGCCTGATTTGGCCAGCTAATCTTTACGTTGTGATTGGCCCGAATACCTCTGACATCAGCCGGAAATGTGACGCTCCTTACCATGTTTGAAAGATTCAGTCACAATGCAATGCTGACAGGAGTTAACTTACAGGCTGTGAGTCCAAGCGGGAGGAATTATGATAATGTCGATCTTGACTACATCACAAATCCCAGGAAATAAATTGTTGCCTACAATCCGTGTGTTTGTTGTAGTCCAAGGAAAGAGATTTAGGTTGGAGATGATAACAGGGCTCCAGACTGCCACCAAATGGTGGCATTTTGCCTTTCATTTCCTTAAAGTTTTTATTAGTAATACAGTGAAAATTAGTAGAAATATGAATAATTGGTTCCCACATGGAAAAAACATATATAAACATATATGTTTCAATATAGGTTTTGATATAGGTTTTACATATATGTGACATATATAAAATTGGCCGTTTTCCTATATTATATGTACATATATGTACATATATGTTAACCTATATATTGGTAAAATTATTAAAATCTGTAGCTGCTAATAAATTAAACATAAATAAAGGTCCAACCAATGACAGTCTGCACCTGCAGGAGCCAGGATTCAAACCTCCAACCTTCCGATCACCAAAAAAAATGCAATCCCACATGCCACTGCTGAGATTCGAACCTCCAACCTTCCGATCATTAGACATCTCACTCTACCATCTGCACTACTGTCGCTGTTAAATAACACTGAACAGTAGCTGTTAAATTAAACCATTTTGTTATACATGTCCTAGACAGATCTTGTAAATGTTTTAAGTGTGCAGACATCATAACTTTATTTAATAATTCACATAATTTATGGCCTGTATATGCACATATATGCACCTCAATTTTGCATATATGCAGCATATATATTATCATATATGTGCATATATGCTGTATATGTGCGGCATATATGTGCATATTAGCTGCATATATGCTGTATATATGTGCATATATGCTGTATATGTGCTGCATATATGTGCATATTAGCTGCATATATGTTTCATATATGCGCATATATGCTGTATATATGCAGCATATATGTGCATATAAGCTGCATATAGGTTTCATATATGCACATATATCCACATATAGGTTCTTTCCATGTGGGTTAGCATGTTGATTTACAGTGCGTCTGGAGCCCTGGATAACCCACATCTTGTTTACTTTGGGGTTTGTACCTTTTGCATATCGTTAACATATACTAGACACTTACCAACCAAAAGAAATGAAAAATGAATGTGACCATAGGTGCCCTTTAACTATAGAAACTATGGTAAGAATCCACACGGCTCCAGTGGGTTAATAAAAGACTTCTGAGGGTAATCAATGTTATTTTTTATTTTTTTTAAATCCATATTTAAAAACTTTATAAACCATAACTACTAGCTTCCCGTATCAGCCAAGGTGCATTCACAGAGCTTCTTCATTTAATGGCGAGTAGCAACAACGTTAAGAGGCATTGTAGCCACCTAACACACTCTTGTAACTTAACGGCACTTTCGTCAAAAATTATAGAGGCCATTGCAATACGGTAGGTGGCGATAATGCACCATAAGCTAGTAATTATGGTTCATAAAGTTTTAAATAAACAAATCGCATCGGTTGCCCACAGAAGGCCTTTATTATCCCTCTGAAGCCGTGCTGATTACATCTGTGAAGGATGGATGCACTTTTTGGCTTCAAAGTCAGAAGTTGTTCCCTGGTCCCTGTTCACTACCATTATAATGCTTGGAATTGCATTTTCCAACATAACGACGATTGTGTTCGTCTGAAACAAAAATATGTACATCGAGTATGGCTTGAGGGTAAGTAAATCTTGGGTTGATTTTCATTTTTCGCCGGAGTATGCCTTTAACATGTGTAAGTCCACAATTCTGTAAACTACATTATGTGTGAAAACTTGTGTGACAAAGTTTCCATAGTAACTTTCTCTCTGCTTCACTGCTCTGCTTGTGCTCTCATTACTGATTCTGGTTTCTCGCCGTATCTCACAAATAAATATAATATACATAATATTGTAGATATTACATTTATAATAAAGCAAAGTGTTTACTGGTGCAGGGCCAGTGCCTTGATGAAAAATCATACCAAATAATAAATGAGAGAAAGATGGAGAGAATGTGTGTGTATTTGAATAAGAGAGAGAGAGAGAGAGAGAACACAAACAAATAAACAGATGGAGGAAAAAGCGGAGCATAACATTAATCAATGCAGCATGGACCTTACCTACAGAAGTTACACCCACCACCCGTCCCCTGCACCTATGATAGAAAAGGACAACATGGACCGATATAATGATCACTATTGTCTCTCCCTTCTCAGTTATTTTTGTAGCCGATAATAGGGTGGGTGTTGTGGTGCAGAATAAAGCTGGTTAGGTCACAAAACCTCGGTTACATAAAATACTTTTTTATCCAGTGTGTAATTAAAGGTTTGGGCCCATTTCAGATACAGCTTATGCAGGCTTCGGGTTAGACAGTGAAAGTTATTTGTTTGGCCCATGCTGCGTAGGATCTCAGATATTCATGGACGTGTGGGGTGTGCGGTTGTGGGATTTGAGGATTTTTGGAATATTTGAGTTGTGTATGGGTGTGTTCACACTGTTGTGTCGAGAAAAGTTCAGAATGTAGTAGCTGGAAAACACAGCAATTACATTTGTGGCAAGCATGAGCGCCCACTAATGAAGCTGAATAACTTCCAGCTAACATACAGGTAAACAAATACACACACATCGGTGAACACATATCGCATACTCCCGCGCAGAGATCGGGCCCCTGTGGCTGTATGCGGCTGTGTAATTGGGGTAATGGCCCAGTAATCAGGAGCTGGTTGGTTCAGTCGAAAGGCTGTTTGGGCCACAGGCAGGTGCCCTAAACTACAGAGCTGTAATATATCTGCATCTCTAAACACAAGCAATCACGGTGCTGCTGCCCAGCAGCCATTGCTAAATGCTAATGCACGGAAATCTAAATGAGTGTGTTCGACTAAATGACATCCTGTGTGTGTTATACAGTACATAGAGGTTAGAAAGGTTAACACATTACCTGCCCTTGGCAAAAATACATTATATCTGGGAAGGAAGGAAGTAATAAATATTTGTGGGAATATTTAGACTCAATCCACACTGATGCTGACATGGTATGATGAATAAATAAAGTTTCAAGATTTAAATGTTTTAATATACAGGTCACTTATGAAACACAAACACATTTTTGAAATTGACTTTGTTAGGTTGGTAAGATTTCCTTCTATTAAAAGCACTTTTTTTATCAATGAGGTTTTGCATACACATTGCATACACCCATGCAATAAAGTGCCACAGGGACGACATATTTTTGTAGGTCAACTCGGATCTTAGCAGGACTCTGGTTCCCTTGCTAAAAGCTAATTCATTTGTCCCATAGACTTTTGGATAATTGCAAAAAATAAGCTCATATAACACACATTTTGTCCAACAAGATAATCTTTACAACCTTAAAGGACAAGTTCGGTATTTTAGACTTAAAGCCCTGTTTTCAGATTGTTTATGGTGAAATAGAACGGTTTTGACTGAAATTTTGACATATGCGGCTGCCCTGAGAATTTTCGGATGTTTGTGTTTCACCTTACACCTCTACAATGGGTTTAATGGTGCACTGGAACAATCAGGGGGGTAAATAATGACGATTCTCGGGGCCCACGAGTAAGAGGGGCCCCAGAGAAGCCCCCAAAATTGTGGTGCTAAAAATATTTAATAGTAAAAATTTTTACTTTAAATTATTCTATTTGCTATTTCCTGGTATCAAAAATTTTTATTTGTTTAGGAAACACGAACAGTTCTAGTGTTAAAGATAATTACCACACTGCAAAAAAATATTTTCAAGAAAAAAATTCTTAGTATTTTTGTCTTGTTTTCAGTAAAAATATCAAACATTTCTTAAATTAAGATGCTTTTTCTTGATGAGCAAAACGACCCAAGAAAATTAATCTAGTTTTTAGACCAAAAATATTAAATTTAAGTGATTTTGTGCATAAAACAAGCAAAAAAATCTGCCAATGGGGTAAGCAAAAAAATCGTGAACATTTTTCTTAAACACTAAATTCAAGAAAAATTCAAGAAAAATGTGCTTACCCCATTGGCAGATTTTTTTTGCTTGTTTTATGCACAAAATCCCTTAAATGTAATATTTTGGTCTAAAAACTAGACTTATTTTCTTGGGTCGTTTTGCTCATCAAGAAAAAGCATCTTAATTTAAGAATTTTAAGATATTTTTACTGAAAACAAGAAAAAATACTAAGATTTGTTTTCTTGAAAATCATTTTTTGCAATCCATAAGTTTAAATGTTGCGGTTAAAATGACTGCTGGTGGTCGTTATAGTGTTAAAGGTGCATGATAAGGGATCTCATTTTCTCCCCATGTTAGGTCAAGAAAACGCTGGAAAAAATAACAATACACAGTTTTAGTTAAACGTTCAACATTGCAAAAAATGACTTTCTTACTTAGTATTTTTGTCTTGTTTTCAGTAGAAATATCTAAAAATTCTTAAATTAAGATGCTTTTTCTGATGAGCAAAATTACTTTAGTAAATGAGTCTAGTTTTAAGACAAATTAATATACAATTTAAGTGAAATTGTCCTTAAAACAAGCAAAATGATCTGCCAATGGGGTGAGAAAAGAATTGTGAAAAAAGATTTCTTTTTTCTTAAACACTTAATTCAAGTAAAATTTTATCACCCCATTGGTAGTCAAAATACCATAAAAGCGCATGATTTTATGTAAATTAATATGAAAAAAGTCTCAGCTGTGTTGGGGGCCCTGTCAAGATTCTTTTCATGGGGCCCAAAATCCATAGCAGCGCCCCTGGGAACAATCCTTTCTAAAATGCATTAAACTTTCGTTTACAAAGACGTGAAACTCACCAAGTGGTTAGGGGTGTTCACTGATATGCTCACACAAAAATCGCTTCAAAAGATGCTTTCCAACAGCTGTTTTAGCATTCGTTGTTAACTTGTGGACCTATTTTTCCAAACGCCTCACACCCGTACATTCTTCCGCTTAGAGCTTGAATAATAAACACAACCAGCCCAGGTGGTGGCGCTAATCCGCCATTGGCAATTGCAAGAATAGAAACAAAGTTCCCGGCGCGGAGTAATACCGTATCTCACAGCACAACTAATACAAGTCAATGGAGTTGGCAAAAACTACGATAAAAACTGTTGGCATTTTTTTTACAAGGATTGTTTCAGTGCACCATTAAACCCATTGTAAAGGTGGGAGGTGAAACACAAACCCCCCAAAATTCTCGGGGCAGCCGCATATTTCAGTCAAAACCATTCTATTTCATCATAAACAATCTGAAAACAGGGCTTTAAGTGTAAAATACCGAACTTGTCCTTTAAGACTACAATATAAGTGAATTACACCAAGGTCACTTGACTCCAACGTCATTACAACCAAGCTTCCGACAACTCTGTGGATCTTTGCTGGGAATAGCATAGACAATATATACATAAATGCCTTATGCCTGGCTCACACTACAGGATTTTTTAAATCCTGGCAGATTATGAAATCTGGTTGCAGCACACACATAAGGAGAATCTTGTCAGATATTCTTCTCTCAAATCTTAAACATGCTCACACTACAGGAATTTAAAATCCTAGTGCATCACACACTAAAGGATATTATTAGGATTATCTTGCCAGAGCAAGAACTTCACGTCACCTCAGGAGAAGAGAATATAAAGGAATGAAGAATATGCTACATTTATTATGATTTCTTTTTAAATATTTACAAAGTAGCAGCTTTCATTTTGAAACCTAGGTGATTTCTCCTCCTCAGCTCTTGTTTATGGCAATGATCATGATATGTTTTAAGGATGTGTTATGCAGGCAGTGTTTGAATGCATACTGTAGATGTATGCACAATCTAGCACCAACTCAGGTCTAATCCTTATGCAAGATTTATTTAAATTTAAACATCTATTTAAAAACATATTTTAAATATAATTGGCTAGCCTATATATCACTTGTTTTTTTTTTTGCACATTTAGGAGTTACTATTAAGTGATGTATGCTCTGTTTTCCTGTTTCTATCTATTTTCCTGTTTCTTCCTGTTATCTATTCTATCTTGCAGTGTAGTGTCTAGTGTTAAATTCAGTATTTACATTACCAATGGTTCTGGACAAATATGTAATTTAATGTGAAACGTTGTAAGTCTGGATATGAGGCGCATCAGATTCACAAGTGTGCGGTGTTTCAGCAATCAGTTTCTGTGCGTTTGTGGAGCACGTCACAAAAAAGAACTGAAAATCGTCATATCAATTTAAATTCGTTTTGTTAATATGCTAATTATTTAAGTGCAACATATTTCGTGTATGCCTATTTATTTTATTAAATTTCCTCTATACACAGAATAGCTGCAGGTGCGTGATGTGACTGACCATCATCATGTTCTGTTGTTTTTAAGATATTTTAGATAATCTTTATAAAAGAGTCCACAACGTGAATCAAGCGAGGAATTCATTTCGATATTTTAAATCGCCTGTCTGCCCCAACGAGCTGCAGTTGTGGTGGAATGAAAGTAGAATGAAACATTAACTTCCACAAACTATTTCTCCGGCTGCGCTGTCTACCCGTACTGCAGCTTGTTTCGCGGTCCCGAAAGCTGTCAATCATCTCCGTCTCTCATTGATTATTGTGATAGTACTGACGTAATTATGCGGATTTAAAATCCTAAATATCAAACATGTTTGATAAGATCGGGGCGGCCCCGATTTGCTTGAGAGCATATCGCAAGGTGTAAGTTTAGACTTTTAAACGTCTCACATTACAGGATAATCTGGGCCGAACTTCGGAGCCGATCCCCAGATAGCAAAACCACACTGGGGTGGTTCTGGCCCACACCTACCATGCGATCCACCCCGGATCCATCTCACGGACATGGTCCAGTGTCCAAATGCACAACGGGCCAAAAGTGATCAGGATTTGTTTCATGGCTCTGCACCAGAGATGGGTCAGCCCTGGCCCACTCTCGTACCAAAACAGTAAAACAACACTGGGGTGGAGCTGGCCCACACATACCGTTCCATCCGCATCAGATCCGTTTAACTAACACGGTCCAGTGTCCAAACGCACATCGGCCAAGAAGTGGTCAGGATCAGTTTCACGAATCTGAACTGGAAATGGAACAGAGCTGGCCCAGTCCCGCATAGAGATGCGGCACAGATCCGCGTACCAGATCAATGCCAGCTATGCCTTATTTTTGGGATTTATGGCCTATGTGATGTTTAGTCTTTCATGTGTTTAGGCTACCTTATATTTAATTACCCTACAGTCAGAAGCAATAATCATAGGCCTCCATTCACATAAAGTACACATGAAATTTTCAGAATGTATATAAGCTAACAACCATAGCACTTGTTGCTTGGTGTAGGTCTTTAGGCATTAAACACATTAAAGAACACATTATTTGTGGACATGAGCAAAAAAGAAGCATGTTCTGATTTAAGACTTTTATTTTTTTAACTATAATAACAATTTCAAAATACTTTATTATATAAAGGGATAGTTCACCCAAAAATGAATATTTAGTCATTTACTCCCTCTCATGTTTCAAACCTGTATACCTTTCTATGTTCTGCGGAACACAAAGATATTTGAAAGAATGTTTTTAAAAAAGCAGATCTCACAACCCATTACTACAATTGTAAAAAAAATGATTATGACAGTTAATGGGTTGTGAGAAATGCTTGGTTACAAACATTATTCAATCTTTGTGTTCAGCAAAAAATAGAAATGTATACAGGTTTGAAACACGTGGGTAAGAAAATTATAACAATTTTCATTTTTGTGTGAACTATCTCTAACACATTACATCTGTTTGGCTTATTTTTTGTATTCACAACCCCTAGCTCTCTTCCTGGAGCGTGCTTGAGGTGGTCTGCCATAGCTGCATCGATTTCCGAGTCCGTGGCTTTTGGGCTCCACCTCCTCACAGCATCTGAGGGAAGAGAAGAATATGTTTCTTTTTAAAATAAATACAATTAAACATTTGAGGTAAATGACATGCACTTACTTTCAAAATCTTTATGGTCTACAGCTAAAATTATATATATATAATTTTTCAGAAATCTTGTTTTTTGGTTGTTCAACTGCAGTTGGTTTGTTTTGATTTAAACCTTCATAACTTAAAAAATACAGCTAGGTAGCACCATATAACAAGATAATAACATGATAACAGAATAATAAACATGTTTTGACAAAAATGTTAAAAACGGAGTTATCTCGTTTTGCAATATATATATATATATATATATATATATATATATATATATATATATATATATATATATATATATATATATATATATATATAATTATTGTATAAAAGATGTTATGCTTTAAATAAGTGTTAGATCAGTTGTGAGACCAACAGCATTTGTACCCTTGCTCTTCAATCCCACTGTGGTGCCCTTGAGAAAGACCCTAAACTAGGTGTGTAACTGTCAAAAAATGAACAGGATATTTCTGATAAAGACAGGTGAGCTGTGATGTCCCCTAAATACATAAATCATAGTAATAAAAATTACATCAATATACAAGAACAAGAGTTTTTTTTAGATCAACATATTCCCCAAATTACCTTGAATAACATAATACAAAGGTGTGCCTTTAAAAGACTTATTTTCCAGATGTCCACCACCCCTCATATTGAACTTTGCCATAAGACAATTAGACATCATTCTGTGAAAGAAATGTAAGATTACTTCACCTTAGACAAATAACCTTAATGGTCAATAAATTACAATTAACAGTAATGTGCAACATAGCAATTGCATGCAATGTTCAAACATACTCACAACTACTCATCTACCATGTAACATGTGCTATAAACAATATCCTCATCCATAGGTTTTGGTGATAAGTAATGGCTTACACCAGGGGTGTCAAACTCAGTTCCTGGAGGGCCGGTGTCCTACACAGTTTAGCTCCAACCAACTCCAACACACCTGTTTGGAAGTTTCTAGTAATGCTGAAGACCTTGATTAAACGCATCAGGTGTTTTTGATTAGGGCTGGATCTAAACTCTGCAGGGACACCGGCCCTCCAGGAACTGAGTTTGACACCACTGGCTTACACTGAAATTATGATTTGATTTCTTGTTTTCAGTATGGCTGACTGTTTGAGCCACTACGAACTTTAATAGTTCTGAACAAGTGATGTGTGACAGATTAAATCCTGAATTTAAGTAATATAAATTGCTGGGTTAATTATGGTTGTAATCAATATTCCTGCAATATTATGCAGGATTACACAATTCAAGGGAAACACATACCTGTTCATAACGTTGTTCATGCAGTCTCTGATAGAATATCCACCAGCTCAGACAGTTGCTGGACCTAAATGTGAAAACAATTGAAATAATGTTATAGAAAGATAGATGGAAATATATATACATATTCTTTATATCACAACTTACACAGATCAACTTGTTATCAACATCTATGATGTATTCATAATGCATTCATAATGCATTCATAATGCAAAATACACGTCATATAGCATTTCTTACTTCTTGCATTTGAAGCTAAGGCCATAGGTGAAGAATCAGGTAGTCTCCATCCTGTTATTTTTTCGTTGTGTTACCTCACCTGTACAAATATAGTTAATTATATGGTAGTGTAAAATATTAACAGTAAATCACTTCACAGTGTAATACTGCATTAGTTATGAAATCAGATGGCTGTACTTTAGGTCTTTGTGGTTGAGCAATGACAGACATTATAAGCTCTGTATTTGTAACTATTAACTGAAATTCAGAGAAATGTACATGTTTATACTCTAAGCTGTGTTGTCACTAATGTAGTTTCCAGCGATGCATGATAAATCGCATGCGATATCATGCGCATCTCGTCATTGAAGCCGGTTCCTTGATTAGTAGTAAATTGCCATCACCTGCTTTCAGATGGAGCAGCATTTACTACACAAAGCTGAGGTTAACTGACAAGCTGGTCCATATCGCATGTATTGCAGGAGATGCGTCCCCGAATAATTAATGCGAAATTGCCCCAATTGTCAGTGAACTAAGGCTTTGTGTAGTAAATGCCGCTCCATCTGAAAGCAGGTGATGGCGATCATGGAACCAGCTTCACTGACAAGATGTGCAATGACAATCACATGCGATATATTGTGCATCCCTAGTAGAATCTGCTTAAAATAAGATGCGACTGTAAAGTTCTCACATACAATGGGATGCTCTCTGGGATTGGAGTGCCTTCTGGTACTGGGGCGTCAATCCAGAATTTGGTATTGTAGACAATACTATATAGACATTAAAAACAAAAGGAGTGAAAAATGACAAGTTATTTAAGGTAAGAAAGGACACATTAATGAATGAATAACGCCATAACTGTACAATTACAAAAAATCCTCTTTAGGTGTATGACAATACACAAGAAAACAATACTCTGCCTGTTTCGGTTGTCTGGAAGATGGCTGTTCATTATGTCACCCTGCAAAACAAATTACACCTTGCATGTAATTTCATTAAGTACAATAAACATACACACGCACAATGTATTTAAAAAAAACATAGTAGTGTAAAATATTAAAATAAATCACTTTTTATATCAAAGTTTTGGGATATTATGTTGACATTCAGGCAAAACCCTGATGGAATAAATGTTTACCTATAAATGAGAATGACATTATAAAGTCAAAAGTGTATGCACTTTGGAGCCAAGCAACGTGTTTGTATAGTGTGGGAATGCACCAAAAAAATAACAAAAAGCATCAGTAGCACGTACGTCTCATAGTGTCACAGCTTATTCTAGGGTATAGATCAATCACATCATCTTGATACCGATGTTTACTGTCATGAAGTGTGCCATCACCTGTGTAAACAAAATACACCAAAACAATTTATATAAATTTTTGAGTTTCATATCGAAATATATAAAAGTCCTTTTTGAAAGCATGATTCTTTTTCAAAGTAAAGCAAAGCAGTCAAAAACTTACAACTTAATGTAGGGTAGACAAAGTCAGGGGTCGGGCACGTCTCATCCAAGTGTGTTGGACACAAAACTTGATCTTTAGCACAAACAAGAAGATATGACACATTAGAACATTAACAAATATGTAGACTGACTGTTTAAACCATATCTACAGTTTGCCATACCTTCTTTTTTATTGTTTGTGAAATGTGCAACATCTTCATTTGGTTTGTGTTGACCACCTTCAACTGTAAACAAAATGAAATTGTAATTACTGATATTAACCCCACAAATACCAACTCCTATGTGTTTAAGTGTATAAAACTGAGGCATTTACCTGGCTTTTAACAGCTTGTTTATTTTTATTTGGATTAGGTTCTGCTCTTCCTTTGTACAAAACAAAAGCAAAGGAAGTTAATCAAACACTTATGCTGAGCTTTTAATACAGAACAGTATTTAACATTTTACATGTGCAATGTGTAGGCAATCAAATCATTCCATCATGCCAAATAACTTTTCTCTTTCAGATGTTTTAATTTCTGAAAGAAATTCTCAAAGGCTACATATATAAGCTAAAGTAATAACTTTGACTCTATCATTAAATATACTTTATACTATGGTATAACATGTGTAAGTTCAAAGTACCTTTTAGCCTATAAGCTAATTTTAGCCATACTCAGTGTGGACAATTCTGGCAATGTTTATTTTGGTTCATTTGTGTCAAACAAGTAAAACTTAACCACGTTAATCAAATAATACAAAATGTACTTACCCAACAGTAGATTTTATATAATATATAGACAAAACTCCTTAGTAAATTCCCCCTCTCCTCGTGGTTGCATGCAGAGGATTTTTTATGTCATGATGGACTATAAATGCACCTGTAAAAGACATGCATCCAATTCACATCAGGGTATATATTGAAGTACACGTAGCTAAAAGTCAAAGTAACAATTATACATGTAACCCCATAGAACTATAGACATGTACAAATGTATCTTAATGCATTTTTATGACATGTTTTTTTTTTTTTTTTTTTACATATTTTCACCGATTTATGCCGTCATACCGCGACTATTTTTGGCCAGGGACACGACGTTGCCGTCGGACCAATGTTTGCTGGGTAACTAGAAAAATGTATAAATTTCTATTTTTCTTTTTTCATTTTATAAATGGAAACGATAAATGAAAATTCGATTTGTTTTTTCATTTTTGGTTTTTAATTTTAAAACGAATATGGAATGGACGGAAGATACCCTGATTCACAACGCGTGTCAGACGAACATTTGGAAACCCAAACAAAACAGCACACGCAGTAAAAGACAGAATATAATGCATGCACATTGCACCGTGAAAGCTTTAGCCAGAAACCTTTATGCTGATATTACTCAAACAGAAAGCTGCATCCTCCGCAGGTCGCATATGCAGGATGCATACAGTACGTCATCAAGCCTGCTTTATTTCAGTTAATTAATCATTACATTCGCAAGTCATTAGCATATTACAACAATTAACTAAATATAAATACAGCTACGATTAACTAAATATAATAGTGTAAAACTTTATAATTGTTAATATTCTGTAACAAGACAGTCTTTATGACGTATGCAGTTTACAAATGCGACCTCCTATGCAGCCTTTTGTTTAAGAAACCTCCAAGAGAAAGGTTCATTTATCAAATGTTATTTTAAAGTATTAAAAACATCGTTGTTTTAGAATTTTTCGAACGAAATGATTGGTAATTACTTCACGATAGCTGATAGCGGGATGGGGCAAACTGTTCTAGTATTTCATTCTTATGGGGGCTTAGCCCTCAGTGATTATGTGAAGAGAGCATTATGATGCCTTTTTGCAAATTGGGACCAGTATTATTATATTAATAAATTCATGTAGGCTACATATACATTACTCTTCTATATAGTTCCAAGCCCTTATTATTATTAACCTAATACAAATAAATAAAAATTCTCTTGAACAGATATAAAAGGTATAAAAGTTATTTATTACTATTATTTATTATTGTGTATCTTGAATTCAAGTTCATGTATACTATATGTATATTCAAAGTTTAATGAATACTAACAATTTATATGAGAATTTATATTTATACGAGTCAGACTGTACTTTTCGGTATACATTATAAATCAGTTTTACTTTCCAGATGTATCATGCATGCTTCTAGCATGCATAACCATATTCATAAACTTACTAACAACAACCTGCAGTGATTCTAAATATGACTGTAATAAATCATACATGACCCCTTTAGTTTCTGATCGGAAAATAAAAGCTGTTATGTTTTAAAACAACATAAGGGTAAGTAAATAATGGAATGATGTATATTTTAGGGGCTAATAATAATAACATTTATCATGACTATGAAACTGCAACAATCACTTTATCATCTCTTAACGTTACCTGTCTCTGACCTCTTCAGTCTCTCTAACTCTTTCTCCACCTGTTTGCTCTCCTTTCCAGCATTTAAAAAACGTTATATATCCATCTATAAAAGCGAACAAGTCATTGAATGTTGTTTATAGTCTATCTTATTTGTGTGTTTAATTTCGTGGGTTAAACTCATATGACATATTTCTCAATTGCACATTCGATAACTTAGCATCATATTATTCACAGCTGGTATTACTGTTAACTAGAAAAAGGTACAAATATAGACCTTGTAGTATCGCAAAATGTCATGACAACGGCAAACTTTAAACGGCACGGCTTCAGTATGCAAAGCAGTTTTGAATTATAAACGGGGGATACCAACCTATTATTATCTCATTTAAGACGGCAAATATTCTTATATATTTTGTAGACATGACTGCACTCATACAGGTTAGCAAACAAATTAAAACATTAGCGAAAATACCTTCTGAGCTTCCACGCTTGATATTTTATGAAACAACTGCTCCCTCTGTGTGACCTGAAG
Source organism: Paramisgurnus dabryanus (assembly GCF_030506205.2). NCBI lineage: Eukaryota > Metazoa > Chordata > Actinopteri > Cypriniformes > Cobitidae > Paramisgurnus > Paramisgurnus dabryanus. Next base: position 20,174,730 of record NC_133349.1, read on the forward strand.
CACAGGCGCTCGAGCTCTCCTCCACTGACGGTTACGACGCATGCGCAGAACAGCAAAGCTAATCAAATGCCTCATAAACTCGTAATTTTTTTCTAAATGTCTTGCATTTTGCGTTTTTTTAATAATTATATTCGAATTAATTGTTTTTTCAAATAAATAAAACTTCAGAAAAATATATTTGATAGTTTGGTAGAAATATTAAGACTAATTTTAGGGGGGCTAAGATGACGGCATGGTGGCTGGAGCCCCACTTAAAAGGTAGAACCGCCCCTGGGGCAAACTAAAACTTAAAGCAGAAACTTGCAGTCCCATAACACTATATTCACCATAATCACACCATTGCCAACGAAATATAGTATTAAAAAATCAATATACGTACCCATGTTGCCATCCATTATGTGCGCCAGTGCCGTTTTTTCCCACGATGTTCGCAACTTTTTTTTCTTCCCAGGATGGCAATACAGCTTGGACCATTGCACTTGGATAGTGGACAGTTGCTAATGTATTATTTTGTTATGTGGTAAATCTTCCATTTTGAGACAAGCCTATTACTTTATTAGTGAATTAATCATTTTTGTGTAGGCTACGTGCAAGTGTTCCATTGTAAGATTTAACAAATCAGGATTTAAAAACGAAATATGGCATGGGCACCCCAACAAAAGTTTCATTTGATCTATTCCAACGGTTTCTGGCTATAATCCGTGGTACGGATGAGGGCCAGATCAGCATAACGTCTCTCAAACGGACGGACCTCACTCACTTCGCGCGTTCGGCTCTGTTCAGTAAACCAGAGTGGAACACACAAGTTTGGAGGTGGTTTGGATCAATATTACAGATGTGGGCCACATCAGGGAACTGTCTTTCTGGAAGCTTTGGTTCTGATGTGGTAAGTGGATCTGGCCCAAATCTGCTGACTGTAGAAAAACAGCACTGAAAAGTCTAACTGGCACATATACTGAGCCAATTAGCTTAAATTTGGTGTAGAAATGAAGTGGCCATGGGCACATAGTGCACCCTCATGTTTCTAAATTTGTGCCATTACAAAAAACTTTTATTCTACAGCAGCCAGCTAGTTGACTTCTCTGTTCAATTACCACCTGCTCCTTCTGCCCATATCCGTATCACAGGTTTGGGCCAAATTAGTGTTTTGTATTTTAAACGCATCTCCTGACTTCCGGTTGAGTTGCGGAAACCGGACCTGGAACAAATCTGTAAATCGATGAAAAAACAGCTTTGCTAGCAGAGCTGAAATCTTATCAGGTGCAGATCTGGCCCACAGTCAGATACCGTATGTCCGCTACAGACGGATCTAAAGGCTTTCATGCGGATCCGGTCCAAAGGAAATTGCTATTGCCCGATTTTCCCTCGGATTCTCGGGAGGGGAAAATCGGGGTAAATTCGGCCCGATTATCCTGTGGTGTGAGCCAGGCATTATAGAACGACCCTTCCTTGGAGCTGACATATCAGCACGGCCGCCATCTTTTAATGGGTCCCCAATGTGCCCCTGCATTTATTTCTACTGAGGAAGGTGTATCCCCAACTACAATAAACATAACTCCCTAAATTTGTATCAGATTTTCATTACACGTAAGTAACGTTAGTAACAGTGATAATATTATAAATGGTAAAACACCAAAAAAATCTATTTTTCAATCTTGAAAGGAAATCCCATGCGAGCCGGTTATTGCAACCGTAAACTGCACAAAATACAGGCATAGTTGCTTTCTCTCCGTTGACTCCTATTAACTAGCGTAAAGTGAGGAGACGCATCCAATATGGCGGCGACACTGGATACATTCCAGCACATCATGAGACGTATACATGTCTATGGGGAATAGTGCCCATGTTTGATTGTTTTTAAGATCTTCATGCGTGATGACAGGTTCCCGACAACCTTAATCCCATGTAGCAACATGTTAACACGCTTTTACAAACACTTAAGGGTGATTCTCACAAAATACAGATTTAGAAGGTGCCCAGCATCAGAAGCCCTTGAAGCCAATTTTTTTGCACATATAAGATTAAGGTCTGAACTTACTATTATTTTTAGCGGATTTAAGAAAATAAAAATGTACATATTTTGATTATCATTATCAAAAATTAGCATTACCGCATCATGATATTACATAAAACATATGCCTTTACAAACTCATGTTTCGGTAATGAGAACTAAAAAGAACTACAACAAAATTTCAGCTTTTATCTGCAGAGAAAAAATAAGAGCTGCTTACCTGGTAGCCATCTTGAATGTCATAGTCAATTATGTACCTTCCAACAATTTTTTTTTGTTGTTGAAAATAAAGCTCCTTGAGGGCTTAAACAATGATTGAAAATTGTTGCGGATGATGAGAAAATTGGTCTTGGACACATTTATATTCCTTATTATTGTCTCTACATTTACCAATGATCACCAAATACCACATGGTTCTTTACTGTAAATGTTTATAGTATAATATGCACTAAAGCTTTTTATGTTTTTCTATGTCAAAGAACCCAAATCCAGTCATGGACACATTTCGGTAATGAAAATGTTCCCCTTAAATGTGGAAAAAACAACAAATTGGTTGGTATGATGTCATTTGAAATCATGTGCAAAATAGTACATGAAAAGATGTTTGCAACTGTATGCTTCTTATTTTGATACTCTTAATTTGCATTAACTTTTTTATCAAAATGTTTTGTGACACCTCATGAGTCTACTTTCACGAGAATCACCCTTAAATCTTTAAAAAGTCACCCGTGGGTGTATTATTGGTGTGTTTTATATCATAGAATAAAGCCTAAAAATATATTGGGTTTGCATGAACCCAAGATCTTATTTAAAGCGTTTAACCAATACCCAATTAAAAAAAAAAACATTTCCTTAGGAACAATGGAACCGGAATGCTAACTCACATCCAGGTTCTGCCTACAAAAATACGTCATCCCTGCAGCACTGTATATGCAATTCCAGCACATGGGACACTCCTAATACTCAAATACTAAGTTATTCATGTTTTTATCATTACATTTTTCAAATTATGTTGCTAATACAATTTGCAATGAAAAATGAATAATTTATATACTGACTGACACATAATGAAATGTATTATTCACACAATAGACAGAACGTTATAAACAGACATCAGACCGTCCAAATAAACAAATTAAAGGCTCGAACTGAAAGCTCAAATGATAGCACAGAAACCGTTGAGAAAGAAGGTAGCAGTTAGACTGGAGGAATAATGTTAGGAAAGCAGACGAATGAGATGAAACAAAGCTTTTTATATCTGCAGCGTTACTGAAAACATGATGAACATGCTTTTCTCAGAGATTTGTTAGGAGCTTTGTCACAGTCTTAATGATGGAGAGAGCACAGAGGGAATGTATGGTGGTTGCCATTTAATGCTTGATGCCTGACTAAAGGTGTTTATGGGATAGAGAAGGCATGAGACATGACACGTTTAAATATAATCTTGATGACTGAGAGAAAACTTGGGAAAAGCGGAATGTGTGGTGTTTCCTTAACACTAATTAGCAGTTTACATACAGTATGTGTGTCTGTGTGTGTGTGTGTTTATGAAAAAGAGATAAGGCTATGCGAGATCACAAGTTTAAAAATAATTGATGACTAGAAAGGCCACTGGCGAGAGCTATTTTTAATACTTATGAATAGCAATGTGTGCTTGTGTGTGTGTGTTGGATGAGTTTGGGGATAAAACAAAGCTTAAACCTTCCTTTGTGCTCAACTTCAGAAATCTATTCATACATTTTGGACATATTTGTGCACAGTTGTTAAAATGCAAACTGCTTTAAAGTATAAACATGTTGTGAGTCCGTCACAGTGTTTGTGTGTGTGTGTGAAAAATATTCGGAGGAATACCACGCGTGACATCAGCAGATACTCAGAGCTGTGGGTGTTAAAGGACCGTGACCTTGGAGATTCAGATCTGGCCTCCTCCCATGGCTACTGTCGACTGCCTTAACACGCAGTGGCAGAAACCTCACTGCATACCCGGAGAGACACGCACACACATACACACTGAGCTCATGCACACGCACAGACACGGTGTCACTGACATCAGTTTAATCCTCAGACAGTTTAAATGCATGGGTTGAGTTTGGACTTCAGCTGTGATAAGTGCTCGCTCAATGTGATGAATGAAGATACACACACATACCACACTTGTGTCGCACTGTCAGCATAAAGAGCGATAGGGTGAGTTTATCTGCATGGCATACTGTACGTGGTTACCTATTAGGTTGGGTTTTTAACCCAGATCATCTTGCATGCTAAACAAAAACTGTACCACCAAGCTAACACTTTCAAGTGGGCCAGGATTGCCACTAGTGTCCCTTTTAAAAAATGGTCCATGATGAAACATTCCCTCTCATTCATCCCCCTTAGGCAGTTTCCAGGGATTTTACATGAGGTTGTACTGTATCCACCGTGTGTGTGGGGCAATAGATGTGATGTGAGGTGGGATAAAACATTTGTCTTTAAGTTTTTAGTGTCAGATCATCCATCTTTGATCTCCCTCTCTCTTTTACTGTAAGTCACCGGGAAGCAGTGTCTCATGGGAGATTTGCTCTGATGTCAAATTCCACTCTGTCAGAATAGATGCTTATAATCTAACCCCATTAAAGCGTGGATCAGGAGTCTCGACTTTTCTTCTGCAAACGTATACGTGCAGGCACTAAATCTATTTGCAGTCTGGCTTTGACAGGGCATCATGTCTATGGCCCTAATCCTTCTAATTGCATATGTCTTTTCACATTGACACATCCATAATTCACCTTAAATTGTTTATTCAACAAATTAATCCCATCAACCTGCCACTTTAGACACAATGTGTGAAATAGGATTGCGGTGGCAGAGATGGGTCACGTGACCCGATGCTAATCACCATAACCGAATTACTGTGGTTTATTGAGCCCAAGAGCTTTCGAAATGCTTTTAGTTTCATTTACCCAGCACTTAGCACAGATGCCACCGAGAAAGGTAAACAAAACGATGGATGTTTGTTTCAAAACCGGTTTTGACGAACAGGGAAGTATGTTTTTGAGAAAGCTAGCATAATTACTGTATGGAAAGTAGGTCCTTTATAGAATATGTGGTGATGTCAGGGAAATATTTTGCTGTTATGTTGTTAATTAATTACATTTGGCATTAAAGGATCAATATGTAGAATTTCACCACTAGAGGTCGCACTTTAAAAAAATACAAAGATGAAGCTTTATGACGTTTTGGAGGAAGATCGCCATCCAGTGATGTATGGAGTTTGCTAATTATGTTCAAAGATTATTTTTTTATTAGTACATTTGATTACATTATTTTATGTCATTGTAATAGCTGCAAGGCACAACACCTGCATGCTAGATGCTGTATAACCACCACTTATATGTCTACCACTGATGGCCGGTGACTTCTTTTTCAAGTTGCCACAATGCGAGGCTGGTCAAAACATCAAGTGTGTGGCTCATCATGTCAAAATATGTGTTGGGAGCGTCATATGCATCCTGCGACTTGTCAAAATAAGTGCCTGCTGCACACTCGTCTACAGGATTTATGAAAAAAGTGATGCTCACATTTGTCAGATACTCGTTTAATCTCATCAGAGTTTACTGTTAAATGTCTTGCGAGTATTTTGTGAACATGAGCGTCTCTTTAACATAAACCATTTTTATGATTAAAAACACTGTTATGTGTGCAGCAGGCACTTATTTTGAAATGACGCATGATGCACATGGTTCACATGACGCAACAAACACATATTTTGAATTTGCTCCCCTCGGAAGAGAAGTCACCAGCAGCCACTGTTGTCCACACATGTTGCCGTAGTTTCTAAAAGTGTATATACAAGGATACAGAGGTGTAAAGTACTTGAGTAATTTTACTTGATTACTGTACTTAAGTATTAATTTTGGGGATTTTTACTTTACTTGAGTACAATTAAAAATCAGTACTTTGACTTTTACTTAATTACATTTTTTAAAGAAAAAAGTACTTTTTACTCCTTACAATTTTATTTACAGTCAAAAAGTACTTCTATTTTAGAGATCTATTTTTGATTGCTCTGTCAAACCAATTGAATTGCGCTATTGGTCAGTTTAATTGAAATGTTATTTATTCTGGAGCCTTTGGACCACACTGAGGAATTGGCCAACAGTTCATCTAATGATGAAGATTTTTTGCTTCTTTGAAATCGACAACACATGAAGTGTGACACGTTTCCTGTTGTTTGCTACCTCTCTATCAAGACTAATACCTTGTTCACACTGTCAGTCCAAATTTTGGTGCATATCTAATTTGACAGACTCACTGTCCACATTGTGTATCACAACTGTTCAGATCCGATCTGTGCATCCTGTAGCCGTTTTCCGGATTATCTGCACTGTTTCTATGGCAATGACGTCGCGCTGGCATGACAATCTGCCTCGACGTCTGACGTGTTTTATGTGACGTGACAGCATGACGTTACCGAAAAGCTACACAAATGCGATCAGGACGGTAAAACTGAAATGGATTTCAAACCACCTCTGGATGTAGCCTGAAACGGATTAGAAAATAACAGATTTAATGTGGTTTTTAGCCGTTCATCGTTCTAAATGTGATTGTATTCTCGATTGTAAACAATTGAGTAATCAATACGTGAAACTGACACGGAAAAGAAAGTCCGTGGTACAGACACGGAAAAATGCGGAGATCCGTGACGATGACACAGATAAATTAGCAAAAAATTCTGTGACTATACCACTGAACTTTGTGAGATCATGTTGGAAATTATGTAGTCTTATAGTTTGATAATGAAATACAATTAAATACAAACAGTTGTAAAGGATAAAACCTTGTATGTGGTTCATTCACTTCATGTTTTTAGAGAAAGCTTAAACATGAATCTCTCGTTTTCCTTCTTCCGGTTACTTTTACTTTTTTAATACTCAAGTACAATTTTAATGTGGTACTTTTTACTTTTACTCAAGTATAATTCTGGCCAGATACTTTTACTTTTAATTGAGTAAAATTTACACTCAGTACTTGTACTTTCACTTGAGTAAAATTTTTGAGTACTTTTTACACCTCTGCAAGGATAGCACAAATATGACTTTATTGCTAGGCGACAATGACAAAGGGTCACAAGCCATTATTTAAAATAGTCTCTGGACAATTTCTCTGGATTTACAAATTCTTGGGAACGTTTGGGATAGGAACACAACTGCATGAAATACATCACACTGTCCAAGTGGTTTTTGGATATTTTATTACAAACATTTGACATATTATGGCTTTAAAAGAACAATTAATCCAAAAAGAAAATGAAATTGTGTACGTACTTTCATGCCATTGCAAACTCATAAAATGTTTTTCTTATGCCAATGACAAGACAAATATTTGTTTCTATTTCAAGTGAAGCAACAGTTGTGAAAGGCGCTATATAAAAATATTGAATTGAATATTTGAATATGTGTGAGCGATGAATGAGATTTGAGGGTTGCTGAGAAGAGTATCAGTGAAAAAAGACTGGAATTTCAGTCTGTTGTTCACACAAAGTTATTGTATGTCTCAGAATATAGCATACAAGTCACATTCACATCATATTTAATGGTGCTTTTTGTTTTTCTGCCCTGTCCTTATCTTCTTTTACTTAAACTTTTGTGGGGGAAACAAAGTCTAAAAGTTTCCCAAGGACAGGTATGCTGACAGATTTTAGATTTAGGGTGAACTATTTCTTCAACATGACACCACGAACCTGGTGACTGTAACTTTTTAAAGTGACTGCCCTGCAATATTTGTGTCCTCCAGTGCCAGTAAACAAAGTCTCATGAATGTTCTGTCTGGGACTCAGGGCTGCGACCTGGAGTTTTTATAAACTGAGATGTCACAATGATGATTGATTGAGTTTTTTACGCTAGTGCGCTTTCTTGAGCCATTGCTCCACAATACACACACACGCACACAGACACACACACTTCCCATATTCTGCCTCGGTCTGCAGTGACCTTCAATTCCTTTATACGCCTCACATTCTCTCTCTCTTCATCAATCTGTGTTTAAAGTATGATGCTAAAGGTGTCAAAGAATCAGATTTCTGACCGTTTGTCTTTTTACATGTGCTCATTCAATTTGTATGACCTGTGTGCTATTTTTATGACCTGTGTGTAATGCAGTCATATAAGTATGTTTGTGAAGTCTGCAATGATACGAGTTACCTGCTATGTCATACGCTTAGAAATTTCAACCTTTCCCAGTTGAGCGAGCGAGCTGCTTTTTTGGGAACCGCGAGGCAGATTGACAGTGCGAGACGAAAGGAGTGAAAAAACGACACGTGATTGACAAGGCAGATATTCAGCGAGACGTGACATGCACACATCCCTTCATCCGAAAACCTGGCTTTCCTTGCAATTCCTCCCACTTCAAGAGAATTATGGCTTCTGTCCTTGTAAACCAGTCTGTCTGGATGGCCGATGCTATCTTGGTTCCTTTTATCATTGCACTTTCCTTTCTCTTATTTTCTTTCTCTCTCTCTATTTGTCAGGCCATACTCTTAGCAGTGCACAAAAATCCTCATGTTGACATCTACTGTGGAAAATCGCCAAAGCAGGTCTTCGGCCTTAAGCCAGACTTTATCCTTGCCTGTCAGCATAACACCTGCAATGTAATTTGAGTGATTTGAGAAAGCAGATATATTTTCAAGGTATTCACTGCACTTTTATGGTGGTGACATCAGAGCATCTGTGTCTTGAATGCATGATGGTTGGTTGATATGGCATTTCACATTGATCTGGGTTCTAGCGCCATCTAATGTATATTTAAGTTATTGCATGGTAGTGTCTTATTTTTTGCTGGTAGTGCATAGCACTAGCAATGCCAAGGTCATGGGTTTGAAACCCAGGGAATGTGCATGCTGATAAATTGTATAGCTTGAATGCATTTAAGTTGCTTTGGATATTATAATATATAATATTGAATTATATTTTGTAATAGTTATATTCATTAGTGTCCATCCTAAGTGCTTTTGTACACTATTGTTACATATTGCTGCATTCTAATGGATCCACACATAAATGAACCCACAATACAGTATAGGCTATCTGCTGATAAACGCTATCTGATATTTGAAATATGCTTAGTTAATATTTTGAAATGTCTATCCGCTTAGACCTAAAAGAGAAAATTCAGTTTTGGTTCAGTAGTATTTTGCATGACTTTATGTGTGTGGAATATAGGATTTATTTTTTTTAAATGTAGCAGGACAAGATTACAGTACAGTAAGATTCAGGAGGGGCTTAAAGCTGAGGTAGATGTTTTGTAGTACAGTGGAAGAATATATGTTGTATATTAATAACCAACAAGTAGGTTATGTGAAACACTTTGATCTAAGTGTGGGTGTTACATGTCCCAAATCTGTAAAATGTGTGCTGGATACTCCTGTTTGAAGCCAGAATCTTCAGAAAATGCTGCAGAAAGTTTATGTAACACTGAATTTACATCTTGCAATTTTTATTTATTTTTGACTGTAATGCATTGTTTATCATTCGAGGTGTAGCAAATGTTAAGGTTTCTTTATTGTCATTTTTAACTTTTGTGTTGTAAGTCAATTTTTTATGTACCAGACAAAATATAACTTGCTTTTACTGTAGATCATTGATAGATTCATGACTATATTCTCACTCTCTACAATATCTAACCCTTAAGTACTATAGACTTCATTCAATGTAGTCTGTTGTACAGTAACTAACATGTTTGCGCTGTGAAATAAGCACCAAATTGGCTTGTTTTAATGTAGTTCAAAAGCTGTTTTGTATGAGTATATGGAGAATATATAATTTGAGTTTGCAGCAGCTTTAATAAATGGGAAAAAGTTTGAGATAAAGTATAACATCAACTGTTGTATTTCAAAATTCAAGTTTTTATATGACCCTTTGAAAACATTTTAAAAGACAAACTCACTCTCTGTATCTTCTTCTCTCTCTCTCTATTCCCAGATTTTCCACAGCCACATAAAGGTTCAGCTACAGGAAGTATTATTGGTGCAATACTTGCTGTAATCATTCTGCTTGCCATCATTGTAACTATTGTAGTGATGGTTCGTAGACGGCAGAGGAAAAACACAGAGTGAGTCCTTTAATATTTTTCTATCGTTGTAGTATGAAAATATTTTAACCTCGTTTGGTACCCTTTTAGTAAGACATTACCTATGAGTGACGCTTTATGTGTACTATTGTATTTATTATCTTGATTGACTATGTTTGTGTGTTTTCACAGTGCACCGCCAACTCACAAACCTCCTCCTCCCATGAAATCCTTTTCCCGTGTAGACAGAGTGAGTACAGAGGACAGATGCATGTCTCACAAAATATGAATAAATGCAACCCAATTCAGTTTAGGTTACTGAGAGAATGGCATTTCGTTTGTTTTAACCTCTGCTTGAATCAAATATGAACAAACCCAACAGTTGAAATCACGGGTAGAGACCAAAGCTAATTCTTTTTTTGGCTGAGCTATTATTGTAATAGAAATATGAGCTAAGAATTCACATTCTCATAGTATTGCCAGGGGCGCCGCTAGCAATTTTGGGCCCTATGAACAAATAGGGGGTCAGGCCCCCCATACCCATTTCGTACCAAACATACAATCCAACCTACTGTAGCTATTCAAAATCTTTGTCTGTAATTTAATCATACAGGACTATTTATTTTGCAATTGTTTTGACCACAGTTATGAGTATTTATAGATACCTAAAATGTCTGCAGCTAAGATAATTTATTGTGCAATGCAAATTTAATTGAAAAATACAGTACATTAAATCAAATATTCAGAAAAAATGCAACATTCTTAAAGATTAAAGATAAATGTGACCATGCCTGTGAAAACCCAGCTGAAGTATTTCTTTGTGATTTACTGTTTTCCACATAAAATCATCCTATATAATGTAAAGAACATTTGTGAAAATATAAACTTGATATCTTTAATGTTGACTGAGTAATGGCATGTCAGCGATTGAAATCATAGTGAAATTAATGCTTGAAATTAAACTGTGATGCTTTTTATCTCACAATAAGATTTGAGGCTTTAGTCTGATTTTCAGAGACAGTCTTAGTGACATACTGTATACTTGAGCTGTTACACACACGACATTGTAACATTTAAAAAACAACAATGCATCTTTTCTATGTACATTCTGCCTGAAAAAAGACTGGGTCAACAATGCTTGACCAAAGCGCGGCGTGGTGAGCTTGAACCAGCTTAACATCACGAGGCATTTTTTGGACTCAACATTCAATAGGAAAATTCAACTGCAGTAGCCACCGTTCAACCTGAAGAGGGCAGCACTCAGACGTTTTTACACCATATATTGTAGTATTGAAACACTTTATATCCAAATGTCAAAAAACTTACTAAAATCAATGAACAGCACTAATAAAACCCCATTCTTACAGATCATTAACTAAAAAAAGTTGGTTTAGGGTTTAGTTACTCTTTAAGAAAACAGCTATACTGTTATTAAATGATTCTTCAGACTGTTTTTAATCAATGGGGCTCCAAAATGAAATGAATGACAACTATAGCAGGTTACGACATAGATTTCCATTGATTTCTTAACCCTGTTGCAAGTTGAGAAGCTTTAATATACATAATTTGACTAGTTTAGCCTTAGTTGCATTTCAGTTTTATCACAACCAACTCGATTCACGACCAATCCTTCCTTGGCATATTGCGTTACAAAACAAAACAGTGTGTAACCGATCGCATTTCTAGTTTATGTTAATTAGCTTATACGGGCTACGTTATTTTAAACAGCTTATAAGGGCTGACTTCGCGTTAGAATCATAACACAAAACAGGGAACGTAAATCACCTTGTGTTTTTTTAAACTGGGGTGAACAGAGCGAAGACTTTACTTTTTTGACATTTGGATGTAAAGCGTTTCAATACTACAATATATGGTGTAAAAACGTCTGAGTGCTGCCCTCTTCAGGTTGAACGGTGGCTACTGCAGTTGAATTTTCCTATTGGATGGTGGGTCCAAAAAATGACTCGTGACGTAAACAGGTTCAAGATCACCACGCCCTTGTTACGATCTCACCACACACTTAGTTCGTCCCCTCTATCTCCTTGGGATCTGCCCACTTTTCTTGCATTTTTCAAATATTGCAGTGGGTGGAGTCAGGCTCTGACCAGGGGTTTAGTTACGCTTTAAGGGGGTTGCGTGTGCGGCACAGGGGGGCAGGGTTTCATATTTTATTGAAGCTTCCCCGGGCGCCGCCATTGCTTAGCAAACACCCACCTGCTGTTAGCATCCCATTGACTCCCATTCATTTTTGCTTCACTTTGACAGTGAATAACTTTACATCTGATGTGTTTAAAGACTCCAATTGTCCTTTAATTATTTCTAAAGAAACACGAAAATGTATAAAAGGCTCCATTACCTTGTATCTTACGTTATGTCCCAGAAGAAGCAGTTTTTGAAAAATATGCTAACGATTGCGCCATAACCTGCGACTCTCTGTCGCACAGTAGAGAAATTACCGTATGGACAGGAGGATAAGCTTGGAGGCAATCTTTTACTGTCTATGAGGCAATCGGGTGGACATGGAGGCATAAAATCAAGGGAGATTATTAATCAGAATACTTACCCAAATGTGTTCCTGTTCACACTCGCCGTCTCTGCAAGATTCGGCGGGTGATTCAGATTTCTCTTGGCACAGCTATTAGAAGACTTACAATTGTCAGACAGGTTGCTCACGTGATATCTACGTCATCAAGCTCAGTTTGAGTCTGCGCAGTACGCTCGACACCCAGGAAGTGGGTGCTTCTAATTGACTTCACTTGTCTCCGTTGAATTCAATGGGGTCGCTGTGTCCATTTTTTTTACTGTCTATGGTGCGGCACAGTCCTTGGCTGGGGCCCTCAAAAGTTCATGGGCCCTTAGAATCGTCCTAACTTCCCCCCCTTACGGAGCCCCTGAGTATTGCAGTACCCTTGTTTGCCAGTAGGTTCTCCCCAAGCACAAACGCGAAACTATATGGTTGAAAAACATGAATTGAACAGACTGATCTCAAGGAAAGTAGTGTTATATTCACGAAAATTTTTATTAATGTATTCGTGTTCATTAATTTATTCTCATTGTTTTTTTCCTATTTACTTACCATTGTCACTTGGGGTTAATATCACTTCTGCTACACTTTTAGACATCCTAACCCCAACTCCAGTCAAAAATAGTTTTAAAAGCGGAAGAAAAACATGTAGAAACCAATACATAAAAGTACATCCTAACCCAAACCCCAAATCTAACCCCAAGCAACAATGATTTAAAAGTACATAAAATGACACGAAAAAGAAAGTCGTGCCACGGACATAAAAACTATTTATAGAAATTCGTGCTGAGGGACACGAAAAAGACATTTGTGCTCAAGGGATGAAAAAAATATGAATTTCGTGCCATGAGCACGAATAAATTAATATTTTTTTTTCGTGACTAAAACATAACTTGCCAAAAGATCATGTTGCAATTTAAACAACCTCAAACAAATAAACTAAATTTTATTGAATATCAGAATTAGATGCTATGATCTAAATTACTTACAGTAATATATTATATGCATGTTAATGGGTTTATTTGTTGTGGGGCCCAATTGTTGAAGATCACATTAAACGTAGGATTTCAAATAAAGAAATTTAATTTAAACACTCTAGAAAGGGATGGGCTATTTTTAACCCATAATGGATAAATATTGGACAGAACAACTGCTTGGTAAAAAATGACCCAATGTTGGGTTGTTGGTATGCAACCATGGGTTATAATAACCCAGCATTGTGTCATTTTTAAACCAGCGGTGTGTTCTGTCCAATATTTATTTAACGTGTCTTAAATAACCCAGACATTTTTAGAGTGAACCAAGAATAAAATGGTTTTAGATTAACATAAAATGTAACATAAGGGAACATTGAAATTTAATATTTTAGGATTATGATGCATATTTTGTTAACTTCTCTGTACAAACAATAAGATTTCCTTGCTTCCATTTCAAACACACAAGATGATATCTGGAACATTCTTAAATCCTGCTAGAATAACGTGAATGTGTCTGCAACATGAGTTTATGCAAGTTCAACAAGTATTTGCTGTAAAAAAAGGGGGGACATACCAAACCATGAAATTCATGTTTTTAAGTCATACCTTTCACTATTTACTATAAAATAATCTGTTTTTAAATTATACAAGACTTTTGGTCCCTTTCGATGTTTGGACCCAGCTGTAACAGCTCCTGGCATTTTTTTTACAAGATTGGGAATTACAGCAATTTACCCTGGGTGAGCATCTATGTTTTATTTTGTAGGCAACCATCAGTAGACCCATTTCTGATGATCAAAACCATGAGGCACAGAGAGAGCAGCCAATTACAGTAAGAAGCATTCTCTCTCTCTCTCTCTCTCTCTCTCTCTCTCTCTCTCTCTCTCTCTCTCTCTCTCTCTCTCTCTCTCTCTCTCTCTTTCTCTTTCTCTTCTCTCTCTCTCTCTCTCTCTCTCTCTCTCTCACACACACACACACACACACACACACACTCTCTCTCTCGCATATTAAATTTCCATGCTTTATTAGGGTTTATTATTTAAAGACCATAAACATATATTATAGAGTAACATTTGCTTTCACATTATAACTGCAGTCTGTAATTTATTACAATTTCTACATTGCAATCTCTTCTGACAGAATCTCTCGGCATATTATGATGAAGACGAACATCAAAAGCTTTCACAACACACTACCCCTTATTCCTGGGAGCAGAAAGAGGCTGATCGTGATGACGGAGAGAGAGATGGAGTGATGGGAGAGGAATATTACTTTACTACTTCTGTCTCTAGGGAGAGTAGCTTTGTGTCACCAGCTGTGTTTGTGTAGGACAGAATGATACTGTGTGTTATATACAGTGGCCTTAAAATATACATAGACATAGGTCAGATTTGTATAAATACACTATTGCATTACATTCCACATTAGATATAATGTTTATTTTAAAAGACATGCCTTTTTTCAAGCAAAAAAATTAACAAAAGAAGGTTTAAATACATAAAACAATGTTATTGTGTTGTGTATAATTGTGTGGGCCACTGCATTGTTCATGAAGAGTCAAAGACAACACCCTTTAGAGCCATGTTTTATACTGTAATGTGAAGACTAATACTGTGAATTGCCAATATTCCTATATTCTTATTCTGATTGTATGAAAGGTTTTCTTGTTTGTACCCAATCCTTCTTAAAAACTGTAAGGACCTTTTTTGACAGGAATCCCATCTTATTGAAACCTCAGTGAGTGAAGACACTTTATTATTGACTGTGAGTTCTTGTCTCAAAGCATCACTAGGCTATATGTAGCAGTGACACACATTTATTTTTTTCTATCTGTAATATTTTGACTGTAATTAAAATAATATAATATTAATGTTAACACTTTTTGTATTTTATGAACACTATGAGCCAGTGATCAACACACTTAGGTTATTGAATGATCTGAGTTTTTAAAGGTAAATATTATTGTGACATAAATGCATTATGTAATGTGCCAGTTTTACATAAGGAATGGTAGTAGCAAATGTAAACAGAAAGGGTTTTAATTGCTCACACAAAGAAGTTACAGCTTTCCTCCTTGTTTTAAACTGATTTCAACTGTTGCCTTACAAGGTTAAGTTTTTTGTATTGATTCCTTGATTTAACACAATGTAATATATTTGAATTATTTGCACACTGTTGACCTTTATCTTTAATTAATTGCATTGATTTCTTGCTTTAGTTTGTTGCTCTAGAGTATAAATATTTGTTAAAGTCTTTGCACCTGCACTACTATTGATTGTTTAGACTCAATAAACAGTAAAAGGGTGATGTGTTTTTGTTTTGTTTGTTTTTGCGTGTGTGTTTTCAAGTAAATAATATATTCATAATATAGTGAAACTGTGTGTGGAAATCATGTTTGACTACTAATAAAATCTAATAACGTCGACAGATTTGTGTAAATGTGTGGTTGAGTAAAATATGATAGACCCAACCTTTTGGTTTTGATTAAACTGGGTTGTTTCATCCCATGGCTGGGTCAAATAAGGAATTTATGTTTACTTAAACCAGTAATTGGGTTTGTCAATATTTTACCTAACCACTGGTTGACACAACTCATTAGTAATAGCTTTTTATTAGAAAACAGGGTTGTATTACTCTATACAGGGTATAAGAGCTAATGCTATTTTATTGCACAAACTATGTAAAAATGTATATATTTAAAGTATATTTGTATTTAAACAAATATTCCAATATTTACTTACAAATAATTTGCAAATCTAAATGTTTCTATTATGATTGGTTTTTATATGATTAAATTGTGTATTTTTTATTTTATTGATGTAAATGAAAATGAATTTTATCATCCAATCCTGCCAATCATCTTGACAGAATGCATTATTATATTAATATATTAAAACATTCTTTATTTTTTTCCATTACTCGGATTAAATAAAATCTTCAACCTATCATTATGGTCGAACTGGAAATGCTTAATTTTTTCCCCAAAAGTTACTAAAGCAAGAGACTGCAGTCAGCTACACTTATACAGTATACAGTAGTGCGGTCTATTATAACCACATGAGGGCGCTCTTTCACATATTAAACAAATGCACATGGTGTTCCTTCAGGCGACAACAGCACGCGCATGCTAAACATCTTCTCACAGGTAATAGTTTTTATACAAGTAAAATATTTCAAATGTTTTCCAGATAGTCTACTACAAATAAAGATTGTAAAGCCTGCGGTCAGTAAATACATTTTGATCATTCCCACAGTCGGAACTCGTACAAACAGTTCAGACAAGTAGGCCTATCAAACAGAAATCTTACAGCGTTTAGTTTGCTTTAAATTTACCGAGTCTGTAAAACACAAGTACAAAATTAAGACTAGATGACATTTACAGGTAATTAAACACGTTTAATCATACTATCTTGGTGCATTAGTATTTAAAATTATATTATCAGCGTACCAATTTAGTATTACATTTGTTAAATTGTTGGTATGTTTTACATCAATAACACTGCACAGTTGTACTGTATGTAAAACATGATTATGTAACCCAGCCTGATAATCTGACCTTTGGTGCAAAAGGTCAACAAAAAAATGTCTAGCTCACTGGTGTCACAACATTGCTTTAATTTGTGAGGATTTTTTTCAAGATTGCTAAATTATTTTAAGATTTAAATGTGATCTTGAATCCCTGATTTCAGCATATCAGCTGCGACATACAACATTGTGTTCCTTAACAGAGTGATGTGAATTCAACATCCCAAAATAATCCAGAATGTTCCTGCAGAAGCCCTGGCTCCCTGTACCCCAAGGAAAGCTGTTGCTAAGCAACCAATGACATCACCACAGCAGCATCACAGCCTCATTCAGGGAGCTACACTGCGACCAAAATGGTCGCATATGCGACCTTTTGAACTGCCGTTGCGACCCTAATTTTTAATGGGTCGCAAATGTGCTACCTAATGTTTTAGACAATATGCTATGATTTACTGTGAGCATTTATTAAAACAGAAATGTGGATCTTAAGAATACGTTTTATAACGTGCTCTGAGCCATCAACACGTTGGCTTCATTTTGCGTGAAAGCACGTCGTGTCTCTCCCTATCAGTGTGCGTTTGCGTGCTCAGCTGTTTCTCAATGAATTGGATGGGACGCGACGCAAGCGCAGTGTCTTCCTTGTTTCTGAACTTGAGCAGAGGTCTTTCTTCACTGAGGACGCGGGACTCGTATGGTTCCGGGTTTATATTTTAAATGGTTTGTCGGGTCCGGTTAGGTCCTAGTTTAATTACTTTGGGTCCCAAGTCTGATTAATGTTGTGTTTATAACCCGAGTCGATCGGAAAACGTCCATGAGCGCTACCGCGCTAAAGCTCGAGTGCAGATTCAGCGTGCCTCCGGTTTCTATGGCGATGGTTCTTGTTACGACCACGCGCTGCATTTTCTTTCTCACATTTTTTTAATAATCTTATTATTAATTAACCATATATTTTCTAAAACCATATCCATATTAAGTTTGGACAGAGATTGTAGCAAAAAGCAATGCTAATGTCAAGCCAATTGCACTGAACGAGCAAAGCAATGTAAAGTATGTCCCCGGGACAGCAAGTACACTTTTAAATCTGAATTAATGAGTGGATTAAGCTTTTTAAATCGGCAAGAGAGAAATAGAAAGATAGAGCAAAAGCAGTAAAAGTGCCTATCTAATAGAAATTATTACCATTATAACATCAGTCATAACATCAGTCACATTTATAATCTATTGACCTGCACTGTCTATTAATATACTATACATAGTATTGTATTATATTGAGTTTGATAAAAGGGGTCTAATTGCTTCATATATCAGTGCAAAAACAGTAAGTCTTTTCGTGGTGCTTTGACAAACAGTGTCAGCTTTGTTAATGGCAAAGAAAGTTTGGGGTGGTTAGATTAATGAAATATAATGTGAAATTAATATTAATTTTCAATGAATCAAAGTATTGTGTTGTGTCACACATTATTAGTTCTACATCACATGTATAGTAGACCATTATTTGTCAGTGGGTAATAATTGCCCTTTTCACCGGCTACCACCACCAAGTAAATTTCAGATCTGTGGGAAACACTGCAACGTTTAAGAAAACAAGGCGGCATGTGGTTTAAAAGATGGCAAGTAAAATAAAAAGCATATCTGTATGCAATACAGTTTCATTATTGTTCATTATTATCCAGAGCGCCTTAATATAACTTGAAAAAAATATGTGCGACCAAATCATATTTTGCGCCAGTAACTGAAAAAGTTGGTAGCGCAAGTGCCACCAGTGGAAAAGGTTAGTGTAGTTCCCTGGCCTCATTGGAGGACAGACAAAAATGTACAGTAAGTAAAATCATAAATGTACTGTATAAAATGAAAAATGAGTGTCATAGTGTTGGGATTGTTTGTCTGTACTTGACAGCTATGTTTAGAGTTTAGAGCTCCTCTTTAAATGAAAGATTGGGGTGATTCACCTGACCTCCTCTGGGCTTTTGTCTGATTCAGCATTAGATGTGTGACTGTATGTGTTTTGGTGTGGAGACAGACAGACAGGGTAGATAGGTTCAATATATTGTGGTTTTAAGTGGCATTTGTGTGCTACCCTGCCCTTCCTTAAACGCATCCAGTTGTAATGCTCTCATGGAATGCTGAATAAGAATATCATTGACAAACCCAGAAAGATAAGGCTATAAATGATTAAAAAAAGTTTAATTAATTTGTGGATATAGATTAATCTCTTGAGACAAGCAATTCTTTAAATTTCACACACAATCATTCATGATCCGTGTGTCTGATACAGGTTTCTGGAGCATCTTGCTCTCTCCTCGCCTAATCTGTCTAAAAATAAACGAGAAGAGAGGAGGATGAGCTGCCGGAGAGAATGAAGGGATAAAAGACGGTGTGCAGGTGAAGCTCACATTCCTCTGATCCTTACTTCCTCTGCCAATCACAGTCCATGTTTCAGTTGGAGACCGGCTGTGTGTTTCAGAGAGTCTGTACTGATTGGCTTGTGTCTCAGCTTTGTTCATAAAGTGTGATGGACAAACTGCACTCATCCCAATCTGTCCGTAACCATGTGTCTGACTATGATGAGCATGGCAGCATGTGCACTGTTGTCATGGCTGGTGAGTAATGACCGTTTCCACTCACCAGCACAACTAGTTTTCACAAATACAGTTAAAGGTGCACTGCTTAACTTTTAGGAAGATCTCTTGACAGAAATGCAATATAATCTACATAGCTATATTTTTAGTGGTATACATAATGAACTGTTATGTTATGTACAGAGGGTGTTTTGTCACTACATTTTATCAGATGAAGACATGTTTGTCCTGTGGTGGCTACCGTAGCTTCTCTATGTGTTTCAAAACGGAAGGGATGAGCTGTGGACTAATGTGGCACTCACACCAGATGCGGAAGAGACGGCAAGCGCAAGTGATTTAGAGTAAATTAATTAAGTTATGTCAATGCAAAGATGCGAATAGGCATCCCGCAGTATGCACGAATGGCACAGAATGGATTTGAGCATTGCCCAAGGAAATGCGCAAGTTGAAAAATCTGAACTTTGGCGGATATTCACGCCGCGTTAACCAATAAGGAGCTCGCTCTAGTAGTGATGTACTTACAGGGATCGAGTGGAGTCACAGAAGCCCCTCACATGAAGCGAATTTCCATGTGAATGTCTCGAATAACTAGAATTTCACGCGCAAATGAAGTGAGTACACTCAAAATGTACAAGCATCCAACTACGCACGAATACCGTGTTTTTGCCGCCTCTACTGCGGCTGGTGTGAATGCACAGTTAGACTTGGGTTGCAATTCACAATCTCACCACTAGATGCTGTTAAAATCTACACACAGCATCTTAAACACAAATTTCTGTGCTTAAAAATACCTCTGTATCTGTGTTACAAGCGTAACAGGATATTCAGTAAGGGAAAATGTGGGATGGGGCTTGATTTTATCTATTTGAGATTTGATTGGATTGTGGAAAGGGGGCGTTCCATCCCAGACATGGAGACAAACCTGCATATACTGTACAGTTATTTCATTAACACAATGTTTATCTTTTTATACCAATTTGGTTATTGATAAACATTATACAATATCTGTGCAAAAAGCAAACTGGCTCAATTTGGAATTTGTGTAAGTTTAAACAAATACTGTAACTGATGTAATTTATATAAGTTACTAAACATTTTATTTTGAAGTACAAGGAGGGAGGATTGAAGAGCAGTAACCGGGTTTCAGGATGGTATTACAGTCTGTACAGGATAACCAGACAGGACTGAGAACTCTCAGTGCTAATCTGTCACGTTTTGAAAGGGATAAGCTTGGAGATGAAGTCCTTTAAGTCTGCAGTGGAAGAAATGTTACTGATGATAAAAATCATAATGAAAACTTGACTAGACAACAAGACATTGTTCTGAAAGGTGGATGGATAGACGGAAACAAAGATGATTTTTCTTACAGTGTGTAGTTGGACAAACTGTGTGATTGTTTTGCTAAGAGGATGAAATGAATTTGGTCATGTGACTGTAGACCCCCTACAGTGCTGTTTTGGAGTGATAAGTAATAGAAGCTGTGATTTAAGGGGATTAGTGATTCACTCTGTAGTAGACAACAGGCCCTCTCTCATACTCATCTACTAGACATCTCTCTGTTTTCTGACTTGTCTCATCCCTCGCTTCTGTTTCACTTTTGACTCGAAGGTGAGAAGGCCGTGCTGCACTATGGAAGACTGGAGAGGAAGGGGAGGAGACCAGAACAGCACGGTGAGTGAGAGAGAGGAGTATTTTGTTACGTTGTAGATATTGAGAAAAAGATGAGAGAGAAACGAAAAGGAGTCAGATTGTTTGTGTGTGTTTCATAGAGAGCCATAGAGAAATCATTAATTTATGATTTGTGGTTTTCCTGCAGATGTTTGTTTTGTGTGGGTAAAATAAATCACACCTTTTGTCTCAAGGGAAACTAACTGACATACTATACAAAAAAAATGCCATAGTATAGTGGTTTATAGGTCACAAGTCAACAAGTTTTGCTAACCTTGCTTATGTCAACACAACGCCATGTGGTCTTACCCTATAAGTTCCTTACCCATGCTACCCACCCTGCTGAAAAGACCCTGGTAAAAAACAACAAAATGAAACAGGTGAGCCGCGCTAGCAAATTTTTTATGGTAAACAAGATGTCTGTTTTGGTCTATCAGCAGATTTTGTTTACTATAAAGTATAGCCATAAAGTATAAACATATTTATTTATGTAATTTAGTGAAAATATAGTAAAGGTGCATTGTGTAACTTAATATATAATATACATAACTATATTATCAGTTTTGTCATTACGTTATCTCAGATGATGGCAGCTACTGTAGCGTCTATGCGTTTTGAAAGGGAGGGGGAGCTGTGTGCTATTCACAATCTCACCATTAGATGTCGCTTAAAATCTACACAGTGGACCTTTAAGGAAAGTGATAAGCCATAATAGGAAAAATAGGATATAATATACAGTGCTTCTCTAGCTCAATTTGTAAAGCACAAGCATTAGCAAGCAAAAGTAATGGGTTTGAATGCAAGGAAACACATACTAATAAAAAGGTCAACTTTAAAGGTTCAGCGTTTAAATTGTAGGAGGAACTCTTGAAAAAATGCAATATAATACACACAACTATATTTTCAGTGGCGTATAAAGACTTGAAATGTAGCCATTTTTATCTACATACACCTTGGGTACCCTTAAGCCGCCTTTCCACTGCGACATAATTGTTGGACTTCCAGCGCAAGAGCCTTCATTCCAATATTTATTTATATGAAATCAATAAATGAACGCAAATAAATGAAAAAATAAACAGCTATGCATATATGAACAAAGACTGCCAATAATTTTTTGGAGTGAACATATGGAGACAAGATTAAAAAAACATATACATAATCGATAGTTTTTTTTTATTTTGAGGATTCAAATGTTACTGATAAAGTTAAAGGCGCTCTAAGCGAATCTGTGTGATGTCCCTTCCTGTTGACGTTAAAAGTGTTGTCAAACAAAACGGAGCGTAGCTAACTCCTCCCCCTCCCTTCCGTGCTTTCTGAACGAGTCATGAACGCACCCAACCCCCACTCCCAAATCCTTCTTGTCGTTTATTGGCTGGAACACGTTTGTTATGTTTCGTGGGGTAGGTTTGACCACTTTGTTTTTGTTGCAGTTTGTGAAGCCTGCACTGTCTACAGAGACCGCATTTTTTACAGTGTGTTCAGAGGACAGGCAGCTAGCAGATAGTGAGGAGATGTTTACTGTATGAAAAAAAAAATGTTTTATGGCCTAAAACACGTGAATTTGTTTCGAGCACCTTTATGCAAAAGGATTAATAATTTTTACCACATACACAGTTTTTGATTGGGAAACACTGAAATGCATCACTTCTGGTCGGCATATCGCATGCGGTGTAGTCACACAAGCTCACATTTTTTTACGTATCCAACACTGAAAATGGATCCGAAAATTGCGCATCCGCAGATGGTTGGCACCTCACACAGCCCCTTTGCCACTATCCTTAGGAAATGAATGACTTCCGGTTTATTGGCCGTCGTTTGTCGTGTGCAGTAGACAGGGTGGCTTTACATGGATGTCGCCGTTTTGTGCTGTCATGTTTCTGCAGTAGCCCAACATGGACAAACTGCTCTACAGAGCGCGTTTCGTCAGCATGTTGTATTGGATGATGACAGATTTGTCCAGTGGCGCTACCGTAGCTTTCGAAATGGAGGGGTGAGCGGTGGACTGAGCCGTTGGTTGCAATTCGCAATCTCACCACTAGATGAAGCTAAATCTACACAAAGCATTAGCGATTGCATGTAAATGTATGATGAAAGCATAGTAATAACATTAGCTATGTTCCATCCAAATTTGCTTAATAAACTTATGCCCATGATTGGAATATTGTATTAAACATTTGCGTTTCCACCCAGGGAGCTGAAGAGACCAACATTGTCACATGCTGATAAATTGATGCCATATATCAGTAAGAAAAGCATAAAGCATTTTGTATAATCACCTCAGAGCAAGCAGATGAAACACCAGCACCTGTTATTTGCTTTCGGATTTGAATTCATGCTGTTTGAGTTGACAGTTAAGTAAGATTGTCGTGTCAAGTAATATTAACCAACCATTGAGATTACAGACTTTTCATTTCAGAACTTCAAAAACCGCATTTTAGATGCTGTGCAATGAGCTCTGTAAGCTGGTTACTCCAGTTATGCCATCCAACACACAAAGGCACATTACTTTTTTGATGCACATTTAGGGATTTATTCGGTTAAAGTTTTTCCATTCATGCTCTATGTTCATGAGCAACTTAATTAAGGACACAGTTTTTTATGTGCATTTTCCATACAGTTGCAAAAATGTGCATACAAATATTTAAATGGCTAAATAATAGTTAAATGGCTATTAAAGCACACAAATAAATGACCTAAATCATCTTTAAATATTAAATTTTTGAATTTTGGTGGGATGGGAAAATTACTCTTACACAGAGCCCAGGACTTCTGTACTACTGTCCTTAGAAATCAAGGTCACAGATGTACTACAGTATTCTGTCTTTATATAGACTAGCTTGCCTGTCAGAGATTAATGTTAAAATGATTTTAGGGTCACTACTTTAAGCATAAAGAATACAAATACAATAAATGCATAAAGAATACATTTCTATTACAATCCATAACCTATATTTCATTGAAGATGTAAAGATATAAATTTCCATTACAATCTCTACCCTGGTAAAAACGCTGTGCATTAAATAAAATGTCTTGCAATCTCCTCAGCAGTTGTGCAGCACAAACACACACACGCATATAAAGATTTCTGGTGACAGAAACTGCTGATTTGATATTTTATTTGTGTGTATTGTGTGATTGATACACACAGTAAGAAAAACAGCAAGAGAGAGAAATGGCAGGAAAATAATGAGGTGTCTGAAATCTATAGCCACAACAATTGATCAAACTAATGAGGCAAAAGCAACATTATTTTCAAGATGTTTGTGTGTCTGTACATGCACGTGTCTTGAAAACGTATCCTAATAAAAAGCTTTATCATAAGCAATGATAAATTAGGGTTAATAACAACCCAAATGTGTGTGCTGCGGCGCTGCCCATGTTTTAGTGTACATTCACATTATACATTCCCATTTGTCGCTCGTCTCTTTCAATGAGGTCGTTGGCATTTCTAAATCTGGTTGTCAGTAACAAATGAATACTGTCTACTCTAGTAACTGACGAGAGACGGATGATGTAAACTCCACAGCTTCGCTCTCACCCGTAACCGCTCCCGAAAATTGCTCATCATTTTCATAAAGTTCTACTTTTCTCAACTTTGTCGCAAAAACGGACACTCCCCATCCAGTCGCCAATGGTCACTGTCGCTTGTGTCGCTGGAAGTTGCCAAGCTTTTATTTAAATAAATGAGATTGCACTGCTCTGCTATACATGAATATCAGCTGACGTCACTCACTTGTCTTCCGCCATTTTGAGGACCTGAAGTGGTCGCAAAAGAACTAGAAGCTATGCCTTCAATATGCTGTGAGCATCAAAATCGCTATTTTTACAACACTAAGAAGGCTCAACACAACATGATATTTTGCTCGAAGTATCGCCTGTGTCTCTACACGTGAACTCGAGCATTGAGAACATTGTTTGTGAACACAGAGTTAACTAAAAAGAAGGTTTTGAAAAACTGACTTTGGATGATTTAGCGTCCGCTCGCCGCCTTCTTCCCAGTCCAGATGTATCGATCTCCAAATGCGACGTAAGGAGGGAGGAGAGTAATGGATGGATAACTCCTAAAGCATAGTTCCATAAAAATGCACCGATAATTAGTTGTTTTGTCGCAAGTGAAAAACAATATTGACCTTCTAGTTGAAAAAGGAGCCTCATATGAGATTCATTCATTCGCATTCGGAAATCGATTATTTACGTCCGGCAGAGATGACGAGCGGACAACATAACAGCCAAAGTCAGTTGTACAAAATCTTTATTTTTAGTAAACTCCGTGTACACAAACAATGTTCTCAATGCTCGCGTTCATGTGTAGAGATCCAGGTGATACTTCGAGCAAAGTTTCATGTTGTGTTGCGCCTTTTAGTGTTGTAAAAATAGTGGTAGTTCGGAAGCAGCGGACAGCGGCTGGAAGAACGCATCAGGGATCGAGTAGGCATCACACCCTAACCAAGATATATTTTTTTAAAGTAGCGTTTCTTTTCATGACAGTCGAGATGCGACATGTTGTCTTTCGTAGCCCTTTACTGTATCTGTAAGAATCATAGACAGTAAAAGATAAGAAATCCGTAAATCGTAGCAAGCTAGCCAATGCTTGTCAGTGGTTTGGTGGTACTCGGTAGGTCCTCAAGATGGCGGCATGACGTAAAAGGTCACATGACTGATTTCAATCTATTACTAGTTGCTGGTGGTCTGAATGCAGGTTTAGTGTGTGTAGGTATATGTGCCTACTTATAGTATGACAACAAAATTCATTGTCTTATATATTTCATATAATACTTAAAGCAACACTATGTAGTTTTTTTTTACCTTTAAATAATGTCTCTAAAATTATTTCAGTGATAGAACAACTTTTAACTGGACAAATTGTACTGTTGCTGCAACCCGAGCAGCCTCCTAGCTGCTACAAGCACACTCTGAAAGTGGCGGTGGAGGGTAGGAAACACAGCCCGACCCCTCCCCCTGCCTGCAAAAGAGTGTCTGATACCAGGCACTGTTGCGCTTTTCAACCACATGGGGGAGCTGTAAGTCATTTTTACATTAAAACTACATAGTGTTGCTTTAACAGTCCTTCCAGAACACCACGATTTCCAGAACTTGATCTTGCGGCACGTTTTCTTAAAAATGCAATGCAATATGCGGGATATTTATGCAATTTTATGCAATGACATTGCGGGAACTTGCAAAAACTGCGGGAACTTGCAAAACAGCTTTTTTCAGCTTTTGCAGCTTTTCAATGATGTTCACGTCACATTATCACGTCACTTTAAAACGTTCCCATGGCAACAGGGGACATGGCTGCACTATAGTGTGAGGTAAATGCAACATTTTTCAACTTTCTGCTAAGATATATGTGATTTTTGCTACGAAAATTTGGGGATTATGAAATCATGCAACCTCGCATATTTTGCGCACGGAAATCTGCAATTTATGCTGCAAAAGTGCGGTATATTTGAAAAAAATTGTCATCCGCATAAATATGTGGAATTTGGCTGATTATGCGTTAACATGCGATCGCATAATCACGTTTTTCTGGAGAGACTGACTTAAAGGGATAGTTCACCCAAAAATGAAAATAATATACCCTCATGTTGTTCTAAACCTGCAGTGTTTCCCATACATAGGCTCTACTTGGGCGCTGCGCCCAGGTAAATTGCGACCCGCCCAGGTAAAAAAAATCACTTTACGAATTTCCATATTTCTGAACTCGACTGGATGACCCGTGTTTTGGAGAGAGAGAGAGAGAGAGAGCGCGAAAGATAGAGCGCGAGAGAGAGAGCGCGAGAGAGAGGTGGGGGTCGGGTGACCGTGAAGATGATGCACGCGTCATAAACTCATCATCCAGCGCGGCAAACTGGATCAACTGCAGCAGCACATACGGAGCAGCCAGGGAACACACTGCGACCAAAATGGTCGCATATGCTTATGTGCATATGTGTTTATAGCATCTAAGTTGGCTTCATTTTGCGTGCAAGCACGTTGTGTCTCTCCGGTTGAGTGTCCGTTCACGTGCTCTCTGTTTCTCAATGAATTGGCGCGACGTGAAGCAACCTCAGTGTCACATTCATGTTTCTGAACTTGAGCAGAGTTTTACCATTAGAGGTCTTTCTTCACTGAGGACGCGGGACCCGTACGGTTCCGGGTTTATATTTTAAATGGTCAGATGGGTCCGGGTCGGTCCTAGTTCATTACTTCGGGTCCCAAGTCTGATTAATATTGTGTGTAAAACCCGAGTCGATCGGAGAACGGCCGTGAGCGCTAGCGTGCTAAAGCTCGAGTGCTGTTTTAGCGTGCCTCCGGTTTCTATGGCGATAGCAACTGGCTCTTGTCACGACCACGCGCCGCTTCATTTTCTTTATCCCATTTTTTAATCTTACTATTAATAGACAATATCTTTACTAAAATCTAAACAGTTAGCACAGAGATTGTAGCAAAAAGCAGTGCTAATACTGAATGAGCAAAGCTCTAGCTGACTCAGGATATAAAAAACGCAAAGCTGTAATGTAAAGTCTGTCATCGGGACAACAAGTAGACTTTTAAATCTGAAATAATTAGTGGATTAAGCTTTTTTTAATTGGCAAAAGAGAAATAGAAAGCAGAAGCAGTAAAAGTGCCTATATAGAAGTTATTACCATTATAACATCAGTCACATTTATAATCTATAGACCTGCACTGTCTATTAATATACTGTACATAGTATTGTATATAATTGAGTTTGATAAAAGGGGCCATCAAATTGCTTCATATATCAGTGCAAAAACATAAAGTGTTTTCGTGGTGCTTTGACAAACAGTGTCAGCTTTGTTTATGGCAAAAAAAGTTTGGGGTGGTTAGATTAATGAACTATAATGTGAAATTAATATGAATGTTTTATAAATCAAAGTATTGTGTTGTGTCACACATTATTAGTTCTTTGTTACATGTATAGTAGACCATTTTTTGTCGGTGGATAATAATGATCGCCCTTTTCACCAGCTACCACCACAAGTAAATTTCAGATCTGTGGGAAACACTGACCTGTATAATTTTTTACATTTTTAAGAACACAAAAGAAGATATTTTGATAAAGGATGGTAAGCACACAGCTGATTGTAACCATTGACTTCCATAGTAGGAAAAATATTTTGGAAGTATTGTGATAAATGATGATGAAGATATTTTGATAAATGATGGTAAGCACACAGATGATGTTACCCATTGAATTCCATCATATATTTTTATTCCTACTATGGAGTCAATGGTTACAATAAGCTGTGTGCATACCATCATTTATCAAAATATCTTTTTTTGTTTTCATCAAAATAAAAAAAAACATACAGGTTTAAAACAACATAAGGATGAGAAAATAATGAAATAATTTTTATTTTTGGGTGAACTATCCCTTTAATGCCTGGTGCGGATATGATCTAAAGACCCACACCTTACAAAGCAGCATGAGATTTCTGTGACCTACAGCTCCTTATGCAGTCAGTACAGTACCATTATTCCTAGAGGGCCCTTTAAGAAAAGATAAACTTTTGTGAAATGGACATCTTGCATATATTAAATTCCCTAGGATGTTGTCACAAGGGCTGTATCTTGATATGGTTTAAGGTCAAACGTGTGATTTCTCTAGCAGTTATGGATTTTTTTCTGCTTCATTATGTTGCCAATTGAAACATTGTCCCAGCATTTGGAGAGGTTATTTTTAATACAAAGACCATGTGGATTATGAGTTACATTTAACACAGAGTCCTGAGATAAACAGTGCAGCTGCACTTAATCTGAACGTGATTGCTTGTTTTAAAACCCTTAGCCCAAAATCTTCCTCATCTCTTCAACCTCTTATTTTTCCTCTTTCATCTCTCCCCTCCTCTCCTTAATCCCAGTCTATTTCTATCTTGACCTCTATTTCTTTCAGAGAAGTCATTATGCAACGAGAATGCATAACATGCGGTCACTTTAATCTGGAAAGGTTGCTGTCTGTAAGTGTTGCAGAGACCTCTCTTCCCTTAATACTCTTTCGTTCATTCTTTATCTCCAATCATTTTTCACTGTGTTCTCTCTCCTGGACTGACATGTGGCTTTGATTCCTGGCGTATGCGATGGTGTGACCTTTACCGAGATTGTTAAATCTCCCCACCCCCTTACAATTCCAGCAAGGTCGTTTCCAAGGACACTGTGCTGTCTGCCTCTTAAAGAGAAAGTGCCCAGTAAGCACATGTCTTTCTGAACCGAGCGGCGTAACACGCAGCATCACGACAGACTGCAGAGTCAGCAGTCATAGCATCATGGCATCAGAGCCCTGCAATCACTTAAGATGCACCCTGTTAAAAAAAACACACCCCTCCTGGGAGGGAATGTTCAGTTCCCTGTCTAAGTCGCACAGCACCACACTCTAAAAATGCTGGGTTGGTTTCAACTCTTGGTTGGGTAAATTTGGACAAACCTAATTGTTGGTTTTAAATTGACACGTGCTGGGTTGTTCTTCCTTTATTTTAAGAAAACTCTTTTAGGGAAGCATACAGCTACATTTAAAGTATCATCTTTGTCCCTCTGACAGTGAATGTGACCTAAACCGAGTTCTGACCTAGTTTACACACAGTGTGATTGACGGATTTTTAATTAGATTAAGACTCTATATATCACCACTTAATTTTTCATTAATTTCCCATTCTACTTCTTATTCTGATATGGTTGCGTCCACCTTAAACTGCCTCAACCTTTACCTTCTCCTTCAGTGTCTAGACTGATCCTTTTCTCTCTCCAATCAGGCACTGACCAGTTTAGGGATTGTCATTTTCCATTTAAATGCTGAACGTGAGGCATTCAGTTCACATAGCTCACTGGCAGGAATATTATCACACAACTCTAAAACATAATGTAACTGTCAATAATTAAAATGATCGTTTCTCTGACTCTTTCTTCTGTCTCTTTCTTCCTCGTTTCTTTCTTTTCTGAGTCAGCAAAATGACTAAGTGATAAGATCACCTGACCACTGTTGCTGTGGAGACGAAGAAAATTTTTCCTCTCTGCAGCAAGGGGGGTAGGGGATACTGACAAAGGTTAAAGAAGGATACAGCATACATGGTGGCAGCCATTTTGGTTCTTCAAAAAATCTGAAAAAACTTTATTTGTATGCCAAGGGCTTTTGCAGCCTAATTGAACTATATGGTACGTTACATATGTTTCATATTAATGTATAATATTAATCTCTCTATGGACATAAAAATCTGACTATCACAAAACCAGTTTGGCATAAAAGCGCACATATATATATATATATATATATATTACATGAAGTTACATTTTACATAAGTTACATGACTTATATAAATAAAATCCAGTTTCAAAGCAAGTACTATTGGGGTTGTAGCCAAGTTAAAATGACTACCATATAACAAGCATTGCAGGCGGCACCATGTCTGTCCTCTCTGCAATACAGAACCACTGCTTTCCATTGCAAATCAGCACACTGGCACTGTGTGTGTCCTATATGGGGAGGTGAATTCTATTAAACCCTATGCATTTGTGTCGTAAAAGCAGATGTGTTCAGCTGGAACCTCACATGTAGTTGTCACTTGTCCTAATAAATTGCTTATTAATCCAGATGTATTTAGTATATTAACTTAAAAAAAGATAATAAGAAAGTCTAACTCGAAAAAGTGTCATGTACATTGGTTACTGGTGGTGATGGGTCTGCAGATGATTTATACCAAATATATTATAGCAAAACAACTAGCAAGATACTGTTCAATATTTGTAAAGACTGACAGATGCAGTGTCTGGAAAGAGGGATATTCTGTGTTGCTGATACTTTTGCTCAACTGTAAAAATATGTGACATATATTCCAACATATGTAACTTATGTTTTTATGTAACGATTTGTGCTATCAGTCCAGTCTTTTGTAAGAGTGGGCATAAATCAATTCTAATGTGGCTGTATTCTTTGAATGTAGCTGCGTATGAATATGCATTCTAAGCTTGACCTTTCAAGCTATCATTTCTCATATGGTCACTGAGTTTAAGGTCACACTTTGAAAGTGATGTACTCTAACTAAAAGAAGATAAACCTATAACATTAGGTGCTTTAAAATCACTACAGGAAAAAAGCAATGGAAGTGAAAACATAAGGAGAGCAATATATATTTTTTACACAGAGGGCAGCAAGAATATGATGCAGCATCATTGCACAACAGAGAGGTACTAAAATTAAAACCATGTAAATCTATTTGTTAATTGCAAAAAAATTACAATGCTACTACAGTATATAATAAGAAAAATATAATAACTTAAGTATAAGGCATAATGTTATTTTAAAACACATTGAACATTGTGTACTTCAAAGGATAGTTTACCTAAAAAATGAAGTGTCATTATTTAGATATTTTTATAAATGATGGTAAGCACACAGTTAAGAACAACATGAGGGCTACTAAATGATGATGAAAATATTATTGGGTGAACTATCCCTTTAAGGCCTACTGCAGTCCCGGCTAGTCCTGCAACTACATGTTCTTATTGTAGATGACAACATTTAATATATGTGTGAGTATAAAAAAAATTAACAACCAATAAACCAAACACGTTGACAATACAATACTCATGCAATCACACCGATTAAGACTTAGCTTATTTTCAGTCCATTTTATCATAGAAATTTTCTCAGAGCACACGATGATGCTGTACCGCTGTCACCTTTGGAATTCTGCAGTACCGCAGGAGGAGCGATTGATCGCATCTGATTGGTGTCCTTTACATGCTGTGTTCACGTTGATTGGACGAATGATACGTCGATAATCATGCGTGCGTGTGTTTATTGGCCAAGACCCACAATGTGGGCGTTTCTGGCTAAACAATTGCTTATGAGGTCTGTCGGTTGAAGAAGCGCATCTCTCACATCCACCGGCGCTTCTTTTCAGGCGGAGTGGTGCGGCAGCTGGCAGTGCCGCGGAGGGAGACCAGATCACAAAAAGAGGGCAGTGCGGCTTCTTAGTTTTGCCGGGTTTATCGCAAATACTAAGAGCAGTGCATGAGACCGGCATCCCTGCGAAATGCACTCTTTTTCCGTCGACTTTCATTTGACCATTAAGTTTATTCAGCATTATTAGGCTTATAACGTTACATAAACTAGATGCTGCAACGAATAACTTTTTATATTTTGACGTAAAAGTGTACGCGCATTAGGTTTCTCGCCTGTCCGTTTATAATTGTTCGTTTTTCTTAAGACCCGTCTTTTGATCACAGACATCCTCGGCTCCATCACTCTTATTTTACCTGAAGAGAACAGACTGACTGCGCAACCATGGGGGTAAGACCGTCATCTCTTTCTCCCTTTTTACTGCATCACTTAATCAAAGTGCATAAACAAGAGTATATCATTTATTTCTGAGAAAAAAACTCTATTCCCGTACATCCTACAAATTGCAGAGTCATGTACGATGTTGTTCAATATAAATGAAGTGACAGAATGACATTGAATTGTATGCGCAGTCTCTCGTACATCATTATAGACTGCGACAAGCTGGTAAGAGTGACATTAATAATTTAAATGTTATTATTACTTGAGTGGTCAGAAGAGGCACTTAAATGGCCATTTCAAACGTTTGATACGGTCTAGCTGATAAGCATTGAAGATATATAGCTAGATAAGATTATGGTGCAGCTATCATCATAATAGTGAAATCTTAATGGTACACTCTGAATTATAATATCTGTGCTGTTTTTTTTCTTCAGTTTTCTTGCCAGTCTAATCGGGTTATGCTTGTCAAAGACTTTGTAAAGGGCATTACTGCGTAGTACTGCATTTGCGTCACGCGCGTGAGGATTCTACTGTACTAATGTAAAATTATAAATATTTTACACTACTTATTCGTATTTATGTTGTTTATACAGTATCATAAGCCCAATAAAGTTGTTTTATATGTTTTATTACGTTTTTTATGGCTCGCATTGTGGGTATCGTGCCACCTTCACTCATGAAGCATCCCCCTTCACACACACACATCATTCCCAATACTTGCTGACCGCAGCGCGTGCCTCCTGTACAGTCAGTTCGCATAAAGGATGAAGAAAACGTGACTTTCAATTATATTCGCAGTTAGTGAGCGACATTGTTGTGTTTAAGTGTCGTATCTGGACGTGTTCATACACTTCGTCTCACAGCCGGTCCATCGCTGAAGTCCATGCGTCATAATGCGGTTACCGGGAATCGGTTCTCAACCCGGCTTATTATCTGCATCTGTGACATAAACTCGCGCGGGTCATTACAGGAGGGGGATCGTAACGAGCAAATTTTATAGATTCAGTTTTGAACAATGACCCGAGAGGTCGAATTTGAATTGGATTCACTCAAGAACCCCGTGTCTCCGCGTTGAGGGTTAAATGAATGTCAGTCTCAGATGCGCATTTTGCCTCATCAGCGTTTCATAATTCGTTAGGCTACATATAAAATCATATGTCCTATAATTGTGTGACGTGGTAATACGTGCATGCCACTGTGCAATAAGAAAGCGATTATCAGCAGCGGATGTAGCCTAGGTCGTCCTTGCCACGGACAGATGGACCGGTTAAGTTATTAACGTGAAAAAATAATCCATTAGAAATATGTAATGTCAAATAGTCTATTCAGCTTATGCGCCAAATCTAATGACGAATATGGCAAAAAGTGATTACGCAAGCCCTTGTGTGTAGCCAACAGATTAATTGTGTGACAGTTTACCTGGTCAAATAGAGGGGAAAATAACAGATGGTACCTTACTCAAGCGGTTCCCTTTAATTTTATCCTTGGATATGGGGTGGTTTGCTGAAACATGATGTACCGGTATCTGTCGCAGTGATGCTTGTGGCAATGCACCATCATCATCATCAGTATCATCACATCCGTTTGATTCCCATAGGCCGCTAACTGCGTCAGACGAGGAGGAGCCACGCGAGTGGAAATTCCCTGTACCTGCCTGTGATAGGCAGATGGAGAAAGCGAATAGATGATATTAACTAAAGTTTTTTGGGCCATATATGAGTGTAGTTAAAAAATCAAATCTAACCAAACTACAAATAAAATATTTGATTAATTATTAATAGATAATTAAGTGTTAGCTGATTTGTTAAAAAAAAGGAAATTAAAGTGTAATAATCTTCAAATATGAAAATGCCAACCTGCAGCGGCTCAAAAGTGAACAGCTAAATTAACTGTAATGCATTGCATACAGCCTAATTTAAAAATAATTAGATTTTTTTATTGTGTGTTTTAACTCTTAGTAAACTGGCAGCATCTCTTCAGCCAAAATAGGTTATTGAACCAAGAAAGACAGATTGTAAAATTACATTATGTACTGTAGCCTACTCACGTTACCTTACGACAGGTGATGATGCAGCAGTGTACTGTGTGTATGTGCATAATATGCAAGTGATTGAATATGGGAGGAGGGGAAGGGGTGGGGTTGTGCTGCAGCAGAACTCTGTAGCCGGGATGGAGGAGAAGGAAAAGACACAGATCCTGTTACATGTAATTAGCCTGACTGAGCTTGTGTTTCCAGAGAGTGGGCCGTGTTACCTGGGTATAGATGGTACGAACAAATAGTGACCAAGGATATGGAGGCAATAGTTCTGTAATGTGGAATAATCAAGAGAGAAATGCATATGATTCAATAATATAATATAAGGATTTTGTCTTCTGTTGGATTTTTTTTGCTTGTGTTTAGCGGTAGTGAGGAGGTTTATTAGAACAATGTTAGAATAGAGTTATGTGTTTAAATTGGGCTACGTTTGCTTGTTTTGATAAGGGTGAATTTGGTTTTGGAAAATCAGATTATATTGGAAGAGTGTGAATGAAAGAAAAGCATGCCATTAAAAGTAATTAACATTATTTTACCAGCACATTAAAATTTTTGCAATTCATAATCAGTTAGACCTAAGATTTAGATAATCAAACACCTCATATAGTAAAATAATTTTATTTTAATTAAAGTCAATAAAGCCCTCCAAAGCACCACATACTGATATGACGTTTCAATTGATATTATGTATGATACCCGTTATTTTAGTCTTATTTCTAAATTAATTATTTCACAATTAGGGGCATTAAGGATGTATTGTTGTCCAGGGTTAAGTGGTTCTGTCCCAGAGACGTCTGTGAGTTGAGTGGATACTCGAGGTCATATTACCCCGTCCTCCTTTTTCCTCAGTGTTGACGCAGTATACTGCCCCCTCAGATCTGATGGTCCATTGGTGGGGAGATGTGTGGAGGGCCTGGCTTAAGTTCCACATCACACCAATAATTTATTAATGTAGGCCTTTGGTGAAGGTGAAGCAGAAAAGAAGCAATCCATTTTGATGGAGGGCATTCTGTGAGCCTGTTCAAACTAACTTTGGTAACTTAGGTAAAGCTACAATTTAAAAAGAAAGTGGCATAATTTTGCGACATAGACTTGGTGCCAATGTGAAAACCGTACCAAAACAGAGAAAACAAAGGCTACATATTAAAGCAAGTGTTAAATACCCTGAATTGGATATTAGATTTATATTAAATCTAAAAACACAAAAATTATGAGGATCGAGAAGGTGTGCATGCGTCTGTCTGTGTAATAGAAAATTTAATTGAGAAGAAGACACATTAGTACTACGAAGAATAAAGAAGAATCCACTGACAACGTTTTTGCAATGTGAAGTATCTAAAGTATGTGTCCTACTGTGACTGTAGCTTTGAGCAGTGATTTAATGTTGTAATCAAGAGCACACACATATATTCAGTTGCCCTACACTCTGGCAAAGCTTAGTGGATAAAGTTTGGACAGATGGCAGGAAAGAATAATGAATGGAGAAAAAACAGGAGGGGTAAAGAGGGATACACTTTAACAAGACCGGTTATAGATAGTAAATTCCTCTTATTTTACAAAAGACAGAGAACAACAAATTGTACGTTAAAAAACTTTAATGATATTCATTATAAAAATATGATTATTAATATCAGAATTGTGTAGAATAAATATTTATTTAATAAATAAATTTGAGTTATTTATTTTTAAATTATTCAGTTTTTTTAACTGTCATGTCTTTTTTTTAAATTTTTGTTCAGTGTGTCAGGTCTAGTGTGTATTCACTTAAAAAAGGTCAATGATTCTGTCTCTTATGACTGAGATGATGCAGTAGGAGCTAATCCCAGTCTGCCGTAATCAGATTATTTAATCTTGCCTGGTCTACATCTCACGGCATAACAGATGGTACCAAGGCTCCAAGGTCACTTACACACACATACTCACATATACAGAATGAGGTGTTTAATGTTGTCTGCTCTTGAACAACAGCCTCATGGTTACCAACTTAAAGGGCAACTATAGTCCGATTCACGATTTTACATTTCCTTTGGTGTGTGAGTGTGTATTAGTACATGTTAACAAAATGCAAAAGGTACAAACCCCAAAGTAAACAATGATGCGAGTTATCGTTTCCAACGTAAATCTCTTTTCTTGGACTACAACAAACACACAGATTGTAGGCAACAGTTTACCTCCTGGTCCTATTGACGTGGACAAGACCGACATTATCATAATTCCTCTCGCTTTGACTCACAGACTGTAGGTTAACTCCTGTCAGAATTACATTGTGACCAAATCTTTCAAACATGGTAAGGAGCGTCATACTTCCGGCTGACGTCAGAGGTGTTCAGGCTAATCACAACGTACAGATTAGCTTGCCAGTCAGGGACACAGTGCTTTTCAGATTGATGGTCTTTGTACAAAATCATAGCATTTGAGGAAGGCGGGATATCTGGAGCTACAAAAATTTATGGAAAATAATGTGTTTTTTAACCATAAACCACGCAAACACATTGTATAATACCAAATACACAAAATAACGGTTTTTAGCAATTAAATAGGTGCCCTTTAATATCATTCTACCCAGAATAACACATACTGTACAAAAACATTCTCATCACACTATTGGCCTTTTTAAGGCCACATTGACATGTTTTTAAAAAATCATTTACACACCCACATAGCACTATATCACATTCAAGCATAGTGAACAGCCCTCTAAGGACAGCATTGATGTGTCAGGCATTGATGTGTCAGCAGTCATTTAAACAGTTGCTGCTGAAAAATATTCATCATGACTAATTGCTGGAGATACACACGTCTACTCTTTGTGTTATTTACTCTAAAGAATGCATGCAGATCTGAACATACGTGTACAAGCACATGCAGGGTCCTTCAGTTACCAGAGCATCAATTATTAGTGATTGAGTTCAGAGGACAGAGCTCAGTAGACTGTGGATGTGTGACTCAGTCAGTAGAAATGTCATTGTGCCGTATGTAATTCCAGCCTGTGGTACAGTATCTGGTTTACCGAGATGGCATATCAGAATTTTTCTTCACAAGG
The DNA here is from genome assembly GCF_030506205.2 of Paramisgurnus dabryanus. Classification (NCBI taxonomy): domain Eukaryota; kingdom Metazoa; phylum Chordata; class Actinopteri; order Cypriniformes; family Cobitidae; genus Paramisgurnus; species Paramisgurnus dabryanus. The sequence goes on from NC_133349.1 coordinate 20,212,413, forward strand.
GACATCTTAGTACTGTTACAAAAACAGCCCAATCACATCAGAAACCATGATGTACACACTCTTAACACTATAATTTAAAGGTTAAAGCAACACTATGTAGTTTTTTTACCTTTAAATAATGTCTCTAAAATTATTTCAGTGATAGAACAACTTTTAACTGGACAAATTGTACTGTTGCTGCAACCTGAGCAGCCTCCTAGCTGCTACAAGCACACTCTGAAAGTGGCGGTGGAGGGTAGGAAACACAGCCATTTTTCAACCACATGGGGGAGCTGTAAGTCATTTTTACATGGAAACTACATAGTGTTGCTTTAAGTGTAACAATTTGTATAAATAATAATTAAAACAGTACATTTTCCTTTATTTAATATGCCGGATCAACTTTAAGTAGCAGTAGTATAAAATCAAAATAAAGTTAGAAAAACATTTTCTGTTTGATCATCCCAACCAGTTCAACACAACATCATGGCTTAAGCGAGGGAGTGAATGTATCTGAGAGTGGATCTCTTAACATAAAGCTTTCCTCAAAGTTAATATCAATCTGATAGCTCTCCAAAATTGCACTCAAGCCTGTCTGAGAGAGAGAAAGAGAGAGAGCTCTTCTCCTATTTCCATTCTGTATGTACGCCGCAGTGCAGGTATCATGCAGATGTATCTGCAGTAGGCACACTCACGCACACACCTTTGCATCTAAAGGGAATACACGTCTACTATAAAAGTGTTAAGATAAGTGTATTTACAGTATTATATACATTATGTCCCCCTTTATTTCTTTTACATGTCACTTCTCTTTTAATTTCCCTCATCGTCCCTTGTTTTCTCTGTGTGTGTGTGTTCAGCTGGTCTTTATTATTTTATAGAGATGAAAGAGGGCCTGTTTGCATGTTCGTAATGTTCCCAATGTAAACTCTAAAACCAAAGGTGCTAAAAAGCACAAAAAGTGGTTCTTGGCACGTTATCATAGAGGAACCATTTTAGCACCTATGAAGAACCATACAGGGGTCATATAGCACCACTGTAACACCACATATGGTTCTACACTGATGCTACACAGGTACTTCATCGGTGATATATTGGCACTTAAAATGGTTCCTCTATGATTACGAGCCAAGAACCACTTTTAGTGCTGTTTTTAGAGTGTATGACATCAGCAGAAATGTCTCTTTTTAGATTTTTTGACAAAACCAAAAACGGCATTACTGTGAAGTACCATTGGTAACACCTTTATTTTTAGGAGTGTATTGCAAAGTCAGACTCTAAAATGCTGGAGGTGTGTTTGGGGTGTCAAGATGTTTCAACTGAAGATCAGTAAGACCTGATAGGGGTGATCCTCACTTTCTATTCATTTAATTATTAAGTGGTATCATCATACACACACTCATGCATTTGTTACAGGACCTGTTGATGTGTGTGTCCTGTGTGGGCTGGTTTAAAGGTCATCATCATGTGTGCTAGTATTTCCTTCACCCAAAAATTAAATCAAATTAGTCAATTTAAAGTAACTACGGACGATTTAGATTTTTATGTTTTAATGCTTGTTTTGTTTCAATTTAAAAATGTTTTATCTTGGATGTTCGCTAAAGCCCCCTAGTGGACCCTTGCCTCAGCTGATTTAGTCCTAAACATTCAACTTAACAGTAATATCTCACACACATGGACAAACTACCCCTTTAAGGTTTGGGCAGGTGGAGAGCTGTCAGGCATTATATGCAGTCGCTGATGTGACAAACTTACACAGTGAGAAAGCAGCAGGTCAATATCATATTACCCCGCAGGAAGTGACAAATATTCCTCTCTCTTGTAATCTCTCTCTTTGGATATCTCGCTCAGTCTGTCAGTTTATGCTCCCCCATGTCTTCTCTTTTTCCATCTGGCCCACATTCTGTTAAACCTCTTTATCCATCCATCTTCCTCTCTCACATTCTCATTCTCTTTTAATAGGTGTGTCACCTGGCCATGTGCGTGCATCTATGCGTGTGCCTGTCTAAGCAAACATGACGGTTAAACCAAAACAATGCAAATTAAACCTCATTCAAATGTATTTTGAGATTTATACGTCACTGTTTGAATTTGTAAATGTAATGTATAGATGTATTTCTGAATTATAAGAGTGCAATTGGCAGACACTTCTATCCAAAGCTATTCAAGCTATAGGGATCAAACCCATGACCTCTGAGCAGCTAACACAATGCTCTACCAAACGAGGTACAGAAAAACACATCAACAGTTTACTTTTTTTTCACTGCAATAGAGCAAAGTTTTATTGACTTCGAAGAAAACTATCATACTATCATAAATAATTAACAGATTGCTTTGGTATGTGTCATACAGTGACCAGTAGGGGGCTCTATTAACCAGGATCTCACGTTGAAGTTTATGTAGTTAAAGTAAAAAATTGTGAACTTTTTGGGAATATTATGCTATTTTTTTACAAATGACTTATCTGTGAGCTTAATTATTATTATCTTTTTAATGAATGTGTCCTTATAATCATTAATCCAAAACCTCCTCCCATATGTCGGGAGTCCTGGAAAAGATGATTAGCAAATAGCAACATGACCCAACTTCCAACAATCCAATCAATTCTCCATGGACAAATTTAAGTCCAGACTTTCTTTCATTTTAGAAGCCGTTTCACTCGGATATACGTCACGACGTGTAAAATAAGATAATTGCTACTTCTGTTTCATTGTAAATTTAAACAGTGATTGTGTCTCAGAAGAAAGTATTAGGCCGAAGAAGTCAGACATTTTTTAGGACCGTCTAATTTTCAAAAGTCTAGTAATTCCCTGAATGCACAGTAGGTCAATGAGCATTGGCTGTTCTTATTGTACACTTACTGGAAAATTGTTGCAAATCTCTTAATCATCAGATAATGACTGAAGCCATTAAGTCATCATTAGTTATCCAATAATTGGTGAATTAAGGATTTTATGTGGTTGCTATATTGATCAATGTCACTGGAAGCAAGGCGAGGGTCAGGGGTCCTCAGTAATATCCTGGAAAGGAATTTACTTTTGGGAATAGACAGTTAGCTTCAAATAGTTCCTTACTCGCCGGAAGCAGCTATGTTGGCCCCCTTGGAGGCCGAGTATTGATCAGGCCGTTACTCAGTTTCCTGCTTTAATGATGACTGGTCCACTAAAACAGTGCCAGGCGTGTTGTGTGGTACTGCAGTCCTGTATGATCGGATTACACTCCCAGCCAATAAGGAACAAAAGATTTACCAATAGAATAGTTAATGATGCTATGCTACATGGAAAGTTGAGAGGTCAAACTCTGTCCATGACATTATCTTGATCTAGGCAAGAGAATTAGCAGACAACTATAGATACAATATCTACTGTATGTCAATATTTGGGTCATGATATGAGAACATTGTAATACTTCATTTTACAAGCTTTATTCACACTTTCCATAGACTTACTCTAATGGGTGTTCATTTTTATTTTCCCACAAAATAAATTAATACAAATAGTGTGTCTGAATATACCATATGGTAAAATATAGCACTGTTTTGAAATATTGATTTTCCTTCACCCCATCTCAATATTTTAATACATATTTATGAGCAGATGAAAAAGAAGAAGAATTTTTGAAGAAGAAAAGGCTGAAATATGCCACCTCTTTTGTGTGTAATCCCACAGAGGTCCGTGCTTTGATCTCTGTCTTTATTCAGATAAAGAACAAAGTATAAAGAATCTGATTTATGCTGTTTTGAAGCTCTTATGAACTCTGAACTGTGTTTGTGTGTGCATGTTTCAGACCTTTCATGTTACTGTGATCTAAGACAGACACATATTCAACCTAATCAGAGCTTGAAAGAGCTTATTAATTTTCCATGTCGTGGTCTGTTTGTGTCAATGACAGGAAGTGAGTCTGGCTAGGTTAAAACAGCAGATTAAAGTTATAGTGAAAAGTATTGCTGTGTCTCTTTCATGATCTAAATAAACCAGACATCTAAGATTAATCAATGTTAATATAGTATAAATGACTGAAAATACACTTCAGAATTACTCCATTACTGATTTTGTAAACTGATTCTTCTGTATGTTGTGTTTTAGTATGGACGGTCAGATAGCTACCGTGTGGCCACCACACAGGATAAAGGTGAAAAACTTTCTGCCAAGAAGCAGGGAGCAAAGGATCTTGATGATCTGAAAAAAGAAGTTCCACTGGTAAGACTCTCAATGAGTAATGTGGTTACAGTCATTTCGAATTTTACTTTAAATTAAATGTATTAATTTTCTTTCGCAGACAGAACACAAGATGTCAGTGGAGGAAGTATGCCGGAAGTTTCAGGCGGACATTGTTCAGGTATTGTTTTGTGGAAAATGAAAGAGAAATTACAAATTGCAATTTTGTTAAAAGCTGCTGGTGGTACATAAATGATACACAGCAGATTTAAGCTTACCAATTGATTTTATCTATAACAACTCAACGGCACTTCTTCTTAATGAACACTAGGGAGCAGCATATTTCAGCAGTCCTCCGTTGTACACAAAATACTTGATATTGACATTTAGATTTAGGCATTTAGCACACTTTTATTCAAAGCAAATTACAAAAGTGAGGAAAACAACAGACCATAGATGACACACATAGTCAAAATGCTACAAAATGGTTACACACATTGTCAAATGGGCATAATTAATTTTAGAGCTGTCAATTGATTAAGCGTGATTAATCGCATACAAAATAAAAGTTTTTATTTGCATAATATATGTGTGTGTAATTATTATGTATAGGCTATATAATTACACACACATACATGTTTAAATTTAAGAAATTTTTTATTTATATATATTTTTTTAAATTGATATATTATATAAAATATAGAAATAAATATATAATCACATGTATTTGTTTCTTAAATATATACATGAATGTTTGTGTATTTATAAATACAAACTTATTACATACAGTACACACACATATACACACACACAAACTTTTATTTTGCGAACAATTAATCGCTTGACAGCCCTAATTTTAATAATCTGCTAATAATTAATGGAATTGTATTGTTGCATTTATTGTTGAAACTGAGTAGCATGAGTTTGACACAGAGAAGTTAGAAAATAATCTCTCTTTTTCTCTCTGCAAAAGGGTTTGACTAATGCTAAGGCCAAAGAGTTTCTGCTAAGGGATGGTCCAAATGCTCTGACCCCACCTCCCACAACACCTGAGTGGATTAAATTCTGTCGTCAGCTCTTTGGTGGTTTCTCCATCCTGCTGTGGATTGGAGCCATTCTGTGTTTCCTAGCGTATGCCATTCAGGCTGCTACTGAAGATGAGCCTGCTGGAGATAACGTGAGGACAAATACATTTATCTACATATGCATTCATTTCTTTCGTTTTTTTTCATTACCGTATTATTTAATACAGCCATTTTCCTTTTGAAGACATTTGATCCCAAACCCACTCCACACCCAAGACCCCAGATAAAATGTGACTGCCTTTAATATTTTTTAAAATTCATCCTAAGGGAAACTTCTTGATTGAATGACACGAGTACGGTTTTTGCAATTTCTGGGCAAAGGGTGACTGCACTTCAGATGATAAAATATGACAGTTTATTTTTATTTATTTATTATTTGGATGCTTTTAGTCACAACATAATTCCCACAGTTACGCTTGTGTTATGCCATAGTTTTTATGAGTTTCTTATTATTTTAATGTGGGAAAATATAAATGAATAATGAACGAGTGAGTGTTTCAAAACTAGTTTTGCATTGCAAAACCATACTCATGTCATTATAAATTTTATATGCTTTGAAACACAAGGCACGCAAGTTTTTATATTGCTAGGCAACCACCAAGGCAGCTGTCCTGTCAATCAAATATTGAAGCGTCAGTGCTCTTTTGCTGTTAACGGACATATTAGCAGAAACTTTAAAAAGAGGATGCTTTCGCTTTCTCTGATGTTGATTGAGGGTGAGAGGTGCACAAACATGCAGGAGACAGTGAGTGAATGCAGTCTCCGGTTATTCCAAGCAACTGTACACTTCTGTGAACACAACGGAAGGCCCGCCTCTCCCCTCATTTGATTGGACAATGGAAAAACGAATGAAAATAGGTGCTTTTCGGCTCAGAGCGCTCCTGCAAAAACACGTGGTGCAGCAGGCAACAAAAAACGAGAGGCGTGCATACACAGCATGCATAACACTCACTGCCCATAGAAAACAATAAAAAATGCACCTCCCACTGCCATAAATGCGTTCTGTGTGATCGGCCCCTTAGTCACCTAATACAAAAAAAAAAAATTCTAATAACTGAAGTTAATCTGTTTGGCAGAGGTATATTTTTGTCTAGGAAAGTAATTGCAAGCATTTAAACATACACCTTCAAATTATATTATTTATATATATATATATATATATATATATATATATATATATATATATATATATATATATATATATATATATATATATATATATATATATATATATATATATATATATAGTATGTTTCTGTAATATATCTCCCACACAAATAAATCTGCAGATTTGTTGAATGTCTGTCTTCTCTGGTCTCTTCTCAGTTGTATTTAGGTATCGTGCTGTCTGCTGTTGTCATCATCACTGGATGCTTCTCCTACTTCCAAGAGGCAAAGAGCTCCAAGATCATGGAGTCCTTTAAGAACATGGTGCCCCAGGTACTAACAGCACTTCATCCCAATAAAAAAACACATAAAACAGCAAGCATGTTAGTAGATGTAAAATTATTTCTGTCTCCAGCAAGCATTAGTAATCCGTGAAGGAGAGAAGATGCAGATCAATGCTGAAGAGGTGGTAGCAGGTGATCTAGTAGAGGTAAAAGGTGGAGACCGAATCCCGGCTGACCTTAGAATCATCTCTTCTCATGGCTGCAAGGTACCTAAGCTGTTCGCAATGACATTTCCCTAACTTACACACATATATGCACACAACTTTTTATGGTGCTACCCGGTATATGTGTCTCATATATGTAGGTGGACAACTCCTCCCTTACTGGCGAATCAGAACCCCAGACCAGATCACCTGACTGTACCCATGACAACCCATTGGAAACTCGCAACATTGCTTTCTTCTCTACTAACTGTGTGGAAGGTGTGGAATTTACTATGATTAAGTGCTGAACAGGTTTAAAAGTAATGCTACTTTCTTAAGTACAGTTTTCAGTAAAAGCAGAACAGATCTTTCATGAAAGTAAAGTTTAAAAAAAAGTTAAATTGTAATTAATCTTAATAAGTATTCAGAAACTCAATTTGTTCAAAAATCGTATTTGAAATTTTTAAATCTTACAGTCGCGAATCGCTGATTTTTTATGTACAGTGCTTCAAATAACTGATTTTTGTTTAAAATGATGGGCAGAACCAAAACAGTTATGGATTACATGTTTAACCTGCTTTAAATTACGAGTCTGTATTTTAAAGTAGCATCCCTGACACTAGTCCTGAATGTTTTTGTTTGTCAGGCACTGCTCGTGGCATTGTGATCTTCACTGGTGATCGCACTGTAATGGGGCGCATCGCCACACTGGCCTCAGGACTGGAGACGGGGAAAACTCCCATTGCCAAGGAGATCGAGCACTTTATTCACATCATCACAGGTGTGGCCGTCTTCCTGGGAATCAGTTTCTTCATTCTGTCCATTATCCTCGGATACAGTTGGTTGGAGGCCGTCATTTTCCTCATTGGAATCATCGTCGCTAATGTGCCAGAGGGTCTGCTGGCAACTGTCACTGTGAGCCTTCTTAACACTTATATATTTATATAAACATCTTAATATAATTCAGTCATGTGTTACCGATATAATTTTTTGTACCTGACCTGAGGTGCTTTTTTCCGAAAGCAACTATGGTCACAAGTTTCAGTAGTAATAAAAAACATAGTTAGCTAACAATGCTTTTGGGAAATGCACCCCTGAATGATAGTATGCAGAATTTGTTTGTTGCCTACCTTATCGATTTAGCATCAGAGCAAAGGTTTTCATAGCATGCAACTGAATTAGTTTCTCTGTGTCTCAGGTGTGTCTCACTCTAACAGCCAAGCGAATGGCTCGTAAAAACTGTCTGGTTAAGAATCTTGAAGCTGTGGAGACACTGGGTTCCACCTCAACCATCTGCTCAGACAAGACTGGAACTCTGACCCAGAACCGAATGACCGTCGCACACATGTGGTTCGACAACCAGATCCACGAAGCTGATACCACTGAAGATCAATCCGGTTTGCTCCTTATCCTTCTGCAAAACTTTTTGATGATCTACTCTTGCATATCTAGTTGTTTTCTACAACATCTGATTTGGTCTTTGTCTTTAGGTGCTTCATTCGATAAGAGCTCTGTCACATGGGTGTCTTTGGCCCGTGTGGCAGCTCTGTGTAACCGGGCGGTGTTCAAAGCGGCACAGGACGGTCTGCCCATCCTGAAGAGAGACGTGGCGGGTGATGCATCTGAATCCGCCCTGCTCAAGTGTATCGAGCTGTCCTGTGGCTCTGTCAAGATGATGAGAGAGAAGAACAAGAAAGTAGCTGAAATCCCATTCAACTCCACCAACAAATACCAGGTTTGTCATCAACTGTAAAAATTGTATTTAAAATAGCAAACCCTCCCAAAAAACCTTAAGTTATTGAGTTATGATCAATGCAAGATTTACTGTGTGTTTGCAGAACTGTAAACCCAAGTTTCACTTGTAATTCAAATGTAATGCCTCTTTTATTTTTACCCAGCTCTCCATCCATGAGACAGAGGACCCCAATGATAACCGTTACCTGCTTGTGATGAAGGGGGCGCCAGAGCGCATCCTTGATCGCTGTTCAACCATCATGCTGCAGGGTAAAGAGCAGCCCATGGATGAGGAGATGAAGGAGGCCTTCCAGAACGCCTACCTGGAGCTTGGTGGACTTGGAGAGCGAGTACTGGGTGAGTGTATTATATACTGCATAATAGGATATATTGTATAGGACAAAGACTAATACATTAAGTATGGTTACATACAGTCAAATAAACTTGACTTCTTTCCGCAGGATTCTGCCATCTCTTACTACCCGAGGACCAGTACCCAAAAGGTTTTGCCTTTGACACAGAGGATGTGAACTTCAACACAGACAACTTGTGTTTCGTGGGCCTGATGTCTATGATTGACCCACCTCGCGCTGCTGTGCCCGACGCCGTGGGAAAGTGCAGGTCTGCTGGAATCAAGGTCATCATGGTGACAGGAGATCACCCCATCACTGCCAAGGCCATTGCCAAGGGTGTGGGCATCATCTCTGAGGGTACTGAGACAGTGGAGGACATCGCTGCGCGCCTCAACATCCCCGTCAGTCAGGTCAATCCCAGGTAAGACCCAGTTGAAGGATAATAAATGGTCGTAATAAAACTTGTGCACACAGTAGTATTGTCACAGTTACTGTATGCACAGGGAAGGGCTGAATAAAACGCAAACATATATACATTGATACAATATAAATCAGCATTTTTGAATTTTAGATTTGTATCGCTCTATATTTGTGTGTTGCAGGGATGCCAAGGCTTGTGTGATTCACGGCACAGATCTGAAGGACTATACTCAGGAGCAGATCGATGAAGTTCTGAGGAACCATACAGAGATTGTGTTTGCTAGGACCTCTCCACAACAGAAACTCATCATTGTAGAGGGCTGCCAACGACAGGTACAAACATCAACAGTCGGTTGCTTATATTTATATCATAATTCCAACAATGTCCTAATCCTACTGTACCGTTTTCTTTCGTCCACTCCTTCTCTCTCTTTGTCTTGCAGGGGGCGATCGTGGCTGTAACAGGTGATGGTGTGAATGACTCTCCCGCTCTGAAGAAAGCCGATATCGGCGTTGCCATGGGCATTGCCGGCTCTGATGTATCCAAACAGGCCGCCGACATGATTCTTCTGGATGATAACTTTGCCTCCATTGTCACTGGAGTGGAAGAAGGCAAGTCAGACTGTAGATGAGTTAGGTGCTGGTGTTTTGGTTGAACAACTTTACAGGAAATGTAAATGCATTTGTCTCCTTGCAGGACGACTGATTTTTGATAATCTGAAGAAGTCCATTGCATACACCTTGACCAGCAACATCCCTGAAATTACGCCCTTCCTGTTTTTCATCATTGTCAATATCCCTCTGCCCCTGGGCACCATCACCATCCTCTGTATTGACCTGGGTACTGACATGGTAAGAAATATTGTAACTATAGAATGAATAAACATTACATGCTCTTATATGTACACTTAAGAAAATATTAAGTCTTGCATACATTAATATATAAGCACACAGACCTTTACAATCTCTTTGTCTCTGCGTCCGCAGGTCCCTGCTATCTCTCTGGCTTACGAGGCTGCTGAAAGTGACATCATGAAGAGGCAGCCAAGGAACCCTGCAAGAGACAAACTTGTGAACGAGCGTCTTATCAGTATCGCTTATGGACAGATTGGTTAGTCCTACACAGACTGTAATGAATGCAACAAATTAATTTTAATAGAATGCTAATAGTTAATAGCACACATGTATGTAAATGTGTTTGTGTGTAGGTATGATCCAAGCCCTGGGTGGTTTCTTCAGCTACTTTGTGATTCTGGCTGAAAACGGTTTCCTGCCCTCTCTGCTTGTTGGCATCAGACTCAAATGGGATGACCGCTCCATGAATGACCTGGAGGACAGTTACGGACAACAGTGGGTGGGTACCTGCTCTTCACATGCATGTGTGTTATGCATGTGTGTGTAGATGTTCGATCTCTAAAAAAGCATTCCATCTGTAGTGGTAAGCATGTGGTGGTAAATGTGTTTGCGTGTCCGTGCTCCACAGACATACGAGCAGAGGAAGATTGTTGAGTTCACATGTCACACAGCGTTCTTTGTCAGTATTGTGGTTGTACAGTGGGCTGATGTCATCATCTGCAAGACCAGACGCAACTCAGTGTTCCAGCAGGGCATGAAGTGAGTTCAGGAAGCGTTTGTGTTTGGATATGTGACAGAGAGGAAGTAAGAGAGAATGTGGTGTGTAACTGTCTGTGTCTTCCACAGGAATAAGATCTTGATATTTGGGCTGTTTGAAGAAACAGCTCTCGCCGCGTTCCTCTCATACTGCCCGGGTATGGATGTGGCACTCAGAATGTACCCACTAAAGTGAGTTTAAAACCTGTACACATTTCACCTTTCAGTTTTTGACCACATATTTGTCACAGTTTTAGCTGGCATGCACACCACTAAAGCCAACATATAAATAAATCACTAGTGATCGCTGACTACACTGCAAAAATGACTTACTAACTTAGTATTTTTTCGGTCTTGTTTTCAATAGAAATATCTAAAAATTCTTAAATTAAGATGTATTTTCTTGATGAGCAAAATGACCTAGGCAAATAAGTCTAGTTTTTAGACAAAAAAAAAAAAACAATTTAAGTGAATTTGTGCCTAAAACAAGCAAAAATACCTGCCAATGGTATGAGAAAATTTAGCTTGAATTAAGTGTTTAACAAAAAAGAAGTTTTTTTCTCACCCCATTGGCAGATATTTTTGCTTGTTTTAAGCACAAATTCACTTAAATTGTATATTTTTTTGTCGAAAAACTATTAGATTTTTATAGTTTTATAGTTTATTGTCTAAAAATTATTTTCTTAGGTCATTTTGCTCATCAAGAAAAATCATCTTAATTTAAGAATTTTTAGATATTTCTACTGAAAACAAGACAATAATACTAAGTAAAAAATGTCCTTTATTGCATTGGCTGCAAAGTGACAGTGCACACTGCAAAAAATTATTTTCAAGAAAAAAAAATTTTTGTATTTTTGTCTTGTTTTCAGTAAAAATACCAAAAAAATCTTAAATGAAGATGCTTTTTCTTGAATCACTTAAATATCAAATTTAAGTGATTTTGTGCATAAAACAGGCAAAAAAATATTTTTTGCTTGTTTTATGTACAAAATCACTTACATTTGATATTTTTGGTCTAAAATCTAGACTTATTTTCTTGGGTCGTTTTGCTCATCAAGAAAAAGCATCTTAATTTAAGAATTTTTAGATATTTCTACTGAAAACAAGACAATAATACTAAGTAAAAAATGTCCTTTATTGCATTGGCTGCAAAGTGACAGTGCACACTGCAAAAAATTATTTTCAAGAAAAAAATTTTTTTGTATTTTTGTCTTGTTTTCAGTAAAAATACCAAAAAAATCTTAAATGAAGATGCTTTTTCTTGAATCACTTAAATATCAAATTTAAGTGATTTTGTGCATAAAACAGGCAAAAAAATATTTTTTGCTTGTTTTATGTACAAAATCACTTACATTTGATATTTTTGGTCTAAAATCTAGACTTATTTTCTTGGGTCGTTTTGCTCATCAAGAAAAAGCATCTTAATTTAAGAATTTTTAGATATTTCTACTGAAAACAAGACAATAATACTAAGTAAAAAATGTCCTTTATTGCATTGGCTGCAAAGTGACAGTGCACACTGCAAAAAATTATTTTCAAGAAAAAGTTTTTTTAGTATTTTTGTCTTGTTTTCAGTAAAAATACCAAAAAATTCTTAAATGAAGATGCTTTTTCTTGATGAGCAGAATGACCCAAGACATAAGTCTAGTTTTAGACCAAAAATATCAAATTTAAGTGATTTTGTGCATAACAAGACAAAAATACTAAGAATTTTTTTTTCTTGAAAATCATTTTTTGCAGTACATTGTTTAAATTTTTAAAGGACACCCAAAATAGTGCAATTACTATTAAAATAGATTATAGACACTGTACTAGTTTTTAGACCAAACATATCAAATGTAAGTGATTTTCTGCATAAAACAAGCAAAAAAATCTTACATTTTTCTTAAATTTAGTGCTTGAGAAATATGTTCAAGATTTTTTGCTTACCCCATTGGCAGTTTTTTTTGTTTGTTGTATGCACAAAATTACTTAATTTAATATTTTTGGTCTAAAAACTAGATTTATTTTCTTGGGTCGTTTTGCTCATCAAGAAAAAGCATCTTCATTTAACAATATTTAGATATTTTTACTGAAAACAAGACAAAAATATTAAGATTTTTTTTATTGAAAATCATTTTTTGCAATGTGAAAGGGTCAATATTATAGATAATATAAAATGTGTTCAGTGTCTTCAGCATTCTAGTTTATTGGTTTTGTCCCTGCTGTGTTTAGCATATTTCTAAAGATAATTTTATACCAGAAGAATTTAATAATATTGAATCCTAACCAGATATCTACACTTATATTAAAACACATTTGAGTACCTGGTACTCAAACACCATAAACACTTCAGTAAATAATATACGCTTATCTGATACTTACTATATGATCACTTCAAATCACATATACATATGTTCCACCACATACTATATACAATTTTTGGATATCATTAAAATGATTTGTTTATCTGTGTCTCCAGGCCAAGCTGGTGGTTCTGTGCATTCCCATACAGCTTCTTAATCTTTGTGTATGATGAAGTTCGAAAGCTGCTGCTCCGCCGGAACCCCGGAGGTGAGATCATCTTTCCTTTCTGCCACGCTCCCCAAACACACAGAAGATTAACACATTATATATCAGCATGAATTTAGTTGCATGACGTTGTTAAATCTAATAAAAAACTACCTTAACATCATAATAAAAAATTATAATCATCCATCAGCATTCCTCATTAGTAATGCTCTCTCTATCTCTTTCTTGCAGGATGGGTGGAAAAGGAGACATACTATTGATCAACAAATTATCTTCTTTATTCACATTCCTTCATCTCCCATTTTCTTCTACTTCTCTCCTGACCAAGACATGCAACCATCCCCCCATCAGAGGCAAACGCTTCAAACCAATAGCACGTCTGCCCCAAAGAGGAGACCACGAAGCACCTTTCAGACTCTCGACCGTCCATCACGCCCCCATTGCCTATAATACTCTTTGCATGTATTTTCACACGGCTGTGTACATACTATAATCTAAAATTGGCAGCTGCATAATCATTATGTAGATTCGAAAGGAGTATTGATGCGAAAAGAAAGTATTTAAATAGTCGTCCCTACACCAGTCCTTCACATCCTCTATTCATGACTTTCTCTCTCCATTTTCTCATCTGTCCTACAGTATAGTCACACACACGGATACACAGATCACACAAACTTGTTTGGTCTCAATGCACACACCGGTAGATTCTGTTTAACATGAGTATTTTGTTAATAATTTTGCATGTAAAGTCATTCTGTGTATTCTAGTAAATATCTCAGTGGCTTTTAATATTGTTTTATTTTCCATTGAAGTTTAATGGGAACAGTTTCATTCTGTTTCTTACATCATTTCATTTCTATCGTCGTCTTTCTCTGTCGTTGGTGTGCTTGTTTGATTGCTACAATAATCCAAAAATAAGGTAAAACACTTCTGATTAAAGTAAATAACAATGTATATTGGAAAACAGAAACACAAAAATTCTAGTATAAGATGTATGTATGTGCTCACATGAATGAAACACTGCAATTAAGTAAAGTTTCATATCAAGTGTTACACAGCAAACCAGTATGATGTTTAACAGCATCGTCACAAACCTAAACACCAGGTTGTATTTCCTCGCTTAGGCCAGATTTTCACATATTTGGCACAACTTTGATCTCCCTCTCATTTCAGGCAGATAGGTAGAAATCTGAGCGGTGCATTTTCAAAAGATTTCATCATCTAATCTCTATTTATTTTGACTGACTACTCGAGCCTGGTGTGTGAAGGCTCCACATCTGGTTTATCAGAAGATGCAATCGGTTTGACAGTATCAGGTCTCCGCTCTGTATGTGCGTGTGTGTTTGAGGTGAGGAACAGTACGCTGGTGCAGTCACTTACTGACTGGGTTCATCTGACCGAAGTGTTGATGTTAAGACTGAAGACAAGGAAATAAAATACTTCTAATGTGTCTGAAAGAGGTCAACTCCAATAAAACATCTAGTACATTTAATACTACCAAGCTATGTCTGAGTCTTTATTTCCTTCTTTTATTATTTATCCCACTTTAATCAGATTTTAGAGTTATAATATCTTAATTTTACTCTTTGAAGTATAATTACTTAATAGTTAATGCTTATTGCAACTTTATTTAAATTTATGAGTAAATTCAACATGAGATTTTTTTTTTAAATGTTTTTAATATACATTTTAATAAAAACATGTTCTGTTTGAAAACCACAACGTTTTTCTTATTTTATTTAATTCGATTAATACTTGAAGACTTTTCTACTTTTATGAAAACGGATTTAAACCAGATTTTAGTTTTATGTACTTTAGATGGCCTTACTAAAATATATATTACATCTTTGTGTCTGAAACTCCAAACATAAAACAAATAAACGCAATGTTTTTTTTTTCTTTCTGTGATTGATGTGCACGGCATAGCATTGCGTTCCTGCCTGTCATTTATGTGCAGGAAAATACAATATGTTTTGAACTGAAATTAAATTTACCCGCATCAGAGAAACAATGTTACTGTATTGAATGAAAATCACATTTTTGAAAAGCACATTGAACAGGTGATTAAATAATACCTGCATTCAGGGCTTCAAGTCAGAGGACATATTAAATAAAAAAAACTCTATGTACTATATTATTTACATGTGTAGCATTCAGATCTTTAAGACACCGAAGATAAGGAATATACAAGACCATCACAACAAAACATACCTCTTAATGACAAACATCCCTAATGTGTGGTGTTAAAATGCACATTAAGGATATTTATCTTTTCAACAGCATTCGACTAACATGCTTACTGCAGCACTTACAATATTTTTATGTCACTAGAGACTACTGACTTGCAAAACTGGGCTGACCAACACACGCACACGCATTTCTAATGTCCCCTGGGAGAATGCAGTTCACTGCAGTGTTCCTCTTATTCTCCCCTCCCTCCCTCCCTCCGTCCGTCCGTATTGCACTGGTGTAATGGAATATCGATCGGCTGCTCCTGATGCAGTGTTTAAAAGGAGAGGCCTACTCAAGGTCATCACCATGGCAACTTAAAAATGAGATGGACTGTAGCTTTTGTGCCGAAATAAAGACAGATCACGCAAGTCAAATTTTGCAAATGAATGGTTTGAATGCAAAAGGAAAAAACTGTGACCAAACAAATATTAGATTTAAAAATATGTTACAGGCTGACAATTTTATTGCACTTTCCATTTTTAGTACAAAAGGAGCATAAAACAAGATATACATGAAACAAAGGTTCATAAAAAGAGAACATAGATGAAACAAATCCTTTCATGATATTTGGCATTATGATGATTTGATTACATAGCAGTAATACATATATAGAGAGTGTGATATTATATATATAGATATAGCACTGATGTAACAATGGCAAATAAGCAAACAGAACAAATTTGATAAATATAGCTCAGGACAAACCACTATGCAACGACCGGTACCTTACGTAACTAAATTTATGAAGAAACTACATTCTTGATATCTAGGTTTGTTTGCTTTATTAGAAAGCATAACCAATTTCTTGCATATGTAAAGCTATTCCTGATAGCTCAGAGAGTCATTTTAAATGACAGAATATACAAAGTACAGACTAAATGTAATATTAGTTGATTTAGGAATTAAACAAAATGATATATTTTTAAATCAAGGTTCTGCTGTGTGGCACACTCGATTAACTTTGTGATTTGAGGAAGTAATTGACACTGTAGTTAATGGAAATGTTGTACAATAGGTACCAGTAAAGGCATTTGAGGTCTTTAAATGTGCTTGATAAATCTTTAAACAAATCTTTATTGGATGTCTGGCTTTGCTGGCCTGTCTTTGAGTAAACTGATATTGTTTCATTCATTATGCATATTTTAAAGTACAACCAATATGTGGCATTACAAGTAACAAGGTGAACGTGATAGGGTAACAAGCTTAAAGGTAAAAGGTGTGGATTTAAACAGGTTCCATGAGCAGTTCGTCAATGTCAGATGACTCAAGCTCACGAAATGCGGCATGAGACCCAATGACGGCAATTGTAGCACCTAAATAAATATTAGCAGAGAAATTACAGTTTTAGTGAGAATCAATATATGAATAACACTACAGCAGTGAAGTAAAGGTTAAAAAATGATGTTTACCTAGTATCCAGAACACAGCTGATCCGGCACCTGCGAGCCAGAAGACGGGGAAGGAAACCCCTCCTGCTAAACCTAACTGGTGTCCCTGAGTCAACTCACGACCTGAGATGCACACAAATATGGGATTTTACTTAAGAGCAAAATAAAACATTCAAACTGTCCTCAAGCCCTGAACTTCACAAGTGCTACAGAAATGATGCATATGGTATAGACTTAAATACAATGACTAAAACAAAACTTTAATGTCTTACCGAAAATAACCAGCTTCTTTTCTAGTGTCTTCAAGTGGATTATATAGAAGGCACCAACAAACACTCCCAAGGCAATCAAGAGCATAGGAGAACTTATACTGAACAGAGAGAGGAAAAACTTTATTTAACCCATTACATATATCTGAAATATACAGCTAAAAAATATTGTCAATAAATAACTAAAAAAAAATTTTTCTTTTGCTCTAAAATTGCTCAAAATTTTTAAAAATAAAAACATAAAAATAAGGCTTGTATGCATGTGTGGACACTAAAATAAACTCTAAAGCTACTTTAAGGTTTAATATCTGTCTGACCTCATGGAAGAACATTTAAAAGTGAATGAGGAGGACATAAAAACTTAAAGGCACACCCATGTGTACATAAGAATAAGAGATACCAGTGCCTAATGTATTAAATTGCAACGTGTCTATTTTTCACCATAGCATCTTTATATAATTTGAGAACACCATTTACGTTATTTAAAGAAGTGCAAATAAAATCATATTGGTGTACATGGATTGCTTGACGTGGCACGTTATCTGAAATCATGTCTTTCATAATTCCAAATGATGTTTAGAATTATGAAGTGTTTCCTTACATGCAGTACAGGATGAGTCCCAGGAAAATGAAGGTGTAGTTGCTTTGATAGGTGTCCATGTTCTTCACCGCACGCTGACACAGCTCTCCAAAGTTTCGAGGTTTGGAGAACTTGCGCTGATCCACAAAGCTGGCCCAAGGACGGATGGCTTTCCTTCTGCGATCCAGCCAATCCTTTACCATATTCCCAGACATACCTTTTGGCAGCCACAGTCTGCGTTTAAGACAAATAAAATGTAATTTTCAAAATAAACAAGTTAATATTAAACACTCATAACGTCTTATGAAGAGTGAGAGAAATGACACTCAAAAAAAACAACTACAATATTGAACTTACAATAAGATAATCACATAACCATATAATTTGTTATATGTAATACAATGTAAGGTCAAACAAATAATACAAAAGGGAAGTATAATTACAAACTGTATACAATATAGACCTTATTTAAATATTTAAATTTAAGTCAATATTGCCAAGCCTGAACAATACACTGTAGTTATATTATTTAAAGGAACACGCCCACATTTTGGGAATTTAGCTTATTCACCGTATCCACCAGAGTTAGATAAGTCCATAAATACCTTTATCATCCCTGCGCGTGCCGTAACTATGTCTGACACCCCCCCCCCCTAGCTTAGCTTAGCACAAAGACTTGAAGTAAATGGCTCCAGCTAGCATACGGCTCCCAATAATTGACAAAATAACGCGAACATTTTCCTATTTATGTGTTGTGATTTGTATAGTCACCCCGTGTACAAATGACAAGGTCATATGAGACACAGCAATCTTTAAACAGTATACATACAGGGAACTATACTCTCAGAAGACGAAGCACTGCCACTTGGGCGGAAAAAGGTATATATGGAATTATCTAACTCTGGGTGATAGGGTGAACTAAGCTAAATCCCCAAAATGTGGGCGTGTTCCTTTAAAAAATAAGGGGAACATTTCTGTACCCCACAGTATAAGTAATGTTAGAGGTAAGGGGGCTTTACTTACCTGCCCATTATTCCTGCACCAGGAAGCTGCTCGCCTTCGCTGCTAAAGGGGTCATTTGTTTTCCCATCCATTGCAATGTGCCTAGTCACACACACAGATGTTAATAAACATGAATATTATATAATCATTTTATAAAATGGTGGACTATATACAGGTGTTCAGACATGCAAATCACGCCACTGGTATATGCAGGTATACAGAGTACACCCACTTTATTAGATGGCATGGGGTATACCCACTTTTAAATATGAATTAATAATATTCATTTCATAATAAACTTTACACTGAGAAGTTAAGCAGCAGAAGTTAAGTGACAATACTGGGCACATTTTGGAGTAAACTAAATATGCAAAACTAGTCAAACATGTTTATAACTCTGTTTATAACACAGGGCATTCAACCTTATGGTCACTTAAAATAATATAAAAAATAATGTGGGCATAAATTAAGAGTACACCCACTTCACAACTGGTGTCAAATGTAGGAGCTGTATGAAGTGACTGAGCTTTTCATATTAGAGCGCCCATCAATGTTTGCATTATAGGTCAGAGGTCATGCCAAAAGACGTACTGGTGTAGGTATGTGACAAAATGTTTAAACGTGGTTAAATGCTAAAACTAGTTTTTCAGATAGAAAGAGCTTAAAACTATTTTTTAAATGACACCAAGACCATGTATATGGGTTCAAGAATAACAAAATACTGGCCATTTGAAACTCGAAAATCATCACCTTATTTTGTCGCGTTGTTTTCCATTTTGCGGGTGGTAAAACAACCCGTGCGTGTCGTTCAAATTCATTGAAATTTCGTTCACTTGTAGTTTAGCAATTAAACTAAATGTAACTTATATTACAATTTCAAGACTGTCTTTACTCCGCACGTCGCCTGAGGTAATCCGAAGTTTTGTCGAGAAGAACCAAACTGACAGCCGCGACGGCGGAGATTGTCACGTACCTAACTATTGTCTGGACGTTTAACTGGCTACATCTAGTAGGGAAACTGTTTTCATTTACTGTTCGGCAAATGTTTCAAGTTATATAATCGGCGCTAATGGAAAATCGATGTCATTACGGGGTGGTTCAGAAACTCTGCATCATCACGGAAGAAGAATCCAGCAGAACAAGTTTGCTAGGTTTTCCCATTACCTAAGCTATTCTCCTAAAGATGTCGGATGATTAACGTCAAACATTTAACATTCATATTATTATAACTGTTGTGTAAAAACACTCGGTTAAAGTTAACCTGTTTATCAAATCTGTAAGCTAACGACCCTTTGTAATATGTAATTTGTTCTCGCTTAACTATAAACATACTAGGGATTTAGTTTTTGGTAAGGTATTTACTAAAACAAAATTAAAACTTACAGTACTTTGTGTTGGTGTGTTGGTTCAGTGATGTGTCTGGCAGCGGATATGATGTGTTTATGTTCTTCTTCTTCATCTGTGGATGCTTTCGTGACGTGAGTCAGGCTGACGACCGCCTTCTAGTGACGTGGACCTGAACAACCGGACAGCTTTTGCCAGCCTGTCAGGTTTCATTTATTTCTAAAGCCAACCAAAATGTTTGCACACATCAAACGCACCAGCTGACCGTAATAATAAAGACATTTTCATATGTAGCTCTCTTAATGTCAGCATACTACACACTCCAAGCTGAATTTCTCCAAGTCCTTACATTGCCTTGCAAATGTTGTTTGTTTTTGACACTTGCTTAAAAAATTCTTGCGACCTCCTGTCCGTTTAATGCTATATGAAGCCTCCCTGTTTTTGACAGCCAAACGCATTCCAATTGCCTGCTTTAATATAGAAACCAACACAGAAATTGTAATGAATTTAATACAAAACATTAGCTGTTTACCATTAAATTACCAAAAAAATACCCATTTGGTCTGTATTCCAGTAGGATTTAATGGTGTTTTATTGGTTCACATTCACAAGATAACATCCTACCAATTGAACCCAACACATTATCAGTAGAGACCATTAGAGAGCATTACACTTTCCTTTAAAACCAATTCCCATTATAACAGTTATTGCAATTACAACCCCCAAATATTTATACAATGAATAATGATATGTAAAGATGATACTTTAGCTCCCACCCAATGTTCAAACCAATCTACGGCCTTATTTACAAGAGCCAGCTCCAGAACAAAGATCACTAATCATTGTGCAAGATAACAGATCAAATAGCAACATTTCATCACCAACATGATACAGGGTCCACACTGGTTCATTATACCATGCTGTAGTCTATCATGATATCATAAATTAACACTGTTTATAGAAAGTTAGAAATCACAGGAAAAGCTAAAGATTTTTAAAGAACAGCTGTATTTCATAAAAAGAGAACCACTAGCATCACAAAATGGCTGTTAAGAGTCATATATGTCTGCTGGGACTTATCATTCTCTGCTCACTTCTCACAGGTAAAGTATATAAGATATTTTTAAAAGATTTGTATGATGCGAACATCTATCTATTCAGTGACAACTCAATTTATTTAATTATTCTGGCAGTAGTTTCAATGTGCTTAATTTCATTTTTCTGAAAATTCATGTTGTTATGTCATGTAGTGTTTGATACTGCTTTAATGCACAGTGACACAGTAACATTTCTATGTCTTATTCTCAAATTGAAAATTTGATCTTATAAAGTGATCTTTACCAATGTATGAGATCATCAATTTCTGTGATATTTACAATGTTCAGCACCAGTTTAGTTTACTTGCTCTTTGCACTTAAAGTGTGTACATTTTTGCAGCATCTAGTGGTGAGATTGTGAATTGCAACTAACAGCTCACCCCCAATTTCAAAACGCATATGGTATTTGCCACCACAGACATTAAATGCGTAGACGCCTCATGAAGAGCTGGAACACAATCCGGTGTGACCGCCATATTGGTTGGGTCTCCTCACTCTATGCTAGCACCAAATTCAAACAGAGAGTGAGCAACTATGCCCCTATTTTTTGCAGCTTACGGTTGCAAAAACTGGGGCAGTATTGATACCAGATCGCATAGGATTACCTTTCACAAGATTGAACAATAATTTTAGTTATTTTACCATTTACAATAATATGTCATCATAACTTACGTGGATCCAAACCGTGTGAAAATCCGTAAAAAAAAATGAGGGGAGTTATTGATTATACAGGATTATTGTAGTTGGGGATGCACCTTCCTCAGTAGAAATAAATGCAGGGGGGGCGCATTGGGGACCTTCCCAAGATGGCGGCCGCACTGATAAGTCAACTCCAATAGGCAGCGTCAGTCCATGAGGCGTCTAAGTATATATTGTCTTTGTTCGCCAAAGGAAAAACATGTCATCGTCTGAGATAACCTACGGACGAAACCCACTTTTTAGAACAGTTTGTCTGTTAAGGGCTACTGTAGAAACATGATGGTGACTTCCATGTAAGGGGACCCGTGGTGTATGTAAATAAAAACGGCTTATTTTAATGTAATAAAAACAATACAGTTTATTATGTAAGGTCTTTACACCACTGATAATATAGTTATGCATGTTATTGCATTTCTGAGATTCTTCTAAAGTTACACAAGGCACCTTTATTAAAATTTCTTTATTATTAAAAACAAGCTCATCTACTGTGTTTCAGGTACAGCTGGAGAGACTCGTGTGTTCAGTAGTTCAGGTGAAAATGTCGCTCTGGCCTGTATTAATGCTCTTTCTGACTGCACCTCAACTACATGGATCTACACCAAACCTAGGACATCAGTTACATTAGAACTGATTCATGGAGGAATAAAGAATAAAAACATAGAGAGAGCTGAGAGACTGAGTCTGGGGTCTGACTGCTCTCTGAACATCTATAAAACAACAGAAGATGATCATGGACGATACACCTGCCAACAATATGTCAATGGACAAAAACATGGAACTGGTGCACAGATTTTTCTACATGTTCTTCATGGTCAGTGTTTGTGTTTGATTTGTTTAACATATTTTACTTTGTTACACAGTTTCCTTTAATTCTTACATTTTAATAAAGCATTTGAGGACTGTCATATCATTTCTCTTTTAGTTTCTTCATCATCCACACAGACTGAGATGAGATCAGGCAGCTCTGTGACTCTCACCTGTCAGCTGTTTTCATATGAAGACTCTTGTAGTTTGTTCCATACTGAGGATCTTCAGCTGTTCTGGGTGAATCAGGCTGATGTTAATCTACAGACAGACTCCAGATATCAGATATTATCATCAGGACAATGTATCAGGACTCTGACTACAATACTCCTGAATGAAGACAACAACACAGAGTTGAGATGTTTGGTTAGAATAAAGAATGAGATTAAGACCTCAGCCAGCTATATTGTCAATTTAGGGGGTAAGAAATCATAAAATAACTAAGACGACTCTCATAAATGAGTTGTAATTGTGTATAGTTTAGTAACGTTCAAGACAAATGTTTATTAATAAAGAAAACTTTTATACGTTTAATGCTGACAGATCCATTGTCAAGTGATGTTGGTGATATGACGTTTTGTGTATGCCTCAATATTTTTCTGTTGTACAGATGCAGCAGTTACCAACACAAACTTTGAGAGATCAACTACAAATGTATCAGAATCTGAAAGAAGTTAGACATGTGTGTGTCATTATACAAAGATATAAAGTTTTATAAGCACTGTATACATTCTGAAATTTAACTGCCATTATTGAAACTCTCAGTGAACTGAAGAAGTTTGTCATGTTGCAATTTAGATTAATTAAATTCTCTTTACAAATAACAAGCAAGATTACAGTGAGATTTATTAAAAAGCAATGGTTAATAAAGTATCATAACTTGATGTTATACTTTGGCTAAAATCTTTGTAAAGATTTTGGAGGACAAAAACTGCAAAAACAACACATGAATGCATTAAAATTAAAGGATTAATAAAATATCTTTAATGCCAAAGTTAATGCGCAGGCAATGTACAAATCGCCTGCTAATGCATGATTGACATCTGCTAAATAATGCCATTTTCAACCATTTATTTTATCTATTTGAATAATTTGTCTATGTCCTAGCAGATAAAAGTCATTATTTATTACTTAAATCTAAAATATTGTCATTTATGAATGTATGTGGATTCCACTATATTGAATTTCTATGTGGGAACGCCCTCTACTGATGCGCATGTGCGCACAACATTCCTCACTATACACACATGATCTGCGCATGTGCGAAGAATCTGCTTAACGCAGCACCAGTAGTTTTCCCAATTGAATGTCAGGACTGTTGAGAAGGATTGACATAACCAAGCTAAAGAATTTAATACAGGTAAGTTATCGAATAATAAAGATGTTTGTGTTTTGAGAATTCTTAGCCATTTCTTATTGTGTTTGTTACATCAGTTGAAACACATCGCAAAACCACTTGTTTTAAAAAAAACAATATTCAGTATTTAATTGATTGTTCGAAAGTGAGATCTGTTTGTTTCGAACGCGATTATTTGTCGCGTGCAATATGTAACTTGTCATTTTTTTAAATCTGGTACATCGATTGTTTTTGGTGCAGTGTGATGTCAGGTCGATTTATGGAAAGATCTAGCACTCTCACACAGGCGGAAGTGAGAGATGTCAGTTGACGGAGCAAACGCAAACAATCAAACGTAGTCTCAGCCATATAAATACATTCCGTCTCAGCTAATTTGTACAGGTTAAAGAATTTTGCTTTGTGTACAGTAAGGAAGTAGACAACCGAAGCGGTATCATTTTGCGGCCGCTTGTGCCCCCCACCCCACAGAGACACGTGACGTTATGTAAGAACTAGAATTGAGGCTGCGCGAGAGGATCGTTTGACAACAACAACAACAGCTGACGGACTCAGAGCGGGTTACCACAGAAACGCCATACAGATCAAATTAACTACAGTAGCCTATTCCACTAATTCAAGTAAATATCTTTCTATTTTGTCTTTGTACGAAAGGAAATTTTAACAAATGGGGGTTTTAAAGATTTTAGGATTATTTTTGGTCGACACACATATACCTAGCGTAAAGGCTAGCTAGCTTAGGCCGTTGTGCTGCTCGTCCGCCAATTTACGGTATCAAACATCTTATGATGACTAACTGCTTGAAGCAACGCTTTGATATTTAATCCTATTATAGTTTTTCTCTATATCCAAGAATGACAAATATAAATGTTTGATTTGTTTAAAATGCATTTTCTTTTTCAACAGAAAAATTTGACCATGGCTAACAGGAAATGCACAAGATATTCCATGTACTGGGAGGAGACCGAGTGCCTGAGCTACTATGAGATGTTGTCCCTTCATGAGATCTTTGACATTGTGGGCTCTCAGCTCACCGAGAGCGATGTTGAGGTTTTGTCCTTTCTCCTTGATGAAACCTATCCTGGGAAACATCCCCTCAGTCCTGAGGGATGGACTGAGGAATTACCTCCAGGGCCAGATGGAAATCCACAGAGTAATCCTCCATGTCCACGGCTGCTGAAGTCATGGCGAAGGACACAGACGCAGAATGGGGCTTGTCCTGTCGCCTCACGCCACCGACCCAAGAGCGGTGTTGAACTGCTGTTAGAGTTGGAGAGACGAGGATACATAAGTGAGGGAAACTTCGAGTCTTTGTTTCAGTTGCTGCGAATTCTGACACGACATGACGTCCTACCTTTTGTCTCACAAAAGAAAAGAAGAACAGGTATGTCTCAGCTTTAAAACGGATTTACACCAAAAGGAAATATTTTACTAAACTTAAAGGCGTGATGCATGAAAGCCAATGTTGACATTTTAAATTTTAAATAAACACGCCCCTACCCCAATAGAATCTGGACCTTCTTTTGATAGACCCGCCCCACACATACGCAACGATGTTGGTTAGTAGACACGCCCCTTACTGCTGAGTGGCTCCCTTTTGCTAAGTGTTTATCAAAAATCATGCACTCCGCCTTTAATACTGATGACATGATATAAACAATGGCAAAGGTATTAATATGTCACCTGTACTTGTTAGTATCTCCAGAGCGAGAGAGAATTGACTACCCAGAAGTGGAGACCAGAGAGGATGCACAAATTTGCTCAAACACCGAGATGTCATACTTGGAAAACACACAAAACCAACACTGGAGAACAGGTGAGCAGAAATCACAGCTTAAAGCTTAGCAAGTCAAACCAAAAATGTGTCCTTATGAAACCCAAATGCCAAAGAAAAGCACATTTTAAAGCTGTTATAATGTGTAATATATATTGCTCTAGGTGTGTTTTAATTTGTGTTTGCCATGTCAGGTGCTGGTGCTTCTGCCACAGTGACCACCCCAGCCCAACGGAGGCATGGCAGAGGCCGTCGCTGGAGTAAAAAATCCAAAGATAAGACTGAAATTCAGCCACAGCCAACACCCGACAAAGTGACTTGTGGTAAGGGAACATCTTTTGCTTAGTATCTATCTTAGTCTTATATCATATAGTCTTTCTTACCAGCATTTCTTGAACATACACTATGGATATATTTGCCTTTCCTTTCTGCATTTTCCACATTATTGTGTTTTATTTATAAGCTGGTAACCTTGTGTGTACCTCAGTAACTCATTCATTAGTGCCTGTCATTGAATTTACTGGTGTCAAAAAGGTAATGTTAAACAGTCGCACAAAAGGTTCATATTAAATACATGCCATTTCTGTTCATCCCTTTATGAATTTGACTTTGAGTTTCATTCTGATTGGACTCAAAGACCGCCTACACAAAAGCCTTTTAATGCTTTTGTACCTCATTGTAGCTAGACGGGAGCTGTCCTGCCATCAGGGCATTGCTAAAACTCCGAGCAGCGAGTGACAATAATGGCACAGTAGGTAAGGACATGTTGAGACAAAGAAATGCCTTCTTGAAATTTGTTAAAACAAGCAACTGTCTGTTATGTAAGCATATAATATGACAGATGTTCACTATTAGGTCAGTTTGGTCCCTTCACTGTTTTTACCTCATGCAGTACAGCATTACAAACTTACTCAAGATCGTCTCATTGAGTAACAGTGACTGTTTTTGGCAAAAAATGTTTAATACTTTTTTAGGTTGATTGGGGATGAATGACTCAATAGTAATTAATTTGCTATTTTGCATAATCTATTATTTTTTGTCAACTAAAAAAAGCAAAAAAATAAACTTTTGATCATTTAACCTGCATGGTGCTCACCTTCTGATCTTGGCCCAAATGGGTTCACAGTCTTCCTTCTGGTGTGCCTTAAAAATAATTTTCTTTGAGATCAAGATTTTAACCATTAACAGACTTTTTCTTATTAAAACTATCAAATGTGTCTGATGCATGAACCACACACTGAACCTTATACTTTTTAAGAATAAATAACATTCAGAGAAATCTGTTTGCCAAGAGGTGGAAACTCATGGAGATTGAGATTCATGGTCAGTAAAAAAAACTTTGATAATAACAACAAATTCTAATTTTTTTCAGTGTGTGAGTCTGAATCTAGACACGCTGTTTGTCCCTTTCATTGCGCCAAGATGCTCGACACAATCGGTTTTTGTCAGTTTTGCCACAGATGCTTATTGTTCCTTTATATTTGTCTGTACAGGAATGCATGGCTCTGGAAATAAGCTTCTTTGTGTGTGCTGCAAAAAAACTTAAAACTCTATTGAAGTTGCGCATTTCATAGCATATTTATGTCACAATTTTAGAAATGTGCTTAGCTTTCCTAAAGACAACAAGCAAATCCGTAAATGTTCTGATTTTAATTGTTTTACAATCCTAACGGTAGTTGCTCTTATAACCTGGGCAAATGCTTGTTTAGGGCAGCACGATAGGGTGATTCTCACGAAATCCAGATTGGAAGGTGTCCAGCATCAGAATTTTTCAAAAGCTCTTTAAGCCAATTTTTTGGCACATATAAGATATAAGGTCTGAACTTACTATAAACATTATTTTTAGAGGATTAAAAAAATATTTCCTATAGAATTATTCACATTTTTTAGATTATCATTATCAAAAATTATCATTACCGCAACATTAAATACATGCATTTACAAACTCAAAATGTTTCGGTAATGAAAATTAAAAAGTTGTCTAAGTTGACTATGACAAAACAAAATTTTAACTTTTATCTGGAGAGAAAAAATAAGAACTGCTTACCTGGCAGCCATCTTGAGTGTCACCGTCAATTACGTCCCTTCCAACTATTTATGTTTGAAAATTTTAGTTCCATGAGAGCTTAAACAATGATTGAAAATTGTTGCAGAGGATGAGAAAATTGGTCTTGGACACATTTATATTCCTTATTATTGTCTCTTCATTTACCAATGATCACCAAATACCACATGTTTCTTTACTGTACATGTTTATAGTATAACACACACTGAAGCATTCAGATTTTTTTAATTATAAATATTTCCATGTCAAAGAACCTAAATCCAGTCATTGACACATTGCGGTAATGAAAATGTTCCCTTTAAATGTGAAAAAAACATCAAAATTGGTTTGTATGATGTCACGAGATGTTTGTAACTGTATGCTTCTTATTTTGATACTCTTACTTTGCATTTCCTTTTTTATCAAAATGTTTCATGACACCTCATAAGTCTAATTTTGCGAGAATCACCCGAAAATACTGTGTTCTTTAACTCTTCCTAATGAGACCAGATCAAAAATAACATAGGATAGGTAGATTTAGGATATCCGTTATGTTTCTGCAATTTTTTGCTGTTTATTGGTTGTTTATAAGAATGTTTGACACTAGTTGTGCTTTAAAGCTGAACTCACTTCAGTTGCCCCACTTCCTTATGTTATAACTTATAGACAGAAAAGTGCTTACTGAGTTACTTTCTTTAGTTTTTATTTCCTTTACATTTTCCATCAACTTTCCTCTTGCAGTTATTTAATTCATTTTTCTCTGGATAAACAGTTTTCAGTGTGAATAATGCCTGTGATATGTTGAAATTCTGAATGAAGTATATTTAAGAGAATCAAGAGATTATTCAATTTTTGTCCACTGTGGCATCACCTTTTATATCCCACTGTTTCATATCCAATAAAACACCGCCAGTCACTGTCATTTCACATATATTTGAAAGTATTTTTTCCCCCCGCTGTGTAACTGAGCCTTGATGCAGCTAATCTAATTTCGGCGCTGGCTTTGTGTTTAGTGACACACGATTCCCTTATGCTGTAACACACTTGACCTGTTCTGTAAACATTTCACATTCGGTGAGTGCTGGGAATTTTTGTCCTATAAAAAGCAAATGCATCAAACCTCAAAATCTACCCCCTCCCCGTTACATTTATGTTTGATTCATATAAAAAATGATGGGATACACACCTGGATTATTACATGTTTGTTAAGAAACCGATTTTCTGACAGTCCTGCTTTGCCATGATTGACCTTTGACCTGTTTTGCTCCTGAACTAGCTGAACGTGCTGATTGCTGTGTTGACTCCACATTTGATCTTGGCAGGTTGACTCAAGTAAACAAAGCAGCAGAATGGATAGAGTGAATGAGACAGAGCTCACAACAAAAACAAGTGTGTGCTGTCCTCTGTCCAATCATACACAGCGCTTTAACTCACGCGCCTGGTCCATGTCCTAAGGTAAAGAACCCCCTTCCTAGCTCGCATAGGAGGAGGGGTGACATCTAATAATGTGTGTACAAATGTCAGTTTCCTTTTGTTACTGTCCATTTCGTCATTACTTCTACATGTGCTAATAGGAACTAGACTTGGGAAAAAATAGGAACATTATCCTCTCTGGAGGGGTTGTTGGCCTCAGTGTTTCACAGAACTGACTCAAAAAATGCATTGAAATGATTAGGTGTCTTGTGAATTTGTCCGCACAAACAGCATTGTCTTGCCTGTAAATGGCGCTATTTCACGTTCTATTTTTGCTGAGATGCCATACATCCTTTGAATAAACTCGGCCTGGTTTTACAGTTAAAACTAAAAAAGTCCTCAAAAGTCCTCGGTGAAAGTTTAGTGGAGCAGTTCTGAGGAAAGTGACCCAACAGTTCTTGTTTAGCCCCATCCTATCAGATTTTGCTATGTGAATTTTTTTTTTTAACATTTAAATATTTTGGTCAGCTATCTAAATCTGCCATTGTTTTGATTATTGAGAATTGAATTATTCCACTGTAAACGTAATGTAATGGTGCCTGATAAGCTCTTTATGGACCCTAGAATTTTTCACCTGTGGCCTGCTTGACCACAAAATAAGACCAAAAACTGTTTCAACAACGTTCATCCAAAACTGCTTGTCTCTCTCTCTCTTCCTCTCCTTTCTCTATGTCCACAGTTGAAAAACAGACTGACATACAAGTGTCAGGGACAAAAACAAGTTGGAAAGCCTCACATACTAAGAGAGGGAGAAAATAGTTTGAGCCTGATCTATGTTCGCAATTGGTCAGCTTTTTGCCTCCGATTCTCTCCCTCCATCTTGGTTTGTTGATCAACAGAAAAGAAGGATCGAAATATGTTTGGAAGCTCTTCGCATGGAGCAACTACCCAAAAAATGATGCACAAGATTTTCTTTTGATTTACAAATTTCTTTTAGATTTTATTTTGATAGAGAAATGTGGGTACTTTTAAATCTAAGTTAAATAATATATGTAACTTCAGAGTTACATTCTAAATTTTACCTTGCTGAGGCAAAAACTTTAAAGCCTACAAATCTTAAGGATAAAAATATTCATTGTACTGCTTATGATGGGTACCTTGTGTGAACTGAAATTAAAGTTCTGACGCTAGAAGCAGAGGACAACAATGTTTAGTATTTATTTGAGGAGCTCCAAAAATGTTGTTCAGTGGAACTAAAAAGTGCTCTGTAAATGTGTGCTATGTTTAATAAGAACGTTAAAGACTTTTGTGTTTTAAGATTTGTTGTGTGTCAATCTGCACTTCATTTCAGCTGATCTTATTTCATTAGATAAAACCACCAAAATCTCCTACACTCAAAAAAATTATTCATTGGATAAACTCAATAAAATTGTGGGCAGGATTTCCATCCAATATGAATGTGTACCCCTAACTCATAAAAAACTGCTTTACACAATAAAAATATATTGAGTTAGTCCAACTCAATTTAAAGTAAATGGCAATACTCCATTAGTTGGCTCAACTCAATTTAGTGTAGTCTGAATAACTTGATTTGAGAGAGTTTGAATAACTCAATGTAGTGTAGTCTGAATAACTTGATTTGAGAGAGTTTGAATAACTCAATGTAGTGTAGTCTGAATAACTCAATTCTGTTATTTTATATTAAAAGTTTTTATATCATACTAATTAGCATAAGCACATGTTAGCATGCTAATAATAATAACATATCATACTTTGGATGAGCATGTGAGAAGAGACTGATCTCCAAACAGGCATTAACACAGTGCTCATTGAAAGAAATATGTCACATACACAACCTAACCACAAGCGCCACTCTTCTGCACAATGGAAACCAAACAATTAGAAAAAATATAACACAAATGCTAAACACTAAATCAGTAAGATAAACGGACATTAAACACTATTAAGTCTTTCTCTTTACCTAAAAATGCATAAAATGACTTTCCAAAAGCAGTTGCAATGCAAAGCATGCTGGGAAATTCTTTTTCCAGAACCCAGACTCAAACTAATTGTGTTAACGCAATTAAAAATAAATCAATAAATTATAGTACATATTCATTTGGTGTTAGACTAATTAAATATATATACTTATTGCTTTTTATGAGGTATTTTAAATTCATTGAACACAATTTTAATGTGTCATTTCTAAGAAGGGGTTGAATAATTTTTTTGAGTGTAGCCTGGTGGTAGATGCTGTTGTTCTTATTAAGTTTTAGCCATATAAGTTTGTTTTCTATAAATTCATTTAAAGACTGAGATTTTTTTTAGCCAACTCAACCAACATTATGCAGGGGTTCCCAAACTTTTCATTTTGTGACCCACTTAAATAGATATGATCTATATCGGGACTCAAAAGCAAACTTTTAAATAGAAATATATAAGGAAACATTTTTTTTCTCTTTATGACTGAGTACGTTTCATGTTTGCATTTTATAAGTTAAATATGTAAGGAATAATTGACTCCGGTTTGAATTATTTGAAAATAATGCACACTCAATGTGGTAATGGACATTTCACCGTGGGTGTGCATTATTTTCAAGTAATTCAAAGGACCAGAGTCAATTATTCCTCTTATATCATGGTTACCACAGATATTGCTAAGGCATTGCTCTGGTGGTTATTTTAAGACATTTGACAGGTCAGGTGTGCGCTTAACTAAAATAGTGCACACCTCTGGAACATTTCTCAACCAATCAGAATAAAGCATTCAACAGCCCTGTGGTATAAAAGTATATAACTTATATAGAAAATATAGGTTTTTGCAGTATCGATTTTATATCAAAGTCATTGTCATTGCTTGTCAGTTGGGCTGCTTTTGTGTCATTCACCACTACAGCCAAGCAACTTTGTGTGACTCACCTTATCCCACTGTTTGACCTGGGTCCTGGCCCACAGTTTGAAAACCCCTGCATTATAGGATAGCTCCCTTTTTAGCTTTCATAAGGTAAAATATAGTGAATCATGTTTTGAGATTTTTTTTCTTTTTTTTTAATGGTAAGACCAAAGAATTAGCAGAAGTATAGATCACTTTTGACAATAACCCTGGTGATCATGCCCCACTTTTATCTTCAAACATTTTTATATAATAGACCTTTATTTTTGCATTAGTTACACAGAGTAAGGGTCCGGGAGCATGTATGCTGGTAAATGCTCCTGACAAAAAATATAATTCTTATTGTGCATCCATCAAAGGATTTGATGACAAGGTTTTTTCCAGTGTTTTACTCTTACTTTCAGTCACTTTCTTCCTATATCAATTATTTTGTACATGTTTACTGTTGCTTCATAAGCTTCCAACCATAAAAAGGGTTAAGTTGGTTGTAGAAAGGTTGGATTTGTGTTGCAGCAATGTTCTGAAGATTGATGGGTCCACTTCCTCCTCTGACCTCAGACATAATGACATGAAAGGAAATGACATCACTACGAAGCTCTGGTTCAGTATGTATACTCCAATCGTATTTTGCCGTCTCTGTTCCCTGTGCTGTTGCATGACATCAGTTCTACCTCCTGTAAGCCAAACCACTGTTCGCTAAAAACCAACCTGCATCATTCTGTCCTTTAATAATGGCCTCATTGTAACGTTGATGCAAAAAGTAGTATAAATTCAACAAAACGTATCAATTGCCAACCAAAAAAGAATGTGAGAGAAAACTGAAATCATGTTCTTTGCAATTGAGCTCACAATACCTCTGTTCACCCTCCCTGGTTCTTAAAAAATGTCCATTTATAAATGGGTTGAGGTGCTGTCAGGCCACCTCAACTGACCAAAAATCCTCTCTTAATGGACTCCTTAATGTTTTTATGACCTGCAAATACAAAAGTGCTGTGTTCAGTGGATGTGTTCGACGAGGCCCTGTGTTCCCTGAAATAATTTGAATTTCACCCCATTATGGATTTCTATTAAGCCCCGTGTCTCGCCCTCCTAAAGTGTCCAAAAGATACAAACTGTGCTATACTGAACTGGTTTTACCCATTCATGAATGCAAGTGCTAACAGTATTGAAATGTGCAGTCAGTCAACCTTTGCCAGCTTTAAAAAAAAAACTGTGTCTAAGTTTTGTTATCTATTGCTCAGGATGTTTGCCTCGTATATCCACTAATGTTCAGACCTGATGCAGTTCAGTTGTTGTGCATTGTGATGTATAGTAATGCACAATGCACTCTCTCAAAAGACCTCATAAATTGGGAATTAGTTTATTTTAAACAACGCGTTTATATTCCAGTTATTTTTATATGAAAATAGTTATGACCAAATAGACTGACTGTCAAGTCTCACTCATGACTGTACTTTTTGCCCTCCTTTTGACCCCCACTGACTCTGCTTCGTTTCTCCTGCTCTCCCCTTTTCCTCCACTTTTTCGTATTTCTCTCCATCCTTGCTGTAAAATATATTTTTTAATCAAATTTCAAAACAATACCTTTCATTATTCACAATTCCAAATCTCTCATTTGCATCTCCAATCCCAACACATATGTTCCTTCTGCATGCAATCCTTTATCCCATCCTCCTCTATTTCTCCCCCACCTCTACCTACTCTCTCATGCTCTCAGATATTCGGCTGCGTGTGCGCGCGGAGTATTCGGAGCACGAGTCGGCCCTTCGTGACGGGGTCTCGTCGGACAAGCAGCAGCCTTTGGAAAGGCAATTTGAACTGTTCAGCCGAGCGAGCTCCCTGCTACGAGCCCGGGACCTGGGGTCTATTGTCTGTGATATCAAGTTCTCTGAACTTGCCAACCTGGATGCATTCTGGGCAGACTACCTGAGCGGGGCATTGCTGGAGGCGCTGAAAGGGGTCTTCATCACAGACTCTTTGAAGAGGGCAGCAGGACAGGAGGGGGTCAGGCTGCTTGTCAGCGTGGATCAGGATGATTATGAGGAGGGCAGGAAATTGTTGATCGGCAGCCAAACATACAATGAAACAAACTGGGGGGCATAAAGGTGAGTGCTCATTTGGACATTTTGTACGTAGACTAGATACATATTGTTTATTATTGTGCTGTTTTGATATCATGTAATCTGACTATATATCAAATAGATAGAATTGTAGTATTTTAACAGTTTATATGTTAATCTGATTAAAGCTTGTTTTGTAACTGACTGAGATGACCAATGTACTGTTTTTGCCTGGTCTGTTGCATAACATATTACCACTAGGGGGCAATAGACAAGATTTTCTTACTCCATATTTATGCCTAAATTAGGAGACGTTTTGAATGTCTCAATAAAGGTATGCCTATAGTGTTTTTGCTCTTTGCGTTACTGCATTTTTTTTCAAGCTGTACTGTATGTTTTAAAACTTATTAAGTGAAGTATTTCATGTTTCCTTCACAGGCCCCAAGTAATGACAGAATCAGCGGGGACCTTCAGCAGTGATTGATGAAGAAAATTGAGTTTTGCCTTTTGATTTTATTTCCTGTTGAGTGTTTGTGACTTTAATAGGGAGGAAAAACGATTTACTCCTGGATAAAACTCGGGAAGCCACCTTCTTGGACACTTACTGTTTCTGAAAGATTGTTAACCATTTACAGGTTAGTTTCAAATGTGGCCCTTTTAAAAAGGACGAACTCACTACTTCACTCCAAAACACACAGACCCTCCATCCTTTTTTCTTTTCTTTTTTTTCTTTTCTTTTAGAAATATGACATACTGTTTCAAAAGATGGTATGAGGATGAAGTGTATATGTGATTTTAAACTTGAATGAACTCTACGTTCAAGCTGTTTAACATTCAAAGGGAAATGTAAATGTCACTGGATAAAAAAAAGAAGAAAGTGGATGAAAAATCTGTATAAAATATGTAACTCGAGGATTTAAAATAAGTCAACAATACACAAAATGATTTGAAATTGAAAAATAAGATAATATCCCACTTAAGTGCTTGCTGCATTCCCATTATAATGTATAACCTATATTGGACCAGTGTAGTGTGAGGTGCAGGGGTTATGCATTATTTAAAGCCACTTTAGTACATTAGAGTTAGGCTCTCAATCAGATGGGAACAATTTGGTGGACAGATTTCCACACTCCCCTGGTCAGGCTATTGAAAGGGTTATGTAACCTAAATGCAGTCTTTTCTGCTGCATTGGTGTCAGCAATTGGTTGTAATTCACTGTCGAAATGTTGATTTGTGAGTTGACTTGTTCTGTCTGTCAAAATTGCTTGTTCAGACACTGGACAGTGTATTGAACATCAGGAGATTTTACAAGATGGGGACTAAACTATTACAAGAGGGACTGTCTGCAGTGTGTATCACTTTGAAAGACTGCATGTGTCCCAACTACTTAATGACTGTAATTTTCCCCGTAAATTCTCAGTTTTCAGTTATATTAACAGAGCCACCAAATGCCTTTGTAAAAGAAATGTAATTATAATTAGCAAAAGGCTGATTTGACCCCAGTCTTGATACACAACCAGACAAACCTCTGGTCCAGTTTCTAGAATAATGTGTGCTTATGAAGAAAATGTATTGGTCTGTTTGTTATGTCTGTACCCTTATAAGACACATGTAAAGAAAAATGAAAAGTTGATAGTAGTACTTGGTGATTCAGTTTGGAGCATACCAGTCATGTAATTCATATTAGTGAATTGAGAGAGGAACTTGTTTTGTAAACACTTTTGTGTTTTCATTTTTTTCCAAAGTTTTGGTTTGTTATGATGAAACTTGTTTTGGAAAATGTACATGTATTTAAATATAATTCTTATTAAAGATAATTAAAGTAATTGTGTATTTCTCATCTGTGATTAGACAGTGTTTAAATGTCAAATTTCCAATGTTTTGGAGCTTGGACATCCTGAAGATTTAATATGGCAGGACTTCTTTGAAGCATTGAAACTTCTAAATGTTTACATTATTGCATTCATTAGATGCTTTTATCCAGATTGCACTGCATTTCTGTCAGTATATGTGTTCCCTGGGTATTGAACTTATGATATTTATGCAACATGATGTTCTACTAACATGAGCACTATGTTTCCATAGTTTGCAATTACAATCCACACTTTTGAATCCAATTCCATCCACACTTTCAAGTCAAATGAACCTTCATTTGGAGACAATTACCTTAAAATATTAAAACACCCGTAATCAATAAGCAAAAAATGCCATTTCTGTAAAGTGACATGAAAACATCACAGGCATGTTCAAGCCCTTAGCATCCTTACTTTCACAATAACACACATTAATGTACTAATGACATTTTTGAAGCTTTCTGGGAAGCCTATCCTTGTCCTTACCCTACATATTTGACCTTCTGTACCACCTCCTCTGCTCCTATTCTTCTTCATGTTCCTTGCCAGGAAAAGGAGTAAGTGTATGCCAGTCAGCCTTAATGCATTTCAGTCCTCACTTTCCACATTATTTTTTTTTGCCTCTATAATCTCTCACTATTTTTTAAACCCTACTGAGTGGAGTAAAATTTTTGAAACCTTGGGTACTTAAAGGGGACATTTCACAATACTTTTCTAAGATATACAAATAAATCTTTGATTTCCCCAGAGTACGTATGTAAAGTTTTTTGGTGAAATTACCCCATAGATCATTTATTAAAGCATGTTGAAATTGCCACTTTGTAGATGTGAGCAAAGAGTCTTTAATGTGCTGTTCATTTAAGGCTCTGTCCATGGTGCTGAAGCAAAGGTGTGCGCGCTCCCATTGCACGTAGCAGCGGAAATAGCATAATTGTTTCCTGATAATGATAGGTTGTGATGGAGACTGTCGATTTATTGACAATTTGGCGTAAAACACATTAGTCTGGAGAGAGCTCCTCCGTCGAGATCCGTTCCTGTTTACATTAGGTTGCAAATAATTTTCTTCACCAGTAGATGGCAGCTTTATTTTTGGTCTAAACCTACTTGAACCTACCAGAAAGAGGGAATAATAATTATTTTGGTTTATACTCTATCACACAATAGCTTTAATTTTCTTCAGCACCGGCGGTAGCGCATGTAGTCATGGAAACCGCTGGAGGCAGGGGGGCAGTGAGACACATGAAGGGTTTGCACACCAGCACCCGACCCCCTCACCTTTCGCCCCTGATTTCAAATTCAAGCTCCGCACTCGATTCCCTTCCTCTGTCGGTCCCTCCAACGTCCCCCACAAAACACCTCTTGCCCCCCCATATCTGCCCTTTTTCTAGCGTTTTGGTGTCTCTGTCTCTTTTTCGTGTCCCCAGCAGCTCGCGGGTGTGACGGAGACGGTCGCGTTCATCGATGGAAACGCCGGTAATGCTTTGTAAACAAGCTGACAGCTTCACAAAACTATACTTTGCATATAACTTTTACATTCTCTGGTGCCATCATCACTTGTCCATTTTCTCGCTCTGTTTTTCTTGTTTGTCCCTAATAGTGACATTTTCGTTTATACCTTAGCAGTTTCTGTTACAATAACAGTGCACTTTAAAGTGATCCTATCTCAATTTAACCTGTCCCGCACAGAGAGAGCGGAAAAGAGGCGGACACAGTTATTGCTTTTAATGATTTCTTGCTCGGACTGGGGTTTTCTTTTATTGATTAGCTAGAAAGGAATTCTCAGGACATCCCTCTCTCTCCCTTTCTCTCTCTCTCTCTCACTCTCTCTCTCTGTGAGTGTGCATGTGTCGCTCTGCATGTTCCTGCGAATCACTGCATGTGCGCGCTCTGTTCTGCATGCTGTAATTGGCGCGGGCCATCGCGGGAATTTTTTATTTGAAATGTGCGAGCACGCTGCGCAATGTGAAATATGCCTGTTTTACAGTCCTGTGCAGGAGGGCTATTAAGATGTATCTCGTGGCAATGAACGGCTGGAAGCGTTATTTTTTATTGTGGTTATCATGTTTCGTGTCTTTATAGTAGGCTATATTTTTTCTTAGATCCAAATGTAGCCTATAGTTTCATTACCTATTTTATTAAAGCATGTTTGAATGGAAATAAATTAGTCGTTGTTGTGAAATTTGGTAAATGCATTGTTGGTAGAGCATTGCGTTAGCAGCGCAAAGGTTGTGGGTTTGATCCCCAGGGAACACACAGGCTACTGATAAAAAAATGCAATCCTTTTTGGATAAAATCGCATGCCACATTTATTATGCCAAAGAATGGCAATGTAAAATAACAATACATTTTTTAATTGTAAGACATATTGTAAGGCTGCAGTCCTTTTTTAATGGTTATAGCATCTTCCTTGTTGTGGTTCAATTGATGTTCTGTTTTTAAGCTTTAAAAA
The DNA here is from genome assembly GCF_030506205.2 of Paramisgurnus dabryanus. Lineage (NCBI taxonomy): Eukaryota > Metazoa > Chordata > Actinopteri > Cypriniformes > Cobitidae > Paramisgurnus > Paramisgurnus dabryanus. Next base: position 20,251,112 of record NC_133349.1, read on the forward strand.
AAGGTTTGTTATTGTCACAGTTTAAAGAACACCGTTTCTTTTTTATTTATATCCTTGTATTGGTGTAAAAGCGCGCAAATGTCGACATGGGCTATATTTAGTCCTTCGGGAAGCTTTTTAATCAATATGGTCGATATTTGTTTGGCTGATATCCTTGATAACGATGTTGTAATAATACCATCACGCGGCCTCAGCATTGCCGTTAGTGTCCGCTGCCACAGTCTGATACTCCACTAAGGGGGAAATCGATGAGCACACTGAGTTAATTATGAGAAAATCAATTAAGAGGTGGAGATTTTGACTTTAAAGGGCAGCCAGCTCCATCGCACAGGCCGGGGGAAAGTGAGTGGAAGCTGCGATGTACACTGTCTCTGGGTTCCGCGGCTGTGTGAGACACAGGGTCGCTCGTCATTTCATTAGCTTATGGCTTATATAAAAAATGCTTAAATAAAAAATGTCTGCAAATGTGTCCACTGTACAACAGATGTGCAACAATTAAGCTTCGCTAATCCTAATCAGAGACCTTCCACTGCGTTGGGGTTTATAGGCAGGAGGAAAAATAATTTGGCCTACACGTAGTTGTTTTTTGTAAACTAATTCGTAGAAATGCAGGGGATTTCGACGTGGACGATTAATTGATAGGCCTGTGTGGCTTTGGTGAGGTGAATAGAAGAGACGTTCTGTCATAAGTTTACACAAGGTGGAAATGGGTCGTCAAATATTTGAACAACCTGACGCCACGCTTTAGCTCTCTGTATATGTGGCCTCACGTTTCATGGTGGATACACAGACCGTGTACCTGTTATAGGCTTCAGATTAACTGAGAAACGCCACACAACATCCTCTTCACAGATATCGACACGATGTCTTTAAATCTCCAGGAATCATTATTGGTGTCATATTTGCTCGGGAGAGTTTTTTTAAACATACAGAGAACCAGGACTGGCAATGTTTTGTTAAAAAGGTTTTAAAATATCAAATCGTCTCTTAAGAAAAATCTAAAGAACGCTTTACAGAAGCAGCTTAATATTTATCCTATTATTATGTATAAACAAATCAAGACTGCATTATCATACTGCAGAAATAATCGATAAACCGTGGTTTTACAATTTACAAATACGATATTTAGCCTACTCGCTTTTTATGGCCCAAATTAAAACTAATTAAATCACAGAAACTATTTATATTATTGATATTTGCATATTAAAATATTTCATATGAATGGTAATTTAATATTACTAGGTAAACACGTTTTTTTTTATATTGAAACACATGCCATTTGTGCTATAGCTATACGTTTTATATAGTGCCTATAATTACCGGTAAATTAGTACTGTTTGAAGATGTCCTGAATTTATTGAAAAAGATTTAAGATTGTGGTCTAAATAGCATCGTATTTAATCAAGTCAAGCGTACCAACTTAGATTATCTTACTTAATAATAAATAGCCTATGAAAGTTATGGTATTTTAAAAAATGAGTTTTATTTTCTTACAGGGTTTTTAAACAACTAAATATCTGTGTAGAACAGATACGAAAATTATTGAGCATTGCATCAAATCAAATAAATAAAATTCTTTGTTGTTTTTTACAGAAGTTCGTTCACGTAACATTTATTGGTAAGTCATGTTTTATTGTAAAAAAATAAGTTATATTTTGAGAGCGTCCTTAGGCATATTGAGAAAGTGAGACATAGCCAGTGTGCTTTATTAAAAAAAAAAAAACAATCGCAGAGAAACTATAAATGTTGCACAATTGATTGTCAATCAAACATAGGCCTATTGACAATACGTTCATAACATCTAAAATATGGTAATAACTACATGCATTTCCACTTGACCAGACCACCAGTGTCATGCAACACAAACACCAATCATTGCTAATTTGTTTTCAATGTCATGCAGTAAAATTTACTTAAACTGAAGATAGTACATATTCATAATATTAAGGTTATATCCGTTTTAATCTAATGTGATAAAAAAGAATGCATAAAGAAAAGCAACTAATCCAGGGAAGAAGATAAACAGTCGTTGTAAATATTTTTAATTAAACGTTTACCCTTTAACTATAAAATGAAAACAGGTTTGTGTGTTTTAAACTATAACCCCAAAAGACCTAAACCCCATCTAAATCCCAAATCAATTAAATTGACATATTTTTTTATTGTTCTGCTATAAGGGCATTTTACCTAAACCACAGATAAAAAGTAAACCTGTGTAAATCAGTCAATTCCATGTTATTTTAATCGTTTATTCGGATATTTGGTTTAGATCCCGGTGAGCAGAAAGCTGCATTTCTGAACGAATATGTTTTCTGTTATTGTAAGACATTACTGGTCTGTACATACCGTCTGTATTGATATATTTGTCACCAATAGTTTTAATCGATATTTACTGTCGTGTTATGTATATAATTATTCAGAAAGGCAAAAGCAAAATTATTGTTTGTATTATCATTGTAATTTTCTTCATTTTCGACGCAGCGTCCGGTATCAATCTCGATGTTTTCCATAAGCAGCTGTCTGCGTGCCTAACACCACGACCTCACGTGTCAAAGGGCACGCGACCACCGGTGCAATTAAAACGGACAAATACAGAGCATTGCGTCCCCATTCAATTCTCCTCTCTCAAAAGAACAAAACATCATGCTGTTTATTTCAGAATAAATTTTTTATCGATAACAGACCATAATAAAAAATATATAGGCCTAAATTAGACATATTTTATGGAGTTTATGTGAAATAGACAACACTGATATTTTTGGACATCTTTGTCTGGTTTTAAAAATGTGTTTTAACGTACTCCTAATATAGTTAATATAGTACAAATATAGTTACATATCTGTGTTTGGACCTGTAGATTTTTTATACATTTTGAGGTAATTTAAACTTTAGTTTATCAGGCGTTCATGTTACGTCAGCATATTGATATTTTCTGTACAGTCACTTGAGTACTGAATAAGTTATTAGAGGCTTTAATGTTTTGGTTTATTTATTTTTCTTTCAGAAAAATATGCAATTTTTGGGGTATATGGTGGGTATCTTGTTGTTAGAAATTAAAGAAATTTTAGTTATTTGTTTCATTTCTATGTTTTGAATAATTCGTTTATTTTATTTTGATGTGAATTATTTGCCGTTGACTACATTGACAGCTGCTAACGAAATCTGGACACCAGTAGGCCCAGATGATAAATCGTGATGATTTCTGTAACCCAACTGTGCCTTTTGCTCCTGCTTGCATGTGTGACCAATCTGCACGCGGCTCGTTTTGTTACTAAAGAAATCAAGATGACCACAGTAATACACAGAGCAGCACGCGCGCCATTTGCGAATGTGCGCGTGTGTTTAGAACCTGATCAGACAACATGAGGTCAGAGTTCAAATTCAGCCCCAGACGGACGACCTTGCCCTTATGCATGACCTCGGGGTTATATTAGGATGGGGGAGGATTTGAAAGGACATAGACATTGATAGCTGAATTTAAAAATTGACAGCACACGCAAAATAAAACGAAATAAATATAATGGTGGTTATCAAGTCTAATTTTTGTTCGTTTTCAGTGTAACCTGTATTTCCCCATTTGCTTCAGTCACACAAACACATAAGAAAAAGTAACCTTTGACCTTCTATCTCCCACCACCCCAGCTGTTAGATGAGCTCTTCTCTATCTCACGCACATACTTGTCAGTAGGAATCCATGCACACTTCCTCCAACCACCAAGATTGAGGTTTAGACACCTGCAGTTGTCCATGTTCACCACCTCTGTTTCATGGGTATACCAGGCTATATAGGGGTATAGTAAAAAAAATCTGGGCTGATGACCACTCTTACAACCCCAGCAGGGTACATGGGTGGGGGCCACAGGAGCTGATGATAGAGGAGTGAGTGGGGTGCAGTTTCACATATGACCTGTGCTTGGCAGCCGAGAGCTAGCTGTCTGGCCAATTTAGTTTAGTTACTTATCTTAGCCAATGACCAAGGGAGGATACAAGAGTGAGAGGGAGGAAGCAAGCCTGAGGGTGAGGAAGATGACATGAAAAGGCTCAAGAAAATGTCTCTTGGTCCCTTTGTGCTCTGTAAAAGCTTTCTGCAGTCACATTTTTCCCCAGCCCGTAAACACATTTACAAATGATATGCTCTCTTTTAATTTAGACTTTTTTTCCCTTCTACTGTGGGTCCATCTCTCTCTTAGCTTTCTTTCAGAAACATTCCTGAAATTCGGAAAACTCTTACTACCGGTACTTGATTCTTAACACTTTCACAAGTCATTTTTAAAACCGATCCAGGTTTCTTTCTTTCTTTATATTTTCCTTTATCCGCACACTGTAACCTATTTGAACAATTACTCCTATCTCTCTATATCGGCCAAATCCAATGGTATATCTGTGTGTTCTCTCACTGAAGAGAGGAGAGCAGCAGGTTTGGCTGACATTTTCTTTATCTGGACTTTGGTGGTACCCAGTCAGTCGGCCTTTACTTTAGTGATGGGTTGTTTAGACATTTTCGTTTTGATGTGGTATTTAGTGTGATTTTTTTAAAAACTAGATATTTCAAAGAGATTTTTTCAGGATTTTTGGTATTTAAAGATTTAAGCCCGGAGTTTCACATTTTCTTTAACGTTTCTGATATAATTGAGCTTTTATGTCACTAAGAAGTTGAATTAATACACTCTAAAAAACAAACGGTGCTATATAGCACCAAAACAGTTGCTTTGGATCGTAACGATAGAAGAACCATTTTTAGTGCCATATAGCACCGGTGAAGAACCAGTGAAGCACCAGTGAAGCACCTGTGTAGAACCATATAGTGCTATGTAGAACCATATGTGGTGCTATATGGCCCCTATATGGTTCTACACTGGTGCTTCACTGGTGCTTCACTGGTGCTTCACTGGTGCTTCACTGGTTCTTCACCGGTGCTATATGGCACTAAAATGGTTCTTCTATCGTTACGATCCAAAGCAATTGTTTTGGTGCTATATAGCACCGTTTGTTTTTTTAGAGTGTACAGTGTTTTATGTCATTTTTGTATTTGTATAGATCTTAATAATTGCAGTTGAATTAAATGACAATATTCATTATTTCAAATAGGGGTAATGTTCAGTGAAAAACAAAGTTTAACTTAATTTAGCATTATGGGAAAAAAAATATATATATAAATATATATAAAAGATTATTTGCATATTGCATATATATATATATATATATATATATATATATATATATATATATATATATATATATATATATATATATATATATATATGCAATATGCAAATAATCTTTATGTTCATATATTCATGTTTTAATTTTTATGATGTTTAAATAGACATTTCATATAAAATATTTATAATTAATATATATATATATATATATATATATATATATATATCATAGTTAAAAAAATAAGTTAATTTCTTGACTTAAGATAATCTATAGACATATTTTTGTGCAAATATTTCTAGACAAATATTATTTACTTGAATAGATCAATAATAAATTGAAGAACATTGATCTGTTTTTCCAATTATAATATTTTGTTAACCAAAGAGTGCTTTAATTTGATTAAATGCACCGAAAAAAGAACAATGCATATGCTAGTACAAAAGACTCATTTCAGACTAGTGAAATAAAAATACAAACTAAATCCAAATGTTTTTGCTCAGCATAGACATCTAAAATTATCCTTAAAAAAAAAACAGTGAGACATTTCTAAACAAACCTTTATGCAGAGAAATAGAAAGAGAACGAGGAGAGAACGTGTAGTGATACAGCAACGACAATATGTCTCACGGTCCTGTATTAGCTGTAGTTTATCTCCAAGATGACTAAAGCGATAACACAGAGGAGGCCTGGGCTGACTGAGAGGAAAAAGTACCTTATGATAACAATACATCTGCAATGCCCTATAATGCACCATTTAGTTACTGACAGGGGCTTGGCCTATAGGCTTTAACCAGACCTTGCTGAGATGATCCAGATGTCTTTCCAAAGGTTTCTTGTTTAAATGGCCAAAACAAAAAGATAATTCACACAATTCACTGTGTGGTACCATTCTATGTTTAACATTGTGCGCTTTTGTGAGTGAAAAGGAAGAATCTGAAAATATCTGTAATAAGCTGCTTATTTTTTCAAAAGGCTATTGCTTACTTGGAAAAATTCGTTGCTTTTGCGGGTGTGCATAACAGAAAATCTTACATTCTCACTTTTCTCTGTTGCTTGTTTTATTTTACAACTCACTAAGCTCACATGCGGGGTCCTCATTTGTTGCGAAGGGGGAACTAACCAAGAAAACAAAAGAAACATTAAAAAAGTACATTGTGAAGGTGTGTGAGGGATGGAGAAATGAAGAGAGAGTGAGAGCAAAAGAAGCTGGAGCAGAAATACAAGGCTCTTAGCTGAGAGGGATGAAAGAGCTGGATGTAGACGCTTATTTGAGAAAAATGATCTCTGGATGCTTCCCCACAGCACCAAATGCCTCTCTTTTTCATTTCACTCTCTCCCTCTCTGGATTCATTGTAGGATCAAGCCCACATAATCTGGTTGAGATTTCTTTGTCCAGATTCATTTATTCAGTCCCCAAGTTTTCTGAAATTGCTTGGTTTGCTTTCGGATCTGATCCTGTGAGATTTCTTTTTGATGTATTATCAATTATGTCAAATGAACTTAAAATGAATTTAATCATTAAAAATGATCATCTGTCCATAATGCAAATTGAGCCCACTTAAAATAAGCATTTTTCAAGATTTTGGGAACATTTGTGACCCTGTCTGTGAAATCCAGGCTAAAGTCTCATAATCTTATTATAAGAGGAGCATCAATGTTTGATTTCACTCATTGATTTTACATTAATTTGAATGATCGTACTCATTCAATATTAAAAATATCATGGTTATATTTTCACAGAATGTTGCTTGTAAGGTGATTTGATAGAAAAATGTAAGTTACAAAAAAAATACTTTCTCTTATCAGATCTCCTTCAATAACGCTTTAGCTAGCATGACAATGAGCATTTGCATAACCAAGTTTAAACTGTATTAGTAAATATAACTATATATTTTTAACATTAAATAGATTAATCATGCTTTGTGCAACAGAAAAACTCGGTTGATGTTAAAGGTTTGTTATGGATCCACTGACAAAGAACCTTTATGACCTTTATTTTAAAGAGTTCACAATGCACTAAAAATAAGAAAGTTAATAAATCTATAAAAATGCAATAAATGAAACATTTAAGATTAAATGAAGCAGTAACATTTTGGTGCCAGTTGAAGTATTGTTCATGTTTATACGGCTGTGTTGCAAAGTGTTACTAATTTTTTTTGGAGAAATGTAATTATCTTTGCCCTTTAAAGAGTTCAACAGAAAGTCAAATTTCTATTTTATTAGGACACATTGACCACAGAACCAAAAAATCTAATACAAATTTTAAGATAGAAGAGCAGACACAAGGAGAGTGGACGGGACCTTTCGATTTATATTCACCAATATCTTCAAAGGCATTTTGTCATATAATCTCACTCATTTGTTTTTTTATCATGTGCACGTGACTGATGTGCATTCTGCTTTACATGCATTTTTGTGATGATCCATGTTAAATAGAGACAGTAACTCAATAGAGGATACAGAATAACAGATCATATCTTGCAAAAAGTTGCAATAGGTATTTCTGTACATTGGCTTCGAAAGTATCCAATTTTAAGTGAGTAATCTGCATTCTATGCCATTTACAGTATTTAAATTAAATATAGCAGATTTATCTTTTCTTACATGACAATTTAGGTCCATATATATTTTGACATGGTTCTTTTGATATAATTGCCTCTCCTGTGCTATCCATACAAGACTGTGATATGCACGTAGTTCTTAATGTCTTATTGGCCCAACTCCATTTTCAGTTACCGAACTCTGTAGCCTTTTCACAGCGATTGCTGGCTTCATGTGGTTTCTTTTCTTTACTTCTTGTTTGTGCAGTGAGTTTTGAAGAACCAAACTCGGGCCATGTTATCTGGCTGTCTCTGGGTGATTTGAAGTGCCTTTCATTTCCTGATAATTGAGCTCATTGGCTACTGGGAAAGCGTCTTTTACACCCTTTTCCTAACTTAGGAAAATTTGTTTTGCTTCCGTTCTTTTTGTCGTAATTTACCCAAAAATAAATTTACTCTGTTGCATTTATCTATTGTTGATCCAAACCCATTTGCTTTTCTTTCTTCAATGGAGTACACAAAATATAATTTTGCAGAATGAGGTTAAAACTGTTCTGATTGGCCAAAACAGACCACTATTTAAAGAACATTCAGTGAAAATATAATCTTGATATCTTTAATATTGACTGAGATCACATCAAAAATTGAAATCAGTGTGAAATCAATGATGTTCCTTATCTCAATTATGAGACTTTCGCCTGGATCACAGATAGGAGCATATATGCACAGACTATATTTAATAATAGCATAAGCACTGTCACAATAAAATAATGAAACAATATTTCTTTTAGAAATGACCTGCCTTTTCATAGGAAGTATAATTTAGTAAGTTAATAAAAGGATTGAGCACTTTAGCCATAAACCACAGAGACCTGTGTGGTTGATAACAGGGAAATAAGCCTTAAGTGACACGGCGTCCCATGAGTGTTTGTTTATATGTGCTCTCTGTACTCGTGATCACACATAAACACATCTTCTCAATCAATAGGTTAATTGCAGCTTTGTCAGTATATGTGAGTATGTGATTAGTTGTATGTTCAACAATTGGCAAGCTGTGGGATTTATTTTATTGATAGCTTTAAGCAATGAATAAGACACACGCGAGGGGAGACTGCGTGTGGTATTGATTGATTGACCCCAAATTAGCCCCCTTTTTTCCATCCTTTTCCTTCAGTCACAGTATCTCTATTGGAAGTCAGCTGTCAACACAGTTCAGGCTCCTTAAAGTTCACCTGCCATCCAAGACAGAGCTCTGATAGTCATTCAGTGTAGACTCAGTAAGAAAATTGTGCGATTCGTTGTCTATAACACCTGCTCGGATACATTATGTTTTACATATAAATCCTGAAAGATAATCATTTATTAAAAAAGGTGCGCTCAGAAGCAAAACCCTCTAAGTGCATCTGACATGTTTTTTTTTTTTTTTTGTAAATGAGCATTTATTATCAGGCTCTTATGTTTAGGTTCAGTAATTTCACTTTAATGGCAATGAAAAGGTTATTAAGTAATTGAAATGCTTTATTTTCACAAAGGTCACTTTAGTCATCTCATTGGTATTTAAAGAAATTGTCTTTTGCTGCAAAAATCTCCACTTCTTAAAAAAAGTCTCCATTTCACTATTTACTGTCCATTTTTGAAAAAAGGAAAAACCTCAAATATTTGGTCAATATCCTAATATATTTAATAAACCCGCTTAAAAATACTTGAACATTGATATCCATGCACTTTGAAAAAAAGGCATTTAACAGAATCTGGTATTTCTGAATGGCCTGAGGCCGAGATTAAACAGATTTAATGCGAAAAGTATGTGATGAGCATATGTGTGCTAACCCATACGAAAATTAACCATGGTTTTATTGTAGTAAAAGTGTAGTAACCATGTTTTTTATTATTTTGTGGTAACCATGGTTTTACTACAGTAACAAACCATGGTTAATTTTCATAGAGCAGTCAACATCATTATCTAATTTTTGATGGAGGTGCCACTAAGTGGCTTTTGCATCTGAGCTCATGTGTTTTAAAGTAATAATACACCCCCATTTTCCAAATAATTAACTTTTATATTTATATTTTATCTTTATGTTTAATTTTTTCTACATGGTTTCTTTCTGTGAGCCCTCGCTCTCAGTGCTGCCTCTTTTCAAACATTTCTTCACCTCTTAATTGTTTTGACAGAAGCAACTGGCATCCTTATTAGAGCACATTGATTTCTTGGTTGTTGGTGCATTGATTTTGAAACTTACCATTGGTCTCGGGTTTAAATCTCTCTCTCTCTCTCCTTCTTTCTCATTCCCTCATACAGACTGTTTATCCACACACACAACAGAGTCTATGGTACTGAAATAGAAGTGATGAGTCAATAGAGGGGTGGACAGATAAATGGATAAACAGAGAATTTATAGAATAATCAACGTCTGCCAGTTCACAGAATCCCAAAGAAGGAAAAAGAAATAGGCAGTGAGATGGAAAGGAAGGTGATGAGATATATATATAAAGAAGAGAGAAAGAAAAAGAGATTTTTCTTTTTATTTTCTGAGTGATTGGACACAGCTGAGGGTTACCAGTGATGAAAAGGCTAAGAGACCTTTCCTGACCAAATGTGTGTGTGAATGTGTGGCGTGTGAGTCCTGTAAAATAGTGTGTATTCATGGGGAATAGAGCAGTATCTTGTCCATTTGCTGTGATGTGGTCAGTCACAGTAGAATTGAGAGAAATCTCACATTTCTTTTTCCTGACCTCTTCAGAAGTACTTTCATCTTCATTGTGATTATCCTTTAGTTTAAGGAAAAAAATTTTTTCCGTGGTTTGATGTTATTGTTCTGCGTTTTCTCGCCTTTCTAACCTTAGTTGATTGTTTCACATCATCCGTCTGTTTCTTTATTTCCTTTTCTCTATTCTGTCAAATTTAAATGCTGTTTACATGTGGCCTGTCTGAATGCCTCCATATGCTCGAAATCCCCTTTGTTCCTGGCCGTCACACTGAGATGTTTTATGAGTGGGCCATTCTTTTGTTGCTGTTCCCTGTTCTCTTATTTATGTGTGTATTTGTTTATTTATGTTTTTATTTATTTTCTTTTCTGTTGTGCGGCCGCTGGTCTTCCATCGTAGCAAGATTTCCCTCAGCTTCTGCTGACCAATGAGTTAGCAACACCTGCTGTGTCCTAGAGAGAGAACGAGCGAGCAGAAGGAAGAGAGAAAGAGGAAATCGATAGGAGAAGTGATGAGGAAGGGAGGTGTAGATTAACGTCTGGAGGCCTTGGGTTTGGGGGGGTTCGTGGGGGGCTGCCTTAGGACTTAGCCGCGAGGCTGCGGCCCTCCTCCGTAAATCTCTCTATATGCCACAGCTCTAAATTATATATCCGGTGAAAAACACAAAAATGATGCAGTCAAAAGTAAAAAGAAATGAGGAAATCAAATTTAGTGCCTTTTTCATGAGCAATGTACCCACAATTCCTTTAAGAATCGCAGCTTTAGCTTGAGATTTAAGAAGGAACCCCAAAGCGTATTGTGGTCACCCACTCGCACATCACATGAGCGCTGCAGCAATGGTGAGGATAATAAATATATCTAATAAATATCATTATTTTTGGAGCGATCTCCCACAATAAAAGAGGAGCAGTGAGGGATGGCACTGGGGACCGGCTGGGATATTGGCAATATATCAGCATTGATTATTGAGAGTACTGACAGAGACAGAGAAGGAGAAAGGGGGAGAGGGAGTTCATAAAAACTAATAAAAGAGGCAACGTGTAAAGAAAGAACAGCGGCTTTAGATGGATTTGCTTTTCTGCTCTAAACTGAACGTGAAAAGTGTGTGTGTGTGTTTGTGAGTGAATGAGTGTGAATGCTCTTCTTATTATGTGTACAGGGAGCATGTTTACTTATAAAAATCCTCATTCATATACTAAACTCGTACTGTGGGTGCAAGAAATGAAAGTGTGTGTACCGACAGCAGTAATAAATACAGATTATTAGTTGCATTTACTTTACATTGCTTTGCAGTCTCCAGAGTAAGAGCTCTTTGCACATGGCTATATGCATGTAAAAGGGATGACAGAAATGCTGTAAAATCTAATGTGCTGCTGAATATATCAGTTAGACATTATTGATTTGACTACCATATTGTTTATGATAAAGAATCTAATTTGACCTCCTCATTCGTCAACATCACGTCATTGTTTAGCAGCAACCAACACACACACACACACACACACACACACACACACACACACACACACACACACACACACACACACACACACACACACACACACACACACACACACACACACACACACACACACACACACACACACACACACACACACACACACACACACACACACACACACACACACACACGAGCGCACGCTTCTTCTCTGCTTCTCCATTCATATGTGCATTCTTACAGCCTGCTCTTTTCTTCAGTTATATTAATCTTACTTTCTACTGTGCTATATGTCTTTGTCTGGATAATGTGTATTATACCCTATGAGAATTTATTATTTGCAGCACACATAACCACAGAATATTTCTACAGTTGTCAAGGCGTGACAGTTTAATCATCAATAACAAACACAGCAGCATTAATCATGCATGTGTTTCATTTCACACTCTTGCAGAGTGATTTGAAAATCTTAATGTTAAAGCTGTCACCACCCCCTATAAGATGGGTAATAGCTACAGACAAATGATTTTAGAAACATTACTGAATATTATCTAAATGACATGGGTTGAAGCAATAAGCAATATGACAAGGCAACCATTTTGTCTATTTTCAAGGCACTATGTATAAATTCACAGGTTGCATGTTAATTTTAATACACCAATCATGTTTTCTTCATAGACTTAACTTGGTAAGGGGTTTAATTTTTTTATGATAGTGCTTGGCTGCTTTGCATCTACTAAAATTATTAACACAAAAATAAAAACATACTATAACATGAAGTCATAGTGAGTTTGTCCAGCCTGATCTCATGGGAATTCGTACACTCTAAAAACGGTTGTGTTAAAACAACCCATTCTATGTTGGTTTAGGGACAACAAATTACTACACACATCCCTGTGTTATTATTGGAACAACAGATTTTGTGTTGTTTTAACACATGTTGTGTTGTCCCTTTTATTTATTTGAACACAAAATCAACACAAAATGACATATAATGTGTTAAAATGATATTTAGATGCAGTACCGGACAGGGTTTAGATTAATCCAGGCCTTAGTTATAGGACATTTAAGTAGTTTTTACAAATATACCTTAAAAAGTGTGCATCGACCATTAGCAAAAATCAAGGACTTTGCTGCTGTAACATGGCTGCAAAAGGGCGCAATGATATTACGCAGCGCCTGAAATAGTCCCCTGCTATTGAAAGTAACCAAGGGGACTATTTTCGAGCAGTGCGTAATATCACTACGCCTGCTGCAGCCATGTTACGGCAGCAAAGTCCTTGATTATTAAGCCAGAATGAGAGTATAGTTCCTAGCCATATCGGCCTAGAAAATCTCAACTTTTAATTTTCCATCGGTCTTAGTACACGATGTAACTACAGAAGAGTCAAGTTTTAAATAGGAAAAATATTGAAACTCTTTGGTTATTTTTCTAGCGCGATGCTAATGGTCCAATCAGATTTAATGAATTATGCTAAGTTATGCTAAAAGTGGTAGCGCCAGACCAGGAAATCTGCTGAATGGATTCCACAACGGTAAAAATCAAATGTTTAACTTTAGGGGAGCTGGAAAATGAACATATTTTCAAAAAAGTGGAGTGTGCCTTTAAGATGTCAGTGCAAGATGATTTAAATTAAGGCAGCTCATAAAATACGAATTGTATGGGATTATGTTGGTTTGTCAGTTTGTGCATAGTTAGCACTGACAAAATAGTATAGATAGTGACATGCAAGGTTAAGAGTCGGTCGGCAACGATTGCTATGTGTGAATTTACTCCTGAGGAAAAACTTAAGTGTGTATATAAATGAAAAATAGCTTTTCCTTATTTCTGTTGCTCCAAGACGCCACACAAACAAGCACAATGGATAGGCATGTGTGCCTGAGGAGAGCACAGTTAGGAAAGAGGTGTTAGCTCCCTATCCTTCCAACACCATCTTATTTTCCTCTTCCTCAATTTCGCACTCTCTTTCCCCCCCAGTCCCTCTCTCATTCTCTTAGATGCGCACAACCACACTATATTCTACAAGAAATAATTGCTTTTGTCTGAAAGGAGTGCTTGAGGGAGGGGCCGAGAGCCCGTTACCTCAATGCGTCAAGGGGGTACGGGAGGGACAACCGGTCACTTTTCCTTCTTTTCATCTCTTTCATTTGACCTGCGGATGTCATCTGTCAACAGTGAAATGTAACAAAAGCAGATGGACAATAAAAACACATCATTCTAATGAATAAAATGTGAAGGGAGGACAGTTTTGTTGAGGACCTCCAAAATTGAACAACATGTGTTTAACGGCAATAACAACAACATGAGTGAATGTGTAACAATAAAGAAATGGAAATAAAACTCTTTCTGGAGTGTTTGTGGATGCTTTACTAAAATGCAAAATGTATCTTTTTTTGTTTGAAACACTGTATATCTTGATCATTGCCTAAACTGAGCTTGAGCACACAGAGTTTGCAGTCTACAGTGGAATCGATTTACTCCCATCGATTGGAGTGTTTAGCGTATAGATTTTTCTATTTAAAAATCTATATTGACAATAATCTTGTGTGTAAGTGCGGCGCAGCATGCTTTGTAATTGACAGGGCGTGATGAATTGGTAGTAGGAAGAAAAGCCGCGAGCAGTCGCTGATGAAGGCCCACGGGAGATTTGCCAGGCACCGCGAGAGTTCCTGATATACCGCCTGTTATAAAATCAACCCATTGCGCTGCATATAATCTAGATAGAGATGAATAAAATGAAATATTACGTTTCAGGTGTGTCTGAAATGAATGTAATAATTTTATGAATAAATGTATGTTTTGAGTGTTGCTGTAGCTTAGCAATGCCAATGACACACACTGGCGTACACACTTGGGTTTTTTCAATGTTTGGGCACAATTTGAACAAACACAACAGTTGGCTAAAATCTTACAGTTTTTTTGACCCAACTATGTATTGAATCAACCTAACAGTTAACATGTCTAGGCTATTATTGAATGTAAATGCATAAACATGAAAAACTATTATATTAGTGAGTGGTTTACCATGACGAAAAGCCGGAAGTTATAACATACATTAGGTCAATCAGTGTCAATAGGGATTTTACCTTTCAATGGACACGGGTACGAAACCGTTATGGCGAGAGAGAGAGAGAGAGAGAGAGAGAGAGAGAGAGAGAGAGAGAGAGAGAGAGAGAGAGAGAGAGAATGGGTGGGGGTGGTGGTGATGTGAGAGTTGTAACGGCTCCGCTCGCGCTTCAATGTTGCAGGCAGCGTGGAATCAGAGCGCGCGAGCGTATGGGAGGAGAGCGTGCACGAGTTTGGGGTTCCCAAATAACGGGAACAAGCAGACAGAGCAAAACACGCAGGCGGATGGACGAAAGGATAGGCAAGTGATCTTAAAAACCGGCGACGTAGCGAGCTCGTTTCCCCGATGTTTTCGTGCTTTGTTTGTTTGCCTTGTTTAGTTAGCCTATTTATCGATTGATTGCGTTTTAATTACTGGCTTGTGACAAGGTGCGCGGGAGGAGGGGCGAATCCGGCGAGCACGTTGAGTTGCCTTATTTTTGTATGGATTTTATTTAAATTTGCCAAAGCAATGCCATTTTAATGCAGCCGATTTTAACCACGTTTAGTGGACTTTGTGCGAATGAATGTGTAGCCTGTAGCTGCTAGAATAAGGAGGAGAGCTGTAGTGGAGCTAGACCAAATAAATTCACCAAAAATGCACCACATATCCAAGTAATAACACAATATACGCTGTCTTTTGTACGTTTACAGTCAGGGTGTGAAATATTTTTGTCTTTATTAGAGCAAATGCAGAATCGTCAGTTTATTTTACAAGCATAACCAAAGTTAACGCGACTGCGAGCAAGGGGCGAATCGCAGGCCAGCTCTTTAGAGACAGAAAGACTAGATAGAGATCCAGTCCTCAACCTTCGTAAAAAAGTAAATCTATGCGTCTGAGTGACAGATACATGTCAAACAGACATATTATACCAAATACTACAGCTTATTACCAAAAAATTAGACAAACATTAAAGTAATTGTGAAATTAAATAACCCACGTTTGTCTTGTTCCAGTCAGTCTATCCGCCTGTGTGTGCGCGCTGGGAAAATAGGCTACAGTCAGGCTGCGCGCATCTGGGTACCTATGCACGTCGACCAAAAGTAAATACAAGCGAATAGAAAGGCTAAAAATATAAAATGCAACTGGAAAACATATGTATAAATGCTACATAGATTACATCTTACGAATAAGCCCAATTTATGCCAGAATTGTCTAAAAGCTCTCTCCCTGGAACGCAGACGGAACCAAGCGAATCAAGTGTTTAAAAGACTCTGCTTAAATTGCAAAGAAAAGCAGCTGATAAGAACTAGACAAGAAGACGGAGGATCATGTTTGTTCCTTTGCCGATGCCGTTTGTTTTGCCGAGAACTGCTTCAGATCTCCACGCCTGGCGCCTCAAGTCCCCGCTGGCTCTGCGCTCTCACTCCGGTAAGCCTTACTCCATCATAACACCCCTTCTTTCTCTGCAAGCACCGGGAAATCTTCCCTCTTCATTTCACCCAGTGGCTTAATTCCCGTATCCACCGCGTGAACGAAACATCCTCCGTTTATTTCCCATTTGCTTTCGCGCGACTTTCCAACCATTCAATCAACGCAAGTCAAGTTTGTATACGAAAGATCAGTCTTCAGAATCCAGCTCTGGTGGATTTTGTTTTATCAATGAGTTTTCTGAATATATATTCCTGCCTCGTTGTTATGAGGTTGGTTTATCCAAGCCTCCGCATCCGTCCGTCTCCTCCTCGCGCCTGTGCCTCTGCCTCCGTCTCCCCCGAACTAAACTCGCGGTGAGCTGGGAATATTCATGCCAACTTATCGATCCTGCGGAGATCGATTCCTGGGCCGGCGGATCGAGGGGAGAGAGGAAAGACTCACAGCAGCTAAAATACAAGAGGAAGGAGAAAGACTGAGCACAGAAAAAAGCTTTGTGCTGTTTTTACGCGTAATTTGGTTTACAAATCTGGATAGTGTTATGGTGATCAGTTGTATCATTTGGGTGATCAATTACATGTGTTGGTTGTGGTTTTTAGATCAAAAGATCATGCAGGTTGTATGTGATCGTATCTTGTCAGTACAGTGTGGGTCTGAGATACAGCAATCGGATGAGTGTTTCAGATATTGTTTGTTTTACGGGAATCTGCCGGTTGTACACAGACAGATGAAAACAGAGACCGACGCGGGAAAGGGTGGAGGGCGGGGTGGAGATAGATGGGTGTAGCCTGAATCTCGCTTGCGTTGAAGAGGCACCTAGCCTAGGCATATTGCTATGGGTTTGCTGTCTTAAAATGTGAGAGAACAGTGAAAAAGTCCCTATATTTTACCTATACGGAACAAACCTATACATGAATTTGAGATATTTTATCTTTTGTGGTTGTGCAACTTCATAGGGTGCATTCATTCATTTGAACATATTTTAAAATAATATAAATTTCAAACGTCATGCCTCATTTTTATTCACACAACCTCACTTCTCAATGGCGTAGATTTAGTTTGAACACTGTGGGAAGGTTAAAGTGTCTCTTATTTTCATTAATCCTTTTGTAAATATTGGAGGGATTGTAATTTCCCATTTTATTTAATGGGGGGTTACTTCCACTACGCCCTTTTCTCCTAAAAATGGCTATTTGCAATAAAAAATTCTTATATTTTTCTTATAATTTACATAACTCAGTGTAACAGGTTTGCATGTAGGCCTGAAAAATGATGCAGGAAAGCTAAGGGCAAGAACTAATGAGTCTCTTCCCCTCAGAGATTAACAGGGCCAAGGGAGAAGAGGTGGAGTTTCATGCCCCTTTCGCTGAAAAATAGCAAGTGTCAAAAAAAGATAAAAAGAGGGCAGAAAAAAGAAAAAGCTGTGGAGCACTAAAGGAAAGTAGGAAGCGGATGACAGTGAAAAATGAGAATGAGTATGGAAAACCGAGTTTGAGCGGGAGAGGTGATCTTCAGCTTGTATGGATGCACTTGTCGTGCTCATTAGTGATGAGAGATAAGAAAGGCTGTGCATTTAGTTTGATTTTTTGTTTGTTTGTATTTACATTGCATTTCTTTCAAATAGGTGCAGGTAACTGGTGGGTGACAAAAAATAAGCTAGTTTGCTCAAGTATTTAGTTTAGTCATCCTGAGAGTAGCAGTGAACATATAAGATGATTCTGCAGCCTTTAAAACTGACCTGAAAGCAGTCTGAGGCCTCAGTACTTTAACTTTATGCTGTCACATATATAATTTTATATCATTCAAAGCAAGTACAAAAAAACAACTAATTTAGTAGATAGGAATTTATACAATTATTACACTTTATCCAGTAAATAGATAGACATGGACACAGAGGTGGAGACAAAAAAAACAAGCTTTATCAACAAGCTTTTCTTGAAAGTGGTCTCAGAAATGTAAAGCCCTTTTCACACAGAGATTACGGAAAATACAGAGAAAATGCGTCTGGGATTTGTCCGGGATCATTTGATTTTTGGTTCATTTATGCTGCCAATGATTTTCTGGAATCTGTGTGTGTCACACACACACACACACACACACACACACACACACACACACACACACACACACACACACACACACACACAACGTAAAGACACGTGACGTATTTTAAAGTCCTGTACTTGTTAGTTTTTTCCACAGTGTCTGAAGTTTGCTAATTATCCGTGATTTCTCTCTCGAGAAACCACATGCGTGCATTTTGTTTATAACAAGATCATAAGGAGCGTGTGATGCCCTGTTCTGTGATGCTGGTAAATTATCTCAGCTTCAGCGCAGATAGTGACAAGCTCCCTGATCGCTGCTTCAGTCCATTTTGCCGACATGTTGATGAGAATGTTGATTTGTATTTAAATCCCTGTGCAAAGAGCTAAACCATAACTTCTTGTTGTGATGAAACGCGTGTCCTCACTACGGCATGCCCCTTACGGCGTTGTTTCTGTGTCCTGTTCACACATGAAGTGTTCTGTAAATTTTACGGCAATATTACTAGGTTCTCTCTTTAACGGAGCAATCCCAGAACTTTTACGGGACAGTCACATGTTTGTGTTTACCCAGAAGCCTCTCTGCCAATTTTACAGAAATCTTCTGGGACCAAAGTGCTAATGGGATATAACAGGCAGGTCATGCTAAATTAGAAAATAATGACAAGAGACTGGAAAAAGTTCTTTTTTTTTAATTACAAACTTAAAAGTGCATAATTTTTTAGATAAGGTGACCATTGTTTA
The DNA here is from genome assembly GCF_030506205.2 of Paramisgurnus dabryanus. Classification (NCBI taxonomy): domain Eukaryota; kingdom Metazoa; phylum Chordata; class Actinopteri; order Cypriniformes; family Cobitidae; genus Paramisgurnus; species Paramisgurnus dabryanus. The sequence continues at coordinate 20,270,247 of NC_133349.1, forward strand.
ATAGCAGCAACAAAATGATATGCTTTTAAAGGGACACTCCACTTTTATTTGAAAATAGGCTCATTTCCCAGCGCCCCCAGAGTTAAACATTGGATTTTCTTACTGTTTTGGAATTCATTCAGCCGATCTCTGGGTCTGGTGGTATCACTTTTAGCATAGTTTAGCATAATCCATTGAATTTGATTAGACCATTAGCATCGTGCTCAACTTTTAATTTTCTGTCAGTCTTAGTACAATGTAACTACAGAAAAGTTTTAATTAGGAAAAATATCGAAACCCTCTGGTCATTTTTGCTAATGGTCTAATCAGATTCAATGGATTGTGCTATCTATGCTAAAAGTGGTACCGCCAAACCCGGAGATCAGCCGAATGGATTCCAAAACAGTAAAAATCAAATGTTTAACTCTAGGGGAGCTGGAAAATGAGCATATTTTCAAAAAAAGTGGAGTGTTTTTAAACTTTTTTACAATACGTTCACATTAGGATGCCTTTTGTGGCTATATTTGTGGGTGGGTGAGTGTGTGTGAGAGTTTATAGACCGGAGGAATCCTGGCGTTAATATGATTGCCAATGACAAAATGTCAGCTTGGGTTTATTTGTAACATAATAGAAAATCAATGGATATAAGGAAGATGTCAATACTGCATTTTGCTGTCTCTCTCTCTCTCTCCCGGTACATCTTGCACTGATTGATATGCCATGTTGTCATGATGTTTATTTAGTGACAGTACTCCCACAGGTATTTTGGCTACATGGTTAGTTTCGGCAAAAGAGAAATGTGTGTTCATGCGTGTGGCTTGACCTTCTATAGTGTATTAAAACTGATGATACCTTTCCACTCATTAGCCCTGCTGAGATGGAGCTCAGTAAGGAATTCCCTAGTTTACCTTCTTTCCACTCTGTGACCAAAACACACACATACACAGACATACAAACACGTATGAATGTACTCATAGCGTACATCTATGAAGACATCTTGGTACATACGCAACAGTGAAAGTGTATGTATTCATTCAGCCTGAATTTCTCATACAGTCTTCATTTGAAGTTTAAAAATGATAGAATTTAAAAAATGCACCTGAAAGCAATTAAATCATCATAATATTTCCTGAGTTGTGATTGGTGCTTCTTTTCTTTGCCTGTATTTAATTTAAAACCAGTGCTGGAATCGTGGGTATGCGTCCAGGGAATTAATTTTAAGGCGGGAAGGTGTTCTAGTATTTTTGTAATACTGCTCTAAGTGCCATGCAAATTTAGATTTTCTATCTTATACATAAATGTAGTAGGATTTCCTGATTTAAAAATCTAAAATATGTCTCCAAATAGAGTCCCCCTATGAATCTCTGCCATTCCCACCACTGTTTATAACTAATGCAGAAAGACTTTGTGTTAAGTCTGGTGTGCCAATGTCAAAGTTTATCTAAAATGTTAATACTTTTTTGCTGGAAGCTCATTCAAATCTTTTTGTTATAAATCTCTCGTTCTGGCTTTATTATTTATCTTTTTTTAACACACACACTGTAGGTGTTGGTGGTGGGCACATGGAGGCGGTGGGTTTGGAGTGTTCATTGTTCAAATGTACAGACAGGTCTTTAATCAACACATCTGTGAGAGAGCACCTGGTCAATACACCCCCCACCAGCACAGTATCACTCTAAAGCCACTCACGTGGGTTCTGCACCACCGTCTTAATTTACCGTGATTATCTGTGTGCACGTGCGTACTTAACTGTGCATGTGCGCATTTGTCCGAGAGGGAGAGAGCGATTGTTATATTCATCTCAGACAAACAGGACTGTTGTTTGTAGATGGATGAAAAATGATGGAAAGTATAAAATGATGGCCGGACTGAAAGATGAAGATAGACAAGAACGGATGGATTGAAATTTAAAATGACAGGCATATAGAGAGTTTACTGACTGAGGTTTGACAAACTGATGTACTGAGATATATTCAGATTATCAGGCAAGATGTGTTGGATAAACAGATGGACTGACACTTGCTTGGCCTCTTCCTCTGATGCTGTATGGTCACATTCGTCCCCCCTGCATCTTCTTAATAATAGGGGTTTTGTAATAAAAGCTTGCTCCTTGATTATGTCCTTCACTCCTCATGAACAAGCCAGAGACCTAAATCGGTTATCTTCCTCCATTTCATTTAAGATTTATGATGATAAAGGCCTCCATTCACACTATAGAGAGACTGTCTTTTGGGGTGTATGTCTTACACTTCAGATTTTTCTTTCTTTTTATAGTGGTTGTATGGTAGATTTAAATTAGATTTAGAGTACATTTTGGCAGCCCACTTACTTTACATTGTAAAAGTGGATGTCTACTTTCAGCAGTTGAACATAAACATCAATGAAAAAGATGCTAGAGGAAGAGAGGTGACTGGATGACCTCGTCTTCCTTTTTTCCATGTTTTATTCATTTTGTAGAATATATATTTGTTTCTTCCTACTCTTTTATTCTTTTTGTTCATATATTTTCCTGATCTTTTCTGTACTCTGTAATTTATCATGCCCTGGGTTTCACATTAATGATTGTAAAACTCTATGTTTCGGTAAATTAAGAACCTTTAGCTCAAGAAAGAGGTATTTTTAACTGACACGCAAGTTGAAAGCACCAGCCACCTCGCCGTAGAAATCTTGTAATTGGCCACATGCTGCCTTGAGTGACAAGTATGATCATCAATCAAATTAAGATGTGGAGAGGCGGGGACAGACTCCCCAGACAGGGATGCTGTTAACAGGGTTTTCCTTCAATCCGGGCTTATCGATCAATATGTGGCTTGCCAATTTGTTCTCTGCACCTGAGTACATAAAATGCCCATTGCATCCGATCACTCTTAAATTTAAGTCTATTATGCAGTTTTTTTCATCATTTTAGGAGCAAATCACTTTTAAAGCTTTAAAACAGAGCCTGTACCGAGTCAGTTTGAGTTTAATTCGCAGTCTTCATGCTTTGAATGTTTGGTTGATCATACTCCACAGGAGCATTTTGTGCCATGCATTTACATTGTCAGTAGATTTAAACTAACTTGGTTGCTGTTGTGTAAAGCATTTGATGATGAGCATCAAACAAAGAATGCAGGATCACGGCTGGTTAACCACATATTCATCTTCTGTGGAATGCATATGAGGTGATAGCGAAGCACAGCCAACATGGCAGAAGTGATTACAGTCATAAAAATATATTAGGTTGCAGATTTTACAAGGAATGACATGTTCATGCCAGACAATAATTTGATTTCTAAATCATTCCCCTCATAAACCGTGCCCCAAACGGTTCTCCACCCATAGAAAGTCTTTATTGCTCAGAGGTTGCTCCTTTATAGCTCAGGTTATTGTTCTCAATTATATTTCTTTTTGTTAGTATCTTTTTTCGAACACAACCATGATTATTACTCTAAATTCATTGAGACAAATTAAACATCGAAGAGCTCTCAATTGTGAATCTTACTTTTGTTTGCAATGTTTTTCTATTAGTATGAGGCAGAATATGTAATAATGTTTCTTATGAAAGTTGATAAAGGCCATCTGTCCCTCTCTTTAACCCCCCCTCCCCGGTCCTAATGTACCATAATGGAGGGATTTTTTTTAAGCTATTTATTTCTGAGTTTATTGGCCGTTGATGAGCTTCTCTGTCTGTTGCCACTGACCTGTCAAAGCCTCAACACAGCTTATAGCAAAATCAATCGGCCTTAGTCATAAAAGGGTGAAAGAGAGAAGACACAAACACATTCACATGCACATACTCAAACTTTATAGCCAACAAAACACACCCCTTGCTTCAACTCCTGCCCTCCCTCACATCCTGCAGAACAGAAGACGGGATGAAGGGATGGAGGCAAAACGGATGAGAGGAAAAGATGACAAACAGAAAGCGAGAGAGCCAGAGCGAGGGACAGATAGTAGCATTAAAATTCATGGCTTTTTTTACTCTCTGTGCTGAAAAATCAATAGTGTTTACTATGAATGAGAGGAGCTCTGGACAGGGGAGCTGGGGGCAGGTATAAAAAGCAGGGGGGGGATAATGGGGGGAAGGGGGGTTGACTTCATTACTGGAGGCAGAAGCACTAGAGGTCAAGGTTAAAGACTCAACCTAGCGGGTAGAAGGTGGGGGTAGTATACCATTTACTCAACAATGCTGCAATAGTATTGTGCAGTCAGATACTCCTATCAGTATAAATGAGAACATGTCGGTTTGAGATCTCTGCTTTCTCTATCTCGCTCACCCACCACACACACTTACACCGGCGCGGATAAGCATCTGTAAATTCACATTTGGATGGTTCTGGAACTAGTTGGCTGTTTTTTACACGCCTGTGTTGCAGCTGATAGGGGAATCTGTCATTTTTGTGAGTTTTAACGAACCTTAAAGGCTCGTACGATTCGAAACGCTTGGAAAGTTTAGGGAAGACAGAACGAGTGGTATTCTGTGATTTATAACTTTTATAGGAGTATATCTAGGTTTAAGCCAAGACTAAATCTAGCCTAAGTTTAAGCTTGCCTTAGGTGGTGGGTTATTGATGGATTGGAGATAAATTGGCTACTGTGCCCTAATAGTCTTTCAGGTCCCACCTCTTTATTTTCTTTTTTGGTGGAGCGTGTGTTTTCAGCATGCTTATATTTACAGATATTCAAGGTGGCTCATGAATGATGTAAAAGGAGATGCTTGTCTCAGGCCCAGGTGGATGTGGCTGCTGGACTATATGGAATATAAATGGAAATGTGAACTTTTACATCAGCATACATTTACATTAAAGCCAGGTGATTGGAGGGCATAGAGTCAATTCCAATTCGATGGCTGGCAAATGAAATACTTTTTTTGGAGATTTCAATCTGCAGCTTTTATTAAGCTATACATATTAGTTAGATGGTGTGTTTGTTTAAAAAAGGGGCGATTAATACAACTTAAGCCTACGGGGTCTTCTCTCATTCTTTTGTATTCGTGAGTAGGTAGGTGGAAGATGGATGTGTCCCATTTCTCTTTGTAAAATGTGAGGCTTTTACTCTTGCCACCACTTCCTTTTTAAATAATGTAATGAATTCTCATTATGTTTCATTGCGATGTCTTAATGTCTTATTATGTTATCATAACTTGACATAACTATTCTGCACTTTAATAAAACTTTATGTGTTTATATAAAACATCTTTGGAATATACTATATCATGGGATATTTTCCTCTTTTGTGTTTTTTGTCACATCCACTCCTTCTTTCTCTTTTGTGCTAACCTCATTTTTCCCCTACCTTTGCGCGGCAGCACAGAATGCTTCCTTATTCTCTTTCATTCCTTCCTGTCTTTCTCACCTTCTCTCTCTTTTCTCCCTTTCTATCCGTCTTTTTCTTTCTTTCTTCGTCTGTTCCCCTAGTGACCGTTTCCAAGGCACCCACTCCCAAGGGCTGGGGGTGGAGCCTGTGATGTCATGCATGCATAACTACACACCTGAATTCTCACGTCTTTTATTTCCAGACTTTTCTCTTTTTTATCCCGAGCATTCCTCTCTCTGTGTGTTCACAAAGCTGTACTTATAGTTATACTTATATAAAAATATTTAATCACAAAACTCAAGGCAGGCCCATGGTATTTATATCTCCATATGTAGATTGATTGACAGATGCTATGTGTAAGTGTGTTTGCATATGTGTGTTTGCTACATAACTAATGTTAAAGTATTTAAACTGGTAATGCAACCTGGCTTTGGGCCCCTGCCATATGAGATGTGATTCTTGTTAAACAGTGCTTTCATCACTATGCGATGCTAAGGTTTGTGTGTATGTGTGTGTGTACTTCTTTGGGTAACCTTGCCTCATCTCCATGATGCAATCGGCTGTAGTATAAGAAACTTAAAATGATTTAACTTTTACATTTTTTACTTACAATTTGTAATAAATTATATTATTTATAAACTTATATTTTGATGAATATATTGCAATATACACATTTCAATTGAATAGTTATGATTTTTCTTTCCAATTAATTCATCAAACCTGGAAAGAGAAAGCGTTAAGGGTCAAGTCTGTGAAAGTCGATCCCCTTCATAGCTGACAATAGGACAAACCTGTTTACTTTTTTACATGAACTTGTGAAATTAGCATATACATCAGTTGTAGTTTTCTCCTCAAATAGCTTTAACTGAATGTGTTCATACATTTGATTTCAAATTTCCTAATGCTGTCATTGTTTCAAACTTTCATTTTAAACTCCAGCTAAAGTGCACTAATGGATGCTTTCTAGACAATGTTGCATTACTTAGCAACAACTGAGTGAAAGGATTGAATCAATGTTTTAATGTTACTGGTGTTAGCTGATGAGGGTCATGGTTACTAGGCAACGGGCAGTGCAGTCTGCAGATATGCATTCTGCTCCTAAGGGGAGCGGAAAAGGGGAGTGTGTGTATGTGTGTATATTGGGGGGGTCAAGTTTGTCTGAAAGGGGATTAATATTTTGAGAAAGAGCAGGCAGTGTGTCTGTCTGCACTGCTTGTGTCTACATAGTTCATTCGCTGTTAGTCTTCTTTAAAGCTTTTGTCCTGCTATTTCACGCATTTCCGAGGAGAGGAGGTGGTGTTGGCCTCCTGAAATACCCAACGTAAATACAAACTCATCTGCCTCACACACATTCACATTCAGGCCAGTTAAACAGAATTGACTATACAAGTTATTAATGGTTATCAGATGTTTATGCACTTCTTTTTTATATTGTTAAATAGGACATGGGCAAAGAACATAAAATACTTTTTAAGTACGTTGTAGTTTTTTTATTAAATGTAAGACGGATAATGAAATTAGAGGAAGGCTGTACTTTATAAATATATAATCCCTCCAGTGCTAATAACCAAGTGGACTATATCATCGTGTTGTGCAGTAGTGCTTAAGGCGACCCCAGTTCGAGTCCCAGCTCAAGTGCTTTCTTAACTCCAGTTCACCTCTCTCTCACCCTGTATGAATTTCTTGCTGTCTGTCTACTGTCTACAACAAAGGCTGTAAAGGAAAGAAATTACTAAAAACAATCTCAACATATATGGCATTACGATAACACTTTTTTTGTGTTCAAAAGGAAACGGGTGGTTAGATGAGGACATCATTTTCAGTTTAAAGTGCACCTATTTCATTGCTAAAAACAATGTTATTTTGTGTATTTGGTATAATACAATGTGTCCGCGTGGTTTATGGTTAACAAAAAGACTTTATTTTCCAGATTTCACTCTCTTCCAGAAGCGCACAGATTTGTAACGCTTTGTGTCCTTGATTGGCCAGCTAATATGTACGTTGTGACTGGTCTGAGTACCTCTGACGTCAGCCAGAAATGTGACGCCCCTTACCATGTTTGAAGGATTCGGTTACAATGCAATGCTAACAGGAGTTAGCAAGCGGGAGGAATTATGATAATTTAGTTCTTATTACATCACCAATCCCAGGAAGTAAACTGTTGCCTACAGTCTGTGTGTTTGTTGTAGTCCAAGAAAAGAGATTTACGTTGAAGACGATAACTCGCGTCATCGTTTACTTTGGGGTTTGTACCTTTTGCTAATCGTTAACATGAACGTATACACACTTACACACCAAAGGAAATGTAAAAACTTGAATCGGACAATAGGTGCTCTTTAAAACAGATTATAGGTGTGACTTGGTTGGACAGAATCAAATCAGATTTCATTCAGTTTCACAGTGCTTTTATTGTACCAAAAAATTTAATTATCATACAAATAATATAATTGTAAATATAACCGAGCACATGCTTTTGTGTTCATTATGATGTCTGTATCTGAACTTTTACCATTTCTGACATTTCACTTTCTATCCACGGCCAGTTTAGGCCTTTTAAATCCGATGCACTCTCATTTCATTACCTTCATCTCTCTTTTTCTCTTTTTCAAACTTGATTCTGTCCTTGTCTCTTTCCCACCCTATTGACCCTCTTTCCCCAAACAATTCCGTCCCTCTGTCTCTCTTCCTTTCTCTCTCTCTATTGATCGACACATAGCGAGCTCTGTTCTTCACTGTGCTTGCTTCACTTTAATCAATACAGATAATTGTCTGCTCTCTCTCTTTGCCAAATACGCTCCCTCTCTCTATCAATGAACCCCCTAACCACCCTAAGTCTGGGATTCCCCTGTCTTAATGACCAAAGGTAACTGATTCTCTCTCTTTCTTTCCATCGATTGGCGTGGGAGCGGTTGACTCACATGTGTAAACATGGCGCACGGTTGTGCTGCGTCGAAGTCCTTTAAACTATTCCCATGTGGTAGAGACTTTAGGAATGTGTCAGCGTGAAAAAGTAATCAATTTAATATTGGTGTATTGTCAGATCACAGCATCTAAAAGGCAGCCCTATTCTAAATAAAGACATTTGATAATAATACAATGTATAGTTTCATACTGGGGATTCGAAATTTAAGGGGTGACAAAGGGGAAAATGGTATCGGGCATATCGCAGGCCAGGCACCAAGGCTCCATGTTTCTAGAATATGTGTGCTAACCTTTCCCACTCCATTTTTAATCCACTTCTCCTTGAAAACGGAGGGGACAGAACTCCATATTCCCCAAGGTCTAAGTTCAGTCTACGCAGGTCAGGCCTTTTCACCAAGGTAATAGAGAATTAATATTTATACTATATGGTGTATGATTTTTTGATAGTCAGGGTCAGAGAGGTAGCAGAAAGCATTTTTCGCGAAGATGTGTGTGGTACTGAGCGAGATGAGAAGGCGAGACGATACATTGATGCTCTTGTCTTGCCAAACTCCGACTTCAAAATCAGGAATTCTGTGAAGAGGGAGATTATATAGGTGATAGGACTTATTCCAATGTGTGAAAGAAGAAAAATATCCCACTGGGATTTGAACACTCAGACACAAACACACAGTGAAATTGTATCAGTCAGTCTGTATAGCTACCATTCACAGGGGCTCTATTCAGCAACATGCAGTTTATTTGTGCATCATGAAGTTTGTGTTTCCTGTATTTATTAATGCACAAACACATATTGGACTTCAATGGTTTGGGTCACATTTCATTTCAAGTTGAAAGAAACAAGAAATGTAGCACTTCATGTTTATTCCTGGGTTGTTGAAATATTGACATATTTTCTTTGGCTTTATGTCTCTTTTTTCTACCAGATAATGTCAGGTCTCTTTTACTCCTTTTTCAGTCAAGCCTCAAGGATAGAAACCTTGAATTTGAATTTCATAGGCAAAGAAAGAGAAAGAGGGGGGTAGGGTGGGGTTGTGCTCTTAGGGAGCGGTCGTTGAGAAAGTGCCTCTAATAGGCGTCTGTACACTCTCCACCTGCCTAGGGCCCCGATCGATACCGACTCAGAGCAATAAAGCTTTCCCCTGTCATCTCCACAGAATACAAAGCAGTGTGGGGAGAGAGAGCGCAAGAGGGAGAAAGAGAGATAGGTGAAAAGCTGTTCCGCTAGCCAGACCGATTTCCTAACCCCCCCCCACCAAAACCCCCGTCATCTAACAGCAGTACAGCCCCTACCCCCCCCCATCTCTCACTCCATCCCATAGCGCTCCTCTCCTTTCCCCAAATGTAGTACGGGTCCCCTGTGCCGGCTCCAAGTAGCTTTTGATATCTCCCTGTGCTCGGAAGGAGTGAAATAAATAATGGTAGAAGAAACTCTTATTTTAGTTATTATCACAAACACAGAGACAAGGATGGATAGAGAGATGGCCAAATGGGGCATAAAAGCAAAGGAAATTAAACAATAAAAAAGGTATAAGAAAAGGTAGTGGGTAATGGATGGATAGACAAAGAGCAAGAAAGAGAGAGAGTGACGTGAAATGGGATGTGGGGAGGAGGGGAATAAAGTGATACGGAGAGAGGAAAGAGAAGGAGAGGGGGATTAAGGGAGAAAGAAAGATGGATGTTGTGATAAAGATGGAGGTTGAGCGGGAATATTGATGAGTAAGAATGACAGACAGGAGGCAGTGAAAAGGAAAAAATGAAGGGTGCACTGACTGGACCGATAGAAGAGGGTAAAGGGAAGGTTAAAGGTCAAATTATTCCTGAAACTGAAACTTATGACTCTGAATCACAACTACAACCTGACCCTGAGAGAAAAGATAGTAAGAGAGTATATGTATGTTAATAGGAGCTATCAATTAGGAATATTCTCAATGGCAAGGATTGATACGTTTTAGCCATTTCAGTACAGTGACGTCATTGTCATGTTCAAGAAACCAGTTTAAGATGAAATGAGCTTTGTAACATGATGGGCTGTGCTGTTTGAAGTAGCCATTAGAAGATGGGTACACTGTAGTCATAAAGAGATGGACATGGTCAGCAACAAAGGGTGGTAAGAAAATATCCCCAACACTGTAACACTGCAACTACCAGATACCAAAGATATAAGGCAGGACAGATCCATGCATTTATGGTGTCTTTGCCAAATTCTGATCTTTGCAGCAGAAATTGAGACTCATCAGACCAGGTGACATTTTGCCAGTTTTATGTTCTCAAATTTTGCCCACTCCAGCCTCAGTTTCCTGTTCTTACCTGACATAAATGGCTAATACATTTAAATGAATTTGTGTAAGCTATTTTTAAGTTCAAGTTTGGTTCACTTTTAGCATATTTAGTATGTGCCACCGCTATAAATGATTCATTCAAAAGTCCATTTTGACTAATTTTGGTAAAAACGTGTTTTCTGTACCAAGAAAGTGACGAGATGAAAACCACTATTTTCTGTTACAAACGTTCACATAGCCTCTTTAGGTTATAATAACATAAAAAATTCAAATTTGATTTTCAAAGATTTATTATAAAAACAGATTTTTTCCACAAAATGCAATAAATCCATGACAAGTTTTTTTCAAAATGCTATAAATCTATTGAATCAATATATAAATGTGCATTCATCTTTGCCATGTTATATTCTTTTAGTTGACTAGTGTTAATGGCATTATTCAAAACACTTACTTTGTCATATTAAGAACACTGTCATTGCTGCGGTCATCATGGGAAGTCGCCGCTGAAAATTTTTAAAAGCGATCAGATGTAAAATGTTTTTTTCCTGCTAGATTTTCGTTGACTTCAAGTAAAATAATGGAAAGTTTTTCATAAGATCCCCTGGGGTCAATGCATGGGTCTCATTCACTAAGCATGCATACACACAAATTTGTTTGTAGAATTTGTGCAGATGTTTTAACTTACAAATCATGATTCAACAAAAACGTTTATACAAAAAAATATTTTAAATGTATGCAAAAACGTAAGAAAAACTTCATGATTATTGAACACGTGTGGACAAAGTTGTTCTTACGTTTTTGCAAACATTTAGAAGAAATTTTAGTATGAAAGTTTTTGTTGAATCATGATTTGTAAGTTAAAACATCTGCACAAATTCTACAAACAAATTTGTGCGTACGCATACTTAGTGAATGAGACCCAATGTGTTACCATGACAGAAGCTTGATGCTGTCGGGAGAACAAGCAACAGCTGGCATTTTTCCGTCTGCATTTTTTAAATTCGATTTTGATGGCTTACTTCTCAGAAAACCACCACAGATTTATCAATGCCATCAAAATTGCTATTTTGTTTTTGTTTGTTTGTTAATCACGAAGTACAAAGTAAATAGATGAGGAAAACTAGGATTCTGTGTGTATTTAACGCACTGCCATTATTATTTACAATGCATGGAACGGTGCCCTGTAATTTGTTGAGCGGATTTATTACGTTCTGCAGAAAAGGAGGACTGCCGTTTATCACATTTTGGGAAAAAGGGAGAAAAGATGACAGAATAACACGGCGGATATGGGATTTTGGCGTAAGATTAAGAATTTACTTTTTAATCATGACCTGATACAATACTGATTTTGGCGGTAACAATTTTTTCTACAAATGCCGTTTATCGCGTTTTGGAACCAAACTCTTCAAATATAGTTAAAATATTACTAGAAAATACATATATTAAAATCATCTTACACATTGTATAGAACATTCTGCGAAATATATAACTTTGATATCTTTAATATTGACTGAGTTAGTTCATGTCAAAGATTAAACTGAAAGTTAAATAATTAGATTTACATGGTTGATAAAGGATAGAAAAACCCATCCATTGGGTTTAATTAGGCAAAAAAATATTTTACCATGTTTATAGTTTCTTAGGATTTTGTTTTGGAATGGTCGAGCACAGTGACCCATCTCTAATGTCACACCAAACAGTTTTTGAAGAAAGTGACAGTGTTGGTGTGAATGTGTTTTGTTCTCCATCAATGTGCAGTTGTTGTTTTGTGTGTGACAGCTCTGGATTCACTGTCATTATGCCGCTGTCAAGCTAATAACATCTATTCAATCCCTCATTTTGTCTTTTATTGGAAAAAGATGGGACAAATCCTTCATCTTCTCTCTTGTAATGCCCTTCCTTTATTATTCTGCACTGCTGTGTTAATGACCCCTTTCCTTTGTGACAACTGAAAGTTGTCAGTTTGGTACAAAATATTATACAAATATATACTTGAATTCAGTTTGGACAGCCATTAGAAGAGATTGTGGCTCAGTCGCACTCTTTAGCTAACAAACATTCCCATCTACTTTCTTATCTTCCAACTTTCATTTATTTTCTCATCTCACTCTCTATCTTTTCCTGTCCTTCTCTTTCCCAGTGAGATTTTACTATCAATTTTCCCACTATGCACTTCGTTTTCAAGTAACTCCCTCTTGCTTTCCACGTTTTTCCGTTGCACTGTATGAATTACGCTCAGCTCCCATTATTTCCCCCTCTTCCTCTCTGCACAGTAATAATGCTACTGATAGAAAGAGGCCTGACTATGTGTGTGTGTGTGTTTGTGTGTGTGATTATTGTCGTGTCGGGAGTCAGAGGAATCGATCGATGCAGAAATATGAGGGTCTGTGTCAAAAACAATAACCACCTATTCCCCAGACGCACACTTCTCTTCACACACAGAGATATGAGACTACATATTAAATATGCACACACATTCGTTCAGGGGAATTGATACACAAGCCTCACATTACCGAAGAAATGCACCATTTCAGATAGGAAAACTTATCAGCAGAAAAGCCTCGCTCCGTTTACCATTTCACTGTCTGTCACAGGGGTAAAAACATACACATAAGCATAGACGCGCGCACAAACACACACACATACACACAAGAGACCTTTTGCTGCTGTTGCTTGGCAACGTGGGCCATTGACCAATCACAGTGCAGAGCAGTGTCCAGTGATGTCACAGAGTTTGCTGACCAGCAGGGGGAAAAAGAGGAAAAGAATAAGCAAATATCTATAAAAACAGTTTAAAGAGAGTATTTAATACGTGACGTAAAATGATGTTCTGATAGATTCACAGCTGGGGAAGTGATAGGAATTGGCATTTCTGTTTTACTTAGTAAAAGTAAAAAAGATGGACGGTATGAAGTAAGTCTGGAAAGAAAGTTAAAGTGTCTACAAGCAAACTTATTATCAGTATTACCAGGGGCGAAATGCACCTCTGTTTGTTTTTGGAGGGAATGTTAATGTCAATTTTGGTGCACTTTGTGCACTAGGTGAGATAAGACATGACCTAAGGAAAAAGATCACTACTTAGTTGTTTACTTAGCATGTAAGAGGAGATAATTTAGTATGAAAGAGGAGTTTAGTATAGTTCAGTATGTAAGAAGAGTTAAGTATCTAAGAAGAAATGGTTTAGTATGTAAGACAGGATCATTTAGTATGCAAGAAGAGATATGTTAGTATGTAAGAGGAGAAAGTTTAGTATGCCAGAAGAGATAGTATAAGATAGAATAATTTAGTATGCAAGAAGAGATAGTTTAGTATGTAAGTAATGATAGTTTTGTATGTAAGAAGAAATAATTTAGTATGTAAGGCAGGATTATTTAGTATGGAAGAAGAGATATTTTAGTATGTAAGATAGGATAGTATTTTATGCAAGAAAATATATTTTAGTATGCAAGAAAAGATATTTTAGTATGCAAGAAGAAATATTTTAGTATGCAAGAAGAGATATTTTAGTATGCAAGATAGGATAATATAGTATGCAAGAAGAGATATTTTAGTTCAAAAGAAAAGATAGTTTAGTATGCAAGCTAGAATAGTTTAGTATGCAAGAAAATATATTTTAGGATGTATGAGGATATAGTTTAGTATGTAAGAGGAGATAGTTTAGTATATAAGATAGGATAGTATTCAAGAAAAAATATTTTAGTATGCAAGAAGAGATATTTTAGTTCATAAGAAAAGATAGTTTAGTAAGCAAGAAAAGATATTTTAGCATGTTAGAGGATATAGTTTAGTATGTAAGAGGAGATAGTTTAGTATATAACATAGGATAGTATGCAAGAAGAGATATTTTAGTTATAAGAAGAGATAGTTTAGTATGCAAGATAGAATAGTTTAGTATGCAAGAAAAGATATTTTAACATGTAAGAGGATATAGTTTAGTATGTAAGAGGAGATAGTTTAGTATATAACATAGGAAAGTATGCAAGAAGAGATAGTTTAGTATGTAAAAGATAGGATAGTATTGTATGCAAGAAGAGATATTTTAGTATGCAAGAAGAGCTAGTATTGGGTAATAATTAATAAAACAATTAATTTTGCACTTGAACTTGAAAGACAGATCGCAGTGTACTTTCTTGTATGGAGAAGAGCAGCTTTGACATTTTGTCGCACAAAAAGTCATCTGAGATTTGAGCGACGTGAGGCGCAGTGTAGCTGATGACAGAATTTTGAGTAAAATAAAGAAATTATCTTTAACAATTTAGCAACTTTATTTTTTGAAGATACAAACATTTATTTTTGGAAATCGCTTTCGAAGATGTTGTATTGGGGCATTGTGCTTTTGAGTGTTAAAGACCAAGGATTGGTGTTCAAGTGAACATTATTGTGTTTACAGGGCAAAGAGTATTTGCTGTGTGAAATAGTTAGTATCTAATCACTCTCACACACACACATACGGGCACATACAGCTGTGAGCTGTGACAGCTTTAAGATTGATGGTTCTCTTGAGATCTGTGACTCCCTCTCTTAAACAGACAGCTGATCAGATAAACATGGAGAGAGAGTGAGAGAGAGAAAGAGGAATTTAGATAAAGAAACAGACTAGAAAGAAGCGTATTTGTTGTTCCTGTTTATATCACACATTAATTCGACAACTGATGAATTGTGTGGTCACACATACAAAAACCAATGGCATTTATATATGTACTGACCTTTCATTTGCAGTTAATACAAGGATGGCTTTAATAGTGAGGTTGCCATGGAAACCATGTTATGGTGGAGCAGCCA